>NC_064635.1:19555292-20180292 GCF_023864275.1 Schistocerca cancellata
GCTGACTGGACAAAATTCTCTGTACAACTTGATTATACCTTGAGCTGGATCCCTCCAACCAGCAAGAGCTATGAGAGGTTTGTGGGAGCGGTCATTAGCTCTGCGAAAACAGCGATCCCAAGAGGGTACCGCAAAAAATACATTCCCGGTTGGACAGGAATATGCGATGACCTGTACGCGGAGTTCCTCAAGAATGGGGACCAGGAAATAGCGGATGAACTATTACATAACATCGACTTTACTAGACGGCAAAAATGGGAGAATACTGTTGAAAATCTAGACTTTTCAAAGTCTAGCCGACAAGCCTGGTCCCTACTACGTAAACTTGGAGGCGCAAATCCACCTGAACGCAGAAAGGACGAAATATCTCCCAACAAGGTAGCATCCCGCATAGTTTCTGCGTCTAGAGCCCCACGAAATAGAAAGCACACAACAAAAGTGAAGAAAGACTTAAAAACATTAAAAAGGACCCGTGCAATGGACTCAGAATATTCATCAGATATTCGCATCGAGGAGGTTACCAATGCCCTGAAGAAGGTTAAATCAGGCAAAGCTCCGGGTTTCGATGGTATCCACCCTGAGTTCCTCATACATGTTGGAGCCTACACAAAACAATGGCTGGCTAAGTTCTTTACGGAAATTCTCCAAGTGGGTAACATCCCTCCCTCACTTAAACGAGCAAAGATCATCGCAGTCCTGAAACCTGGTAAACCAGGCGATAGACCAGAGAGTTACCGCCCCATTGCCCTTCTCAGTATGGTATATAAATTACTAGAAAGACTGCTCCTCAACAGAATAGGCCAGACTATACTCAAAAAAATCCCTATCGAACAAGCAGGATTCCGTCCATATCGCTGCTGTACAGATCAAGTCCTATCACTGACAACATATATAGAGGCGGGGTTCCAGAAGAAAAATAAAGTAGCTGCAGCATTCATAGACCTAACAGCAGCCTATGATACAGTTTGGAAACAGGGGCTCATGTACAAATTAATCTGTGCCGTCCCCTGCAAGAAGATAACCAACCTCATTGATGATATGTTGTCAAATAGAACCTTCCAAGTAATAATGGGGAATGAGAGAAGTAAACAGATGAAACTCAATAATGGACTCCCACAAGGCTCTGTCCTTGCGCCCCTTCTTTTCAGCCTTTACATCGCTGACATGCCTGCAACCAGATCGCGCAAATTTGGTTATGCTGATGACTGGGCTCTAGCAATAGCCCACAGAAATATAGAAACTGCCGAAGATATCCTTACGAGTGACCTAGGGATTCTCAGCGAGTACTTTAAAAAATGGAGGCTACAACCTAGTGCTACAAAGACGGAAGTATCTGCCTTCCATTTGAACAACAAAATGGCCAACAGAGAACTACAAGTCTATCTAGACGGGAAATTACTAAATCACAACAAACACCCAAAGTACCTTGGGGTTACCCTAGATAGGACACTAACATTCAAAGAACACCTGACGAAAACTGCAGCGAAACTTAAAACACGCAACAACATATTGCAGAAGCTCTGTGGCACCACTTGGGGCTCCACAGCATCTACCTTAAGAACATCCGCACTTGGCTTGGTATATCCAGTGGCAGAATACTGTGCCCCAGTGTGGCTCAACAGCAAACACACACACATGGTAGATAGCCAACTTAATGCAACAATGCGTATTATATCAGGCACAATCAGGCCAACTCCTACAGTGTGGCTGCCCGTTCTCAGTAACATAGCCCCTCCTAACCTGCGCCGTGAACACGCTCTGGTTAGAGAATTTCAAAAAATCATGACCAACCCTCAATTACAAATCCATGAAGATACTCACGACATCCAAGGAAACCGACTTCGGTCTAGGCATCCTCCACTAAAGACCGCACAGGCTCTGCACCAAACCAACTTCAAAATAAATGACCGATGGAAAGAGGAATGGGAGAGCAGAACAGTAGTAAACTGCCACAGCATGCCATGCATCTTTAGTAAACCAAAAGGATTTGATTGCCCTCGCAAAGTTTGGTCAACTCTTAATCGCATCAGAACCAACTGTGGGAGATGTGCCGACTCCTTACACAGATGGGGTAAACTTCCTTCGGCCGCTTGCGACTGTGGCGCTGAGAGACAGACGGTCAAACACATCGTGCAGGAATGCCCACTAAGGGCATACGAGGGTGACCCACAAGATTTCCTAATGGCGACCCAAGAGGCAATCGACTATTTACTATCTAAGCTGGACGTCTGCTTGTGACTGGTCTTCTGTGAGTGTAACTTTACAATTGGCGGTGTCCTTATATACAAACTGTTATTTATTGCTCTGTTTATATGTGATTTCTTTTTAAATCGTGTTGTTTCTGTAATTTTTACTGTGATGTTATGAGCCATACGCTAAATAAATAAATCCACATATCCACCATGCGTAGCAATAATATGGCGTAGTCTCTGAATGAAATTACCCGAAACCTTTGACAACGTGTCTGGCGGAATGCTTCACATGCAGATGAGATGTACTGCTTCAGCTGTTCAATTGTTTCTGGATTCTGGCGGTACACCTGGTCTTTCAAGTGTCCCCACAGAAAGAAGTCACAGGGGTTCATGTCTGGCGAATAGGGAGGCCAATCCACGCCGCCTCCTGTATGTTTCGGATAGCCCAAAGCAATCACACGATCATCGAAATATTCATTCAGGAAATTAAAGACGTCGGCCGTGCGATGTGGCCGGGCACCATCTTGCATAAAGCACGAGGTGTTCGCAGTGTCGTCTAAGGCAGTTTGTACCGCCACAAATTCACGAAGAATGTCCAGATAGCGTGATGCAGTAATCGTTTCGGATCTGAAAAATGGGCCAATGATTCCTTTGGAAGAAATGGCGGGCGGCCCAGACCAGTACTTTTTGAGGATGCAGGGACGATGGGACTGCAACATGGGGCTTTTCGGTTCCCCATATGCGCCAGTTCTGTTTATTGACGAAGCCGTCCAGGTAAAAGTAAGCTTCGTCAGTAAACCAAATGCTGCCCACATGCATATCGCCGTCATCAATCCTGTGCACTATATCGTTAGCGAATGTCTCTCGTGCAGCAATGGTAGCGGCGCTGAGGGGTTGCCGCGTTTGAATTTTGTATGGATAGAGGTGTAAACTCTGGCGCATGAGACGATACGTGGACGTTGGCGTCATTTGGACCGCAGCTGCAACACGGCGAACGGAAACCCGAGGCCGCTGTCGGATCACCTGCTGCACTAGCTGCGCGTTGCCTTCTGTGGTTGCCGTACGCGGTCGCCCTACCTTTCCAGCACGTTCGTCCGTCACGTTCCCAGTCCGTTGAGATATTTCAAACAGATCCTTTATTGTATCGCTTTTCGGTCCTTTGGTTACATTAAACCTCCGTTGAAAACTTCGTCTTGTTGCAACAACACTGTGTTCTAGGCGGTGGCATTCCAACACCAGAAAAATCCTCTGTTCTAAGGAATAAACCATGTTGTCTACAGCACACTTGCACGTTGTGAACAGCACACGCTAACAGCAGAAAGACGACGTACAGAATGGCGCACCCTATATCTTTCACATCACTTGCAGCGCCATCTGTTGTTGAAAATTGTAACTACTGTAATTTCGAAAGTTTGTCCGCCTGAAAATGTACTGTTGTCCCAAGCATATTGCAACAAACGGTGTAGTTCTATCGCTGCTCGTTTAGTTTTTATTGCCGTTTCAAATATACCGGTCATTTTTGAAACACCCTGTATATGTGCGTATCGCTGTTCCACGTCAGTGTTTAGCCGCCAACAACAGGTGGCGCGGAATTTCTGGCAGAGGAGGCGCGCCTGGTGAACGTCCGATAAGCGAGTGACGTCTGGGAGTGCATCGGTATAGTTCCGCTACAAGAAGAGGTAGCTCGCTAGATAAAGAGAAGAGGAGCCTTGTGTGCTCCCTGCGAAGCCGAAACAATAGAATGTCTCAAGATTCAACGTCCCGTCGACGACGAGATCACGAGAGATGGAGTAACGGGCTCAGACAACAGGAGGAAAACTCGAACTCAAATCTGTGGAACTATATAATACTACGCTAATACCTCATTCTCATTACACTCATTATGGAATGAAGCTGACTCACTTTTCCCGGCTGCGAAATGGGTTGTTTCGGTTCACAGAATGGAATCTACACGTTATCTTAAGGTCCTGATGTGAGCTGACAGCGTGTAGTGTGTGTATAGGGACTGCACATTGTCGCACTAGATTTTTACATTGTGAAATAACTTCCCAGCAATAATGTACACCGTGCGGTCACATTTACGTGACCACCGCCTATGTTCGACGTGAATGTGCCATAACCATTAAAAGACAGCAGGGAATATGAAGCGTGTTGGAGGGACGCGGAAAACAGTGCAGTCGTTGTAATGCGGAATGGGAGGCATTTTCTGACGTCGAAAAGGGCGTGATCAGTGGCTTTCTGGCCAAGGTTGGAAGCATTCCCGAACCAGCTACCAAGGAGAGGGATAGACTTCTTGAAAGCGTCTGTACAGTGATTGTAGGCTAACGTCCCACGTATCACAACGTGCACACGTTCAGTCTGGTTGATCTTCGTTCACGAGTAATCGACGAAAAAAATCGGTATCTTGAGTGGCAATCAGTGGCGTTAAATAGTATTTAATGGACTGGTTATGTCGTGTAATGGATAGGGTGTGGACTTCGCATGCAGAACGTCGTTGATTCGAATCTTGTCACGTGGTTCCAACATTTTTTTAAGTCTTTATCGAAATAATTTTGATCATTATTTGCATTCAGTTACTTGATTTAAATGTAGTATTTTATTTGTAATCCTTTGTCACATCATAACCGTCATATCAATTTCTTTATTTGCTCTCTTTTTTCTTTATTTCATTCTTTTCTAGCTTGATATCTTTGTTCATATGATTTTCATTAATTTTATGTATTGATTTGGATTTAATTTCTTTCATTTTATCATCCGGGAATCGAACCCGGGCCGTTAGGTTTGACATTCCGTAGCGCTGACCACTCAGCTTCTTTAATGATGAAGTCCCAATATGTGGAAGCGAACGGAAGGATCTTCGTCTCTCCGCAGTCCATAGCGTGTCCCGTGTCAAGACAGCGTCCGGCAACAGCAGACTTTTCTCGCTGACCCAGTCTGGTGTGACGTCTACGTACAGGCTAGCTATCCTTAACAGTGCGACACGTCTGGCCAATGTTTGATTTCCCACACCGGTGCGGGATTTTATGCATCCCTGGTCTCCTTAGACCTAGGTTGTCTTTAACAGCACCCAGCATCGTTTGCACTCGCGCTGGAGGACGGAAGACACATTTTATTTCATCTGCCTTGAACAGCGTGCCGATGTCAAAGTACATGCCACCAACATAGAGTAGAAAAACAATCTTCCTGGACTTCACCGTTTCTTCTGGATGTTACTGAGCTCTACCGTGTGCAGGTCGAAATGCGTTACGAATCTGTTTATCAGAGTACAAGCTTCGAACAAATACAGAGCGAAGATGGCTAAGCTCAGCTGATAAGCTCTCTCCATCTGAGATAAGTCGACCCTATGAACGAGAGTCCGTAATACGCCACTGCACTGAGATGGGTAATGGCAGCTCGGAGGTCGTATATATAAGTCAATATAAGTTGATTTACGAAACACAATGTGACCCAAGGAACCGTCCCTTTTCCTGTAGACTAAGACATCAAGGAACGGGAGGTCTACATTTTTCTCCACTTCCATGGTGAAACAAATGCTCGGATGTAGGGGGTTAAGATGTTCCAGAAATACAGGAAGCGTTGCTGCTACACGTGGCCAAACTACAAAGGTGTCGTCCACATATCTCCTTGCGCCTTCCTAGCGAGCCAGCGTATGTATTGGCGAGCCACTGTAGCAACACGTCAGTAAACACCTGAAGATGACGAGCAACTGAGTCCTTAAAATACTGTGCAGCTTCCACGCCCGTCAGCCAATGAAGCATTCATTACGTCGGGAAAGTGTCAAACAGCACAATTTTACTTTTCTCGAAAGTGGAAATCTGTTTTCGTTTTCAACAGCTTCAATTTCAAAATGTATTTAACATGTAACTCGTTTTCATTGTACTTATAATTAAAATGATTTCACTTACTGATTATTGCAACATAGTATAGCAGTTCAATTGGCTCAATTGGCTCTGAGCACTATGGGACTTAACATCTATGGTCATCAGTCCCCTAGAACTTAGAACTACTTAAACCTAACTAACCTAAGGACAGCACACAACACCCAGCCATCACGAGGCAGAGAAAATCCCTGACCCCGCCGGGAATCGAACCCGGGAATCCGGGCGTGGGAAGCGAGAACGCTACCGCACGACCACGAGATGCAGGCAGTATAGCAGTAATGTAACAGGTAAACTGTGAAAAAGACCACTGACTACATTTTCTAACAGTGCTGACAAGATTTTTTCGATTGCGTTAGGTACGGCACTTATTTAAATTTCTATAGAATGTTTGGTCCTAGGTACAATACCATGTTCTACCTTCCAACATTTTTTTCACGTTTGGAAAAACCTTACTTTTACGGAATAGTTTTCGTTATTTTAGAAAAAGACTGCTGCCCACAAAAAGTAATGTTGTTATTTAAAAATGGATTAGTGAAATACACTAAACCCCAGTTACAGTCCGCACCTCGTGGTCGTGCGGTAGCGTTCTCGCTTCCCACGCCCGCGTTCCCGGGTCCGATTCCCGGCGGGGTCAGGGATTTTCTCGGCCTCGTGATGACTGGGTGTTGTGTGCTGTCCTTAGGTTAGTTAGGTTTAAGTAGTTCTAAGTTCTAGGGGACTGATGACCACAGCAGTTGAGTCCCATAGTGCTCAGAGCCATTTGAACTGATGACCTAAGATGTTAAGTCCCATAGTGCTCAGAGCCATTTCAACCATTTGAACCCCAGTTACATAGACGGCCAGAGGCGGAAGTATGAAAAGTCTTCGAAAATAGGACACTCTGCACTATTATTCACAAACGACGAGTAAATGTTTCTGTTCATATGAATGAATAATCCAGATGACGAATAAATGTGCTTACTCCTGTGGATTAATAACTGTTCGAATATATATTTTTGTTTGTCATACGCGAATAACGAATTGTATTTTTTACACATATTCGTTATGCGTGAACATTTGAATCGATTTTGCACATCTCCTCTTTTATCATCAGCAAACATCGCATTTCTCGAAGAGTCTTCACATGTTATTGTTGTGGTCCTCAGTCTGGAGACTGGTTTGATGCAGCTCTCCATGCTACTCTATCCTGTGCAAGTGTCTTCATGTCCGAATAGCTACTGCAACCTTACATCCTTCTGAATCTGCTTACTGCATTCATCTCTTGGTCTCCCTCTAACTTTTTACCCCCCACACTTCCATCCAGTTCTAAACTGGTGATCACTTGATTTCTCGAAATGTGTCCTACCACCGAGTTTTTTTTTTTTTTTTTTTTTTTTTTTGTCAAGTTGTGGCACAAATTGGTGTTACCGGCCTTGACGCAGGTGTAATACCGGTTCCAGACAGGTCACGAAAGTTATGCACTGTCCGGCTTGGGTAGCACTTGGAGGGGTCACCGTCAGGGTCTGCCGAGGCTTGTTGGCAAGTGGAGTGCACTCAGCCCTTGTGAGGCAAACTGAGGAGCCACTTGATTGAGAAGTAGCGGCGTCCGTCATGAAAACTGACAACATGCCCCTCCGCATCCGCATCCAGCGACGCCTATGGCTAAAGCCGTCGGCACACGGACCGTGCATCCGAACGGTGAGCGTTGAGCGTGCCGAGTTTCTGACGTCATAGCGTGGAGTAGCACGTTCGGGAGTCTTTCCGAACGTGCAGAGCAATATCTGGCACGTCAGATATTCTGAGCGTGCGTCTGAGCGTTGACCAATGAGATGTCACAACGCCACCTACGCCACACGCACGCCGTCTCCCTTCAGTACAGAGTTGTGAGGCGCCATATTGGCATTCATTTCAAGCCTATATGTATATATGCCGTTACTGAGCACCAGCAAATTGAGAAGCACTACAAAACCGGTAGTTAACTGTGTGATTCGTCCCATTAAAATAATGAGAAACATCATATTTGTGGCAAAAGAATTATTGTAACTTGCGTATTACGAATGGTTCAAATGGCTCTGAGCACTATGGGACTCAACATCTTAGGTCATAAGTCCCCTAGAACTTAGAACTACTTAAACCTAACTAACCTAAGGACAGCACACACACCCATGCCCGAGGCAGGATTCGAACCTGCGACCGTAGCAGCCTCGCGGTTCCGGACTGCAGCGCCAGAACCGCACGGCCACCGCGGCCGGCTTGCGTAATACGAGATTAGGCTATTTGAAGCCAGCGACATACTGAAGATCCACCAAACCGCATTGTTCTTGGTACAATTTGTTTTAGTTAAATTTCAATTAGTAACATATCTACGATTAAGGTTTTCTCCCAGACATAAATTGGGCCTGTTATTGATGTAGCGTAATGACTACCGTTACTGTCTGATATAGCGTAGATTGTTGGGGTGGTGGTTCGCGTCTTCCCACTTCCATATTTTTTTTTCCTAACATTCGCGTTTTTATTGGGTTCTGATACTTCATTGTCAGTATAATATAAGTATACAGTATAATATTTGATGTTATGTGAATATAAGTTCACCTTTTTTGTGGGGTGACTTTGTTCGATTGGCTTAATCTACCAGACAGCTTGTGTTGTGGATTGGAAAGACAGCCAACCCACTATGACAGGAAGCCGAAAGGCACGCGTTTTAGCTCACGCAGGCTGGCGTGAGGTCTGGAACAGTTAAAGGAATTGAGACTAGTAAAAAAAGTACGTAGCTGCTGGAATACCTAACTTTAATCCATAATTGGTGAACATCGCTCTTGACGGTACATGTTTTACAGCATCAATAGTAACTGGTAATGACACCTTGCTAGGTCGTAGCAAATGACGTAGCTGAAGGCTATGCTAACTATCGTCTCGGCAAATGAGAGCGTAATTTGTCAGTGAACCATCTCTAGCAAAGTCGGCTGTACAACTGGGGCGAGTGCTAGGAAGTGTCTCTAGACTAGACCTGCCGTGTGGCGGCGCTCGGTCTGCAATCACTGATAGTGGCGACACGCGGGTCCGACGTATACTAATGGACCGCGACCGATTTAAAGGCTACCACCTAGCAAGTGTGGTGTCTGGCGGTGACACCACAGCTTGCACTACTTGTATAAAGATATTTTGTTCCTTTTTCTTTTACGCTTCGTAATTCACATGTTGCAAAGATTCTGCTACTGGGTAGGAACACTGATCAAGTAAGACTGACCTTGGCGTTTTAATGAAATGTAGGAATGATGTGTCCTTATTGATTGGACATGGTAATTTCCTTTTCGTGGACGATGGAGGAAATGTGCGTTTTAATAGACCTAACATGGGAATTTTACGAGCGCCCATTGAGTAAACAATGTGATTTACGAACTAGAAACATCCCTCAACTGCCGCTGGAGTGCGTTGCGATCGCGTATACCATGTTGGGGCCCACATACCGTATGCACAAGTCGCATCGTTCCTGAGCGTTGGCCGGCCGAGGTGGCCGAGCGGCTCTAGGCGCTACAGTCTGGAACCGCGAGACCGCTACGGTCGCAGGTTCGAATCCTGCCACGGGCATGAATGTGTGTGATGTCCTTAGGTTGATTAAGTTTAAGTAGTTCTAAGTTCTAGGGGGCTGATGACCTCAGAAGTTAAGTCCCATAGTGCTCAGAGCCATTTGAACCATTTTTTTCCTGAGCGTTCAGCAGCACGGTGAACTCGGCACGATCAACGTTAACGTTCGACAGTACGGTCCGTGTGCCGACGGCTTAAGGATGACACGGCTGCCGGTCGGTACTGTTGGACATTAAAGGGCGATTCGAGCGGTGCTCCTTTTGGTGCCACAAATTTCTCGTATCCCCAGTTCTGTTCAGTACTTCCTCGTTATTATGTCATCTACCCATCTAATCTTCAGCATTCTTCTGTAGCACCACATCTCAAAAGCTTCCATTCTCTCCTTGTTTAAACTGTTAATCGTCCAGTTATCACTTCCAAACATGGATACTCTTCGTCCAAATACCCTGATAAAAGATTTGCTATCACTTATGTCTATTTTAGTTCTTAACAAATCTCTCTTCTTCAAAAATGTTTTTCTTGCCATTTGCCAGTCTACATTTTACGAGGTGCATTCAAGTTCTAAGGCCTCTGATTTTTTTTCTAATTAACTACTCACCCGAAATCGATGAAACTGGCGTTACTTCTCGACGTAATCACCCTGCAGACGTACACATTTTTCACAACGCTGACGCCATGGTTCCATGGCAGCGGCGAAGGCTTCTTTAGGAGTCTGTTTTGACCACTGGAAAATCGCTGAGGGAATAGCAGCACGGCTGGTGAATGTGCGGCCACGGAGAGTGTCTTTCGTTGTTGGAAAAAGCCAAAAGTCACTAGGAGCCAGGTCAGATGAGTAGGGAGCATCACTTCAAAGTTGTTATCACGAAGAAACTGTTGCGTAACGTTAGCTCGATGTGCGGGTGCGTTGTCTTCGTGAAACAGCACACGCGCAGCCCTTCCCGGACATTTTTGTTGCAGTGCAGGAAGGAATTTGTTCTTCAAAATATTTTCGTAGGATGCACCTGTTACCGTAGTGCCCTTTGGAACGCAATGGGTAAGGATGACGCCCTCACTGTCCCAGAACATGGACACCATCATTTTTTCAGCACTGGCGGTTACCAGAATTTTTTTTGGTGGCGGTGAATCTGTGTGCTTCCATTGAGCTGACTGGCGCTTTGTTTCTGGATTGAAAAATGGCATCCACGTCTCATCCATTGTCACAACCGACGAAAAGAAAGTCCCATTCATGCTGTCGTTGTGCGTCAACATTGCTTGGCAACATGCCACGAGGGCACCCATGTGGTCGTCCGTCAGCATTCGTGGCACCCTCCTGGATGACACTTTTCGCATTTTCAGGTCCTCATGCAGGATTGTGGGCACAGAACCCACAGAAATGCCAACTCTGGAGGCGATCTGTTCAACAGTCATTCGGCTATCCCCCAAAACAATTCTCTCCACTTTCTCGATCATGTCGTCAGACCGGCTTGTGCGAGCCGGAGGTTGTTTCGGTTTGTTGTCACACGATGTTCTGCCTTCATTAAACTGTCGCACCCACGAACGCATTTTCGACACATCCATAACTCCATCACCACATGTCTCCTTCAACTGTCGATGAATTTCAATTGGTTTCACACCACGCAAATTCAGAAAACGAATGACTGCACACTGTTCAAGTAAGGAAAACGTCGCCATTTTAAGTGTTTAAAACAGTTCTCATTCTCGCCGCTGGCGGTAAAATTCCATCTGCCGTACGGTGCTGCCATCTCTGGGACGTATTGACAATGAACGCGGCCTCATTTTAAAACAATGCGCATGTTTCTATCTCTTTCCAGTCCGGAGAAAAAAAATCGGAGGCCTTACAACTTGAATGCACCTCGTATGTCGTCTCTATTTATACCATGATCAGTAATTTTTGAGCCGAAATAGCAAACGTTACTTACTACTTTAAGTGTCCCGTTTCCCATGCTAATTCCCTCAGTCTGACATGATTCACCCCGAGTCCGGCCATCCTGATTTAGGTTTTCTGTGATTTCCCTAAATCACTCCAGGCAAATGCCGGGATGGTTCCTCTGAAAGGGCGCGGCCGACTCCCTTCCCCATCCTTCCCTAAGCCGATGAGACCGATGACCTCGCTGCCTGGTCTCCTTCCCCAAACCAACCAACCAACCAACATGATTTAATTTGACTACATTCCTTGTCTCGTTTTCTTTTCATTATTTATTTATTTATTTATTTATTTTGTGTTCATCTTATCTGCCAGTACCTTTGGTAAAAACGAATTGTGCTGTTATCTCACTGTTATTCTAAGGTGAATTTCTTTTCTTTGCAGACCGAGGTGATCAACGCGATGTGATGAAGTCATCGCCACACAGGAAGGAAACTCGTGTTCACGCAGCGAGAACCGAACACTGTACTCCGGAGTGCGAGTTGCCCGTCGCCACTAGGGTACTGGTGTAGCTTGTGTGTTGTTATGTGGGATCCAGGCGGCTGTGACTCACAAGGGCCTCTCGGCTTACGCTGTGTGATTAGCGACACCACAGTTCTACTGCTACCGAGTCTGTGATTTCATAGTTACTCCTATGACTTTTTTGACACTGCCTCGCTCCAACTGAAAGGGACATTACAGGGAAAAAAAATCAACTTGAAATAGACAGATAGCTAAGCAGATAAGAGACACCACTTCCTTTCTAGTCAGTCGACCTCAGAAAACGAAACGTACCTTCCAAGCTTAAAATACTTCATTCCATAAGCTAAAGATTTCCTAACTGAAGTAATAGCTGATCGTTGACTGTTGTTGGCGAGTAGTGTAGCGTGTGTTGGAAGACTGTAACAGTGCCAAGCGTACTGAATATTAATGGTTCTAAGAGTGAAAAGATTCCCGGCCAATTAGCCACGCCATTAATGCTCGCCATTTGCATTTTGTTTTTGTGCGTAGCTGCTTGGGAAAGGTCTCCGGCGAGGACATTCAGCGAGGACAGTACCCGCCTGCCGTCTTGAGCTCAGCCGAGGTGCTACTCAGTGCGGGTGGCAGTGTCTGAGAAGGTCGGCTTGAAATTTTAAGTAGCAGAATAGCTTCCATTACTATAGGTAGGTGGCTGTGAAGCTGACCGACGAAAATTAGCTAAAGTACACTGTATTGTTGCCTTAGCTAAATTTCACTGTGCCAGAAGATTTCGGTCCGCTTTTATTTAAAGTATGCGTGTGAATGTGGTGTAGGAAACCACTGGAAGTAGTGTTTCGCTGTCGTAAAGTAGACGGCGTGGAATTAATTATTCAGTGACTGTGGAATTCAAACACGCTATACGGTAACGCTAGTAATAGAAACATGTTTAACACCGACGTTTCATGAATGAGACTTTAGGACTGGGAAGTACTTTCTTGGTTTCAAAATCGAAGAGTGTTTATTTTTTTATTTATTTTTTTTTTTTTTTAGGCGTGTGTCATCGTGAGGACGAAATTCAGGCACTGACAACAATAGCTAGGCCGTGTGACATGCACCATATTCTACGGGTGTGTTAATACTGAAATGTAACCAAAAAAAAAAAAAACGTGAAATCTGAGGAAAAAAAATACTATCGGTAGTTAGGAGCTACACATATATGTACCTGGGCCAGGACAAAGAAAAAGGACTCCAAGTGTTGGTGACAGTCAGATTCTCAATTTTGTAAAAACTTCAAATGACACGTGTGAAGCTGGCGTAGAGAGTACGTTAAACAGGCATTTCTAGATCGCTTATGGACTCTTCTATCGTAAGGCAGAAAATCTAGGCATTTACAATAGTAATCCACGCTTGTGAAGCGTTACATTGTTGTACGTAAATGGGCTACCATTGTCGTTTCCTTAAAGACGCTAGCTGGAGTTCAAAGCGATGGACATTGCTAGTGTCCTGGTGACGGAAGAGCGATCTTAAGAAAACATTCGAGAGTTATCACGAGTAGCGAAAACAGGTTGCCCATATGAAAATTACAACTGTCTCTTCCCAGATGGTACGGTAGCATATATTTCCATTTTTCTTGCAGAGATGTTCCATCATAAGACAAAAAATTCCAGGCTTCGACAGTAGCTACTGTAACTTGTGAAAAATAACTACCCTGTTTTCTAAAACTGGGCCAACATTGGCGTTTCGTCAAGGATACCATCAGGGATCAGAGTGACAAGTATTTTCAGTGCCCTTCTAGGACGTTAGCATTACGAGCCACCTCCGAAGGCTTCGTCACGACTAACGAAAGCGTGTAAAATTAGACCTAATTGTATACATGTAAATTATCTTTTGTCACACTCTAAGCGACACGTGACACCCGAAAGAAAAGACAGAAACACTCTCGACAGATCAAACCCACGTATAGCTACAACTTTCATTCGGGACAGCCCTAACCACACACGTACGGGAAGTAGTCAGGTCCCGACGGCCTGGGTAAGTTCTGTACGAGTCGCAGATTCCTCGCCCAGCTAAAAGTGCGACTATGAGGAGGGACTGGAGCGCGTGCCTAGTGCGTGAGACAAGCTGGGCGATGCTTGTGGTGGGGGTGGTGGTGCTGCTGCGGGCGGGCGCCACCCCGGAGCCTCCGCCCCCGCCGCCCCCGACGCTGCCCCCGACGCCGGCGCCGACGCTGCCCGCGCCGCTGACCAACCACACGGGCATCTGCGGCAGCGTGGACGCGCGCAACAACGTCACCGAACTCAAGCGCAAGCTGCAGGGCTGCCGCGTCATCGAGGGCTTCCTGCACGTCGTGCTCATGGACAACACCAACGAGACCAGCTTCCTCAACGTCAGCTTCCCCGAGCTCAGGGTGGGTGCGGCTATTCGCCTTATGCCTAGTTTGCACGACGACGCTGGGTTGCACGCAACTTAAACTACTCCCAACTTTTTTTTTCCTTTATTGAATTTCGATTCCCCCCCGAAGGGGGCGGGCTGGCAGCAGCTTATTACGCTGCTCTGCAGCCTACAGACTTTTTAAAAACGTAAGAATAAGAAAAGAAACAATAAAAACAGGCGATAAAACGGTGACTTAAATTGTAAAACGGCGGAAAATTGTGGAAAGTTAAAACATAAAGCAAAGGGTTGGCAAAGCTAATAAAATACACAGGAAGCAGACAGGTAACATAGTAGACAGACAATTAAAAAAACATAGCGACAGTGTGGTTTCTGTTCGCAAGAGATATAAAAAGCGCACCCAGCGACAGTATTATGTCGTTCGCAACACTTTGGAAAAGACACACAACACTGAACACTCACTGGAAACACTTCACGAAAATGTCGGCACAAAGATGACACACCATAGCCAAGGGCAGATGGGGGGGGGAGGACCTGGACAGGCGGGGGGGGGGGGGGAAACAAGGAGGGAGGAGAGTAAAAACGAAAGGGGGGGAACCAAAGGCGCGAGAGGACTCATAAGGGGGGGGGGAGGGGCAGGGCAGACGTGAAGGGAATGGGAAAAGGCAGAGGAGGGAAATGCAAAAGGACTCGAGGGAGAGAAGGGGGGCAGAGAGAGGGTAGGTGGGGAAAAAAGAGGATGGAAGGGGGCGGAGAGGGAACCCAGGAAAAAGACGGAGGAAAGGAGGGGAGGTGAGGAACAGAGTTGATAGGAGTGATAAATGGAGGGCATCATCTGGGAGGGGGAGTTGATGGAAGCCACCTTGGGAAAGGAGATGAAGTGTGTAGAGATGGAGGGTAGGGGGGACACAACAGTGAAGGCGTGGCAGGGGGCGGGGATGGGAGAGGAGAGGAGCAACCAGGGGGTGAGGGGGATCAAGGTGGTGGGAGGTGTAGTATGCTTTCTTTTTTTTTTTGTCTTTATTGAATTTCAATTCCCCCCCGACGGGGGCGGGCTGGCAGCAGCTTAGTATGCCGCTCTTCAGCCTACAGATTTTGCGAGAAAGTTCAAGAGAATAAATAATGAAAAACAGGCGATAAAATCGGAGACTTAAAGAGGAACATGGCGAAAAGAAATCGTGGAACTTAAAACAAACAACAGAGGGATGATGATGCTAATAAAATACATACGAAGCAGACAGGGAAAACAATAGACAGAAAATTAAAAAACACGGCGACAGTCTGGATTCTGTTCGCAGAAGACATAAAAGTCACACCTAGCGACAGCATGGTTTCTGTTCGCAACACGAGAAAGACAAACAACACTGAATAGTCACTGGAACACTGCACTAAAAAGTTGGCAAATGTGACATACCACAGTCGAGAGCAGGTGGGGGGAAACTGGACAGGAGATGGGAAAACAAAAAAGGGGGCAAAGGAGAGTAAAACCGAAGGGGGATATGCTTTCTTATGACCTGACTGATTTTACTACCGGAATTTCTAAACAATTATTGGGAGAGCAAGAATAAATACATTTCATTATTACGAACTTCTGTTCCTACACTTAATAACGGAAACTGCACTTCATATATATTGGGTGTACCATTGATAGTGACTGGGCCAAATATCTCACGAAATAAGCATCAAATGAAAAAACTACAGAGAACGAAACTCGTCTAGCTTGAAGGGGGAAACCAGATACCGCGATGATTGGCCCGCTAGATGGCGCTGCCATAGGTCAAACGGATATCAACTGCGTTTGTTTTAAACAGGAACCCCCATTTTATTACATATTCGTGTAGTACGTAAAGAAATATGAATGTTTTAGTTGGACCACTTTTTTCGCTTTGTGATAGGTGGCGCTGTGATAGACAAAAACGTATAAGTACGTGGTATCACGTAACACTTCGCCAGTGCGGACGGTATTTGCTTCGTGATACATTACCCGTGTTAGAATGGACCGTTTACCAATTGCGGAAAAGGTCGATATCGTGTTGATGTATGGCTATTGTGATCAAAATGCCCAACGGGCGCGTGCTATGTATCCTGCTCAGTACCCTGGACGACATCATCCAAGTGTCCGGACCGTCTGCCGGATAGTTACGTTATTTAAGGAAACAGGAAGTGCTCAAAAAAATGGTTCAAAGGGCTCTGAGCACTATGGGACTTAACTTCTGAGGTCATCAGTCCCCTAGAACTACTTAAACCTAACTAACCTAAGGACATCACACACATCCATGCCCGAGGCAGGATTCGAACCTGCGACCGCAGCGGTCGAACGGCTCCAGGCTGTAGCGCCTAGAACCGCTCGGCCACATGTGAAACGTCAACCACGACCTGCAACAAATGATGATGCCCAAGTAGGTGTTTTAGCTGCTGTCGCGGCTAATACGCACATCAGTAGCAGACAAACTGCGCGAGAATCGGGAATCTCAAAAACGTCGGTGTTGAGGATGCTACATCAACATCGATTGCACCCGTACCATATTTCTATGCACCAGGAATTGCATGGCGACAACTTTGAACGTCGTGTACAGTTCTGCCACTGGGCACAAGAGAAATTACAGGACGATGACAGATTTTTTGGACGCGTTCTATTTAGCGACGAAGCGTCATTCACCAACAGCGGTAACGTAAACCGGCATAATATGCACCACTGGGCAACGGAAAATCCACGATGGCTGCGACAAGTGGAACATCAGTACCTTGGCGGGTTAATGTATGGTGCGGCATTATGGGAGGAAGGATAATTGGCGCCCATTTTATCGATGGCAATCTAAATGGTGCAATGTATGCTGATTTCTTACGTAATGTTCTACCGATATTACTACAAGATGTTTCACTGCATGACAGAATGGCGATGTACTTCCAACATGATGGATGTCCGGCACATAGCTCACGTGCGGTTGAAGAGGTATTGAATACCAAATTTCATGACAGGTGGATTGGTCGTCGAAGCACCATAGCATGGCCCGCACGTTCACCGGATCTGACGTCCCCGGATTTCTTTCTGTGGGGAAAGTTGACGGATATTTGCTATCGTGATACACCGACAACGCCTGACAACATGCGTCAGCGCTTGGTCAAGGCATGTGCGAACAACACGGAAGGTGAACTACTCGCTGTTCAGAGGAATGCCGTTACACGTATTGTCAAATGCACTGAGGTTGACGGACATCATTTTGAGCATGTATTGTATTGATGTGGTATTAACAGGTAATCACGCTGTAACAGCATGCGTTCTCATCAATGATAAGTTCACAAAGGTACATGTATCACATTGTAAAAACCGAAATAAAATGTTGAAACGTACCTACGTTCTGTGTTTTAATTTAAAAAACCCACCTGTTACCAACTGTCCGTCTAAACCTGTGAGCCATACGTTTGTGACTATTACAGCGCCGTCTATCACAAAGCGAAAAAAGTGGTCCTCTTAAAACATGCATATTTCTTTACGTACTACACGAATATTAAATAAAAAATGGGGGTTCCTATTTTAAAAAACGCAGTTGAGCCCTCGTGAGTTCAAATCGATTTCTGAACTGAAGGAAACACTTCACGGCATTCACTTCAGAACTGCTACAAATTCGTCGGGCAATAGACCGCGCCGTTCGAACTGTCAACACAACTGGCACTGCTAAGAGCATCCTACGACTTCCACATCGCTGGCAACGGGTTATACACAATGCTGGTGACTACTTTGAAGGTCCATAAGACTTTGAAACACCTATTTACTTTGTATTAGCTGTAAATAAATAGTTGCCACTATTAAAGTTCCAACCCTCGTATAAGATTACCATCAACAAAAGCAAAACGAGGATAATGGAGTGTAAAGTAAATCAGGTGATGCTGAGGGAATTAGATTAGAAAATGAGACATTTAAATTAGTAGATCACTTTTGCTATTTGGCGAGCAAAATAACTGATGATGGTCGAAGTAGAAAGAATGGCTCTGAGCACTATGGGACTCAACATCTGCGGTCATCAGTCCCCTAGACTGAGAACTACTTAAACCTAAGGACACCACAAACATCCATGCCCGAGGCAGGATTCGAACCTGCGACCGTAGTGGTCGCGCGGTTTCGGACTGAAGCGCCTAAAACCGCTCGGCCACCACGGCCTGCGGTCGAAGTAGAGAAGATATAAAATGTAAACTGGCAATGGCAAGGAAAGCGTTTCTGAGGAAGAGAAATTTGTTAAAATTGAGTATAGATTTAAATGTCAGGAAGTCTTTTCTGAAGGATTTGTATGGCGTGCAGCCTTGTATGGAAGTGAAATATAGACGATAAATAGTTTAGACAAGAATAGAACAGAGGCTTTCGAAATGTGGTGCTGCAGAAGAATACTGAAGATTAGATGGATAGATCACGTAATTAACGAGGAGGTACTGAATAGAACTGGGGAGAAGAGGAATTTGTGGTACAACTTGACTGGAAGAATGGATCGGCTGGCAGGACATGTTCTGAGGCATCAAGGGATCACCAGTTTAGTATTGGAGGGCAGCGTGGAGGGTAAAAATCGTAGAGGAAGACCAGGAGATGAATACACTAAGCAGATTCAGATGGATGTAGGTTGCCGTAGGTACTTCGAGATGAAGAAGCTTGCACAGGATAGAGTAACATGGAGAGCTGCATCAAACCAGTCTCTGTACTGAAGTCTACAACAACACACATTAATAAGCTTTTGGCGTTGCGATTTTTTCTGTCAGTTTATGAGATTAGTTATACTTTCTGTATGAAATATCGTTCCTGGGATAAAATAATAAATTTAACAATCCAACGTTACATCTTAAGTGAGAATCTTCCAGATTATTTATCAGAAATGACAACTAAATGTCAAGTGAATTTGTCAGGACACTTCTGAAGCACACCAGGGAGTAAACCAACAGTCACTTAAGTTACCAGACAAACGACAGGATGATTACTTTCAGTCAGTCGCTTGGGTGAACTAGCTAGCAGCTGAGAAGTTCGCCTTTCCAAGACGCGCCGAAGTCTCCTTCTACCTCACAGACTGGCAGCCACAATATAGGGAGGATCCTCAAAGATTTTGATCTAAAGCACAGTTACGAATAATATCCAGGCTCACCGACGGTAACTCAAACTTCGTAAATAAATAGCAGGGGAATTATTTTGACGGCCCCTCTCTTCGGTAGCAGTCGTAATGACTTTTTCCATCAGACTGAGAAACTGATTCGTCAGATGCGGTTCACGTCTTTTTATTTTCCAGAATCACCCGCCGTTGCGCCGTGAACTTTATGAGGAGATGGCCCTTTTCATTTGATCATTATGAATTTTAGTTTTTCATATAGTATTCTTCCATGGGCACGACATAACGTTTCAAATCAAGTAGGCGAAGTGGGCTTTCGAGCCCACTCGTACATTAATAGTGAAACGTCCCCTTTGAAAAATTAAGAATGATAGTGCTGGAAAAACTCTTACGCTATTTGATACAGGAACAGCTGAGTAAAACTCAACGTACTCAGACAGCTTTCTATTTACGTATTCTGATCATCATTAAACTGACACACAACATTTTTTCAACGCAACGCAATCTCACTTTCAATAATCCCTACAAAACAATGGCCCTGACTAACAATAATCTATGCCTCTCATGAATCACTTACCCCACAAATATCTTCGATACTCGAACTACTGCAATACAGCTAGCGCCAATACTGCCAGCTAAATAAAGGCACTAACTACTGATGGGCATGGTTAGCAAATGAAAGATTTTGACAGAGAACAAGCAATTTATTTACCTTAATGGCATTCAAAAGTCATAATATATATATAATTTTGTGACATCGAATTAAACAAATTTCCTTTTTCTGACGGACACACGTCCAGATCGTGCTCTCATAGTAACCTCTCAAAAGTCTAGCATCTCTCTCCCCACATCCACCACTGCTGGCGGCTCACCTTGTAATGGTCGCCTGGTCGTAGATATTGCTAATTGCTATAATCGCACTATTTCACTCCCATTTACGGAGCTTGTTAGCACTTGATGTTAGGTTGGCGCCATTAAAATGCATTGTGTTGTGGTAATCGCTGCTACTTGCTGGATCGCTGCCGTGTCTCGATGCTGATGCTGGCTCTAAATCTGGTTGTCTAGGGTTAAAAACATGAGGTCCCGTGTTTTTATGTGCTTTTGATGATAAAGAACGAGCGAAAGCAACAAATATGTAAACTTCAAATATTTATTACTCTGGTGGCCATCTTAATTCCACTGTCCACCAAAGACCATGACACAACACAAAGTAGTATTTTCTTTACATGTTCTTTGCATTGTTTATCCACCTCAAACAATAACACACAAACACACTTTACCAAAGTGACATTCCGACTGCCTCCCGACCGTTCTTGCTGCTTGTATTTATAACATTGTCAAAGAACTACTAAAAAGAAATATAGTTTACAAGTCACATGTACATCTCTTATCATAATTTGTGCAGAAAAGTTATTAATTTGCATCGAGTGACATAATTTAACATGTTATTAAAATGACAGACAGATTTGTTGACTTGACAGAATAATTCTTTGTTACAAAAAGGCCGTTTTTTAGAAGTTTGTCAATTGACTTCTCTAATTTGCATAAATAAGTAAATAACATGAATTATTAAGAATTACATTGGTTTTCGTCTAAAATAGGATTGATTACGTGAATACTGAGTGAAAACGCTCCTAGTGAACAAATAGGTTTCACTGGGTGATTTTTATTTAAGGAGATCCAAAATACCTAAGTTGGCCACTATTTTTCGTACTTCATATTAATTATTTAAGATGAACTTAGTGTTTTTACATGATGACATTTGCTGTATCAGTGATCAAGTGATATAAACTTTTGTGTGGGTCAGTTACTCAGTATAATTTAATGGTTTGACTGTTTATGCAGACATGTTATGCAATCATTGTTAACATACACAATAACTTTTCTATAATCATAGATACTCGTTAAACTGGTTGAATTTGGAGGGTATCACATACTTCGATACAGTAAAGCCTTTAATATGTTCTGTTACAACCTCCAACTGCACAACGCTACGCGCTGTTCACATCCAACTGCCCAACACTACACTAGCGAATATTCCAGCAACGAGTCCAACCAGCCACAGACTGCACACAGTGCAGTCAGCGATTTTCATACTGAGCACTACGTGGCGTTACCAACATAAAAACCTAAACAGCCTACTTACAATAGGACCGGCGAGTATGTGCACAGGAAATCCGGTCCGTGCGTCTGCTAGCACAAAGGGGAAAGCACCTTGCATGAGCACAAGAAAAATGGAACACAAAACGCGGACAGCATTGTATGTATTGTTCGAAAAATGTCTTCATTAAAAGAAACCTCTATTCGGTCTGCAACTATCAAAATAACGAGTAGTGTCATATATCTGTAGTGATTACAATATAACCGCAGATATTGCTTTGTCAGTGAAAGCCAAATGCGTCTGATGAACGGCCGTGTCGAAATGCAGTGTCCTTCGGACGGAAGGGAACCAAAATATCGCCAGCAGGCCCACCAAGCTGACTGTGGGAAGAAGTTTATCACACAGTGCTGTGGAAATGGCGACGACTGTTTTGCAGGTAGTCCCTCATTTTTTCATGCTAGCGAAGACTTTAGGGTGCCTGAAACTTTATATGGGAATTAACACAATGCATATGTTAAAACAGACTACTAAGTTAAAAAGTACTGTCCTTGTGGCTGAATATGACCCACAAGGGCCGGCCGCTGTGGTCGAGCGATTCTAGGCGCTTCAGTCCGGAACCACGCGGCTGCTACGGTCGCATGTTCGAATCCTGCCTCGGGCATGGATGTGTGTGATGTCCTTAGGTTTAATTAGTTCTAAGTTCTAGGGGACTGATGACCTCAGAAGTTATGTCCCATAGTGCTCAGAGCCATTTGAACCATTTTGAACTCACAAGGAATTACTTGCGTGTGAAATCGCAAGTTCAATCTTGCTCATTTGGAGCTGTTGTTTTAACAGTTATGCTGCGAAAAATGTTAGCTGGTAATGGCTCAGACTGTGTATCGGGAGTGCGACAGAAATGACTGTCTAGGAGGTGCAGAGGTCAATCTTCTGTGAAATATAACTATTAAACTTCAAAAATTGACATCATCGACATTCAAGAACTGTTCAAATCAAATCATTAACTTTGAAACGTCCCCTTAGAAAAATTATACAAGACTGTGCTTAAACTGACTCACAATATTTCTAGAGCAACGCAATCTGACTTTTAAAAATCCCTACAAAAGAATGGCCCTGACTAACATTAACCTGTACCTTTCACAAATCACTTACCTCACCAAAAATCTTCGTTACTCGAACTACTGCAATACAGCGAGCGCCACTACTGCCAGCTAAATAAAAGATTCAAACTACTGAAGGGACTAACTACTGATAGGCATAGTTAGCAAATGAAAGACTTTAATAGAGAACAAACAATGTATTTACCTCAATAGTGTTCAAAAGTCATAATGTATATAGCAGTTCATGATATCCAGTATTGCAAATTTCAAAACTCCGCCATCTCTCTCCTCACATCCACCACTGCTGGCGGCTCACCTCCAACTGCGCAACGCTACGCGCTGTTCGCATCCAGCTGCCCAACACTACAATGGCTGACAACAATGCAAACTGGCCACAGACTGCACACAGCACAGCCAGTGATTTTCATACAGAGCGGTAGGTGGCGGTGGCGTCACCAATATAAGAACCTAAACAGCCTACTTACAACTTGCACCATGAACACCGAGTCAAGCGCGCCACAGTGGCCATAAAAGTTGGCATCGTCAAGATCGAAGGCGAACTACTTGGGGGATGCAAACCGTGCAGGACCTTCAGCTAGGTATCCACTCTTAAAGAACGCATATGGAATCGTACTGGTGTACCGGGGTAATGAGAAGTGATGGAATGTGATAGGACGCTGAATGCGAAACTGTCTATCTTGGAGCTTATGGTGTAACTCGGTCAAGTAGTTTTCTAAATGTTTGGTAACAACGCTGTCACCTGTACATGTTTTGTAAAAACATTTATATAGATTTATACACTGTGTGTATAAAAACATATATAGTTTATGTATGATAATTAAATCGACACCCTAGCTGCAAACAGGCGTTGATATACACCGTTGGGGAGATGGTGAAAATGTATGCCCGACTGGGACTCGAACCCGGGACCTCCTGCTTACATGGCAGACGCTCTATCCATCTGAGCCACTGAGGGCACAGAAGGGGGTGCGACTGCAGGGACTTAACCGCTGCACGCTCCCCGTGCGCCTAATAGATGTTTGCCCATCACATTCGTTACTCGTGGCAGATTAATCTACCAAGTCCCGTACGAGTTGGGGCATAGCGTGTGCGTTCGAACAAGAAGGTCAATGGCCGGGTAGCCATATTTTAACTATATATGAAGACAGTATCTGTTTCTGGAAGAACAGATACCATTGATGACCGTGCAGCTTCTCTAGAATGAAATGATAATTAAATCGACACCCTGGCTGCAAACAGGCGTTGATATACATCATTAGGGACATGCTGAAAATGTAAGCAGGAGATCACGGGTTCGAGTCCCGGTCGGGGCACGCATATTCAACATGTCCCGAATGATGTATATCAACGCCTGTTTGCAGCTAGAGGTCGATTTAATTATCATTTCATTCTAGAGAAGCTGCACGGTCATCAATGGTATCTGTTCTGTCGGCAACAGATACTACCTTCATATATATATATATATATATATATATATAATTTTATTATTCTGGATTTACAGCGTGAGTACATTTTTCCAGCACCTATTCTAGATTACAGTAAGTCACTAATTATTGTTCTCCACTCTTCTCTATTAGTCCATAAATCTTCAGGAATGTTGTTCTTCCTCATTGCTGACTGAACTCCCTGTTTCCATGTATCAGGTGGTCGTCCCCTTTTTCTTCTTCCAATTGGTACCCAGTCGATTATGCATTTTGGTAGCCTTTCCTGTTCCATTCGTCTGATGTGTCCATACCATTTAAGTTGTTTGTGCTCGATGAAATCAATAATTGAATTTTTACATTTCATCTTGTCTCTGATTACTTCATTTCTTATTCTTTCTCGTCTTGATATTCTTGCTGAACGTCTCCAGAAATCCATTTCTGTGGCTAATAATTTTGATTTCAGTTGCCATTTTGTTGTCCACACTTCTGAACCATATGTAATAATGCTCCTAACCATTGTTTTAAAAATCCTTATTTTGTTATCAGTTGTTATGTGTTTGTCCCAGAGAATTCCATTCAATAAAGATATTGTCGTCTTTCCAGAATTTATTCTTGATCTAATTTCTTTGTCCTGTTTCCCATCATTTGTAATTTTCACACCTAAATATTTATATTCCTCAGTAGCTGTTATTGTTCCCATCCCTTCTTCTAATATTAAGTCTCCATTCGCTCCACCAATTGCCATGTACTTTGTTTTATTCATGTTTACATTTAGACCTGATTTTTTATATTCTTGAATCAATTTTCTGGTCATATACTCTATGTCCTCATAGTCTTGGGCTATAATCAGTTGGTCATCTGCAAATTGTAACGAGTATATTGTTCTATCATTTATTGGTATTCCCATGGCGTGACATTTTTTCTTCCAATTCTGTAAAGTTACTTCTGTATATATTTTATACAATGTAGGTGAGATGCTACATCCTTGACGTAATCCTTTTGTGACTTGGAATCCATGTGATAGATATTTACCAATTTTTATTTTTGAAATAGAATTTTTATATAAATTTTGAATTATTGAATTATATATATATATATATATATATATATATATATATATATATATATATATATATATATATATATATATATATATAGCTTATGTCTTCCCAAATCTTTACGAAAGTAAGTGTACAATGCATTTCCCGCTAAAACTCAGAAAACATTCCCAGTACGATCAAGGGAGTTACATGCCGCGGTAGCTCTCTCTCCCTTATACAAGAAAAAGCTCCCGGTCGCACCTGAGGGGCGTGCTTTTGAAGATATAAGGGCCGGGATGTTTTACCCGCTAGAAATTTCGAGAGTACTCGAGAACATTCCAGAACATTCAGGAAGATTCCGAATGTTCGAGAACATCCCAGATCACTAAGGTTCACAATGCCCTCTGGAAAGAAAGCACATCACCTGGAGCTTTGTTACAGTCCACACAGTCGTCCCCATACACGCCACGCATCTTTCACTCACTTTATGCCCTTTGGCCCACAGATATCGAGCTAAACTTCGCTGTTCTCCACAAGCTGGTGGCAGTAACATGTGCGCCATGTTTGCCTCGTAGTTGAGGCTTCTCTCTCTACAAAATACTTTCCGTCGTGCAAACTTCAAACTGAAATGAGATTTTCACTCTGCAGCGGAGTGTGCACTGATATGAAACTTCCTGGCAGATTAAAACTGTGTGCCGGACCGAGACTCGAAATCGGGACCTTTGCCTTTCGCGGAAAAGTGCTCTGCCAACAGAGCTACCCAAGCACGACACACACCCCTTCCTCACAGCTTTACTTCTGCCAGTACCTCGTCTCCTACCTTTCAAACTTTACAGAAGCACTCCTGTAAACCTTGCAGAACTAGCACTCCTGAAAGAAAGGATATTGCGGAGACATGGCTTAGCCACAGCCGGGGGATGTTTCCAGAATGAGATTTTCACTCTGCAGCGGGGAGTGCACTGATATGAAACTTCCTGGCAGATTAAAACTGTGTGCCGGACCGAGACTCGAACTCGACACCTTTGCCTTTCGCGGGCAAGTGCTCTGCCAACTGAGCTACCCAAGCACGATACACACCCCGTCCTCACAGCTTTACTTCCGCCAGTACCTCGTCTCCTACCTTTCAAACTTTACAGAAGCTCTCCTGCGAACCTTGCAGAAGTAGCATTCCTGAAAGAAAGGATATGGCGGGCTTAGCCACAGCCTGGGGGACGTTTCCAGAACGAGATTTTCACTCTGCAGCGGAGTGTGCACTGATATGAAACTTCGTGGCAGATTAAAACTGTGTGCCGGACCGAGACTCGAACTCGGGACCTTTGCCTTTCGCGGGCAAGTGCTCTACCAACTGAGCTACCCAACCACGACTCACGCCCCCTCCTCACAGCTTTACTTCTGCCAGTACCTCGTCTCCTACCTTCCAAACTTTACAGAAGCTCTCCTGTGAACCTTGCAGAACTAGCACTCCTGAAAGAAAGGATATTGTGGGCTTAGCCACAGCCTGGGGGTGTTTCCAGAATGAGATTTTCACTCTGCAGCGGGGTGTGCGCTGATATGAAACTTCCTGGCAGATTAAAACTGTGTGCCGGACCGAGACTCGAACTCGACACCTTTGCCTTTCGCGGGCAAGTGCTCTGCCAACTGAGCTACCCAAGCACGATACACACCCCGTCCTCACAGCTTTACTTCTGCCAGTATCTCGTCTCCTACCTTTCAAACTTTACAGAAGCTCTCCTGCGAACCTTGCAGAACTAGCACTCCTGAAAGAAAGGATATTGTGGGCTTAGCCACAGCCTGGGGGACGTTTCCAGAATGAGATTCTCACTCTGCAGCGGGGTGTGCGCTGATATGAAACTTCCTGGCAGATTAAAACTGTATGCCGGACCGAGACTCGAACTCGGGACCTTTGCCTTTCGTGGGCAAGTGCTCTACCAACAGAGCTACCCAAGCACGACTCACGCTTTACTTCTGCCAGTATCTCGTCTCCTACCTTCCCAACTTTACAGAAGTTTCAAACTTCAAACTATTTCGTGGTGAAATTGTAACATTCCAGCTGCAATACCATGGGAGAGATCCTCCTGTACATCACTGTGTCACAGCCTTTTTAACCCGAGCACTTCGTTCTTGGTCTTACTGCGAATCCTGTACAGCCCCTCAAGTTTTACCAGCGGGGTTCTGGACCACCCTGTACTCGGACTGCTGAGGCAGATGGTGTGGTGACGCTGTGCTGTTGTGTTCCGGCAGGAGATCACCAGCTACCTGCTGGTGCACCGCGTGAAGGGCCTGCAGTCGCTGGGCGCGCTGTTCCCCAACCTGGCGGTGATCCGCGGCCAGGTGCTCTGGGTGGACCACGGCTACATCCGCTACTCGCTCATGGTCTACCAGCTGGAGGACCTCAAGGAGGTGGCGCTGGCCTCGCTGACCAGCGTGCTGCGCGGCGCCGTGCGCATCGGCAAGGTGCCGCAGCTGTGCTACGCCCACACCGTCGACTGGGAGGCCATCGTCGCCTCCAAGGAGATCTACATTGACGCTCCGGAGTGCGGGTGAGTACGTCACGTCGTGTACGCTGAGGCGACGCGCTCATGGCCCACCTCCTAACATCGCGTCAGACCTCGTTTTGCCTGGCGTAGCGCAGCAGCTCAACGTGGCGTGGACTCAACAAGCCATTGGAAGTCCCCTGCAGGCATGTTGAGCCATGCTGCTCTATAGTAGTCCGTTACTGCGAATACATAGAAAGAAGGATCCTTTATTGTATGATTATACACTCCTGGAAATGGAAAAAAGGACACATTGACACCGGTGTGTCAGACCCACCATACTTGCTCCGGACACTGCGAGAGGGCTGTACAAGCAATGATCACACGCACGGCACAGCGGACACACCAGGAACCGCGGTGTAGGCCGTCGAATGGCGCTAGCTGCGCAGCATTTGTGCACCGACGCCGTCAGTGTCAGCCAGTTTGCCGTGGCATACGGAACTCCATCGCAGTCTTTAACACTGGTAGCATGCCGCGACAGCGTGGACGTCAACCGTATGTGCAGTTGACGGACTTTGAGCGAGGGCGTGTAGTGGGCATGCGGGAGGCCGGGTGGACGTACCGCCGAATTGCTCAACACGTGGGGCGTGAGGTCTCCACAGTACATCGATGTTGTCGCCAGTGGTCGGCGGAAGGTGCACGTGCCCGTCGACCTGGGACCGGACCGCAGCGACGCACGGATGCGCGCCAAGACCGTAGGATCCTACGCAGTGCCGTAGGGGACCGCACCGCCACTTCCCAGCAAATTAGGGGCACTGTTGCTCCTGGGGTATCGGCGAGGACCATTCGCAACCGTCTCCATGAAGCTGGGCTACGGTCCCGCACACCGTTAGGCCGTCTTCCGCTCACGCCCCAACATCGTGCAACCCGCCTCCAGTGGTGTCGCGACAGGCGTGAATGGAGGGACGAATGGAGACGTGTCGTCTTCAGCGATGAGAGTCGCTTCTGCCTTGGTGCCAATGATGGTCGTATGCGTGTTTGGCGCCGTGCAGGTGAGCGCCACAATCAGGACTGCATACGACCGAGGCACACAGGGCCAACACCCGGCATCATGGTGTGGGGAGCGATCTCCTACACTGGCCGTACACCACTGGTGATCGTCGAGGGGACACTGAATAGTGCACGGTACATCCAAACCGTCATCGAACCCATCGTTCTACCATTCCTAGACCGGCAAGGGAACTTGCTGTTCCAACAGGACAATGCACGTCCGCATGTATCCCGTGCCACCCAACGTGCTCTAGAACGTGTAAGTCAACTACCCTGGCCAGCAAGATCTCCGGATCTGTCCCCCATTGAGCATGTTTGGGACTGGATGAAGCGTCGTCTCACGCGGTCTGCACGTCCAGCACGAACGCTGGTCCAACTGAGGCGCCAGGTGGAAATGGCATGGCAAGCCGTTCCACAGGACTACATCCTGCATCTCTACGATCGTCTCCATGGGAGCCTGCATTGCTGCGAAAGGTGGATATACACTGTACTAGTGCCGACATTGTGCATGCTCTGTTGCCTGTGTCTATGTGCCTGTGGTTCTGTCAGTGTGATCATGTGATGTATCTGACCCCAGGAATGTGTCAATAAAGTTTTCCCTTCCTGGGACAAGGAATTCACGGTGTTCTTATTTCAATTTCCAGGAGTGTATTATAGCGGAGGGCAACGGCCTTGCCGCAGTGGATACACCGGTTCCCGTGAGATCACCGAAGTTAAGCGCTGTCGGGCGTGGCCGGCACTTGGATGGGTGACCATCCAGCCGCCATGCGCTGTTGCCATTTTTCGGGGTGTACTCAGCCTCGTGATGCCAATTGAGGAGCTACTCGACCGAATAGTAGCGGCTCCGGTCAAAGAAAACCATCATAACGACCGGGAGAGCGGTGCGCTTACCACACGCCCCTCCTATCCGCATCCTCAACTCAGGATGACACGGCGGTCGGATGGGCCCGATGGGCCATTTGTGGCCTGAAGACGGAGTTTCTTCTTCTTCTTCTATTATAGCGGAACAAACACTGGTAGCAGTTGTGAATTTATGGAGGATTTTGAAGAGAGAGCGCTTGAATCAGCTGTCCTGAAGCCAACAGTTTTTGGCGGTATGTGGATGACACTTTCATAGTGTGGCCTCATGGAGAAGATAAATTAATGTCTACTTCACCTCAACTCCATTCATAGCAACATCCTGTTCACCATGTAAATAGAGAAAGATGGTTGTTTGCCTTTCTAGGATGTCCTGGTTCGAAGGAAGAATGATGGTTCTCTAGGGCATTCAGTTTACCGGAAACCCAATCATACTGATTTGTACCTGCAAGCATCGAGTTGCCATCATCCATCGCAAACCATGAGTTCGATTAAAACACTTGTTCATAGAGCACATACTGTCTCAGATCTAGATAGCTTATCTCAAGAACTCGCCCATCTACATACAGTATTCAGCGAAAATGGGTGTTCCATCCGGCAGATTAACAGTGCACTAACAGTTAAAACTAAGAAGCAGGAAGTGAATAAAGAGGAGAACATGCCGGAACAATCTTTAGCTTTTCTTCCTTTCGCTGGCAACACTTCGTTTAAAATAGCAAGAATTCTCCGAAAATTTCAGGTAAAAGTGGTTTTCCGCCCACCGTCGAAGATTGCGGACCTTGTGGAATCAGTTAAGGACAATCCGCTACTACGAAAGGCCGGAATTTACAAGATACCGTGCCAATGTGGTACGGCTTACATAGGTCAAACCACACGCACCGTGAAAGAACGCTGCACTGAACATCAACGTTACACCCGCCTTTTGCAGCCAAGCAAGTCCGCTATTGCTGAACATTGTATTTCTACTGGACATTCAATGGAGTATGAGAAAACAATGATTTTGTCCACAGCAACGTCTTTCTGGGACTCCATTATTAAAGAATCCGTAGAAATACGACTTGCGGAAAATTTGTTACACCGTGACAGCGGCTACCAGCTGGACAGTGCATGGAATCCCGTCATCTCCACGATTTGCTCAAATCGAAGACGACAGAGTGCGTCGACGGCCGCGGCAAACAGCAACGCAGAGGGCGACTGAGTTCCGCTATTCCACCAGCGAGGCCGCTGCCGGCGGGCAGTGTTGGTTCAACTATCAAGATTTCGACGCATGCGCAGAATAGTTACAGTACGCTATATATTGCGGAGCGGAGAACGTTATCGCCAGTCTGCGACGGCTCACCTGAAGATGACTGGCAGGTGCCCAGTTGAAATATCGTGCGAGGTATTGAACGACGACCGGCTGCAAGCCCGAAATTTGTTTGAACTGGCAGCAGTTACTTCTGTAAAATATCTGGGAGTATGCGTGCGGAACGATTTGAAGTGGAATGATCATATGAAATTAATTGTTGGTAAGGCGGGTGCCAGGTTGAGATTCATTGGGAGAGTCCTTAGAAAATGTAGTCCATCAACAAAGGAGGTGGCTTACAAAACACTCGTTCGACCTATACTTGAGTATTGCTCATCAGTGTGGGATCCGTACCAGGTCGGGTAGCCGGAGGAGATAGAGAAGATCCAAAGAAGAGCGGCGCGTTTCGTCACAGGGTCATTTGGTAAGCGTGATAGCGTTACGGAGATGTTTAGCAAACTCAAGTGGCAGACTCTGCAAGAGAGGCGCTCTGCATCGTGGTGTAGCTTGCTGTCCAGGTTTCTTATGTATCTAACCGATATGGTCCCGAAAGGAGAAGTGCTGCATGCGATGTCGAGCTGTTAGTAAATGCACTTGCCGCTGCTGTAGCCCATTAACGACAAATTTCACCGCACTGTCCTGACGAATACGCTTCTCGTCTCGACCCACACTGATTTCTGCGTTTATTTCACGCAGAGTTGCTTGTCTGTTAGCACTGACAACCAAGCCAACGCCCCTCCTCTCTGTCGTTAAGCGAAGTCCATTGGCCACTGTATTGTCCGTGGTGATGGGTAATGCCTGAAATTTTATTTTCTCGGCACACTCTTAACACTGCGGATTTCGGAAAATGGAAATCCCTAACAATTTCCGAAATGGAGTGCCCCATGCCTCTATCTGCAACTAGCATTCACAGTTAATTCTAGTCGTTCAGCCATAAGCACTTCGGACAATTTTTCTCATTAATCACCCGAGTACGTATTGCAGCTCCTCTAATGCGATCCCCTTTTACACCTCGTTTATGCGACACTATCGCCATCTGTATTTGTGCGTATCGGTGTCGTATGCGTTTTGTCACCTCAGTATATTACGTTAGTAGGCGCCACATTTGGTTGCTTGTAGCAGGATGAAGACAAAGTCCAGTCCACCTAGATCTCGACCTGAACAGTGTGTCTACATGGAGCAGTTTTCACGTGACGTTGTGTTCATAAACTCATGAAATATTACCAACATCTTTATAAGATCACACTGATTGCTTTGGGGTTAAGGACCTGGGTTAAAGGTGGTAGAACTTTAATATACACTCCTGGAAACTGAAATAAGAACACCGTGAATTCATTGTCCCAGGAAGGGGAAACTTTATTGACACATTCCTGGGGTCAGATACATCACATGATCACACTGACAGAACCACAGGCACATAGACACAGGCAACAGAGCATGCACAATGTCGGCACTAGTACAGTGTATATCCACCTTTCGCAGCAATGCAGGCTGCTATTCTCCCATGGAGACGATCGTAGAGATGCTGGATGTAGTCCTGTGGAACGGCTTGCCATGCCATTTCCACCTGGCGCCTCAGTTGGACCAGCGTTCGTGCTGGACGTGCAGACCGCGTGAGACGACGCTTCATCCAGTCCCAAACATGCTCAATGGGGGACAGATCCGGAGATCTTGCTGGCCAGGGTAGTTGACTTACACCTTCTAGAGCACGTTGGGTGGCACGGGATACATGCGGACGTGCATTGTCCTGTTGGAACAGCAAGTTCCCTTGCCGGTCTAGGAATGGTAGAACGATGGGTTCGATGACGGTTTGGATGTGCCGTGCACTATTCAGTGTCCCCTCGACGATCACCAGTGGTGTACGGCCAGTGTAGGAGATCGCTCCCCACACCATGATGCCGGGTGTTGGCCCTGTGTGCCTCGGTCGTATGCAGTCCTGATTGTGGCGCTCACCTGCACGGCGCCAAACACGCATACGACTATCATTGGCACCAAGGCAGAAGCGACTCTCATCGCTGAAGACGACACGTCTCCATTCGTCCCTCCATTCACGCCTGTCGCGACACCACTGGAGGCGGGCTGCACGATGTTGGGGCGTGAGCGGAAGACGGCCTAACGGTGTGCGGGACCGTAGCCCAGCTTCATGGAGACGATTGCGAATGGTCCTCGCCGATACCCCAGGAGCAACAGTGTCCCTAATTTGCTGGGAAGTGGCGGTGCGGTCCCCTACGGCACTGCGTAGGATCCTACGGTCTTGGCGCGCATCCGTGCGTCGCTGCGGTCCGGTCCCAGGTCGACGGGCACGTGCACCTTCCGCCGACCACTGGCGACAACATCGATGTACTGTGGAAACCTCACGCCCCACGTGTTGAGCAATTCGGCGGTACGTCCACCCGGCCTCCCGCATGCCCACTATACGCCCTCGCTCAAAGTCCGTCAACTGCACATACGGTTGACGTCCACGCTGTCGCGGCATGCTACCAGTGTTAAAGACTGCGATGGAGCTCCGTATGCCACGGCAAACTGGCTGACACTGACGGCGGCGGTGCACAAATGCTGCGCAGCTAGCGCCATTCGACGGCCAACACCGCGGTTCCTGGTGTGTCCGCTGTGCCGTGCCTGTGATCATTGCTTGTACAGCCCTCTCGCAGTGTCCGGAGCAAGTATGGTGGGTCTGACACACCGGTGTCAATGTGTTCTTTTTTCCATTTCCAGGAGTGTATGAACCTCCACTGCTAACTTAGAGGAGGTGGAGAAAAATTTAGAAACACCAAGATAAATGCATGTCCGAAGATAAACGCAGACGCTAGCCAAGCATTCAGGATAGGCTGCTGTGTTCGACCATGAACAACACCTGTGCAATAATATTAATACGTTGCAAGTGTAAGTCGGGGATAGAACCGTTTTCTGTGCAAAGAAGGGTAGCTCGTTTCGTATTATCGTGCAAGAGGGGCGAGAGTGTCACTGATATGATACGCGAGTCGGGGTGACAGTCACTGAAACAAAGACGGTTTTCTTTGTCGCGAGATCTATCTACGAAATTTCAATCATCAACTTTCTCTTCCAATTGCGAAAATATTTTGTTGACACCCACCTAGGTAGGGAGAAATGATCATCATAATAAAATAAGAGAAATCAGAGGTCGAAAGGAAAGATTTAGGTGTTCCTTCTTCCCACGTGCCATTCGAGAGTGGAATGGTAGAGAAGTAGTATGAAAGTGGCCCGATGAACCCTCTGCCAGGCACTTAAGTCTGAATTGCAGAGTAACCATGTAGATGTAGATGTGGGTGCATTATGTTGGAGCCGCTGAATTTGAGTGTGGCCAAATTGTTGTTGCTCATATGTTGGGTGCTTCCGTAACCGAAGTAGCCGACGTGTTTGGTATTTCAAGACGCACAGTATCGAAGATTTCTACCACATACAGGGAAAGCGGGAAAAGATCACCCGCTAAGACACAATGCAGATATGTGTTGAGTGATGGTGACAGACGGTCGTTGAAGAGCATTGTGACGAAGAATAAGAGGACGACAGCTGCGAAACTCAGTGCAGAACTGAATGTCTCGCGAACCCTGTCAACACCAAAACAACACGAAGGGAGCTCCATAAGCTGGGAATTGGTGGGGGGGGTGGGGGGGGGGGCGAACTACAATTCCGAAATCAATCATCAGTGACGCAAATGCAGTTAACAGGAAAATGTGGTGGTGAAGCCATAAACCCTGGACTGTGGACTAATAGAAGAAAGTCATTTGGTGGGATTGAGACGTGGAACTTAGGGAAAGACAGGGTTCGGTTGTGGACAGGGCCTTTCTTAGTTACCGTTGGTTGCTCAGTTTAAAAAAAAAATCACGTACGCCTTATTTGGAACCAATTACAAATGAGGTTGACAAAAAGGAACAATTATCAAATTTGACTATTAAGACATAATGTGTAGTAAAAAATTGTTAAGCAAGTTGCACTCACGGCTGAAGGTCTTATTGACCAGAAATTAAAATTATGAGTTGGCTGAAGGCCCAAATAGTAAAACTCAAAAACAATTTGATGGCTGAAGGCGTGGATAGCAATTCCTTAAGAACAGTTAAACTACTACAAGAGATAGTAAAACATTTTTTAAAAAAACACAGTCATCAAAATGTCACTATTAAGAGACAATATCTAATTTAAAATTTCTTTCACCAAATTGCATTACGGCTGAAGACCTTACTGATCAGAAATTCAAATTATTTGTCGGCTGAAGGCCCCAATAGTAATAACTCAAAAAAACAATTTAACGGCTGAAGGCATGGATAGCAAATTTTTAAAAACAATTAAAATCTCCAAGAGATACTAAAATATTTTTTAAAAAAACACAATCAAAATTTCACTATCAAGAGACAATATCTAATTAAGCATTCTTAAGACAAGTTTCATTCATCGCTGAAAGCCTTATTGACAAGAAATTCAAATTACTTGTCGGCTGAAGGCTCCAATAGTAATAACTCAAAATTAAAATATTTTTTACAACAATCATCGCAATCTGATCAAACCAAGAGAGAAGTAGGCCTCAGACAGCGCTCCAAGGATCGGCCTGGGAAAGTTGCTCAACTTCGAAACCAATGACACAGCCAGCCAAGAGCTGTATTCACTTAACCGGATGGCAACTCGAACTAGAGACAGTTTAAACGCAGACCAACACTCTTGCAAAATCTACCTAACATATGGTAATCAGTACAATGATGGAATAATCCAGGCAAGGTGGAACCAACGGACAGCACTGCGTCTTCAGAATCCGGTGTTTAGAACATCTAGAAGCAGAAGGAACCACTATGACCAAGGTAGTCTAAAAGAACAAATATCTGAACCACGATCAAGGAGGCTGTCGAACTACGTGCCTTACCGGGCAGCAGTGGCAAGGCGAGGAAGGGTAGACCGCCGCAAAAATACGCAAACCTCCAGGGCAGGCAACTGGGGCGTTAGCGACCACTAGGCAGAAAAATACCCCTGGTTGTACTTCACCAATAAACACAAGGAATTCAGTGATTAATAATAAGAAGTGGAGGACAGCTAATTAATACTGCCAACTCCAAACACTCCACTCGTTGCTCTACATCTCAGCGACCCTGTGAGCAGCAATATGCGAACAAACGTCGTGATCTCAAAATAATGGAGGTTTCACTACTGGGTTAATGTCCTGGGCCCGCTGGACAACGAGTTTGTGGCCCTCGCAACTGGAGCCCCTCAATTCGGCACTGCCTGCATGCTGCCAGCGGTCCCGGCATGTCCTCGTGCTGCAAGACCTCACTGCTGCTCCATCCCAACCAAAGTACCCGACACACTCCAACCTACAAAAAAGATGACGCCATTCCAAAGATAGTACTATGGTACTAGATATCCGCTGCTGCTGCCACTTGTGAACAGACAACACTAGCAAACATAGTGGCGGCTGTGAACACGAGAAGAGAACGAGACGGCTCTATCCCTGTTACACGATGCCAACCTACCAACGGCACCAACACGAGCTGCAACATGGCTCAGGGATGAGTCTCGTTTTACACTGTTTGCAACTTCTGACCGAGCTTACATCTGAAAAGTGAGACATACTGTGACGATTTGGGGAGCCTTATCCTGGTATTCAATAGGTAGCACAGTTATTCTGAAAGATTGCATTACTGTCAAAGATTATGTGACCATGTTGGCTGATAAGGACCATCCCATGGTACAGTGTTTGTCACTGAGTGGTAATGCTGTGTAGCATGACGAGAGCCCCCCCCCCCCCCCTTTCATACAGCTTGTATCATCCAGGACTTGTTTTCTGAGCACAAGGATGAACTTTTGTATCGCCCCTGCCAACAAGTCACCAGATCTCAATATTATCTAATCTTTGCAGTCTACGAGGGCAGTTCAATAAGTAATGCAACACATTTTTTTTCTGAAACAGGGGTTGTTTTATTCAGCATTGAAATACACCAGGTTATTCCCCAATCTTTTAGCTACACAACACTATTTTTCAACGTAATCTCCATTCAATGCAACGGCCTTACGCCACCTTGAAATGAGGGCCTGTATGCCTGCACGGTACCATTCCACTGGTCGATGTCGGAGCCAACGTCGTACTTTATCAATAACGTCTTCATCATCCGCGTAGTGCCTCCCACGGATTGCGTCCTTCATTGGGCCAAACATATGGAAATCCGACGGTGCGAGATCGGGGCTGTAGGGTGCATGAGGAAGAACAGTCCACTGAAGTTTTGTGAGCTCCTCTCGGGTGCGAAGACTTGTGTGAGGTCTTGCGTTGTCATGAAGAAGGAGAAGTTCGTTCAGATTTTTGTCCCTACGAACACGCTGAAGTCGTTTCTTCAATTTCTGAAGAGTAGCACAATACTCTTCACAGTTGATCGTTTGACCATGGGGAAGGACATCGAACAGAATAACCCCTTAAGCGTCCCAGAAGACTGTAACCATGACTTTACCGGCTGAGGGTATGGCTTTAAACTTTTTCTTGGTAGGGGAGTGGGTGTGGCGCCACTCCATTGACTGCCGTTTTGTTTCAGGTTCGAAGTGATGAACCCATGTTTCATCGCCTGTAACAATCTTTGACAAGAAATTGTCACCCTCAGCCACATGACGAGCAAGCAATTCCGCACAGATGGTTCTCCTTTGCTCTTTATGGTGTTCGGTTAGACAACGAGGGACCCAGCGGGAACAAACCTTTGAATATCCCAACTGGTGAACAATTGTGACAGCACTACCAACAGAGATGTCAAATTGAGCACTGAGTTGTTTGATGGTGATCCGTCGATCATCTCGAACGAGTGTGTTCGCACGCTCCGCCGTCACAGCTGTGCACGGCCGGCCCGCACGCGGGAGATCAGACAGTCTCGCTTGACCTTGCGGCGATGATGACACACGCTTTGCCCAACGACTCACCGTGCTTTTGTCCACTGCCAGATCACCGTAGACATTCTGCAAGCGCCTATGAATATCTGAGATGCCCTGGTTTTCCGCCAAAAGAAACTCGATCACTGCCCGTTGTTTGCAACGCACATCCGTTACAGACGCCATTTTAACAGCTCCGTACAGCGCTGCCACCTGTCGGAAGTCAATGAAACTATACGAGACGAAGCGGGAATGTTTGAAAATATTCCACAAGAAATTTCCGGTTTTTTCAACCAAAATTGGCCGAGAAAAAAAATGTGTTGCATTACTTATTGAACTGCCCTCGTACTTTAGACAGAAGGGTGTGAGACCGCTGTCCTCTCCCACCATCATTACCTGAGGATGCCACTATTTTGAAGAAAGAACGGTGTAAGAGTTCCTTGAAAACCATACACGACCTGTATTTATCCAATCTGAGACTAATGGAAGCTGAGTGTCAACAGTTCTCTGACACCCTATTAGTCATGGTAATGCGTTGCGCTTTTGCTGTTCCCATACTTTTGTCGAACCCCTGTAAGTCGCGACATTGTAGTGATGCGTAGGTACCAGTCAGTTGTATGGGATCATCGCAGTAAGATGTCCAGCATGGAGGCCTGAGAGAATGGCAGAAGGGAGACATCGTGCTTGGACGTCAGCATACCCACCCGGTGAATTTCCCCACTTTGCTTGAGTGTAACTTGCTGGTTGATTTGGGGGAGGGGACTAAACATCGAGGTAGTCGGCCCACTTGAGTGTGAAATGTCTGTCATGTCTGCGAGGAACAGTACACCATTCACATCATTATAACACTGTGCAACACTCTTCTTGGGTTGCAAGACGTGCTCCTGCTTGTGGTTGTGGTAGAGTGACTGTACACGCGAGGTTGCTGGTGGAGATGTGCAGTTCCGACACATCACCCGGTTTTTCTGAATTCCGCTGACTTAACAAATTCAGAGATGTTGCTTCGCTGTTCTGGAAACGCTCGGTCGTGGCCTTGTACAGAAGTGGAGGATGTGGCGCTGTAATAGTGGACTTCTACATCTACATCTACATCCATACTCCGCAAGCCACCTGACGGTGTGTGGCGGAGGGTACCTTGAGTACTTCTATCGGTTCTCCCTTCTATTCCAGTCTCGTATTGTTCGTGGAAAGAAGGATTGTCGGTATGCCTCTGTGTGGGCTCTAATCTCTCTGATTTTATCCTCGTGGTCTCTTCGCGAGATATACGTAGGAGGGAGCAATATACTGATTGACTCTTCGGCGAAGGTATGTTCTCGAAACTTTGACAAAAGCCCGTACCGAGCTACTGAGCGTCTCTCCTGCAGAGTCTTCCACTGGAGTTTATCTATCATCTCCGTAACGCTTTCGCGATTACTAAATGATCCTGTAACGAAGCGCGCTGCTCTCCGTTGGATCTTCTCTATGTCTTCTATCAACCCTATCTGGTACGGATCCCACACTGCTGAGCAGTATTCAAGCAGTGGGCGAACAAGCGTACTGTAACCTACTTCCTTTGTTTTCGGATTGCATTTCCTTAGGATTCTTCCAATGAATCTCAGTCTGCCATCTGCTTTACCGACGATCAACATTATATGATCATTCCATTTTAAATCACTCCTAATGCGTACTCGCAGATAATTTATGGTATTAACTGCTTCCAGTTGCTGACCTGCTATTTTGTAGCTAAATGATAAAGGATCTATCTTTCTGTGTATTCGCAGCACATTACACTTGTCTACTTTGAGATTCAATTGCCATTCCCTGCACCATGCGTCAATTCGCTGCAGATCCTCCTGCATTTCAGTGCAATTTTCCATTGTTACAACCTCTCGATACACCACAGCATCATCTGCAAAAAGCCTCAGTGAACTTCCGATGTCATCCACAAGGTCATTTATGTATATTGTGAATAGCAACGGTCCTATGACACTCCCCTGGAGGAAACCCTGAGCTACTTGTCTCGCAGTAAAGAGCAAACAGTTTTACGTTTTTAAGGGATGCCATTTAATTACTCGTGTGATTGTTCACATCACGATTCGTTGTACGCTTAATACATTGCACAATATTATCAATACCAATCTGCAACTGTGGGTAGATAACCTTCAATTATTCCAACATGTATATGCGGCCTCATTATAGGCTGACCTGTTGCTACACATTGCTAAAAACTTTTACAAATGACATTTCGTAACAACTGACGAGAGCCAATACCGACATGACTGCTGACTGAGGCCCCCACTCCCAGACTGATTTTATGATGCAGCAATTAACATAACTGCCAGTCGGCTGCCCATACGTCTATCTACTGTGGTCCCCACTCTTAGGCTGCTTTCATGATGAACTAACTCATAACAGACAGGAGCCACCATCGTCACAACAGTTCACTGTGTCTCCTACAACCTATCGCTACCAGCTCGACCTTCCTCTGCGCTGTTGTGGGCAGAATAATGGCGGGACAGATGATTGATTCATCCTACAAGAGGTGTTCAAAAAGTCACCCACCCATTTCAGTGCACTTGGTAGCACATTGAAGGGTGTGTTGTGTTGCCCATGAAACACCATCTTTATGGGCTTCAATTGGAGCAACAACAATCGTGAGAGACAAGCTATTCATGTGTATCCAACTTCATAGTGCACACGTCCTGCTTTAACCAGCCCCATAAATGGAAGTCTAATGGTGTTAGATAGGGTGATCTGGCCAGCCAGTTAATGGGTCCGTCGTGGCCAATCCACCGTTGAGGAAATGTGCTATTCAGATATTGGGACACTTGTCTGGTGCAGTGAATTGGTGATCCATCATGCTACAGGTACATTTGACGTCGTCCCTCCAGTGTCACGTCTTCTCGAAGTGCAGATACTCAGTCAGGAAACGTGCAAATGCTGTGTGCGTCGTGCAGTTTGGCAGGAACACGGGGCCTATCATACCACACTAGACGCGTATAAAGTGTTATTTCATGATGTCTCTGTGTACAGCCAACCAAATTGTTGTCTGCTTACTGAGTCATTAGGATGGAGATGTTGCATGGACGGCTCACGGACTAGATAGAAGCCCTCAAAATGTGACGTACGCCACACTCCCGCGTGTGGATTATCGAGCGGATGGCTAATGTGCTGTGTACTGCTGGAGGGACTCAGTTGCACATTGCAGTAATGTCTTCCCATTCCTCAACTGACTGTACGGTCTGATGGTGTGGTGTTGTGTGTACCCTGGGTAGTGTTCTGGAGTCACACAATGTTTGAAAACTCCTGCGAAGTACCCTGGCACCCGGCGTTCATCGATCATGAAGTGTGTCTGGTATTTTGTCACAGCTGTACGGGCACTGTCATTACAGAACCCATACACTGAAACGTCCCCTTTGAACAATTTATACAAGACTGTGCTTAAACTGACACACAATATTTTTAGCGCAACGCAATCTGACTTTCAAAAATCCCTACAAAAGAGTGGCCCTGACTAACATTAACCTATACCTTTCACAAATCACTTACCTCACCAAAAATCTTGGTTACTCGAACTACTGCAATACAGCGAGCGCCACTACTGCCAGCTAAATAAAAGATTCAAACTACGGAAGGCACTAACTACTGATAGGCGTAGTTAGCAAATGAAAGATTTTAATAGAGAACAAACAATGTATTTACCTTAATAGTCATAATATATATAGCAGTTCATGAACAAATTTCAAATCTCCGCCATCTCTCTCCCCACATCCACCACTGCTGGCGGCTCACCTCCAACTGCGCAACGCTACGCGCTGTTCACATCCAGCTGCCGCTGCCCAACACTACAATGGCAGACAACAATGCAAACTAGCCACAGACTGCACACAGCACAGCCAGTGACCTTCATACAGAGCGCTACGTAACGTTGCCAATAAGAAAACATAAACAGCCTACTTACAACACAAACAATATGTCTACGTTTTCTGCACAAGTGAACATATGTGGCATGTTGGTATTGATTGACACAATGGACTTTCCTCAATTAAACGACCCTTAAGCATGACATGCACACAGTCTCATGGCTGCTCACTGATCCAACCCACGATTGGATATTGGGTACGCCTGCAGCTCTTGCCTCTGTGTGACGTCACAGTGCTGCCATGTCTTGGAGAACCCCCACTTCTCTTGTAGGATGGATCAGTCGTCTGTCCCACCATTATTCTGTCTATAAGTAGTATTCACTCTTGTCTTTGTATTCATTCATGGATGTGTGTAGTCTTCAACTCGCTCCAGTGTTTACAATTTCATCATTATTTTACTCTATGTGACGATGCCACTTTATGCCTATATAAATTTTTGCTTATTCTGTTAACTTTATGAAGACAGTTATATTTGCTGATCTAACGGACTATGTGTTGGTACTGTCTGTATTAGTCGATAGCCTACTATTACAGTATTTTCCTCATAAATGTGCACATTTTCTTTTTTTAGCTCAGTCAGAACATGATCAAAATGACTGAAACCGGAAACTGAATAAACAGAGGCACAAGATGGCGTACGAGCGACAAAACATAACTGAGTCACATACACAATAATATTATTAGTTTTAAAAATGTATAGAATTTTACTTGCCATAAAATTTGGGAACAGAATTATTAACAATACTTTCCTAATAGCTTTGATATGTTGCACAGTTCTAGGCGCTACACTCTGGAACCGTGCGACCGCTACGGTCGCAGGTTCGAATCTTGCCTCGGGCATGGATGTGTGTGATATCCTTAGGTAAGTTAGGTTTAAGTAGTTATAAGTTCTAGGGGACTGACGACCTCAGAAGTTAAGTCCCATAGTGCTCACATCCATTTCAACCATTTTTTCAAAATAGTTCAAATGGTTCTGAGCACTATGGGACTTAACTTCTGAGGTCATCAGTCCCATAGAACTTAGAACTACTTGAACCTAACTAACCTAAGGACATCACACACATCCATGCCCGAGGCAGGATTCGAACCTGCGACCGTAGCGGAACCATTTGTTGCACAGTACTTAAATGTGCAGAACTAAAAGTATTTGCAAATGCTTCACAAAACGCAACCTCATGTCTCGCAACAGCACAAACAGTAGAAAATGCTAGAATCTGCTTATGGTGATCTCTAGGGTGCATAGCTTCATGTGATTCTAACATGGGTCACTAGACTGGAATATCTACCAGAAAAAAATCATGAGTTCCTAGCTACACTATCTTGAAGGTACAACGCTCGCTATCCACTATACTAATCCATATTTATGATCCACAGATCTTGCCGTTGGTGGGGTGGCTTGCGTGCCTCAGCAATATGGTTTGCCATGCTGTAGGTTCAGCCTCATCACAATCTGTTGAGAGGCCAAACAAACGTGTGGTTGCTGGAGAAGGGTAGCAGCCTTTTCAGAGGCTGCAGGGGCAACAGTTAGGATGACTGACTGACCTGGCCTTGTAGCACCAACAAAAACAGCCTTGCTGTGGTGGTACTGTGAACGGCTGGAACCAACAGGACAGTACAGCCATAACGATTACCGAGGGCATGCGGCTCTACTGTATTGTAAAAGATGATGGCATCCTCGTGGGTAAAATATTCCAGAGGTAAAATAGTCCTCCATTAGGATCTCCAGGTGGGGACTACTCAGGAGGATGTCGTCATCAGGAGAAACAAAACTGGCGTTCTACGAATCGGCGTGTCGAATGCTGGATTCCGTAATCGCACAGATCGTTAGAAAATTTAAAAAAAATGGATGGACTTAAGTTAGAGATAGTGGAAATTATTGAAGTTAGGTAGTAGGAGGAACAGGACTTCTGTCAGGTGAATACTGGGTTATAAATACAAATTCAGATTGGGGTAATGCAGAAGTGAATGAATATGTAGATCGGAATGCTACAACGAAAAGCATAGTGAATGCATTATTGCAGCAGTGATACCCACAAAGCCAACACCTACGGCAATAGTACAAGTTTAAATGCCAACTAGCTCCGTAGATGATGAAGAGATAAAAGAAGTGTATGAGGAGATAAAAGAAATTATACAGATAATTAAGGAGAACGAAAATTTAATTGTGAAGGGGGACTGGATTCGATTGTAGGAAAAGGAAGAGAAGGAAAAACTGTACGTGAATATGGACTGAGGGAAAGAAATGAAAGAGCAAGCCGCCTGATAGAATTTTGCACAGAGCCCCATCGCAGACATTTGGTTTAATAATCGTGAAAGAAGATCGTATACGTGGAAGAGACCTGGAGGCACTGGAAGGTTTCAGATTGATTATATAATGATAAGACAGAGATTATGGATCCAGATTTTAAATTTTAAGACATTTCCAGGGACGGAGGTGGACCTGGCCGCAATTTATTGGTTATGAACTGTAGATTAAGGCTCAAGAACTTGTCAAAAAGGTAGGAAATTAAGGTGATGGAACCTGGATAAGTTGAAAGAAACAGAGGTTGTTGAATGTTTCGGAGGTAGCATTTGGAGACGAGCGACTAGACAAGGGGAAATGAACACAGTATGAGGCGAATAGGTAGCGTTGAGATATGAAATACTGAAGGCAGGAGAGGATCAAATAGATAAAAAACACATGGCCAAGTAAAAATCCTGGGAAACCACAAGAGATATTGAATTTAAATGCTGAAAGGAGAAAATTTAAAAATGCAGCGAATGAATCAGATTAAAGGGAATACAAACGTCTAAAACATGAGACCTACAGAATGTGCAGAGGAGCTAATCAGGAATGGCTTGAGGGCAAATGTGATGATTTATAAGCATATTTCATTAGGAAAAAGATAGATACCGCCTACACGAAAATCAAAGCGCTCTTTGGGGAAAAGAGAAGTCACTGCATCATTATCAAGAGCTCAGATAGAAAACAAGTCCTAATTAAAGAAAGGAAAGCTGTAAGGTGGAAGGAGGATCTATACAAGGGAGATGTATTTCAGAGCAATGTTGTAGAAATGACAGACAATGTGGATGAGGATGAGACTGAAAGATGTCAGTCGAAACAAGGCTCTGGGGTAGAAGACATCCCGTCAGAACTACTGATAGCCTTGGGAAAGCCAGCCATAACGAAACTCTTCCATCTGGCGTGCAAGATGTACGAGACAGGTGAAATACCCTGAGACTTCAAGAAGAATGCAATAACTGCAATTCCAAAGAAAGGAGGTTCTAACAAGTGCGAAAATTTCCGAACTATCAGTTTAATAAGTCGAATATTAACACGAATTCTTTCTTTAAGCTGGTCGTAGTTTGTGTACCAAAAGTGGACAGCATAGAGACAGAAGTGATGACACTTTCTGCAGGACCTGATCATCATTCTGCAGGACAATGCTCAAGCACGTACAGTGCAAGCTGTTACTGATTTGTTTGACTGATGTGGCTGCTAAGTGCTATACCACCTACTGCACTCCCCTGACTTAAGCCCTCGTAAGTTCAACTCGATTTCTAAACTGAAGGAAACACTTCACGGCATTTGCTTCAGAACTGCTACAAATTCGTCGGGCAATAGACCGCGCGCTCGAACTGTCAACACAACTGGCACTGCTAAGAGTATCCTATGACTTCCATATCGCTGGTAACGGGTTATACGCAATACTGACGGCTACTTTGAAGGTCAGTAAAACTTTGAAACACATATCTATTTGGTACGATTGTTGGTTGTTGGTTGTTTTGGGGAAGGAGACCAGACAGCGAGGTCATCGGTCTAATCGGATTAGAGAAGGAAGTCGGCCGTGCCCTTTCAAAGGAACCATCCCGGCATTTGCCTGGAGCGATTTAGGGAAATCACGGAAAACCTAAATCAGGATGGCCGGACGCGGGATTGAACCGTCGTCCTCCCGAATGCGAGTCCAGTGTCTAACCACTGCGCCACCTCGCTCGGTTATTTGGTACGAGGTGTAAATAAATCGTTGTCACTATTAAATTTCCAACCCTCATACATGATCTACCCATATCATTTTCAGCATTCTTCTGCAGCACCACACTTCGAAACATTCTATTCACTTTATACCTAAACAATTTATTGTCCATGTTTCACTTCCATGCATATCCACACTCCAGACAAATACCTTCAGAAGAGACCTCCTAACACTTAGGTCCGTATTTGATATTAACAATTTTCTCTTCTTCAGAAACGCCTTTCTTGCCTTTACCAGTCTATATTTTGTCTCCTCTCTACTTCAGCTGTCATCAGGTATCCTGCTGTCCACATAGCAAACTCACCTACATCTTTAAGTGTCTCGTTTCCAAATCTAATTCCCTCAGCATCACATGGTTTAATTCGACTACCCTCCACTATCCTTGTCTCGCTATTGTTGATCACATTACACCCTCCTTTCAAAACACTATCCATTCTGTTCGATTGCTCTTCCAAGTATTTTGTTGTCTCTGACAGAATTACAGTGTCATTGTGTAAGACGTCGTGGTCTCCTGACCTTCATTGCTTACATATTCCACCCTCACAATCATATTCCGCACATCAATACGCTTCATTCGAACCCAAAGTCGATAAGATAAAGTAAATGTTGTATGAATTCATGTAAACGATATGCAAATAACTAGTAAATCGCAAGTGCGCACTGAGATTTAAATACTCGGGGCTGGCATACACACACACATTCAAGACACGACGGTCGCTCGCAGGGGCTTTTAGTTCGGGAGAGGCAAACTGCACGCTGGGGGGGCTGGTCCCTTCAGAGGACAAGTCAACCTATCTACATCGGCCGGCGACCGCCTGTAGAGCAGACAGCGTTTGCCCGAGTGAAAGGGAGAACGACCCCATGTTCAGCTTAAAAACAAATTCCGCTACATTGTGTGGGAGCGCCCTACGCATTCTTTACAAACATAGCACACAGTTTCAGAGGTTTTCACAGGGAGACAGCAAACGCCAAAAGCCAGTGCTACAGATTTCTGGATTGGTCGCCTTAAGCGAAACCTCATTCTCCAGTTTTAGAAGACCAATGCTGATTGGCAGACAATATTCCTGACGCTTTGAGCTGAGGGAGTAATGGAAGAGACCAAAAGATATACCTCTCCACTCCTGGCATGGAGAGGGGCTGTTCCGTTGTCGCTCTTGGAGCGAGAACACGTAACGAGAGCGTGTGTGCTCGTACGTGTACTCAAAGAGTGAGGAACAAGTCTCTCCTCAGTACTTCACTGGGAGATCACCTCTGTCGAGAGCGAATCGGAGTGCGACTCTATATTGAGTCCTTGCGATTAAGCGTTGTTCACTGTGTTGGCCGACACAGTTATTGCGCAGTGTGAACAGACAGAGCTATAGATAAACGCCTGTGAGCGAATTTTTGAGTGGCATCGCGGTGGATTGGTTATCTGATCGGTGTACCATGACAATAGTTAGACTAGGAGCAAATAGGAGTCCTTGACTTCATCAAGGCGTAGGGAGAGTTTGATTGGCGAAGGTCAATCCAGATAGAACGAGAGTTATCTTATTTCTCAGCAGCGAGCGGCGCAGACAGCAGTCATCGCAGCTTACGGTATTGTGCGCTACAGCTCTTGCGAGCCCCATATTTCCTCCACAACAGTACACTTCACTGCATTTCACACTCGACAGCCTCAACCATACGTAGGAACATTCTAACGGATAATTATTCAAGTTGAGAAGGCGTGGCTCTCAGCCATTCTGCCAAGTCAATAACTATCTTAAACTTTGTATAGATATTTCATTAGCGAATCGTATCCTTAAGAGGTAACTTCACATTCCCAAAAGAACCCGGAAATAACTTGTTCAGTTCATAACTAAAATTGCAAAGTAAATAATAATTTTCGTTAGTTTCACGTTTTTCTTACACTAACTAGCACTACTCCAGTACCCAAGTATCCACTAAGTATGTAAGAAATTTTGTGAATTTTTGTGTCATTTCCTTACGGCAGACGACTCCAGAAGATATTTATTGCTGAACGTTTTTCAGGCATTTCTCTTTAGAGAGTTAGGAGCGTCTGTCTGACTTCTGTAGTAGTGTGGGGGTGGAAATTGCATGTTGCAGGAGCCACAGGGTAAAGGGTACATCTTAGATTAATCCGTTGCACAGAATAGCACCCACACACTCACAATTGTCACACGTCAAAGTTTTTATTTTTTTCTCCCTGAACTTTAATTCCTAATCAAAATGTTTCTTTGGTTTTCTTTACCGCTTGCTCAATGTATAGACTGAATAACAATAGTGATAGGTAACAATCTTGTGTCACTCCCTTCTCAACCTTTGCTTCCCTTTCATGCCCCTCGACTCTTATAACTGTCATCTGGTTTCTGTACAAGTTGTAAATAGTTTTCCACTCCCTGTATTTTGTCCCACACCCTACCTTCTGGATTTCAAAGAGAGTATTCCAGTCAACATTGTCTAAAGCTTTCTGTAAGTCTAAGATTGCTACACACGTAGGTTTGCCTTTCCTTAACCTGTCTTCTGAGGTAAGACATAGGGTCATTATTCCTACATTTCTCCGGAATCCACACTGTTCATCCCCGAGGTCTGCTTGTACCCGTTTTTTCCATTCTTCTGTAAAGAATTCGTGTTAGTATTTTGCGAGTATAACTTATTAAACTGATATTTCAGTGATTCACACACTGTTAGCATCTGCTTTCTTTGGAATTGCAGTTGTTACATTCTCCTAGGAGTCCAGGGGTATTTCGCCTGTGTCGTACATCGTGAAAACCAGATGGAATAATTTTGCTATGGCTGGCTGTCTCAAGCCTATCAGTAGTTCTGACGGAATGTCGTCTGCTACCGGGTCCTTGTTTCGATTCAGGCCTTTCAGTGGTCCATCAAATTCTTCTCGCAGTATCATATGTCCCGTCTCGTCGTCCTCCACGTCCTCTTCCATTTCTATAATATTGCTCTCATCTCCCTTGTATAGACCCTCTATATGCACCTTGTGCTCCTTTCACCTTTCCCTTCTTATTCTAGGACTGCTCTTGTCTGCTTATCTTTTCCCCAAAGGACTCGTTAATTTTCCTGTAGGTGGTATCTATCTTTCACCTTATACAAGGTTTGCCAAACATGCTCTACAGTACACATATACCGCCTCTCAAGATGATAGACAAGATAAAAACATATTTCACGAATTCGGCCGTTTCACTTCAAGCAATAAATTCGTGAACACACAGAATACGACAAACATGACAGAGGCAGCTATTAATGTACAGCAGATTGATAGGGAGATTACTGAACAACCCAAACCACAGGTTATTCTAACCCGCCCCTATTCCACAAGGGAAAAACGGACCACCTAATTCACAAATAACCACCTTCCCGCGGGTGGGCAAACGGAGAAGAATGGTGGGACGACTCCAAAACAAAGCGGCTGGTGACCTCACCAAGAAAACAAGTAGAATTTAACAAGTAAATGAAACAACATATTACCAATCACTTAACTTCTGATAAACTGCGATTTCTGGCGAAGACCTGGCGCAGCACCCCCAAAACGCTCTCCCGAACCGTCCGCTGCCAGCGGCTTCAACGGACGCAGGAAGGCGCGCCGATCTCCCGTCTCACGGCGTCGCAGCTCGCACCGGCCAGACCGATGTCGTGGGTTGACTCCTGTTGCTCTCGTGTCGGCCGCGAAGTCACTACCCCTCGCTATATGGTGCGGCCCACTGGACTCACGTGGCGACCTCACATGCGCCGTCACTCAAGGCGGACAAGTCATCTCGTCTCTCAGTGCGCGACCGACCAACCGATCGATCCAACCGCCAATGATCATTACCTGAGCAAAGTCGAGCAGTCCGGCGGCCTAACGCGCAGACTCAGATGCAGGAACTAAGCCCCGACCGGGCGACCACTCGTTAAGTTCTCTCAGTGTGCCACAAATTCGGACGAGAGACAGACTAGCAAGCTGGGGACGAGAGAATGACCCCGGACTGACTCCAGACTCACCCAGACAGACCGACTGGCGACGATGGGAAGCAGGGTCTCGGGGGGGGGGGGGGCGGGGGGAAGGAGGAAAATCCGCTCTGGGAGAAGGAGGGGAGAGGAAAAAGGGGGCCCTGGGGAGGGGGGGAAGAACAATGCCAGGTTATAGCTGGAAGGAAGGGTCCGACTGGCGAGCTCATAGCGCCCCTGAAATACACGAGAACAGGCAACCTTTCCCCTTTCCCACCAGAGGGAGACAACAAAGCTGCGATTGCCACAGCGGCGCCACCGCCAGGAACAGAGGGCGACTGCTTCACACTACGCGCTGCGGTGCGCTCTTTGAAACAGCAATTTTTACCACGGCTCACTGATATATCAAATACCACTCACAAAAGTTGTGAGTCGTCTTGCCTCATGAGATCTTCGACTGCCGACTGATGGTCCGCACTGTAGGCCCTGTTGATGCAGGACTATAGTTCAGTTCTTTTATCTTGGCGGCTCGCGCATGCCCGCCCAGACGCGGGAGATTGCTGCATTGCCAGTTGTACGCACCGAGAGAAGCAGCGCTACAGTATAGTTCGCAAACTTACGTTTAGGGGGGAGCGCGAAGTTTATGAAGTAAAGCCACCACGGCTGCATTAACCCTTTCGCTGCTACAGAGACGTGCTCCCCGCATTCCGCGATGTGCGCGATTTTGTCATCATTGCACTGTACGCCTTGTGGTGTCACCGCAAAACACCACACTTGCTATGTGGTAGCCTTTAAATCGGCCGCGGTCCGTTAGTATACGTCGGACCCGCGTGTCGCCACTATCAGTGATTGCAGACCGAGCGCCGCCACACGGCAGGTCTAGAGAGACTTCCTAGCACTCGCCCCAGTTGTACAACCGACTTTGCTAGCGATGGTTCACTGACAAAATACGCTCTCAATTGCCGAGACGATAGTTTGCATAGCCTTCAGCTACGTCATTTGCTACCACCTAGCAAGGCGCCAGTACCAGTTACTATTGATACTGTAATCATGTACCGTCAAGAGCGACGCTCATCATTAATGGATTGAAGTTAAGTATTCCACCAGCTACGTCCGTTTTACTAAAGTCTAATTTCCTTGTCCTGTTCCAGACCTCACGCCAGTCTGCGTGAGCTAAAAGGCGTGCCTTTCGGCTTCCTCTCATACCCGGTGTTGGAACTCCTGTCAACCCACAACACGCCTGTGCAGACACATGGTGTTTTGACTGCTTTGACACACTTTATGATTCGATTTCACAAAAACTATTTGGCCCAAAAATTTGATTTTTACACATCTTCTTGACTGATACCTTCCCCCATAGATGACTTAATTTTGTTTCGATGTTCAACGCAGTTATTGTGCAGCATTATGATGTAGTAAACCACTGCACGAAATTTTGAAAAGTTTGCAGAGGTAAAAGTCCGTAGCGTATACTTTCTGTATGGTCGATTTTAGTTGCCACTAGAAATTTCAAAAAATTGCATTCAAACGAACAAAATTCGTGAAGTAAGACACTTCGATATTGTTTTTAAAATAAAGAAAATATTAAGCACATAATCTCATTTTGTTCGCTTTCGTTCATTGCATCTGCTCAGGGCGGACGTTGTAAGACACCTCTTTAAGTTCGTCGTTGATCCATTAACTCAGTTTTTTTTATTGCAGGGGGCAGCTAAACCTCTGACTGAACGCTGCGCTGCTCTGCCGGCTTGGTTTGAACTCAGAACCTTTCGCTCAGCAGCCATACACTTTAACCATTACGTTAGCACAGCTCGTCGTTCAATAGATCTCCCGGAGGACTTTAAAATATCACGCAAAATACCGACAAACACTGTTGGTATGATTATGAATTACTCACATTTCGTCGAAGTACAATAGGAAATAAACAATTACCGCTGTCCTTTATTGCGAAAATGCGGTTAGTGAGAATGATACAAACACCTTTCCTTTCTATCGCCTTAATTAGGAGGCTTATTGCTTGTTTGGTTTAATTAATTAATAGAATATGTGGTGTGCGTACTGTAAGACCTTCGGTACACACACCATCAGATTATTTGACTTGTCGCTGTAACGAAGTAGGCGAGTGTCAGCAATATGTCTCGTGGTCTTATCATGGCGTGTTTATCTTCTGCCATTAGGTTAGACGATAGAAATGCCACTTGCACGCTTAGAGTAGCTGATTGACAGTGACCAACTTTAAACAGAACTTGATTAATTTTCACACACATTTATTAAAATAATAAAAATCATAGATATTACATAACATGATTCTGGATGCTGTTTACAATTAACAATCTGAAGTTCCTTTGGTCTTGGTACGTTAATTTTATTCTCACATATCTCTGATACTTGACAAAGTGTCGATTCATTTATCTTCATGGCTATGTACAGGAATATAGTAATCTTATTAGGCGCAGACTGAAACTTGACTACAGACTAATGCAGACTAATGCAGACTGACTAATCGGAGGTCTGTACACTCGTTATAATACCTCGTGTGTTCAGGTATCACTGCGCGAGTGTGATCCGCGAGGACAAAAGGTTCTACGTTAGCAGCAATCTCATTGGCTGCGTTACATATTAATACGCGGATCGGCGGAAGCAGAATTTGGTCCGTCTTTATGGCAGCGCCATCTCGTAGAGCGGAGACAGACGAGCGCTGCTCCTGCGCTGTTGTGCTTAGCGGGGCGCGCTCTAGTGGGAAAGTTATGTACGCGCTGACTACGCGGAACTATGTACAGAACAGAATATCAAGCGATTGGTATAAAGAATGCTTTTCCAAATTTTCTATAAAAGAAAGTCTGCTATCAAGACATTGCTTTTGTTCAATTACTTTATTTATGACTGAACGTTTCTAAAACTGATGGCACTCATCCGTGCTCTGCACTGCAGTCGAGCTCTGGCAACGTCGTTCTCTGTTCATTGGCTGACTGTGTGTTGTGACGTCAGATGCGCAGAACGAACCTAAACTCGGCCGCCATCATAAATGACGCGCACTTTAGTCCAGCTGGTGGACGATGTGGTGTGGCGGCCTGGATCTCCGCCCCCCCCCCCCTACCTTTTATAAATCCCTTCAAATCCGTGAACGCCATGCTGTCCACCTCGCCTATTGCAATCGTCTCCCCTCCCCCACGTGGATCCTGTACAGTTTCATTCCGTTCCCCCACCTCCTCCTTTTCCTTGAAAGAATACGGATCCTGTACACCTCCCGTAAACTCGATCCTCTCACCTGCTTGTCTCGCCCATTCTCTCCCACCCTTGCCTGCTGCCGCGCCTGTATTCCCACGTCCCACCCAGTCTCTGTCTCTCCACCCTCCTTACCCTCTCCCAAGGTGGCTTGCACCAGCTCCCCCTCCCTGATGATGTCCTCCTACCCTCCATCTACCCCTCCTATCACCTTTGATCCTCCCACCCCCCTTCCTGTGTCTTTTCCTTTAGGCACCCTCCCTCCCTTCTCTCTCCTTTTCCCCCCATCCCCCTTCCTCCACCCCTCTTCCCCCGGGCTTCCCCTCCCCCTTCCTCCCTCCCCCCTATCTCTCCTTCCTGTGGCATCTCTGCTCTCCCCTCTCCCTCTCCCACCCCCCCTCCTCCTCTCTTGGCAGGTCCCCGGACTCGCACACGCTCAGTGGACATTCGCGCGCTGGAGATCATCGCCATCAGTGTGTCGTGTGTGTGCCTTCGTTTTGTGTTTAGTGTTCTTTCGCCGTCACGCCAGCACTGTTCACGTGTGCCGTCGCAGTCATCCGTGTTATGTGCGCCGTCTCAACAAGTTGTTAGTGTTTTTTCTCGTCCATTGTGAACGGCTTCATGTTTATTGTTTTTCGTGTCTACAGTTTTTGCCCGCCGTTTTTATTGTATTATCTGTGCCACCTATATGTCATAATACAGGGTGAGTCAAAAATAATACCACAACTTTAAAAATGTGTATTTAATGAAAGAAATATAATATAACCTTCTGTTATACATCATTACAAAAGGTATTTAAAAAGGTTTTTTTTCACTCAAAAACAACTTCAGAGATGTTCAATATGGCCCCCTCCAGACACTCGAGCAATATCAACCCGATACTCCAACTCGTTCCACACTCTCTGTAGCATATCAGGCGTAACAGTTTGGATAGCTGCTGTTATTTCTCGTTTCAAATCATCAATGGTGGCTGGGAGAGGTGGCCGAAACACCATATCCTTAACCTACCCCCATAAGAAAAAATCGCAGGGGGTAAGATCAGGGCTTCTTGGAGGCCAGTGATGAAGTGTTCTGTCACGGGCTGCCTGGCGGCCGATCCATCGCCTCGGGTAGTTGACGTTCAGGTAGTTACTGACAGATAAGTGCCAATGTGGTGGCGCTCCATCCTGCTGAAATATGAATTGTTGTGCTTCTTGTTCGAGCTGAGGGAACAGCCAATTCTCTAACATCTCCAGATACTGTAGTCCAGTTACAGTAGCTCCTTCGAAGAAAAAGGGACCAAAAACTTTATTGGCTGAAATGGCACAGAAAATGTTCACCTTAGGCGAGTCACGTTCATACTGAGTTGTTTCCCGCAGATTCTCAGTGCCCCATATACAGACATTGTGACGGTTGACTTTCCCGTTAGTGTGGAAAGCTGCTTCATCACTAAACACAATCTTTGAAACGAAAGATTCATCTGTTTCCATTTGAGCAAGGATAAAATCACAGAAATCGATTCTTTTAATTTTATCAGCTGCAGACAGTGCTTGAACCAATTTCAGACGATAAGGTTTCATAACTAACGTTTTTCGTAGGACTCTCCATACAGTCGATTGTGGAATTTGCAGCTCTCTGCTAGCTCTGCGAGTCGATTTTCCTGGGCTGCGAACAAATGCTTGCTGGATGCGTGCTACATTTTCATCATTCGTTCTCGGCCGTCCAGAACTTTTCCCTTTGCACAAACACCCATTCTCTGTAAACTGTTTATACCAACGTTTAATACACCACCTATCAGGAGGTTTAACACCATACTTCGTTCGAAGTGCACGCTGAACAACTGTCGTCGATTCACTTCTGCCGTACTCAATAACACAAAAAGCTTTCTGTTGAGCGGTCGCCATCTCAGCATCAACTGACGCTGACGCCTAGTCAACAGCGCCTCGAGTGAACAAATGCACAACTAAATGAAACTTTATAGCTCCCTTAATTCGCAGACAGATAGTGCTTAGCTCTGCCTTTTGTCGTTGCAGAGTTTTAAATTCCTAAAGTTGTGGTATTCTTTTTGAATCACCCTGTATTGTACCAATCACGGCTGAAGAGCAGCGTAATATGCTGCTGACAGCCCGCCTTGTATAAGGTGATTAAAATAACAATAAAGAAAAAAAAAGATGTGGTGAGACGTGCCGCCCTCCGCTTGCAGGCCGGAGCGCGAGCCCTGCCCCGAGTCGAGCTGCAACTCGACGCGCTGCTGGGGCGCGCGGCTGTGCCAGCGCTCCGGCGACCCCCGCTGGTGCGACCAGAGCGGCGCCTGCAGGCGCTGCCACCCGCAGTGCCTGGGCGGCTGCGACGGCCCGGGCGCGGACGCCTGCTTCGCCTGCCGCGGGGTGCTGCACGACGGCCGCTGCGTGCCCTCCTGCCCCAGCACCGGGTCAGTGCACTCTTCTCTGTCTCTACTGAGTTTCGATTCCCCCCCAAGGGGGCGGGCTGGCAGCACCTTAGTATGCCGCTCTTCAGCCTACAGACTTTGTTTTAAAAAAGGTGAAGATAATATTGAAAGTAATTACTATTAAAAACAGTCTTGATCACGATTTATTTAACAAGGTGACCGGTTTCGACCACTACTGTGGTCATCTTCAGACCTACAAGATGTATACAAAGCACTAATTAGAGGGCTACATGCATTAATGAAAATACAGGGTGTTTAAAAAATGACCGGTATATTTGAAACGGCAATAAAAACTAAACGAGCAGCGATAGAAATACACCGTTTGTTGCAATATTCTTGGGACAACAGTACATTCTCAGGCGGACAAACTTTCCAAATTACAGTAGTTACAATTTTCAACAACAGATGGCGCTGCAAGTGATGTGAAAGATATAGAAGACAACGCAGTCTGTGGGTGCGCCATTCTGTACGTCGTCTTTCTGCTGTAAGCGTGTGCTGTTCACAACGTGCAAGTGTGCTGTGGACAACATGGTTTATTCCTTAGAACAGAGGATTTTTCTGGTGTTGGAATTCCACCGCCTAGAACACAGTGTTGTTGCAACAAGACGAAGTTTTCAACGGAGGTTTAATGTAACCAAAGGACCGAAAAGCGATACAATAAAGGATCTGTTTGAAAAATTTCAACGGACTGGGAACGTGACGGATGAACGTGCTGGAAAGGTAGGGCGACCGCGTACGGCAACCGCAGAGGGCAACGTGCAGCTAGTGCAGCAGGTGATCCGACAGCGGCCTCGGGTTTCCGTTCGCCGTGTTGCAGCTGCGGTCCAAATGACGCCAACGTCCACGTATCGTCTCGTGCGCTAGAGTTTACACCTCTATCCGTACAAAATTCAAACGCGGCAACCCCTCAGCGCCGCTACCATTGCTGCACGAGAGACATTCGCTAACGATATAGTGCACAGGATTGATGACGGCGATATGCAAGTGGGCAGCATTTGGTTTACTGACGAAGCTTATTTTTACCTGGACGGCTTCGTCAATAAACAGAACTGGCGCATATGGGGAACCGAAAAGCCCCATGTTGCAGTCCCATCGTCCCTACATCCTCAAAAAGTACTGGTCTGGGCCGCCATTTCTTCCAAAGGAATCATTGGCCCATTTTTCAGATCTGAAACGATTACTGCATCGCGATATCTGGACATTCTTCGTGAATTTGTGGCGGTACAAAGTGCCTTAGACGACACTGCGAACACCTCGTGGTTTATGCAAGATGGTGCCCGGCCACATCGCACGGCCGACGTCTTTAATTTCCTGAATGAATATTTCGATGATCGTGTGATTGCTTTGGGCTATCCGAAACATACAGGAGGCGGCGTGGATTGGCCTCCCTATTCGCCAGACATGAACCCCTGTGACTTCTTTCTGTGGGGACACTTGAAAGACCAGGTGTACCGCCAGAATCCAGAAACAATTGAACGGCTGAAGCAGTACATCTCATCTGCATGTGAAGCCATTCCGCCAGACACGTTGTCAAAGGTTTCGGGTAATTTCATTCAGAGACTACGCCATATTATTGGTACGCATGGTGGATATGTGGAAAATATCGTACTATAGAGTTTCCCAGACCGCAGCGCCATCTGTTGTTGAAAATTGTAACTACTGTAATTTCGAAAGTTTGTCTGCCTGAAAATGTACTGTTGTCCCAAGCATATTGCAACAAACGGTGTATTTCTATCGCTGCTCGTTTAGTTTTTATTGCCGTTTCAAATATACTGGTCATTTTTTAATCACCCTGTACATAAAGTTATAAGGCTATAAAGCTATAAAACGTTGAATTACCATTGAGTAGGAACCTCTTTCTGTTCGAGAATCACTACTGGAGAAACCAGTGCACGTCTTACTATATATAATGGAGGCTCCACCCACTTCTGACTGCATGATGTCATTAGTAACCAATGAGTTATAAGTCGAATTACAATTTAAAATTTCTTAGTTAAAAGAACATTGTCAAGAATTAGAAATAAATACACACTAAACGAAGCTTATTAAACAGCTATTGTCAATTAAAAAGCGTTAAAAATATTTAAATATGTAGGAAAATGAACTTCGGTTTGGCAGTACATGGGTTGCCCTCTCAAGGCCTGTCAGTGAACCATATGGAACCATTGGTTCTGTAAGACGTGCACTGGTTTCTCCAGTAGTGATTCTCCAACAGAAAGAGGTTCCTACTCAATGGTAATTCAACGTTTTATAGCTTTATAGCCTTATAACTTTATGTATTTTCATTAATGCATGTAGCCCTCTAATTAGTGCTTTGTATACATCTTGTAGGTCTGAAGATGACCACAGTAGTGGTCGAAACCGGTCACCTTGTTAAATAAATCGTGATCAAGACTGTTTTTAATAGTAATTATTTACAAGACATTGATCACTGCTGTTCCCGTAATGCATTCAAAACTAAATATTGAAAGTGTTGTTAATAAAACTTCTCTATTTTAACTAGACTGACCTGCATGTGACTGCTTTAGTCTTTAATAAAACTTGCATCTGACTGCGTATTTAACTGAACTGAACTTTATCTGACTGCACGAAAATATTGTTGGAAAATTAATACTCAAAATACACATCTGACTGCATGAAACTTTAGTGGTAAAAATAAATGAAGGTCACCAACCTGCATCTGACTGCATCTGTGGAGTTAGCTTCCCGTTTACCCGCTAATAAAACATAAACAGCCGTAGTGCAATGGCATAAAATTGTCATTCTAGATAACTTTACTCATTTTGGCCCTGTTTGTTACTTAATAAAAATTCTGTCCTGATCTGAATAACTTGCCAACTGTGCAATGGCATATAGATTATTTTACTCTGATAAATGAAATTATTAGCTTTACTCGTGGGAACTACTTTAATGTACCTTTTGGCTCAATGCAAGCACAGGATGCGGAGAACGACATAAGGTGTGAGATGAAACTCTAATTTTATCTAAAAAATATTTATTGTTCAAACTTTTAAGGCACATGTCAAAAACTAAAAAAATCTTCTATAGCATGGATTTACGAAAAAGTTTCACAAAACGCTTATTGCATCAACAATGGGATTTCTGTCTAGCTTTTAGACATTATTTAACCAAAGAAAACCTATTTTATTAATAATTCTTTCTAGTTTCCCCAGGTATGTGCCGAGTTTCGCTCAATATATAGCTTCTTATGTGCGTAGCGCCAATTCTTACTTTGATGCTGTCACGACCCGGCTGCCTCCTGCAGGCATCTAGTTCCGACTCGAAACACGTCTGCTGTCTCTGCGCATCTCCTCGCCACTACTCATACTTTTACCGCGTGCACCTAGCTCTGTTAGCTGTCAAAGATCTTACTATTCGAAGATGTACTACTCGTCCAACCTTGCGGTTGGGAAATATCGACATTTTTCACTGGCTCTATCCTGATCGAATCTCAGCACATACCTTTCAATATATAATAAAAACAGGCGATAAAATCGGAGACTTAAATGGTAACATGGCGGGAAATCGTGGAGCTTAAGGGGGGAAGGACGTGAAACGGGCCGACTTGGAACAGGAGAGGCAACCCAGGACATTTTAATTTGCACTTTTATTTTTATTTATTTATTTATTGTTCCGTGGGACCAAATTAAGCAGCAGTCCCCATGGTCATGGAACAAGTCAATACATGAAATTATAACACGACAGTAGAAACAGATAAAATGAAATATAAGAAACGCATTCAGGCCACAATTCGTAAGTTTAAATAAAGAAAATCAACAATGCAACACTGGAATTTGCTAAATTTTTCTGCTCTTCCAGGAGCTCCTCGACAGAATAGAAGGAGTGAGCCGTGAGGAAGCTCTTCAGTTTAGACTTAAAAGCGTTTGGGCTACTGCTAAGATTTTTGAGTTCTTGTGGTAGCTTATTGAAAATGGATGCAGCAGAATAGTGCACTCGTTTCTGCACAAGAGTCAACGAAGTGCATTCCACATGCATATTTGATTTGTGCCTAGTATTAATTGAGTGAAAGCTGCTAACTCTTGGGAATAGGCTAATATTGCTAACAACAAACGACATTAAAGAAAATATATACTGTGAGGGCAATGTCAGAATTCCCAGACTATTGAATAGGGGTCGACAAGAGGTTCGCGAACTTACACCACATATAGCTCGAACAGCCCGTTTTTGAGCCAAAAATAGCATTTTTGAATCAGAAGAATTACCCCAAAAAATAATACCATATGACATAGGCGTATGAAAATATGCGAAGTAGACTACTTTTCGTGTTGAACTGTCACTTATTTCAGATACTGTTCTAATGGTAAATAAAGCAGCATTTAGTTTCTGAACAAGGTCCTGAACATGGGCTTTCCACAACAGCTTACTATCTATCCGAACGCCTAGGAACCTGAACTGTTCCGTATCGCTTTAATATGCCCATTCTGTCTGATCAAAATATCGGTTCTTGTTGAATTGTGAGTTAGAAACTGTAAACACTGAGTCTTACTGTGATTTAACATCAAATTATTTTCCACAAGCCAAGAACTTATTTCATGAACTATATTATTTGATAATGTTTCAGTATTACACACAAGATCCTTCACTACCAAGCTGGTGTCATCAGCAAATAGAAATATTTTTGAATCACTTGTAATACTAGATGGCATATCATTTATATAAATAAGGAACAGCAGTGGCCCCAGCACCGTTGAACTTGTTGAATTGTGAGTTAGAAACTGTAAACACTGAGTCTTACTGTGATTTAGCATCAAATTATTTTCCACAAGCCAAGAACTTATTTCATGAACTATATTATTTGATAATGTTTCAGTATTACACACAAGATCCTTCACTACCAAGCTGGTGTCATCAGCAAATAGAAATATTTTTGAATCACCTGTAATACTAGATGGCATATCATTTATATAAATAAGGAACAGCAGTGACCCCAGCACCGACCCTTGGGGAAAGCCCCAGTTAACAGTGCCCCATTGGGACTGAACATCACTACCACTCTCAATATTGCGGAGAATTACCTTCTGATTTCTGTTCTTAAAGTAAGAGGCGAACCAGTTGTAAGCTACTCCCCTTACTCCATAATGGTCCAATTTCTGCAGTAATATTTTGTGGTCAACACAGTCAAAAGCCTTCGTTAAATCAAATAAAACACCTAGCGTTCGCAACGTTTTATTTAATCCGTCCAAAACCTCACAGAGAAAAGAGAATATAGCAATTTCAGTTGTTAAACCATTTCTAAAACCAAACTGTACATTTGACAGCAAATTATGTGAATTTAAATGCTCCAGTAACCTTGTATATAGAACCTTCTCGATAACTTTAGCAAACACTGATGGCATACTATACTTTTACAAACAAATTCATAAAACTTTGTCAGCATGACCAGGAAGGATTCAGGATTCACATTCATAGCAGAGGAAGTTCAAAAACATAACAAAACAATTTTTTTATTTTACATGTGAAATTTTATCATTTTTTCACGTGGTATTGGCTGCATTTGTTGCTGTAGGTACACTTGTCTTCATAAGTAAGAGAGATTCTTCGATGAATGTTGCACAGCATACAAACCATACTTACAGGTGTATGAAATTCTTGAATTTCCCAAATCTGTTAAAAACTGTGGTAAAAATTGAGATAATTAACTGTAAAATTCGAGTTTTCTCTGAACACGAAGTTTAAAACGTAACAGCCCATTCATTTTTCCATAGATTAAATAAATTCTAGAGTTTCATACGCCTGTAAGTATGGTTTGTAAGCTGTGGAAAAATTCATCGAAGAATCTCTCTTAGTTATGAAGAAAAGTGTACCTATAGTAACAAATGCAGCCAACAGTAAGTGAAAAAAAAATCATGAAATTTCACATTTCAAAAATATTATTTTTTCGTGTTTTTGAACTTCCACTGCTATGAGTGTGAATCCTGAATCCTTCCTGGTGATGCTGACAAAGTTTTATGAATTTATTTCTAAAAGTATAGTCAGTGCAAATTAGAAAGTCCTGTGCTGCCTCTCCTTCACGAAGTCGGCCCGTTTGACGTCCTACCCCCCTTAAAACATAGAACAAAGGGAATATGATGCTAATAAAATACATATGAAGCAGACAGGTAAAATAATAGACAGACAAATAAACAAACAGGGCGACAGTCTGGTTTCTGTTCGCAAGAAACATAAAATTCACACCCAACGACAGCATGATTTCTGTTCGCAACACTTTGGAACGACGAAGAACACTGAACAAGCACTTGAACACTGCACTAAAAAGTTGGCAAATATGACATACCACAGCCGAGGGCAGACGGGGGGAACCTGGACAGATGATGGGAAAGAAAAAGGGGGGGGGGGGAAGGAGAGGAAAAACGAAAGGGGGGCAGGGGGGAAAGGAGTCAGTGATCGCTTCTGCTCTCATTTATAGAACTGTCTCGCTAGCGTACAGTGAACTCGAAACAGTTTACCAGTTAAGTAGCCGCCACAGCCATCCCCTATTCTTTATGGGCAGATGTAGGGCAAAAATGGCGAAAAAAATTCGAATTTTTTTACTGCGTAATTTATTACATTCGTTCTTTGATAATAACATCGCAAAGTTTCATATTCGAATTCCGGCTACAAATAGGTTTAAAAATAGTTTGTTTGGGTGTTGCGCCTGCCATGTCGTGCATTTCTATGCCGTGATCCATCTTCCCGACTTTAGAAATTTTTTTGCGTTATTTTTTCGTTCACACAATCGATACGAACTGCAGATGAGTCTAGAAGGCTGTGTGGAAGATCACCTTTGCTTGTTCCTCTGTTTACGACGTGGTTTCTTTAACATTACGTGCTACAAACTGATTTCAGTTTTTCGTTTTGCGAATACCAACCTGTTTTTGCTCGAAATAGGTCGTAACAGTGGACGCATATTCAAAAAAAATTGAGGAAATGTCTTGTGGGCAACATCCTGTCAAAAACTTTCAACAGATGATAATCCTTAACATTCCCTTTGTGACATATTGTGGTGCAATGGGGCTGTCCAGAAAATAGTTTCCGATCAGTTACCAAATGAAAACCACATTGAAAATCAGAAACATTTTATTTGCAAGAGTTAGCTACACTTTCCAGATACTTCTATACATAGTCGCCGCTCCGACTAAGACATTTGTCGGAGCATTATACCAAATTTCCAACACCATCGTCATAGAAAGCAGCGGACTGTGGTTTCCGATAATTTTCTACGCTGGTCTGTAGCGCGTAGCCTGCCCGCAAGTGTTGTCTTCGTATCCAGCGTTTCACGTAAACGGAGATGATACTCAGGACGAGCCAATTAGGGCTTTGTTGTGGGTGATCCATCGCTTCCTGTTGAAAAGGCTGCAGGAGCGTCTTCACTGCCCCTGCAGAGTGCGGCGGAGAATTGCCGTGAAGAAGGGAGTGCGTGGCAGTTGTGTCAGGTGGGCTGCATCCATTAAGGCGAAGCCTCTCAGCGGGGCCTCCTACTTGGCGGGAGTCATCGTTGTTCTGGGCACCTTTACTCGCTCACAGTCCGCTCATAATTGAAAAGAGCGTCCTGATGAGATCAACGGGCATACTGGAGACACTACCCAACACATCTGTGCAAAGCTTCATCGGGTTTTCACTGTGGTGTCCATTTCACGACCGATTGGCACTTATTTTCTGGACAACCCTCGTATCTTCAGGCGGAACACAGTGGAAAAGAATACACCCACGAACATGAATTGCCACTTGCGGTTTTAGATGTTGTAAAACCAAATTTCAGATACCTAGCCAATCCTGAACTGCTGAAAAAATGTTTCCATGGGAAAACACAGAATACAAATTAGAATTACCTTATATGGATGCGTTGTCCAGTAACGGTATCTGTGTCCTCAATTGTGTTGAAGATAGCTGCATGTGATGCCGGTACAGTGTTCAACAGTGGAAATGCAGATAGGATTATGTGTTTTCCATCCAAGTGCATTCACACTGAACATATTCAGAAGCATCGATGAAGTGCGTCTGGACAAAGCTCAGGCAGCAGAAGTAAAAATGCAAAAGTTGGCTAGGCAGAGGAGGCAGGGGAAGAGATTACTTCAGGAAGACGAGGAAGAGAACAAAGATTATGAGTATGGATAGCATTAGTCATTGGAGGTATAACAGTATTGTCAAAAAGTGCAGAAAAACCTTTAAATGCGAATAACAGTAAGCTCACTTTATTGTGCTATAATGTACCTTTCCTCAGGAACTAAAAAACCTCTTGAAATTTGTCGTAGTTCTTAAGAATTACTTATTGAATTACGAAACGTCTCAAAGAAAACGATTTATTGACAAATATCCAACACTGTTTCAGAAAATTTCGTTCCTGTGAAACACAAATAGGTCTATATTCACACAAAGAACTAAGTGCTACTCAATGAGGACGTCAAATTGATTCCATATTTTTAGGTTTCAGGGGGGACTTGTGACACCGTTCCTGACAAGCGACTTCTAATGGAACTGCGTGCATCTGGAGTATCGTCTGAGTTGTGTGACTGGATTCGTGCTCTCCTCTCAGAAAGGTCACAGTTCGTCGTAACTAACAGAAAGTCATCGAGTAAGACAGAAGGAATACCTGGCGTTCCAGAAGGAAGTGTTATAAGCCCTCTGTTGTTCCCGATCTACATGAACGGTTTAGGAGACAATCTGAGAAGCCCTCTTAGATTGTTTGCAGATGATGATATCATTAACCGTTATGTAAAATCACCAGGTGATCAAAACGAATTGCAAGAAGGTTTAGGCAAGATACTTGTATGGCGCAAAAAGTGACAATTGACTCTAAATCGTGAAAAATGTGGAGTCATCCACCTGAACACTAAAAGAATCCGCCAAATTTCGGTTACACGATAAATCACACAGATATACAGGCTGTAGATTTAACTAAATGCGTAGGGATTACATTTACAAATAACGCAAACTAGAAGGACCACATAGATAATATCCTGAGGAAAGCAACGTAAAGACTGCGTTCTATTGGCATAACTCTTAGAAAATGCAGCAGGTCTACTAAAGAGACTGCCTACACTACGCTTGTTCGTCCTCTTCAGGAGTACTGCTGTGCGGTGTGGCATCCGTATCAGAAGGGTCGACGGAGGACACCGGAAAAGTTACAAGAAGGGCAGCTCGTTTTTTACCATCGTGAAATTGGGAAGAGAGCCACGGATATGAAGCGTGAACTGGGGTGGCAGTCATTAAAAAAAAGGCGTTTTTCGTTGCGGCAATACCTTCTCATGAAATGCCAATCACCAACTTTCTATCTCCTCACAGTGTGAAAATACACTCCTGGAAATGGAAAAAAGAACACATTGACACCGGTGTGTCAGACCCACCATACTTGCTCCGGACACTGCGAGAGGGCTGTACAAGCAATGATCACACGCACGGCACAGCGGACACACCAGGAACCGCGGTGTTGGCCGTCGAATGGCGCTAGCTGCGCAGCATTTGTGCACCGCCGCCGTCAGTGTGAGCCGGTTTGCCGTGGCATACGGAGCTCCATCGCAGTCTTTAACACTGGTAGCATGCCGCGACAGCGTGGACGTGAACCGTATGTGCAGTTGACGGACTTTGAGCGAGGGCGTATAGTGGGCATGCGGGAGGCCGGGTGGACGTACCGCCGAATTGCTCAACACGTGGGGCGTGAGGTCTCCACAGTACATCGATGTTGTCGCCAGTGGTCGGCGGAAGGTGCACGTGCCCGTCGACCTGGAACCGGACCGCAGCGACGCACGGATGCACGCCAAGACCCTAGGATCCTACGCAGTGCCGTAGGGGACCGCACCGCCACTTCCCAGCAAATTAGGGACACTGTTGCTCCTGGGGTATCGGCGAGGACCACTCGCAACCGTCTCCATGAAGCTGGGCTACGGTCCCGCACACGGTTAGGCCGTCTTCCGCTCACGCCCCAACATCGTGCAGCCCGCCTCCAGTGGTGTCGCGACAGGCGTGAATGGAGGGACGAATGGAGACGTGTCGTCTTCAGCGATGAGAGTCGCTTCTGCCTTGGTGCCAATGATGGTCGTATGCGTGTTTGGCGCCGTGCAGGTGAGCGCCACAATCAGGACTGCATACGACCGAGGCACACAGGGCCAACACCCGGCATCATGGTGTGGGGAGCGATCTCCTACACTGGCCGTACACCACTGGTGATCGTCGAGGGGACACTGAATAGTGCACGGTACATCCAAACCGTCATCGAACCCATCGTTCTACCATTCCTAGACCGGCAAGGGAACTTGCTGTTCCAACAGGACAATGCACGTCCGCATGTATCCCGTGCCACCCAACGTGCTCTAGAAGGTGTAAGTCAACTACCCTGGCCAGCAAGATCTCCGGATCTGTCCCCCATTGAGCATGTTTGGGACTGGATGAAGCGTCGTCTCACGCGGTCTGCACGTCCAGCACGAACGCTGGTCCAACTGAGGCGCCAGGTGGGAATGGCATGGCAAGCCGTTCCACAGGACTACATCCAGCATCTCTACGATCGTCTCCATGGGAGAATAGCAGCCTGCATTGCTGCGAAAGGTGGATATACACTGTACTAGTGCCGACATTGTGCATGCTCTGTTGCCTGTGTCTATGTGCCTGTGGTTCTGTCAGTGTGATCGTGTGATGTATCTGACCCCAGGAATGTGTCAATAAAGTTTCCCCTTCCTGGGACAATGAATTCACAGTGTTCTTATTTCAATTTCCAGGAGTGTATATCGTTGGCACCCACCTACATGGAGAAAAACGATCATCATTATAAAATAAGAGAAATCACAGAGCTCGCACGGAAAGATTTAAGTGTTGGTTTTTTTCTGCACGCTGTTCGAGAGTGGAACGGTAGAGAGGTAGCTTGAAAGTGGTTCGATGAACCCTCCGCGTGGCACAGTTGTGAACTGGGAACTGATCATGTAGATGTAGATGTAGATGTAGATGTAGATGTAAAAGCCATCTTTGTCAACCAAAGCGCAGTGCCGAGCCACCTTTCCCAAACTATTCTCATGTTTGCGATATACAGGGTGTGTAAAAAAAAATCATCCTATTTGGCACGTCTGTATTTCTGAAACTAATAAACGTATACAGTGAATTTTGTTTCTTGATAAACGGAAAACTGAAACAGTTTTTTGTTCATACCTTTTCATAGGTGTTCAATATGCCCCCAATGTGGTATTCACAGTGCAGCGAGCGTGTTTTCAGTTAGATGTCTCAGTTCATTCACTGTTGTTGGTAACGGAGGTACATAAACAGAGTCTTTTCCTAAACCTCTACAAGAAATAATCACGTACAGTAACATATTGGAGGCCAGTAATGTAAGGCTGGATCGTTCAGTAATCCTTTGGTTTAAAAATTCCCACACTTCCAGATGCCAGTGTGGCGGTGCTCCATCCTGTTGGTAAATGAAGTCGTTCGAATGAGTCTCCTACTGTGGGAAAAGAAACTTCTCAACCATTTCGAGACATGTGCTTACTGGAACAGTGTTTTCGGGAAAGAAAAATGGACCATAAACCTTTTTCCTGTGAAACTGCACAACACACATTAAATTTTAGACAGTCCCTCTCATGTTGTATGCAACGGCCTTGCCGCAGTGGATACACCGGTTCCCGTGAGATCACCGAAGTTAAGCGCTGTTGGGCATGGCCGGCACGTGGATGGGTAACCATCCAGCCACCATGCGCTGTTGCCATTTTTCGAGGTGCACTCAGTCTCGTGATGCCAATTGAGGAGCTACTCGACCGAACAGTAGTCCGGTCAAAGAAAACCATCATAACGACCGGGAGAGCGGTGTGCTGACCACACGCCCCTCCAATCCGCATCCTTATCTGAGGATGACACGGCGGTCGGATGGTCCCGATGGGCCACTTGTGGCCTGAAGACTGAGTGCTTTTTTTTGCTCTCATGTTGTATAACTTCATGTGGTTGTTCCGTACCCCATATTCTCAAATTATGACGGTTCACCTTTCCATTTAAATTGAATGTTGCCTCTTTACTAAACACTAAGCGTGGAAGAGAACTGTCGCCCTGCATTTTGCCAAGAACGAAATTACACAACTCCACACAGTGTTGTTCGTCACCTTCACGAAGAGCATGTAGTAGGTGGATTTTGTTTGGTTTCACGTCTAAAGTCGACTCAACACACGCCAGACGGACGTCGGGGAGCACGTTGAGCTGTCGATCTGCAGGGCGAACGTGTTTCCACGAACTCCTTATGAAACTGTGGCGGATGCGTTCGACGTCTGTGTCAGGCACTCAGGGGCGGCCCGCAGATTCGCCTTTGCACAAACAACCTGTTTCTCGGAATTGTTGATGCCATCGTGTCTAGTTCTTTGTGCTGCAGGAGGGTCTACACCATACCTAGTGCGAAAGTCACGCCGAACAGTTATTACTGACCTGCAGTGCGCAAAACGTAGAACACAAAACGCTTTCTGTTGTCCCGACACCATTTTTACTGGAACTGAAGGGGGCATGCACTGCTGCTACCTAGTGAGATACTTGTAAAAGTCCAGGGTTTGCTCTTTCCAACAGCACATTATTCTACATCTACATTTATACTCCGCAAGCCACCCAACGGTGTGTGGCGGAGGGCACTCTACGTGCCACTGTCATTACCTCCCTTTCCTATTCCAGTCGCGTATGGTTCGCGGGGAGAACGACTGTCTGAAAGCCTCCGTGCGCGCTCGAATCTCTCTAATTTTACATTCGTGACCTCCTCGGGAGGTATAAGTAGGGGGAAGCAATATATTCGATACCTCATCCAGAAACGCACCCTCTCGAAACCTGGCGAGCAAGCTACACCGCGATGCAGAGCGCCTCTCTTGCAGAGTCTGCCACTTGAGTTTGTTAAACATCTCCGTAACGCTATCACGGTTACCAAATAACCCTGTGACGAAACGCGCCGCTCTTCTTTGGATCTTCTCTATCTCCTCCGTCAACCCGATCTGGTACGGATGCCACACTGATGCGCAATACTCAAGTATAGGTCGAACGAGTGTTTTGTAAGCCACCTCCTTTGTTGATGGACTACATTTTCTAAGGACTCTCCCAATGAATCTCAACCTGGTACCCGCCTTACCAACAATTAATTTTATATGATCATTCCACTTCAAATCGTTCCGCACGCATACTCCCAGATATTTTACAGAAGTAACTACTACCAGTGTTTGTTCTGCTATCATATAATCATACAATAAAGGATGCTTCCTTCTATGTATTCGCAATACATTACATTTGTCTATGTTAAGGGTCAGTTGCCACTCCCTGCACCTAGTGCCTATCCGCTGCAGATCTTCCTGCATTTCGCTACAATTTACTAATGCTGCAACTTCTCTGTATACTACAGAATCATCCTCGTAAAGCCGCATGGAACTTCCGACACTATCTACTAGGTCACTTATATACATTGTGAAAAGCAATGGTCCCATAACACTCCCCTGTGGCACGCCAGAGGTTACTTTAACGTCTGTAGATTAGATTAGATTAGATTTACTTTCATTCCAATTGATCCGTAGTGAGGAGGTCCTCCAGGATGTGGAACATGTCAGAAAAACAACAATACATGACAAATATTTACAACTAAAACAAATAAGCTAATGTACCATTCCACAGGTCCCAAGTGGAATGATCGTCATTTTTTAATGAACACTAAGAGTCATTTTACAAATACTAATGCACTGAATTTGAAATAAAAAAGTTTTTTATTTATTTATAAGGTAATAAACATGTAATACAACTACTGTAATACTTATTTACAATGGACACATTACTGCACTGAAATGGTGCAGAAGTTAGATTATACTTACACACAACCACACACACACACACACACGCACACACACACACAGGCACAGACACAGACACACAAATTTTCAGTGAACACATTACTGCACTGAAATTGTGCAGAAGTTATTTTATTTATTTATGAAAATACAAAGTACAATCACCAACAAATTTTACATATTCACATATTCCTTTACCTTTAACCCATATGAATACAGACTCATTAACAGATATTTTTCTTTTGTTACGAGTATACAATGACAATGCAGAGGTTGACAATTAAGCAGATTTACCAAAGTCTTTATTTGCAAGTTCTGCCATGTGGTAGGTACGGTAGGCAATAATGTCTCTGTCTACAAAACTTTCAAGTCCTGGAACGTTAGGTACTCCTGTACCTTCTAGTACAATACCTACAGTAAGCCAACCATTACCATGAGTAAAAGTATCATTAATATCAATACTAAAATACTGTAGACGTCTCTCCATTGATAACAACATTATTCACCCACATATCTCAAATAACATAATAGTTTTGATTCTTTTTAAATCGGATTATTCTTTTTGATACACCCTGCAGGTATCGTTAATTCCTGCCGTTAGAGAAGACATCTGTAGAAAACGCAGGTCTGTGAGCTCATTCACGATTCAATTAATTACGATTTATTCAAGAAATGCACAAATGGTGGAAGAGAAAACATGAATGAAAGCTTCAGTAACCTTGTTTAGAAGAGACGCCGAAAGACAACATCCGCTGTTGTGAAATTTTCCCAGTGGGATGCTTGTCTGGCACTCCACGGTGGTCGCGTCAGAATCCTTATGAGAGTAGCGCTGGTGCAGTTTGCAACACTGAGGACCTACCGAAGAAGGCTGGTGGTATGCCTGTTGGTAGTTCTGAGATGTCAGTGAAGGATATTGCCGGAAGAACACGCGAGAGGGGTCACACTAGAGGAAAGGAGTTACATAAAGACCAAAATGGCCAAAGATACGCTTGTGACTAATATTAAGATTCTCTCTCCTGGCACAAATGCTAATAAAATCTTTTTTTCTGAATTTCCCATAACTTTCTAAATTTTTCAAAGCACATAACTGTCAAATTTATTTACATTTTTGTGAAATATTGCTATGTATCATATGGATAAATTTAAAAAAAATTGTTACGAGAATTCTAATTTTTGTACTGTGGTGCGAGGCAGCGTCTTGAACAACATACAAAAAGTCTCCACCTGTATAGTGTGAGCATGGGGGTCGGGTTGCGTGTACAGTTCACTTTTTTGTGTTTTTGACGAATAATTCGAAATCCACGGCTTCTAGGAAAAATTTTTTTCTTGAAGAGAAAGTCCTATTCATTCTTCTCTACGTCTAATAGTTTCCGTATTGTGAGGAATAGAAAAACCGCAGGTTACTGAAGACAGTGTTTTAATGAAGTGGGTTAAGAAGAAATGTTAAGTGTCTACAGCACGTCTAAGAGCAATAGAGCCTTATTCACGTATAAATTGTATTGTGAAGCCGTAGTACTGCGGAATTTGTGGGAGGGGGAGGGAGATGGATGTGTGTACAAGCGAGAGAGAAGCCAATTCGCCGGATTGTGGCCATGTGTTTCCCTCACTCACATGTCTGCTAACTGAACAGAGAGCAGCTCATGTCCCATTATCTGTGCCTCTCTACGTCATCATAAGAAACTGCAGGGGCTTGAAACACAACGGGGCTTATGAATCGCTGGTGGCGCAGAGGGCAGACATGCCCGGGGATGTTTATGTTCCACAAAGTGCGTTAACACTACACCGAATACAGATATACGTTATTGATAATACTAACGTAGGAAGCACACATGGACAGAATCTATGTAAATCTCATCACGCTGTTCTACGCTGCTAGAGAGGGAAAATTATTCTTATTCTCTAGCGGAGCTCCCTATCCAGTTATTTTATGTGACCAGACGAAATAACTTCACCTCGCTCGTGTTTATATAAAGGATCTATTTAAACGAGTACTTGTTTGCAGGTGTTCATTGTGCTATTACAGGGTGTTTCAAAAATGACCGTTATATTTGAAACGGCAATAAAAACTAAACGAGCAGCGATAGAAATACACCGTTTGTTGCAATATGCTTGGGACAACAGTACATTTTCAGGCAGACAAACTTTCGAAATTACAGTAGTTACAATTGTCAACAACAGATGGCGCTGCGGTCTGGGAAACTCTATAGTACGATATTTTCCACATATCCACCATGCGTAGCAATAATATGGCGTAGTCTTTGAATGAAATTACCCGAAACCTTTGACAACGTGTCTGGCGGAATGGCTTCACATGCAGATGAGATGTACTGCTTCAGCTGTTCAATTGTTTCTGGATCCTGGCGGTACACCTGGTCTTTCAAGTGTCCCCACAGAAAGAAGTCACAGGGGTTCATGTCTGGCGAATAGGCAGGCCAATCCACGCCGCCTAATGTATGTTTCGGATAGCCCAAAGCAATCACACGATCATCGAAATATTCATTCAGGAAATTAAAGACGTCGGCCGTGCGATGTGGCCGGGCACCATCTTGCATAAACCATGAGGTGTTCGCAGTGTCGTCTAAGGCACTTTGTACCGCCACAAATTCACGAAGAATGTCCAGATAGCGTGATGCAGTAATCGTTTCGGATCTGAAAAATGGGCCAATGATTCCTTTGGAAGAAATGGCGGCCCAGACCAGTACTTTTTAAGGATGCAGGGACGATGGGACTGCAACATGGGGCTTTTCGGTTTCCCATATGCGCCAGTTGTGTTTATTGACAAAGCCGTCCAGGTAAAAATAAGCTTCGTCAGTAAACCAAATGCTGCCGACATGCATATCGCCGTCGTCAATCCTGTGCACTATATCGTTAGCGAATGTCTCTCGTGCAGCAATGGTAGCGGCGCTGAGGGGTTGCCGCGTTTGAATTTTGTAGGGATAGAGGTGTAAACTCTGGCGCACGAGACGATACGTGGACGTTGGCGTCATTTGGACCGCAGCTGCAACACGGCGAACGGAAACCCGAGGCCGCTGTCGGATCACCTGCTGCACTAGCTGCGTGTTGCCCTCTGTGGTTGCCGTACGCGGCCGCCCTACCTTTCCAGCACGTTCATCCGTCACGTTCCCAGTCCGTTGAAATTTTTCAAACAGATCCTTTATTGTATCGCTTTTCGGTCCTTTGGTTACATTAAACCTCCGTTGAAAACTTCGTCTTGTTGCAACAACACTGTGTTCTAGGCGGTGGAATTCCAACATCAGAAAAATACTCTCTTCTAAGGAATAGACCATGTTGTCTACAGCACACTTGCACGTTGTGAACAGCACACGCTTACAGCAGAAAGACGACGTACAGAATGGCGCACCCACAGACTGCGTTGTCTTCTATATCTTTCACATCACTTGCAGCGCCATCTGTTGTTGAAAATTGTAACTACTGTAATTTCGAAAGTTTGTACGCCTGAAAATGTACTGTTGTCCCAAGCATATTGCAACAAACGGTGTATTTCTATCGCTGCTCGTTTAGTTTTTATTGCCGTTTCAAATATACCGGTCATTTTTGAAACACCCTGTATGTAAAATACGTTCTTATACACAGAGACGAAAAGTCATGGGATAGCGGTATCCACGTATACAAATGGCGCTATCATCGCGTAGGCAAGGTATAAAAGGGCAGTGATGGACGAAATTGTTATTTGTAGACAGGTGAACGATGTGAAAAGGTGTTCAACATGTTTATGACAGCACTACGGGATTTAACGGACTTTGAACGCGGAATGGTAAATGGAGCTAGACGCATGTGGCATACCCATACATTTCGGATATCGTTAGGGAATTCAATATTCCGAAATCGGCAGGGTCAAAAGTGTGCCGAGAATAACAAATTTCAGGCGTTACCTCTCACTATAGCAATGGCCGGCAGCCTTCACTTAACGACCGAGAGCAGCGGTGTTGGCGTGGAGTGGGCAGCACCGACAGACAAACAACACTACGTGGAACATCCGCAGAAATCGAATGTGTTCGTCAGGGCAGTGCGGCGACATCTGCTGTCAGTGCGCTATGGCAGCAGACCAGAGTGCCTTTGCTACCAGGACGAATTCGCCTGCAGCGCCTCTCATGCGCTTGTGACCATACCGGGTGGACCTTAGACGACTGGAAAATCATGGCCTGGTCACATTAGTTCCGATTTCAGTTAGTAAGAGCTAGTCATGGAGTTCGAGTATGGCGCAGACCCCACGAAATCATGTACGCAAGTTATCAACAAGGCAGTGTGCAAGATGGTGGTGGTTCCATTTGGTGTGGACTGTCTTTGCGTGGAGTGAACTGGATCCTGAGGACCAACTAACCCGATCATTTGTAACCTCCCCCTCACTTACCGACCTTAATGACAGTGAAAAATTAAACCGCGTGTACCTAATGGAAATTTGGGAAAAGCAATCGTCACCGAGGTTAATTTGTCGGTAAAGAGGGAGGAAAGGGTTGCATCTAAATGAAAGGAAAAATGCTAATGAAACTGGTGGAAATTAATTTTGAAATAGAGGTAAAGTTAATAAAGAAAGTAAATGGTCGGCCGTTACGTTAACAATCAACTAGCGGTAATTAGATATTTGAGATTTGGGGGAAATTACGGTCGCCAGTCCTAAGGACAACTACTATAGTAACTGAAAAAGAAAGGTTATTACACATATAATTAGCACTAGAAGCGTGGCAACTGAAGGTTGACATGTGTAGTGTGAAAACTGAAAGTTTGTCAGAAGTAATAAATTTCGCTACACTCTGACTTAATTTAGCAAAAGATTTAATAAAACCGGAAAATCGAAAGTTAATTTAGTGACTGAAGTTAATAGTGAACTTTCTTTCTGAAGCACATCGAAATTCAGTAAAATACGGTTAGTCTTGGAATACCTCAACAATCATTTCAAAAGCTACTTGAATCTACGCCATTTAGAAATAAGAGATTTAACTTTGAACTTGAATTAAATGATTCTGAACAATTAACAATAGCAAAATTTAGTACGTACCAAGCTGAGCTGCAGTCACAGGTAAGCTAAAATACGGTAACAAAACTCGCACTCTTAATTTGTGCTTGTGTAATCTAAATATTGTAGCCAGCTATGAATACCTTCAGTGAACTTTGAAATTAAAGCATTGAAATCGAAAGATGCTGGCGTTTGAATGTCAACGACACTCGGGTTCATTCCGGAAAAGGAAGGGACCCTGCTTGGTAATGCAATTGGGACAATGAGCAACAAAGGTTCATGCTAAGTTGCTGTAATTTTTTGATGCAACTTTTAAAAGTTTGAAAAGCTGAGGTCTGCCATACAGTTCTAAAACTTTACGTGCTTCCAGTCTTCCTTGTTGGTTGATTGAAGGTTTGAAGCCGTCGATCGAGGAGGTGGCGACAGTCACTCATTGTCGGCCGTCGCTGTTGCAGAAGCTGGATGTTGGCGCGCCTTCTTCTCGACACGGTCACCAGACGAAACGGGCTCTTGATGTGCGCCAGCTAATGCTGCCCGTCCGCGACACCATGTCAGAAACTATCATCGCAAGTCGAGCGCAATGACATGCTGCCAAACCCCGAAAGCGCGGCAACTCGCGGGAGCTTCACACAACACACCTGCTCCACTCGCTACTCCAGCCAGACTCTCCCCCTGCCCGCGCTCCACGCGACAGAGTTAACACTACCAAAGATCCTACACACTTTGATTCTTCACACGACCTACCGATGTATTCGTTCGATAGCAGTTTTCCCTAGGCAAGACTCAGCGTAAAAATACAAATAATATTTACGAAACAAACCAATTATACATCGACATAAATGCATAAATAAATATATATACAAATAGTAAAACAATTACAATATGTAAAGACACAGAAATGTCATATATTCAGGTAACAAAAATAAGGAAAACAAATTTATAGTACAATAGATGGAAATAGGAGGATATGCATTTCCGGCGTTTCACATTGACTGGAAATGGTTATATTTGGCTACTTGCGGACTATATGTAGCAATTATGGACTTCATATTCCCAAACAACGATGTCGTGTCACCGGGGCACAACCGTTCGCTATTGGTTCGAAGAACATACTGGACAATTCCAGCGAATGACCTCGCCACCCAGATAGCTCGACACAGATCCCATCGGACATTTATGGGACATAATCGAGAGCTGAGTTCGGGCGTAACATCCTGCACCGGCAAACTTTCGCAGTTATGGATAGCTATAGAGGCAGCGTGGCTCAATATTTCTACAGCGGACTTCCAACAACTTGTCGAGTTGCTGCCCTGCGCAGGGAAAAAGGAGATCCGACACGATATTTGGAGATATCCATTGACTTTCATCACTGGACTGTAAACAATGGCTGAGAATGTATAACATGTAAGTGTGATGTTCTCAGTGCCATCTTTAGTGTTGGTGCAAATTGATTGCATTGCCAAATGTCGCATCTTGTTGCTCTCTGTCGTTGATAGCGGTTTGTGGTCGCTTGATGGTCGATTCTTGAATGATCAGAAAGATACTGCAATTCTCTCACCATTAACTGCGCTATTGGTAGACTGCATAAATATGTTCCAGTCACGAATTGCTGAAACTTGTAAAGTGGTCTGCACTGAGAAGAGACACTTACCACACAATCCACAGTAGACAGGGTGGCCCATTGATGCAGACCGGGCCAAATATCTCACGAAATAAGCATCAAACGAAAAAACTACAAAGAACGAAACACGTCTAGCTTGAAGGAGGAAACCAGATGGCGCTATGGTTGGCCCGCTAGATGGCGCTGACATAGGTCAAACGGATATCAACTGCGTTTTTTTTAAATAGGAACCTCCATTTGTTATTACATATTCGTGTAGTACGTAAAGAAATATGATTGTTTTAGTTGGACCACTTTTTTCTCTTTGTGACAGAATAGTCACAAAACGTATAAGTACGTGGTATCACAAAACATTACGCCAGTGCGGACGGTATTTGCTTCGTGATACATTACCCGTGTTAAAATGGACCGTTTACCAATTGCGGGAAAGATCGATATCGTGTTGATGTATGGCTATTGTGATCAAAATGCCCAACGGGCGTGTGCTATGTATCCTGCTCGGTATCCTGGACGACTTCTTCCTAGTGTTCGGACCGTTCTCCGGATAGTTAAGTTATTTAAGAAAACAGGATGTGTTCTGCCACATGTGAAACGTCAACCACGACCTACAACAAATGATGATGCCCAAGTAGGTGTTTTAGCTGCTGTTGCGGTTAATCCGTACTTCAGTAGCAGACAAACTGCGAGAGAATCACGAATCCCAAAAACGTCGGTGCTGAGAATGCTACATCAATATCGATTGCACCCGTACCATGTTTCTATGCACCAAGAATTGCATGGCGACGACTTTGAACGTCGTGTACACTGGGCACAAAAGAAATTACGGGACGATGACAGATTTTTTCCACGCGTTCTATTTCGCGACGAAGCGTCATTCACCAACAGCGGTAACGTAAACCGGCATAATATGCACTATTCGGCAACGTGAAATCCACGATGACTGCGACAAGTGGAACATCAGCGACCTTGACGGGTTAATGTATGGTGCGGTATTATGGGAGGAAGGATAATTGGCCCCCATTTTATCGATCGCAATCTAAATGGTGCAATGTATGCTGATTTACTACGTACTCGCGTGCAGCTAAAGCGGTATTGAATAGCATATTTCATGACAGGTGGATTGGTCGTCGAAGCACCATACCATGGCCCGCACGTTCACCGGATCTGACGTCCCCAGATTTCTTTCTGTGGGGAAAGTTAAGGATATTTGCCATCGTGATCCACCGACAACGCCTGACAACATGCGTCAGCGCATTGTCAGCGCATGTGCGAACATTACGGAAGGCGAACTACTCGCGGTTGAGAGGAATGTCTTTACACGTATTGCCAAATGCATTGAGGTTGACGGTCATAATTTTGAGCATTTATTGCATTAATGTGGTATTTACAGGTAATCATGCTGTAACAGCATGCGTTCTCAGAAATGATAAGTTCACAAAGGTACATGTATCACATTGGAACAACCGAGATAAAATGTTCAGATCTACCTACGTTCTGTATTTTAATTTAAAAAACCTACCTGTTACCAACTGTTCGTCTAAAATTGTGAGCCATGTGTGTGTGATTATTACAGCGCCATCTCCCACAAAGCGAAAAAAGTGGTCCAACTAAAACATACATACTTCTTTACGTACTACACCAATATGTATTAAAAAATGGGGGTTCCAATTTAAAAAAACGCAGTTGATATCCGTTTGACCTATGGCACCGCCATCTAGCGGGCCAACCATAGCGCCATTTGGTTTCCCCCTTCAAGCTAGACAAGTTTCGTTCCGTGTAGTTTTTTCGTTTGACGCTTATTTCGTGAGATATTTGGCCCGGTCACGATCAATGGACCATCCTGTATCTCCCGAGTTGGGTGTGAATATGTCTAATGGAGTAGGACTGCCCATGTCCAAGTCTAGAACAGTAATCTGCTGAAATGCATCGCTTGACTTATGTAGAAATACACGGAGTTCCGTAATATCTACGTTACCTATTTCTGTTACAGAGGGAACAATATAACCCTCCGGGCCTCTTCGTATATTGGGAGAGCTGAGGCTGGACTGATGGATTCGATACCTCGACGTGCGAAAAGTTTTACAGTCAGTGGTACGTGAAGACAATGAAATCGATATCATTTAATACATATCGACAGGATGCTACACTCGTATGCTCTGCGGTGTGGTAGTCAGTTGACAGTCTTTTCCCATGACAGCTCGTTTAACATCAGCAAACAAGTACTCACTTAATAAACTGCAAATAACTGCATTATGCACTACTGGTCATTAAAATTGCTACACCAAGAAGAAATGCAGATGATAAACGGGTATTTTTGGACAAATATATTATACTAGAACTGACATGTGATTACATTTTCACGCAATTTGGGTGGATAGATCCTGAGAAATCAGTACCGAGAACAAACACCTATGGCCGTAATAACGGCCTTGATACGCCTGGGCATTGAGTCAAACAGAGCTTGGATGGCGTGTACACGTACAGCTGCCCATGCAGCTTCAACACGATACCACAGTTCATCAACAGTAGTGACTGGCGTATTCTGACGAGCCAGTTGCTCGGCCACCATTGACCAGACGTTTTCAATTGGTGAGAGATTTGGAGAATGTGTTGGACACGGCAGGAGTCGAACATTTTCTGTATCCACAAAGGCCCATGCAGGACCTGCAACATGCGGTCGTGCATTATCCTGCTGAAATTTAGGGTTTCGCAGGGATCGAATGAAGGGTAGAGCCACGGGTCGTGACACATCTGAAATGTAGCGTCTACTGTTCAAAGTGCCGTCAGTGCGAACACGAGGTGACCGAGACGTGTAACCAATGGCACCCCATACCATCACGCCGGGTGATACGCCAGTATGGCGATGACGAATACACGCTTCCAATGTGCGTTCACCGCGATGTCGCCAAAGACGGATGCGACCATCATGATGCTGTAAACAGAACCTGGATTCATCCGAAAAAATTACGATTTGCCATTCGTGCACCCAGGTTCGTCGTTGAGTACATCATCGCAGGCGCTCCTGTCTGCGATGCAGCGTCAAGGGTAACCGCAGCCACGGTCTCCGAGCTGATAGTCCGCGCTGCTGCAAACGTCGTCGAACTGTTCGTGCTGATGGTTGTTGTCTTGCAAATGTCCCCATCTGTTGACTCAGGGATGGAGACGTGGCTGCACGATCCGTTACAGCCATGCGGATAAGATGCCTGTCATCTCGACTGCTAGTGATACGAGGCCGTTGGGATCCAGGACGGCGTTTCGTATTACCCTCCTGAACCCACCGATTCCATATTCTGCTAACAGTCACTGGATCTCGACCAACGCGAGTAGCAATGTCGCGATACGATAAACCGCAATCGCGATAGGCTACAATCCGACCTTTACCAAAGGCGGAAACGTGATGGTACGCATTTCTCCACCTTACACGAGGCATCACAACAACGTTTCACCAGGTTGGTGCAAATGGCTCTGAGCACTATGGGACTTAACTTCTGAGGTCATCAGTCCCCTAGAACTTAGAACTACTTAAACCTAGCTAACCTATGGACATCACACACATCCATGCCCGAGGCAGGATACGAACCTGCGACGGTAGCGGTCGCGCGGTTCCAGACTGTAGCGCCTAGAACCGCTCGGCCACCCCCGCCGGCCGTTTCACCAGGCAACGCCGGTCAACTGCTGTTTGTGTATGAGAAATCGGTTGGACACTTTCCTCAGGTCAGCACGTTGTCGGTGTCGCCACCGGCGCCAACCTTGTGTGAATGCTCTGAAAAGCTAATCATTTGCATATCACAGCATCCTCCTCCTGTCGGTTAAATTGCGCGTCTGTAGCACGTCATCTTCGCGGTGTAGCAAATTTAATGGCCAGTAGTGTACAAACACGTACATAGGGGAGCTATTTTGTCTGCTGACGCAAGAGAACTGGTCGGGAAATTCTGGACAGGCATACTCTGTCTGCAAAATGAAAAGCGAGCAGCGTTCGCGGTGGAAAAGTTACTTTTCCCATAGAAGCGTTACATCCACCATACGGTATGACTAAGAATAAATTCATACCTGTATAGCGTGTAGCGTTAACGCACTCTGTGGAATAGAAGCACCCCATGGCCTTTTGCACACTGCATTGTCAGTGATTCATTACTCGAGGTGCGGAATGGTCGGTATAACTTCGTGAAACCCCCTGTAATTGCTTGTTGTGATGTAACATGGTAGAAAGAGTGGTAACTGGCCTGCTCGATCTTCATTTTACAGACTTATGAAGGAGGGGAACGCGTAGCCACAATCTGGTGACCTACCTTTCCTTGCACTTCTACCATTCACTCCAGCCGCCACCATCCTGTTACGCTCCTAGAAAACAGTTTAACCGTTACTAACACTCTACTGCACTTAGTCGTGGTACACAGTTTAATATTACCTCTTAACCCCTTCATTCAACAGTAAACAGCGATTTTATGCCACTAAAACACATTTTTAATAACAATCTGCATTTTTCCAGTCTTTGCAACGACGAAATTATCAGTCCTAGAAGAAACTGAATGGGACCATTTTTGTACGAAATTTAATTTCGTACTGTTAAGCATTTTCGCTGGAAGCTGGCGTTTTGGAGTTACTCGAGAAAAAATTAAAAGTGATCTTTGAAATTGCCCCCACTCCTATGGTCACACAATACTGGAGGTGATTTGTAGTATGTTGTTCATGACGGTCCCTCCTACCTCAGCACGGAAAATCGCTACTACACGACTTATTCGTCTACTTTTGGCCTTCGTCGACTAATATGTTGGCCAGTTGGGGACAGTTTTGCGGCTTGATAGAGCGCAAGTGTCTGCCACCAAGTTGTCCATGTGGACTTGTCCTACGTCACTGTGCTACACTGTAAACTGTTTCCGCTTACTCACTGTATACAGAGTACATATGGTACTACACCTACCTGCTTTGTGCAATTCTGCTGAAATGCTAGCCATTTTAATATCCAAACATCCATTACACTTTTCCTTCGTGCCAATTTTCTGTGTGCTCCATGCCGTCTCCATGGTGTTGAATAATGGTCAGCAGGACACTGACTTAGCAAATGTTATGGGATAGGCACATCACATGGAGCCTCCACTGGCCCTGCTGACTTCAGCAAGACGCCGTGGAAGTGAGTCTACGAGTCCCTGGTGCTCCTCTGGAAGCAGCTGACTCTAAATACAGTAGTTTGCAATGCGGCAGCCAGTTCTGGTCTCTTTGTGTGTGCAGGATCCACGGCAAGGAGCCTGCATTCCGTGACATCCCAAATATACTCGATGGGGTTCAAATCTGGGCGCCCAGCTGGGGGACTCAGGCTTTGGACCTCTCCTGCATGTTCCTGGAACCATTCTTGGGTAACATGTGTCGGAAGCCCAAAACTGGGTGGAGATGATCGAGAAGCAGCTGATTACACCACAGATCAATCAAAACCCTTTCCAGGACAACTAGAAGGCCCATTCGTACCAGGAAAATGGACCCCAGACCTTAACAGAGACACCTCCAGCTCGGACCACACGTTATTGGCAGACAGTACCCATAAAAAATGTTTCAAATGACTCTGAGCACTATGAGACTTAACATCTGAGGTCATCAGCCCCCTAGACTTAGAAATACTTAAACCTAACTAACCTAAGGACATCACACACGTCCAAGCCCGAGGCAGGATTCGAACCTGCGACCGTAGCAGCAGCGCGGTTCCGGACTGAAGCGCCTGGAACCGCTCAGCCACCCCGGCTGGCCGCAATACCCATAGATTCGTGTGGTCTGAGCCACACACCGTGCCTCCGTTCGGCACGGTGCAGTTAAAGTCATAACTATATCACGTTAAGCCGTTATTCCACTGTCCATCCCTGTGATTGACGACAAATGCAAGGCATTGTGCACGATGTCGTTGTGTTAATAGTGCCCCCTGTGCGGTGCCAGCCCCTCTAGCACATGGAGCCCATTTTCCTATGGCTTGTCCATTGTAAGACGTATCTGTCAGATCTTGTACGAGGTGCATTCAAGTTCTAAGGCCTCCAATGTTTTTTTCTCCGGACTGGAAAGAGATAGAAACATGTGCATTGTTTTAAAATGAGGCCGCGTTCATTGTCAATACGTCCCAGAGATGGCAGCACCGTACGGCAGAAGGAATTTTACCGCCAGAGGCGATAATGAGAACTGTTTTAAATACTTAAAATGGCGACGTTTTCCTTACTTGAACAGCGTGCAATCATTCGTTTTCTGAATTTGCGTGGTGTGAAACCAATTGAAATTCATCGACAGTTGAAGGAGACATGTGGTGATGGAGTTATGGATGTGTCGAAAGTGCGTTCGTGGGTGTGACAGTTTAATGAAGGCAGAACATCATGTGACAACAAACCGAAACAACCTCGGGCTCGCACAAGCCGGTCAGACGACACGATCGAGAAAGTGGAGAGAATTGCTTTGGGGGATCGCCGAATGACTGTTGAACAGATCGCCTCCAGAGTTGGCATTTCTGTGAGTTCTGTGCACACAATCCTGCATGACGACCTGAAAATGCGAAAAGTGTCATCCAGGTGGGTGCCACGAATGCTGACGGACGACCACACGGCTGCCCGTGTGGCATGTTGCCGAGCAATGTTGACGCGCTACGACAGCATGAATGGGACTTTGTTTTCGTCGGTTGTGACAATGGATGAGACGTGGATGCCATTTTTCAATCCAGAAACAAAGCGCCAGTCAGCTCAATGGAAGCACACAGATTCACCGCCACCAAAAAAATATCGGGTATCCACCAGTGCTGAAAAAATTGATGGTGCCCATGTTCTGGGACAGCGAGGGCGTAATCCTTACCCATTGCATTCCAAAGGGCACTACGGTAACAGGTGCATCCTACGAAAATGTTTTGAAGAACAAATTCCTTCCTGCACTGCAACAAAAACGCCCGGGAAGGGCTGCGCGTGTGCAGTTTCACCGAGACAACGCACCCGCACATCGAGCTAACGTTACGCAACAGTTTCTTCGTGATAACAACTTTGAAGTGATTCCTCATGCTCCCTACTCACCTGACCTGGCTCCTAGTGAATTTTGGTTTTTTCGCTTCGCCGCTGCCATGGAATCATGGCGTCAGCGTTGTGAAAAATGTGTACGTCTGCAGGGCGATTACGTCGAGAAGTAACGCCAGTTTCATCGATTTCGGGTGAGTAGTTAAGTAGAAAAAAAATCGGAGGCCTTAGAACTTGAATTATTGAACTGAGCCATGATCTCTTGCACTGTTGCCCTTCTCTCGCTAGTGACACTCAGTCTCAGATACCGCCTGTGACGGTCATCGTGGGTGACTGGACGGCTGTTAGTTCGTCTGTTGTGGACTGTGACGCCCTCATTCGACCATTAGTGATATACCCTCCACGCGGCTGACAGTGTGAAGCCCAAGTCCTACCACCACTGCCAAAATGGAAATTCCCATCCTTCGGGTACCAATCACTGCACCCCAAATGGGGTCGACTGTTGTTGCATGTTATACAAATCACTTGGACAGTCCTTCTCAGAAGGTCTCCAGCTGGCACAGGGGAAGTGTGATGCGCTCACAACACACTGTGTACCGCTATCCCACGACATTTGCCAAGTCACTCTATACGAAAGCGTATTCTGTCAAAGCTGTGAAGCACAGCCTGAAGCATATGATGAGGGGGGTGATGAGGACAGCCTGTTGTGGTCACAGGGAGCTGCGCTTCGAGTTCATCGGGCGGCGCTGCGTGTCTGAGGAGCAGTGCCGGCGCGAGCCGCTGCCTCCGGGCGGCAACAAGGTGCCCGGCCTCACGTGGATCCCGTTCCAGGGCCGCTGCCGCCTCGAGTGCCCCGAGGACCACCAGATGGTGGGCGCGCCCAGCGGCTACGCCGTCTGCGTGCCCTGCCGCGGCCGCTGTCGCAAGGCGAGTAGCCCTTCTCTGTACACTGCAACCTGATCCTCCCACAGAGGAGCTGACCATCCTGTCTGCCAAACTAGACACGCAGCACGCCATTCACGACAACCAGCTCTCGGACTCTGCCGCTCTCACGCTGACACATCGCCCCAACGATTCACATCTCCACTAGCGAGTCCGACGAAATCGTACCACCTCCCCATACCCGACCACCAAAACAGTCGAAAGACCTCCCCATCCAGTCTTACCAGACTACTCCTCCTCCTACTCCTCTTCCTGCAAGGCCAGCTCTTCTCCCTACTTTTCCTCCTTTCGCTCTGAAAAGTTTGTTTGAGGCTGTGGGCTTTGAACTAACGCTGTGAGCCTAAGTTGCTACTGTTGTTGTTGTGGTCTTCAGACCGAAGACTGGTTTGATGAAGCTCTGCATGCTACTCTATCCCGTGCAAGCCTCTTCATCTCCGGATAACTACTGCAACTTACATCCTTCTCAACCTGCTTACTGTATTTAACTCTTAGTTTCCCTTTACAATTTTAACCCCCCCCCCCTTCCCTCCATGCTTTACTCCAGCACTACACTCATGCTCATTAATTAAGGATAATGCTGATACATGGTGAAACAACGCTCTGTTGGGCGGTTTGCGGGTTTAAATAACCTCGGGGTATGGCCATGCGGTGCATTTGGCCTGCGGTCGTCGCACGGTGGCGCTGGCAGCAGTCCCCATAGACAGAGGTGTGTTGGTGCATGTCAGAGTACAGTGCAGCGAGTAAGTGTGCAGACGTTTTCAGACGTGCTAATGGTGACTGTGTGTTGAAAATGGCTCAAAGAACACGTATTGATGACGTTAGGAGAGGTAAAATACTAGCCCGACTGGAGGCTGGTCAAAGACAGCAGGTTGTAGCACGGGCCCTCTGTGTTCCACAAAGTGTGATCTCAAGATTATGGCAACGATTCCAGAAGACAGGAAACGTGTCCTGGCGCTACAGTACGGTACGTCCACAGTGTACAACGCCAAAAGAAGACCGATATATCACCGTCAGAGCCTGCAGACGGCCATGGAGTACTGCAGGTAGCCTTGCTCGGGACCTTACCGCAGCCACTGGAACAGTAGTCTCCAGACACACAGTCTGCAGACGACTGAAGAGACATGGTTTATTCGCCCGGAGACCTGCGAAGTGCATCCCACTGACCCTGGTCACAGGAAGGTCCGTAAAGCCTGGTGTCAAGAACACTGTACATTGTCATTGGAACAGTGGTCCAAGGTTATGTTCACTGACGAGTCCAGGTATAGTTTAAACAGCGCTTCTCGCCGGGTTTTCATGTGGCGTGAACCAGGAACCAGATACCAACCCCATAATGTCCTTGAAAGGGACCTGTATGGACGTCGTGGTTTGATGGTGTGGGGTGCGATTATGATGGGTGCTCGTCAACCCCTGCATGTCTTTGACAGAGGAACTGTAATAGGTCAGGTGTATCGGGACGTTATTTTGCACCAGTATGTCCTTTCAGGAGTGCAGTGGGTCTCACCTTCCTCCTGATGGATGATAATGCACGGCCGCACCAAGCTGCCATCGTGGAGGAGTACCTTGAAACAGAAGATATCAGGTGAATGGAGTGGCCTGCCTGTTCTCCAGACCTAAACCCCATCGAGCACGTCTGGGATGCTCTCGGTCGACGTATCGCTGCACTTCTTCAAACCCCTAGGACACTTCAGGAGCTCCGACAGGCACTGGTGCAAGAATGGGAGGCTATACCCGAGCAGCTGCTCGACCACCTGATCCAGAGTATGCCAACCCATTGTGCGGCCTGTGTACGTGTGCATGGTGATCATATCCCATATTGATGTCGGGGTACAAGCAAAGGAAACGGTGGCGTTTAGTAGCACATGTGTTTCGGAACCGTTTTCTCAAATTATTACCAATACCGTGGACTTACAGATCTGTGTCGTGTATGTTCCCTATGTGGCTATGCTATTAGCTCCAGTTTTGTGTAGTGCCACGTTGTTATGGTACCACATTCTGCAATTATCCTTGATTTATGAGCATGAGTGTACATTGGTGATCCCTTGATGTCTCTGAATATGTCCTATCAAGCGATCCCTTCTTTTAGTCAAGTTATACCGCAAATTTCTTTGCTCCCCAGTTCTATTCGGTACCTCCACTTCAATTACATGATCTACCCATCCAGTCTTCAGCACTCTTCTGTAGCACAACCTTTCAAAAACTTCTATTCTCTTCTTGTCTTAACCGTTTACCGTCCACAATTCACTTCTATGCATGGCTACATTCCAGACAAATACCTTCATAAAAAGAATTTCTAATGTTTAAATCTATATTCGCTGTTAAAAAATTTCTCTTCTTCAGAAAAGCTTTTCTTGCCATTGTCAGTCTACATTTTATATCCTCTCTATTTCGGCTATCATCAGTTATTTTTCTGCCGAAATAGCAAAACTCATCTACTCATCTTAAGTATCTCCTTTTCTAGTCTAATTCCCTCAGCATCGCCTGATTTACTTCGACAACATTCCATTGTCCTTGTTTTACTTTTGTTAATGTTCATCATATGTCCACCTTTCAAGACACAGTCCATTTCGTTAAACTACTGTTCCAAGCCGTTTGCTGTCTCTGACAAAATTACAATGTCATCGGCAAACCCCAAAGTGCTTATATCTTCTCCCTGGACTTTAATTCCTAGTCGAAAATTTTTTTTGTTTCCTGTAATGCTTCCTCAATGTACAGACTGAATAAGTTCGAGGGTAGGCTATAGCCCTGTCCCACTCTCTTTTAAACCACTGCCTTCCTTTCATACCCGTAGACTCTTATATACGGAGTCTGGTTTCTGTACCACTGGTAAATAGCCTTTCGCTCCCAATGTTTTACGCTTGCTAGCTTCAGAATTTCAAAGAAGATAAGGCAGTCAACATTGTCAAAAGCTTTCTCTAAGTCTAAAAATCCTATAAATAGTTTTGCCTTTCCTTAACCAATTTTCTAGCATAAGTCGCAGGATCAGTATTACCTCTCGTATTCCTACATTTCTCCGGAACCCAAATTGATCTTCCCCGTCGGCTTCTACCAGCTTTTCCATTCTCCTATACAGAATTCGTGTTAGTATTTGGCAATCTTAACTTATGAAACTAATAGTTTGTAACTCTCACACTTGCCAGCACCTGATTTCTTTAGAATTGCAGTTCTTAGATTCTTCTTGAAGTCTGCGGGTATTTCCCTGTCTCGTACATCTTGCACACCAAATTAAAGTGTTTCGTTATGGCTGGCTCTCCCTAGGCTAATGGCAGTTCTGACTAAATGTCTTCTACTCCCAGGGCCCTATTTGGACTGAGGTCTTTCAGTGCTCTGTCAAATTCTTCTCGCAGTATCATGTCTCCTATCTACTCTTCATGTACATCTTTTTCCATTTCTATAAAATTGTCTTCAAATTCATCTCCCTTGTATAGCCGCTGTATATGCTCCCGTCAACTTGCAACTTTTCCTTTTTTACTTGAACCTGGTTTTCCATGCAAGCTCTTCTCTTTTGTTTTTGTTAATAATAAAGTGTAATTTGTTTGCAGCTATCAATTTAAGAAAGTTTTCAAAAGGCGTGGTCAAATGTTCTGTAAATGATAGGTGTCAGATTAAGAAATAAAACCGATTGAGGCTCCTATGAATGATATAGAGATCATTCACAGCAGTTGACGTGGAGATTAGGAACGCGCGTTCTGTGTCCTCATATTTGAAGAATTCTCTATTGAAAAATATTTGAACTTTTTTACATTTTCTGGCACAGAAGACAGAAATATGTCAAGGCCAACCAACAGCGGACTGCACGCTCTACATAGCATGTTAAACAATCATCCTCTAGAACTCCTTAAGGTCCCAAGATTCTGAGTTAAACATTAAATTTAAAATTCTCAGTCGTCAACTCATTTGTTATACAGGATTTCCACCACTATCCAAATGAGTGTCAAAAGTTTCTGAAATTTATTTTAGTTTTCTCTTGTAGACAAATCAGTTCACAAAACGCTTTACAATTTTCTTCAAAATTCTTTTTTATTTTCACGTTTTTTTCGCATAGCATGATCTTCTTGATACGTCACTTGCGTGGGGCTGAGACAGATAGATCTTAAGAAGATGAATTTGTTGACTTCTGATTTGCGTTTTGTTCTCGGAACATCGTGGCCTCAAAGTTCCCTAACTTCAGTACTTTATTGGAATGAGATCATTTTGAGAGGTAAATATCGGTGGAATGTATCATTGTATGCGCAAAATTGCTACGTGTTGAAGAGACGATCATTTTGACACTTCATTTACATAGCTAGCAGCATCTGCTTGCGAATTAGTTCAGTCTTTACTAAAATCACGAATTAAGGTTTTCTTAATTACCCTCATTACCTGCAACCAATTAAATACCTTTTTGCGAAAACTACGACCCACGGTGGTAAATTTGATACCACATTTGTCCATTTGCCATTCTTTCATGGGACAAAAATTTTCCCTCAAATCAGTAATTAAATTTTTCTTAATTACCCTGGTTACTCTGAAATAAATAAACATTTCTTTGCAGAACTGACTCACGATGGACAGTCAGATACCCATTTTCTAATTTACCACTCCACGTTTGGCTAAGAAAGTCGTGCAAAAATCCATTGTCTAATTTTTCTTCAACTAACTAATAGTTTTTTCTTATTTCTCATGTTTACTTTCAAGCAATGAAATGTTTTTTTAAATAACTAGACTTCGGACGCATCAGCTTGATGTCATATATATCCACTTCCCACTCTTCGTTTGGCGATGAAAATTTGCACAAAAATTTCCCTCAAATCACTAATTAATTTTCTATTAGTTACCTTGATTACTTTTAAGCAATTAGACTTCACGCTCGACTGTTTGATGCCCTATTTGTCCATTTCCCACTGTTCGTTGGCTATGAAAATTCGGACGAAAATCCATTGCACAATTTATAGCTAATCTTCCTTTTGCTCGACTCAAACATTCCATCAAACCGGTCATTCCTTTTTTTCGTCAGAGTAGTCAATTTAGGATCACCGAGCGAGGTGGCGCAACGGTGAGCACACTGGACCTACATTCGAGAGGTCGACGGTTCAAATCCGCGTCCCGCCATCCAGATATAGGTTTTCCGTGATTTCCCTAAATTAACTCAGGCAAATGTTGGATGGCTTGTAACCTCCCTCTTACTAATCGGCCTATCCTACTTGCGATATAAAATATGACCGTAGATCGCGTGTGTGTCTAATGGATTTTTTCTAATTGGATAAGGCTATATTTCCCGAAGAAGTGATACCGATAAGTAGGGGGAAAGTGTACAACCGACCCTTCTGATGGAAAGTCTACTAAAAATAAAAGTAATTAAACCGGACAGGGCTATAATGTGGAAAATGAAAGTTATTTTGTGCATTCACTCACGAACAACACTGGATAGAAAAGGGATACCACTGATCATGAATCCAAAAGCTACAGTAATGAACGAAAAGGAAATAATAAACGGTCGCCAGCCCACGAGGGGAATTTACATCCAAAAGCCTGTACAAGATGATGGGAAAGAAAAACATACATTATTAAACTCTGGCGTGCCAACTGAAGGTTGTCACGTTTTTTGACACTAATTTTAAGTGAATATGTAATGATAAAGAAAATTGAGAAGTTATGTTTGGCATTAAATTTTGAAAAAGGCAATCGAGTAATGATTTAAAGATACGTAATTAAACTGTATGTTAGTATAGAACTCGGTTACGTTAACAATGACTTTCAGTGACCTCACCATAACGCCATCAAAGAAATTTAGAAAAAAAGCAAGCACTTTATACTTTGCCGTTACTTATTTTGCAAATTGGATTTCATATTATTGTCCGAACAACTGAGCCTTTTTTACTGACTTAAACAGAATTAAATACTAGAATACGTACCAAACCAGACATATGCTCCTAGGTACATGTAAAATAAATAAAACTTCCACATTCCTAATTTGTGCATTTCTTTAGATTTGGATTTTTTCCAGTGATTGAGTCTCAAACTTGAAAAATGAAATTTCTTTTCTTTAGTCGTATACTGAAGCCTCTGTTGTACAACAGTTAATTGAAAGTAGACTGAGGCTACAATTCTTGAAAGAGAAATTATTCATTAATAAACTGGCTGTAACTATTCAATTTGTTTCTTATGACACTCAGCTTATTACGGGGAAAAAAAAGGAACAAGGGTCCTGCTTGGTAACAATGTCTGGAGGCAATGAGAACACAATCGCCCTGAGTTCAACTGATTATTATTTAAATAAATCTTATCAATCAAATCACATTCAGTTGTGCTGCTGGGTTAGCCGTTAATACTTTCTACCAACGAACAGTCTTACTTCAGTGATGTGCGCACCACGAAACTCGGAGCCGATGACGAAACTGTGTTGCTGGAACTGCTGCTGTTGTTGAAGACGGTAGCATATTGTGGAGCCACGGCTAATTACAGGAACGAGCAATCGTAATTAATACAGCTCTTTCTGCCCGTCCACTGTCCGTACTCCTACTACTAGAAATCTGGCCGGTGAGCGTACATGATGCCGCCGAAATGGTACTCTCTGCTGTGAGAGCCTTAATTAAAGCCCCACTTCCTCACACCTCATGCGCTGGAACTTGTCTCCCGCTCTCTCCGCCCGCTCTGCGCAACAACCCCCTACCCAAAGATTTTACAACGCACAAGCACTGCTGTTATCGTTGCTAGTCGATGCAAATAACAATCCCTTTGGCTTTTTCCCAGAGCTTATAAGTTTCACAGTAAAACACAGATAAATACGATGAAACGTCAACAGCAATGTCCTTACTTATTAAAAGAAAGAATTTAAATTACGAGGGCAGTTCAATAAGTAATGCAACACATTTTTTTTTCTGAAACAGGGGTTGTTTTATTCAGCATTGAAATACACCAGGTTATTCCCCAATCTTTTAGCTACACAACACTATTTTTCAACGTAATCTCCATTCAATGCTACGGCCTTACGCCACCTTGAAATGAGGGCCTGTATGCCTGCACGGTACCATTCCACTGGTCGATGTCGGAGCCAACGTCGTACTGCATCAATAACTTCTTCATCATCCGCGTAGTGCCTCCCACGGATTGCGTCCTTCATTGGGCCAAACATATGGAAATCCGACGGTGCGAGATCGGGGCTGTAGGGTGCACGAGGAAGAACAGTCCACTGAAGTTTTGTGAGCTCCTCTCGGGTGCGAAGACTTGTGTGAGGTCTTGCGTTGTCATGAAGAAGGAGAAGTTCGTTCACATTTTTGTGCCTACGAACACGCTGAAGTCGTTTCTTCAATTTCTGAAGAGTAGCACAATACACTTCAGAGTTGATCGTTTGACCGTGGGGAAGGACATCGAACAGAATAACCCCTTCAGCGTCCCAGAAGACTGTAACCGTGACTTTACCGGCTGAGGGTATGGCTTTAAACTTTTTCTTGGTAGGGGAGTGGGTGTGGCGCGACTCCATTGATTGCCGTTTTGTTTCACATTCGAAGTGATGAACCCATGTTTCATCGCCTGTAACAATCTTTGACAAGAAATTGTCACCCTCAGCCACATGACGAGCAAGCGACTCCGCACAGATGGTTCTCCTTTGCTCTTTATGGTGTTCGGTTAGACAACGAGGGACCCAGCGGAAACAAACCTTTGAATATCCCAACTGGTGAACAATTGTGACAGCACTACCAACAGAGATGTCAAGTTGAGCACTGAGTTGTTTGATGGTGATCCGTCGATCATCTCGAACGAGTGTGTTCGCACGCTCCGCCATTGCAGGAGTCACAGCTGTGCACGGCCGGCCCGCACGAGGGAGATCAGACAGTCTTGCTTGACCTTGCAGCGATGATGACACACGCTTTGCCCAACGACTCACCGTGCTTTTGTCCACTGCCGGATCACCGTAGACATTCTGCAAGCGCCTATGAATATCTGAGATGCCCTGGTTTTCCGCCAAAAGAAACTCGATCACTGCCCGTTGTTTGCAACGCACATCCGTTACAGACGCCATTTTAACAGCTCCGTACAGCGCTGCCACCTGTCGGAAGTCAATGAAACTATACGAGACGAAGCGGGAATGTTTGAAAATATTCCACAAGAAATTTCCGGTTTTTTCAACCAAAATTGGCCGAGAAAAAAAATGTGTTGCATTACTTATTGAACTGCCCTCGTACAATGAAACGTCAACAGACTTCTACCTAAAAGTACACATACAGTGAAGCAATGTCCTTACTTATTAAAAGGAAGCATTTAAATTAGAAATATTTACATACAATCCAAAAAAAGTTGTATATCGGTAGCAGGTGCCATGCATCCTGCATTTTCGGTGTTGGAGGTTCCTTTAAAAGGAAAGGAACGACCGGTGCCCTTCTCGATCCTTGACACAGTCCCAGCTCGTGCCCTGTCTGAAATGAGCTCAGTGTCGATGGGACGTTAGGCCCCGGTCTTTCCTCCTTCCTTCAGTTTGGGACCCTCTAGCACCTGCATAATTTTGAGCCTGAAGGTCAAACAGCCCAAGAGCGCCTTACGAGCCGCGCCGTATGCTCGGCAGGTGTGCGGGGACGGCCGCGAGAGCGTGGTGCGCACGCTGGCCGACATGGACAAGTTCCGGCAGTGCACGCACGTCGACGGCTCGCTCACCTTCATCCTGTCCGACGACGAGCGGGACCTGTCCGAGGAGCTGCCCAGCCGCTTCGGACTCATCCAGGAGATCAACGGACACCTCAAGGTAAGGCCCGGCGTCGCCCGCATCCCGGCTCCCGTCAAGAGTCACCAAAGAGATCGTCAGCGGCCTCAAGGTGACATCCCAATCTTGTATGTATGCATGTTAACCGGGGACCTACAGGGTGTTTCAAAAATGACCGGTATATTTGAAACGGCAATAAAAACTAAACGAGCAACGATAGAAATACACCGTTTGTTGCAATATGCTTGGGACAACAGTACATTTTCAGGCGGACAAACTTCCGAAATTACAATAGTTACAATTTTCAACAACAGATGGCGCTGCGGTCTGGGAAACTCTATAGTACGATATTTCCCACATATCCACCATGCGTAGCAATAATATGGCGTAGTCTCTGAATGAAATTACCCGAAACCTTTGACAACGTGTCTGGCGGAATGGCTACATGAGATGTACTGCTTCAGCTGTTCAATTGTTTCTGGATTCTGGCGGTACACCTGGTCTTTCAAGTGTCCCAACAGAAAGAAGTCACAGGGGTTCATGTCTGGCGAATAGGGAGCCCAATCCACGCCGCCTCCTGTATGTTTCGGATAGCCCAAAGCAATCACACGATCATCGAAATATTCATTCAGGAAATTAAAGACGTCGGCCGTGCGATGTGGCCGGGCACCATCTTGCATAAACCACGAGGTGTTCGCAGTGTGGCACTTTGTACTGCCACAAATTCACGAAGAATGTCCAGATAGCGTGATGCAGTAATCGTTTCGGATCTGAAAAATGGGCCAATGATTCCTTTGGAAGAAATGGCGGCCCAGACCAGTACTTTTTGAGGATGCAGGGACGATGGGACTGCAGCATGGGGCTTTTCGGTTCCCCATATGCGCCAGTTCTGTTTATTGACGAAGCCGTCCAGGTAAAAATAAGCTTCGTCAGTAAACCAAATGCTGCCCACATGCATATCGCCGTCATCAATCCTGTGCACTATATCGTTAGCGAATGTCTCTCGTGCAGCAATGGTAGCGGCGCTGAGGGGTTGCCGCGTTTGAATTTTGTACGGATAGAGGTGTAAACTTTGGCGCACGAGACGATACGAGGACGTTGGCGTCATTTGGACCGCAGCTGCACCACGGCGAACGGAAACCCGAGGCCGCTGTCGGATCACCTGCTGCACTAGCTGCGCATTGCCCTCTGTGGTTGCCGTACGCGGTCGCCCTACCTTTCCAGCACGTTCATCTGTCACGTTCCCAGTCCGTTGAAATTTTTCAAACAGATCCTTTATTGTATCGCTTTTCGGTCCTTTGGTTACATTAAACCTCCGTTGAAAACTTCGTCTTGTTGCAACAACACTGTGTTCTAGGCGGTGGAATTCCAACACCAGAAAAATCCTCTGTTCTAAGGAATAAACCATGTTGTCTACAGCACACTTGCACGTTGTGAACAGCACACGCTTACAGCAGAAAGACGACGTACAGAATGGCGCACCCACAGACTGCGTTGTCTTCTATATCTTTCACATCACTTGCAGCGCCATCTGTTGTTGAAAATTGTAACTACTGTAATTTCGAAAGTTTGTCCGCCTGAAAATGTACTGTTGTCCCAAGCATATTGCAACAAACGATGTATTTCTATCGCTGCTCTTTTAGTTTTTATTGCCGTTTCAAATATACCGGTCATTTTTGAAACACCCTGTAGAAATGACGGAGAGGCTCCGCCCCCGCCGCAGCCGCAGTGGTCCACAACCCCACGACGACCACCGCAGTCCACTTCACCCCTCCGCCGCCCCACACCGAACCCAGGGTTATTGTGCGTTTGGGCCCCCGGTGGACCCCCCAGGGAACGTCTCACACCAGACGAGTGTAACCCCTATGTTTGCGTGGTAGAGTAATGGTGGTGTAGCGTACGTGGAGAACTTGTTTGCGCAGCAATCGCCGACATAGTGTAACTGAGGCGAAATAGGGGGAACCAGCCCGCATTCGCCGAGGCAGTTGGAGAACCGCCTAAAAACCATCCACTGACTGGCCGGCTCACCGGACCTCGACACAGTTCCGCCGGGCGGAGTCGTGCCGGGGACCAGGCGCTCCTTCCCGCCCGGAAAGCCGGGGAGGGGGGGGGGCGTCCTAATCTTACTTTGCTTTCCTTTTTCGTGTCCAGAGACTTTCCTTCAGCCCAGTATTGAAGGACATCCAATGTGTTTCATTCTTGTGAAGCGACAGTTCATTAAGAGTAAATCTCGTGGTGCAGCTAGGACACTGTGTTCACCCCCATTAGCTGAGTGGTCAGCACGGCGGAATGCCACGCCAACGTCCCGGGTTCAAAAAATGGTTCAAATGGCTCTGAGCACTGTGGGACTTAACATCTGTGGTCATCAGTCCCCTAGAACTTAGAACTACTTAAACCTAACTAACCTAAGGACATCACACACATCCATGCCCGAGGCAGGATTCGAACGTGCGACCGTAGCAGTCCCGCGGTTCCGGACTGTAGCGCCTAGAACCGCTAGACCACCGCGGCCGTCGCCCGGGTTCGATTCCAGGCTGGAGCAGGAGAGTTTCTCCGCTCAGCGACTGGGTGATGTGTTGTCCTCCTCATCACTTCATCACCCATCTCCGACGCGCTAGTCACCCAATGTGGCGTCGAATGCAACAAGTACTTGCTTGATAGGTTCCCGGGAATTACGCCGGATAATATTGTGAAAACCGCACAATACAGGGCTATTACAAATGATTGAAGCGATTTCATAAATTCACTGTAGCTCCATTCGTTGACGTATGGTCACGACACACTACAGATACGTAGAAAAACTCATAAAGTTTTGTTCGGCTGAAGCCGCACTTCAGGTTTCTGTCGCCAGAGCGCTCGAGAGCGCAGTGAGACAAAACGGCGACAGGAGCCGAGAAAGCGTATGTCGTGCTTGAAATGCACTCACGTCAGTCAGTCATAACAGTGCAACGACACTTCAGGACGAAGTTCAACAAAGATCCACCAACTGCTAACTCCATTCGGCGATGGTATGCGCAGTTTAAAGCTTCTGGATGCCTCTGTAAGGGGAAATCAACGGGTCGGCCTGCAGTGAGAGAAGAAACGGTTGAACGCGTGTGGGCAAGTTTCACGCGTAGCCCGCGGAAGTCGACGAATAAAGCAAGCAGGGAGCTAAACGTACCACAGCCGACGGTTTGGAAAATCTTACGGAAAAGGCTAAAGCAGAAGCTTTACCGTTTACAATTGCTACAAGCCCTGACACCCGATGACAAAGTCAAACGCTTTGAATTTTCGGCGCGGTTGCAACAGCTCATGGAAGAGGATGCGTTCAGTGCGAAACTTGTTTTCAGTGATGAAGCAACATTTTTTCTTAATGGTGAAGTGAACAGACACAATGTGCGAATCTGGGCGGTAGAGAATCCTTACGCATTCGTGCAGCAAATTCGCAATTCACCAAAAGTTAACGTGTTTTGTGCAATCTCAGGGTTTAAAGTTTACGGCACCTTTTTCTTCAGCGAAAGAAACGTTACAGGGCACGTGTATCTGGACATGCTGGAAAATTGGCCCATGCCGCAACTGGAGACCGACAGCGCCGACTTCATCTTTCAACAGGATGGTGCTCCACCACACTCCCATCACGATGTTCGGCATTCTTAAACAAGAGATTGGAAAACCGATGGACCGGTCGCGGTGGAGATAATGATCAGCAATTCATGTCATGGCCTGCACGCTCTCCTGACTTAACCCCGTGCGATTTCTTTCTGTGGGGTTATGTGAAAGATTCAGTGTTTAAACCTCCTCTACCAAGAAACGTGCCAGAACTGCGAGCTCGCATCAACGATGCTTTCGAACTCATTGATGGGGACATGCTGCGCCGAGTGTGGGAGGAACTTGATTATCGGCTTGATGTCTGCCGAATCACTAAAGGGGCACATATCGAACACTTGTGAATGCCTAAAAAAACTTTTTGAGTTTTTGTATGTGTGTGCAAAGCATTGTGAAAATATCTCAAATAATAAACTTATTGTAGAGCTGTGAAATCGCTTCAATCATTTGTAATAACCCTGTATTTCAGCGAGACAACTGCCCGCCATCTTCAGGTGCTACTGTCGCGTCGCTGACAATCTCGCCAATTCATATGTCGGCTTTCTAGAACAGCGCAGGGGCCAGTGGGGGCGTACCGCCATCGAAGACCAATCGTAGACGGCGTCTAATACCAGAGCCCTCTGCTGGAGGAACGGGTCGCGGTCTGCGGAAGCGCGTCGCGGCGCGGGAAAATGCGGCCGGGAGTAACAGACCCCGTTCGCGCGCGCGAGGTGTTGGCAAGCGATTTAAGCATCTGGTTCAAATGGCTCTGAGCACCATGGGACTTAACATCTGTGGTCATCAGTCCCCTAAAACTTAGAACTACTTAAACCTAACTAACCTAAGGACATCACACACATCCATGCCCGAGGCAGGATTCGAACCTGCGACCGTAGCAGTCCTGCGGTTCCGGACTGCAGCGCCTAGAACCGCATGACCACCGCGGCCGGCTTAAGCATCTGCGCTAAGGTTTCCCACCTGCGTTGACGGTGCAGTTGCTAATCTGAAGCTGACGATTCCTTAGTCCCGCCAAGGCTGGCTCCCATGCTTTGCTCAGGTGAAACCCCGTGTCTCTGTTTATTAGGTCACTGCTTATACGTATTTCGACCGCCTCTTTGATCATGGAGTCCCAGTATGTTAACCGGTTTCTTCATAGTTCATGCCGTGTCCCGTGTCAAGGCAGTGTCCAGCAACCGCAGATTTCTCTAGCTGACCCAACCTCGTGTGACGTTTATGTTCGTCGCACCTGTCTCTGACCGTACGACACGTCTGGCCAATATAAGACTTCCCACAGTGGCACGGGATTTTATATATTCCTGGTCTCCTCAGGCCGAGGTTGTCTTTAACCGAGTTCAGCACTGATTGCGCTCGTGCTGCAGTTCGAAAAACACATTTCATCCGGTATTTATTGAAAATTCTGCCTATCTTAAAAGACACGCCACCGACATACGGTAGAAAAACCAACCCCATGGTGTTCTCTGCTTCTTCAGGCTGTTCTTGAGGTTTGGAGCGTGCTGGTCGAAATGCATTCCGGATCTCTTCTCGGAGTACCCGTTCTGGGCAAACACAGAGCGGAGATGGCTAAGCTCTGCTGATAACCTGTCCTGATCTGAGATGACTCTAGCCCTATGCACTAGCGTCCGTGACACACCGCTGCGCTGTGAAGGTCGATGACAGCTCGTAGCTTGTAAATACAAGTCTGTGTGCGTAGGCTTCCGGAACACACTGTGACCCAAGGAGCCGTCTCCTTTTCTACGAACCAAAACGTCCAGAAACGGCAGCTCACCATCTCTATCTATCTCCATGGTGAAACAGATGCTTGGATGGGAGGACATCAGATGTTCCAGAAAAGAAGGAAGCGTTGCTGTCCCATGCGGCCATAACGCAAACGTATCATCTACATATCTCCAAAAACATTTGGGTTTCAAAACCGCCGTCTGAAGTGCTTTGTCCTCGAAGTCTTCCATAAAAAGATTAGCTACTATGAGAGAGAGAGGGCTACCCGTAGCAACACCATCATTCTGCTCAACATACTGGTCGTTGAATAAAAAATAAGTCGAGGTAAGCACGTGTTTGAAAAGCTGTAAGACGTCCTCTTCCAGCTTAGTCCCTATGAGTTGTAATGAGTCCACCAGAGGCACCCGTGTGAACAAAGAGACCACTAGTAAGTCGCTAGATTCAAGGCGCAGCTTCTTCAGTTGCCGTATAAAATCTTCTGAGTTTCGAATATGGTGTTCACATTTCCCCACCATGGGACTCAGAAGAGAAGCCAGATGTTTAGCTAGGTGGTATGTTGGGGCAAAGCAGAACATTCTCCTGATGTACAGGGTGTTTCAAAAATGACCGGTATATTTGAAACGGCAATAAAAACTAAACGAGCAGCTATAGAAATACACCGTTTGTTGCAATATGCTTGGGACAACAGTACATTTTCAGGCGGACAAACTTTCGAAATTACAGTAGTTACAATTTTCAACAACAGATGGCGCTGCAAGTGATGTGAAAGATATAGAAGACAACGCAGTCTGTGGGTGCGCCATTCTGTACGTCGTCTTTCTGCTGTAAGCGTGTGCTATTCACAACGTGCAAGTGTGCTGTAGACAACATGGTTTATTCCTTAGAACAGAGGATTTTTCTGGTGTTGGAATTCCACCGCCTAGAACACAGTGTTGTTGAAACAAGACGAAGTTTTCAACGGAGGTTTAATGTAACCAAAGGACCGAAAAGCGATACAATAAAGGATCTGTTTGAAACATTTCAACGGACTGGGAACGTGACGGATGAACGTGCTGGAAAGGTAGGGCGACCGCGTACGGCAACCACAGAGGGCAACGCGCAGCTAGTGCAGCAGGTGATCCGACAGCGGCCTCGGGTTTCCGTTCGCCGTGTTGCAGCTGCGGTCCAAATGACGCCAACGTCCACGTATCGTCTCGTGCGCCAGAGCTTACACCTCTATCCATACAAAATTCAAACGCGGCAACCCCTCAGCGCCGCTACCATTGCTGCACGAGAGACATTCGCTAACGATATAGTGCACAGGATTGATGACGGCGATATGCGTGTGGGCAGCATTTGGTTTACTGACGAAGCTTATTTTTACCTGGACGGCTTCGTCAATAAACAGAACTGGCGCATATGGGGAACCGAAAAGCCCCATGTTGCAGTCCCATCGTCCCTGCTTCCTCAAAAAGTACTGGTCTGGGCCGCCATTTCTTCCAAAGGAATCATTGGCCCATTTTTCAGATCCGAAACGATTACTGCATCACGCTATCTGGACATTCTTCGTGAATTTGTGGCGGTACAAACTGCCTCAGACGACACTGCGAACACCTCGTGGTTTATGCAAGATGGTGCCCGGCCACATCGCACGGCCGACGTCTTTAATTTCCTGAATGAATATTTCGATGATCGTGTGATTGCTTTGGGCTATCCGAAACATACAGGAGGCGGCGTGTATTGGCCTCCGTATTCGCCAGACGTGAACCCCTGTGACTTCTTTCTGTGGGGACACTTGAAAGACCAGGTGTACCGCCAGAATCCAGAAACAATTGAACAGCTGAAGCAGTACATGTCATCTGCATGTGAAGCCATTCCGCCAGACACGTTGTCAAAGGTTTCGGATAATTTCATTCAGAGACTACGCCATATTATTGCTACGGATGGTGGATATGTGGAAAATATCGTACTATAGAGTTTCCCAGACCGCAGCGCCATCTGTTGTTGAAAATTGTAACTACTGTAATTTCGAAAGTTTGTCTACCTGAAAATGTACTGTTGTCCCAAGCATATTGCAACAAACGGTGTATTTCTATCGCTGCTCGTTTAGTTTTTATTGCCGTTTCAAATAAACCGGTCATTTTTGAAACACCCTGTATCTTAGGCAGGCCATAAAGTCGTGGCGGAACTGGTGCTCGTTCTCTTGAACTCTTATTCAGATGGTCAGGAAGTTGGCTGGATTTGAGAAGAGCGGATTTCTTCCGTTGTACGGCGTCCGTCGGAGCTTTCTGGAGACGATACACTGTATCCTGTTATAAGCCCATCATCTTGCCAAAATAAGATGTATAATATTGTGAGGCTTTTACAGTATTATCCGGCGTATTTCCCGGGAGCCTATCAAGCAGATGCAGCGCCGGGAAAGCCTCAAACATCACAATAAGTACTTGCCTTCGGCGGCCGAACTCCCCTGAATGGGGGACTCCCGGCACACAATGCCGTACGCTCATTTCCATTTGGGACACTGTAGCACATATTCCACGTCTTGAAGTTGTAGCCGTCAGTGGTCTGCCAGAGACGATGGCATGATAACTAATGTGCTTTGGTTAAGGTGGTTACTGGAGCGGACAAATTCTCCGCTCCCTGCAAACCTGTCGGCTGCTATCCAGTCCGTGGCTGGCACCGAATTCTTCTAGCAGGGGTTTAATTGATGGTTAACTGAAATAATGAACGGAACAACAGAGGAAGCTACGGACCAGAGAAGATCCGTCTGTTCTGAGAAAATCATAGTATAGTCTAATCCCAGTAGCACACAAAAGGGAAGTGAGATAGCCTGATTTACAAGTATGACGGTACATTTATTAAAAGAAAAGCTGTTCCTCTCTAATCTTGTTCCTTGTCAAGAATGCTGCACAGAAAACATTTAATCGATAGTATAACATGGAATTAGCTTGGTCCAGCTCCTGAAGTACACTACTGTCTATTAAAATTGCTACACCAAGAAGAAATGCAGATGATAAACGTTAAAATTGCTACACCAAGAAGAAATGCAGATGATAAACGGGTATTCATTGGACAAATATATTATACTAGCACTCAGGTGTGATTACATTTTCACGCAATTTGGGTGCATAGATCCTGAGAAATCAGTACCCAGAACAACCACTTCTGGTAGTAATAACGGCCTTGATACGCGTGGGCATTGAGTCAAACAGAGCTTGGATGGCGTGTACAGGTACAGCTGCCCATGCAGCTTCATCACGATACCACAGTTCACCAAGAGTAGTAACTGGTGTATTGGGACGAGCTAGTTCCTCGGCCACCATTCACCAGGTGTTTTCAATTGGTGAGAGATCTGGAGAATGTGCTGGCCAGGGCAGCAGTCTAACATTTTCTGTATCCAGAAAGCCCCGTACAGGACCTGCCACATGCGGTCGTGCATTATCCTGCTGAAATGTAGTGTTTTGCCGGGATCGAATAAAGGATAGAGCCACGGGTTGTAACACATCTGAAATGTAACGTCCACTGTTCAAAGTGCCGTCAATGCGAACAAGAAGTGACTGAGACGTGTAACCAATGGCACCCCATAGCATCACGGCGGATGATACGCCAGTATGGCGATGACGAATACACGCTTCCAATGTGCGTTCACCGCGATGTCCCCGAACACGGATGCGACCAACATGATGCTGTAAACAGAACCTGGATTCATCCGAAAAAATGACGTTTTGCCATTGGTGCACCCAGGTTCGTCGATGAGTACACCATCGCAGGCGCTCCTGTCTGTGATGCAGCGTCAAGGGTAACCGCAGCCGTGGTCTCCGAGCTGATAGTCCATGCTGCTGCAAACGTCGTAGAACTGTTCGTGCAGATAGTTGTTGTCTTGCAAACGCCCCCATCTGTTGACTCAGGGATCGAGACGTGGCTGCACGATCCGTTACAGCCATGCGGATAAGATGCCTGTCATCTCGACTGCTAGTGATACGAGGCCGTTGGGATGCATCACGGCGTTCCGTATTACCCTCCTGAACCCACCGATTCCATATTCTGTTAACAGTCATTGGGTCTCGACCAACACGAGCAGCAATGTCGCGATACGATAAACCGCAATCGCAATAGGCTACAATCCGACCTTTATCAAAGTCGGGATCGTGATGGAACGCATTTCTCCTCCTTACACGAGGCATCACAATAACGTTTCACCAGGCAACGCCGGCCAACTGCTGTTTGTGTATGAGAAATTAGTTGGAAACTTTCCTCGTGTGAGCAGGTTGTAGGTGTCGCCACCGGCGCCAACCTTGTGTCAATGCTGTGAAAAGCTAATCATTTGCATATCACAGCATCTTCTTCCTGTCGGTTAAATTTCGCGTCTCTAGCACGTCATCTTCGTGGTGTAGCAATTTTAATGGCCAGTAGTGTACGTGAGAGTCCGAGGAGAGTAACCACGAAGAACGTTGACTAATGGCAGGAAAGGTGACGCATGCCCGGTCAGGGCACTTCATTCAGTTACTCAGTAAGGATCTTAAACAGATCCCAGTCTACAGCGTGCCGAACGATATCCAGTTTAACCGCGGCCGCCGCTGAATGTAGATACTGAGAAAACTTAATCTCTAGTGGACCGAAAGAGGCGGAAACCGGTGTACCAAACAAGAGCACCCATGCCAAGATGGCTGTTGGCCACGAACTGACGAGGGTTGTAGCTGTTCATATCCGTTCCACTCAGTCCATTTGCAACAACTGCCTTTCCTTGCCGCCTCTCGCGAGGAGTCCTCAGCACAGCATGGTTCCGCCCACGAGAAGAGGTGCGTATAGCCAACCTAAACGGCGAGACAGTTACCATTAGCACCCCTGTGTAGTGGTCAGAGCCGCTCGGCTCAGAGGTCTGTGCTCTTACTGCGGCGGGAATTCCGCGGAAACGTCGGGCCCTCGTGTTTCCTTCCGCGCCGGGAAGCCGTACCCCGAACTTGAAGCTGATGTCCATCATTTTGATTTGCAGCTCCTTGTATTGGCCGTGTTTGCAGTTAAAATTGTTGGATGTGAGGTCCGACAGCTATGCAAAACACCGTTTTTCTCACTACCCAAACATGTTTCGGCACCATTGTGTCATCATCAGTGGGTTTTGGTTTTTATTATTCTGCAATGTGAACGTTTTTGTTAAATTATTATAAAGTTATGTGCATTTTTAGTTCAAATAGTACAATTACAGTAATTAACACATAAGTGATCGAGAAAATTCATTCAAACCAAATGTAAATGTATTTACAAAAAGAAACGATCTGTTGTTTGAACATCGAACAATTTGAAGGTAATGGCTGGCTATCCTCTGTCAATATTCGCGACATTGCGGTATCGTACAACTGTACTGCAGAATTATTTCAGTTTGGATGTTGAAAATTATCCACCTCCACGAACGCCTATTCCGCTGGTTAGGCAAGCCGACGACGGTCTCAAATCGTCGGGGGAAATTAATTTGAGATCGTATAATTAAAGATTAATTATAACAATTTTTGACATAATTCTTCAATAAGTTCGAGTGGCATGTCAAGTGAAAGGTAATCTTACGATCAACCCGAATCTGAAGTCAAAATTATTAACTTAATTTAATCTGTGCACTATCCCTTTCTCCCTGAGCCAGACCTTGCGCCAGATGGACTGGTGTCAAGCCTTGTGGTCAGTCCACAAAAAGTCTGCGCTCAACTTACTTAACTAAACCAGCATTTGTTGTCTGCTTCGTCTTTGTGGCCCCATTTAATTAGATTTGGCCCGACCGGCTCTACACCCTTTCTAAGGCAATTCAGGGTTCTCCAAATCTTCAAATGGTTCAAATGGCTCTGTGCACTACGGGACTTAACATGTGAGGTCATCAGTCCCCTAGAACTTAGAAGTACTTAAACCAGACTAACCTAAGGACATCACACACATCCATGCCCGAGGCAGGATTCGAACCTGCGATACTAGCGGTCGCGCGGTTCCAGACTGTAGCGCCTAGAAACGCTCTGCAACCCCGACCGGCTCCAAATCCTCCAGCTGGCTGTACTGCCCATGGGCATCTCTCCTAAGGCATGGCAGTACTTCAGGGCATCATTTAGCTCAGTACTAAGGAATCTGTTGCACGATTTATGTCTCTTTAAATTCGACTGTGTGCTCGTGTTCAATTCTCCACGTTCAAGAGCTCACAGTCTCGCTGGTTTACGTAGCTTAGCAAGTGGTGTCGATTTCATGAATCCTGTAGTCGCATGTGTCATTTAGGCTTGTATTGACTTTTTTGGCATGGCAGTGTATGGACAAGTGGACTCGTCCCTGCGAGAAGGGGATAAGTCAGAGATGCAGACAGAGGAATGTGCCGCTGAGACTGTCAGACACAGTCTTTTCCACGTCAGTAGAGGTACAGTGTGTGGTGTTGGATGTCTTACCAGTTGACATAGCCATCAAATATCGAGCCGATATCCTACTGGCAGAAGAAGGGAAGACCCAATGAATTCAGGGAAATTGTAGGAAAAAATACCGAGCGGAAATTAAACTCCTGACGGGTGGGCGTCTGACAACGAGAGTGGAAAAAAAGTGATAACGGACGGTACATAAGCTTTGCACCATTTCCCCCAACATAATGGAGCGCTTGCGAATGAAACACGCCGATCCGAGCCGCGACGTGGTTCACTCGGTAACTGGGCACGGCCCTTATCCATCACGATTGCAGTGCGTTTCGCCGCTTGACAGCAGCGACTGCCGGTATGCGGAATGTGGATCTCCGGGACATTTATCTCTGTAATCTACCCAGTTTACTGGCTGTTGATCACTACGAAGAGCCAAAATGCCGGTACGCCTGCCTAACATCGTGTAGGACCCCGCGACGACGTAGAAGTGGCACAACAAGACGTGACATGGACGCAACTAGTATCTGAAGTAGTGCTGGAGGGAAATGACACCATGAATCCTGCAGGGGTGTCCATAAATCCGTAAGTGTGCGAGGGAGTGGAGATCTCTTTTGAACAGCCCGTTGCAAGGCACCCTAGATATGCTCAATAAAGTTCATGTCTGGGAAGTCTGGTGGTTAGCTGAAGTGTTTAAACTCAGAAGAGTGTTCCCGGAGCCACTCTGTAGCTATTGTGGACATGTCGGTGTCGAATTGTCCTGCTGGATGTGGGGTGTTGCATTGTCCTGCTGGAGTTGCTCAAGTCCACAGGAATGCACAATGGACATGAATGGACGCAGGTGATCAGACTGGATGCTTCCGTACGTGTCACCTGTCAGAGTCGTATCGAGACGTATCAGGACTCCCACATCACTCCCAACTGCACACGCCACACACCATTACAGAGCCTCCACCAGCTTCAAAAGTCCCCTGCTGACGTGCAGGGTCTATGGATTCATGAGGTTGTCTCCATACCCGTACACCTCCACTCGCTCCATACAATTTGGAGCGAGACTCGTACGACCAGGCAACAAATTTCCAGTCATCAACAGTCTAATGACGGTGTTGACGGTCCCAGGCGAGGCGTAAATCTTTGTGTCGTGTAGTCATCAAGGGTACACGAGTGCGCCTTCAGCTCCGAAAGCCTATATCGATGATGTTTCGTTGAATGCTTCGCAGGCTGACACTTGTTGATGGTGCAGCATTGACATCTGCAGCAATTTGCGGAAGGGTTGCACTTCTGTCACGCTGAACAGCCTCTTCAGTCGTCGTTGGTCACGTTCTCGCAGGATCTTTTTCTGGCCGCAGCAATGTCGGAGATTTGATGTTTTACCGGATTCCTGACATTCGTGGTGTTGTGGATTGGCAAGAGAGCCAACCCGCTTTGAGAGGAAGCCGAAAGGCACGCGTTTTAGCCCACGCAGGCTGGCGTGAGGTCTGGAACAGGTCAAAGAAATGAGACTAGCAAAAAAAGGAGGTAGCTGTGGAATACTTAACTTTAATCCATAAATGGTGAACATCGCTCTTGACGGTACATGTTTTACAGCATCAATAGTGACTGGTAATGGCGCCTTGCTAGGTCGTAGCCAATGACGTAGCTGAAGGCTATGCTAACTACCGTCTCGGCAAATGAGAGCGTATTCTGTCAGTGAACCATCGCTAGCAAAGTCGGCTGTACAACTGGGGACGAGTGCTAGGAAGTCTCTCTAGACCTGCCGTGTGGCGGCGCTCGGTCTGCAGTCACTGATAGTGGCGATACGCGGGTCCGACGTATACTAACGGACCGCGGCCGATTTAAAGGCTACCACCTAGCAAGTGTGGTGTCTGGCGGTGACACCACACGTGGTACACTCGTGAAATTGTCATACAGGAAAATCTCCACCTCACCGCTACCTCTGAGATGCTGTGTCCCATCGCTCGTGCGCCGAGTGTAACACCACGTTCAAACTCACTTAAATCTTAGTAACCTGCCATTGTAGCAGCAGTAACCGATCTAACAACTGCGCCAGACGCTTGTGGTCTTACACAGGCGTTGCCGACCTCGGCGCTGTATTCTTCCTGTTTACGTATCTCTGTGTTTGAATACGCTTGCCTATACCAGTTTCTTTGGCGCTTCAGTGTATAATTTCAAGCAGTAATCACAGCTTTGTCTTAAACAAGAAAGGACAAAAGACTTCCACGCACTGCCACCTTTACGTGGTTCCCCATGAGCAACGGTGCCCGCGGCCTCAGCTCCGTAGTAAAATTTCGTTGCGCGGTGCGTGCAGTGAGCACCGGCTAAGTGGAGCACTACGACCCACACAAACCTGCTTAAATGCACCTTTCGAAAGAGAGAGAGGGAATGGGCGGATCTGGAGCGTACGACTGACGATTTACTAATCGCTATTTTCCTGCAGATATTTTTCCCAGTGGGAACCATTTAGCGCGGCTTCTCACTCGTGATCCGTCCAGCATAACACCTAGGTATGTTTGTTTGCTGTGTGTTCCAGGCTGCGTTTCCATTCCAGGTGGCGTTCAGCTTTTTGTTTGCTTGTTTCGAGAGAGGGTGGAAAGCGCTAACTTTACGTCTTCAGTGAGTTTGACTTGGGGAAGTTCTCTTCATAATATTCTGACATGATGTGTAATATGTTTTTTTTAGTTTCACTTCTACTTCCTCGAACCTCTTTACTTGTGTGATAACAGCCAGATCATCGGCTTACAAGAAATTAGTAGTATGCTCTGGTGTTGGCCAATGAGCAGTCATTACAAGGTACTGTTTTATACAATACCTACACCAATCGTCCATCCAGGTGATCAACGGTAGCGTCAAATTAACGCTCTACACTACCGACAACCTAATTTCTTTCCACACTTATCTAAGAGACCAGTTTTCACCTCAAGGCAAAGCTCTACAATACGTATAGCCAAGCATCCACTGTGCAGGGGCTGCACACGTCTATGACTACAGCTCAGACCTTAGCGTTTCGCAAAAGACAACGACCCAACTTGGAGTCTCAGCGCTGGACGTCACTGACATCAGATACATCCATCGTATTCAGCTATACCATTATGGTCCCCTGTGGAGGTTGGGTGTATAACTGAAATTATTACAGAACTGTCTATTTGGACTTTATTCTCGTCAGCAGACTAGTGATATCTTCTCACTTTCGCTTACAACTTTCACCTCGTCCCTTCCTCTTCAGGATCCCCTATCACGAAATTGTACTACCATCTTTGAAAGGTTGTATCATCCTAACGAATGCACCCTGTAGAATATGTCCGACTGAAATAGCTTCTTCACTGAGGAACTACCCACCACAGAACGACTGCTTAGTCGCGCTCGTTCTTGCACTGGCAACATGCTTCTAACCTGCAGCGACTCCCTGAGAAATCTTCAGGCTATAGACCGGTGCTACCCTCATCACTATCCAGGATCTTTTTTCTGTCCTCCATCAAGGTGGACGGCTTTGTTTGGACTGCTGGACATGTTGTGATCTCAAGGAATGAAAATGCCAACCGCTTGGCATAGTTGGCCACCAGAATGCCGATTTTGGCAATGGGGATCCCAGAACTAGACTCTTTCGTCGACTGTACTCCATCAATTCTTGGAGTTCGGGAACTCGGAATGGTCCGCCATGGACTGCCCAAACAAACTGAGAGAATAAAGGACGCTAAGACCACGTGCAGTCTCCCCTTCACGAGTCTATCCTTTGTTGGCTGCGCATTGGCCACACTTGGCTGACCGACGCCCACGTTCTCCGACGTGAGACCCGCCCTGCTGCTGGTGCGGTGTCAGCCTGACGGTGACCCACGTCCTGCTGGGCGGCCCAAATTTGGCTGCTTTGCGGCGATCTCTTAACATTCCTGGCAAATTACCTACGGTACTAGCAAACGACGTGAAAGGACTGACCTGTTGTTACGTTTCACCCACGGAGGTGGATTCTACTCTTCTCTGTAAGGTGGGGCACTTTGGCCCCATTGACCGCCTGAGGGGCTCGAGGGGCATCCAGAGCCTGTTGTGGCCCAGGGGACCCATGGTGGCACTCGCTTGATGGTCTGGCTGGGCTCCTACCCTTCCTCTCTCTTTACTCTCCTTATTTTGTTTGCCGTTTTTAATGTTTTATTTTTCCTAAAATTTTATCATCCTGTAGAAATTCTTCCAATCCATATGTGGCATACAGCAAACCAGTGCTTAACAGTACTGGTTAAAAACAGTCTTGGTTGCAAATTTAGTTTTTTTTTATTTTTCAACTATGCGTTTCGCCTTATTTAGGAAACTCCAGGTTGATCTTAATTTGGTATTTCTTAGAACGATCCTTTAGACAGTTTAGGCAAAGGGCATCGTCTAATACATTAGGCCAACATCGCCTTCGTTAAACTCAGTAAAAATTTTCCTAGATGGACTAGTGCTAGTGCTAGTGCTAATACTAGCACACGACGCAGTGGTGCATTATGCTTACTACCTGAGCCCCCCTTCTTATTCTTATTCTGTTACTCGCTCCTGTGAAATGGAACGCGTTAGGTAGATCTTGGACTCACTCGCGTCCATCTAGAAAAGTTTTTACTAAGTTGAACGAAGGCGATTTTGGCCTAATGTATTAGACGATGCCCTTTGCCTAAACTGTCTAAAGGATCTTTCTAAGAAATACCAAATTAAGATCAACCTGGAGTTTCCTAAATAAGGCGAAACGCGTAGTTAAAAATTAAAAAAAAAATAAAAATTGCCACCAAGATTGTTTTTAACCAATTCTATTTTATCATCCTGTGAGTGCTGCTCTATTTCTTGGGGTGACGGACTCTGACGCGGTGCTGGTGGGACGCAGACGGTGCGTATCCCACTGTGTACCATGCTCTAGGGACCTCAAACTGCGTTCTGGCAGAGCAACCCACCCACCTTACCCCTCTCACTCCTATTTGTCCTTGATTTTATGCCTGTCTTATTGTATCTTACTTGCAGTTGGGCTTTCGTATCCTTCTTCTGAGAACGCCATCGTCTAATCCTCTGTGCTGTAGGAGGACCCACACCATACCTAGTGCGAAAGTCACGCTGAACAATTATTACTGGCCCGCAGTGCGCAGAACGTAGCACAAAAAACGCTTTCTGTTGTGTCGACGCCATTTTTACGAGAATTGAAGTGGGCACACGGTGCTGCCTACACCTAGCGGGAACCACGTGAAACTCGGCAGTTTGCTCCTTCCAACAATACGTTGTTCACGCACAAATCTCAAATAACATAACAGTTATGATTTCTTTAAATCGGTTGATCCTTTTGCCGTGTTGCCACAAGTTCTGGAAATCGGGAAAAATCAGGGAATTTCAAACGTGTCAGGGAAATCAGGGGAATATGAAAAAATACTGGTAAGATCTCAGTTGTTTCTTTACTGGGATGTCACGCATCTTCCATGGATGGATGCAGCTGAGTACGTGCGCCGCTTCTCTACTCCCTCTAACCGAGCGAGGTGGCGCAGTGGTTGGCACACTGGACTCGCATTCGGGAGGACGACGGTTCAATCCCGCGTCCGGCCATGCTGATTTAGGTTTTCCGTGATTTCCCTAAATCGCTTCAGGCAAATGCCGGGATGGTTCCTTAGAAAGGGCACGGCCGACTTCCTTCCCCGCCCTTCCGTAATCCGAGCTTGTGCTCCGTCTCTAATGACCTCGTTGTCGACGGGACGTTAAACAGTAATCTCCTCCTCCTCCTCTACTCCCTCATTCCTACCACTCCACTTCCAATCAATGCTACCAACACTTCTTGCCGCTACCCTAGCAGCTGCCGACGAGAGGCAGGAAGGCATGATGAATGGTTTTGTTTGGATCTGATTCTCAGAGACTGTTGACGGAGCGGGCGGCGGTCATGTGTGCATGAGTTGTGCCTGAGTGATTGTGTGAATGTGTGTGTGCTCTCGTTTCCTAACAAAGGCTTTGGCCGAAAATTTAGTTCTGAGAGTGTGATTGCCTTTTCTACGTGCCTGTCTGCGGCTCAGCGATCATCTTTACGATGAGTTGTTACCTATCCCCATCAGCATTCACTTCAAGAGTATTTGGCATGTTACCTGTTGCATGGATTAATCACCACGGCCTCATTGCTATAAAACGTAAATACATTACTGCCCATTAAAATTGCTACACCAAGAAGAAATGCAGATGATAAACGGGTATTCGTTGCATATTATACTAGAACTGACATGTGATTACATTTTCATGCAATTTGGGTGCTTAGATCCTGAGAAATCAGTACGCAGAACAACCATCTCTGGCCGTAATAACGGCCTTGATACGCCTGGGCATTGAGTCAAACAGAGCTTGGATGGCGTGTACAGGTACAGCTGCCCTTGCATCTTCAACACCATACCACAGTTCATCAACAGTAGTGACCGGCGTATTGTGACGAGCCAGTTGCTCGGCCACCATTGACCAGACGTTTTCAATTGGTGAGACATCTGGAGAATGCGCTGGCCAGGGCAGCAGTCGAACATTTTCTGTATCCAGAAAGGGCCGTACAAGACCTGCAACATACGGTCGTGCATTATCCTGCTGAAATTTAGGGTTTCGCAGGGATCGAATGAAGGGTAGAGTCAAGGGTCGTAACACATCTGAAATGTAACGACCAATGTTCAAAGTGCCGTCAATGCGAAAAAGAGGTGACCGAGACGTGTACCCAATGGCACCACATACCATCACGTCGGGTGATACGCCACTATGTCGATGACGAATACACGCTTCCAATGTGCGTTCAACGCGATGTCACCCAACACGGAAGCGACCATCGTGATGCTGTAAACGGAACCTGGATTCATCCGAAAAAATGACGTTTCGCCATTCGTGCACCCAGGTTCGTCGTTTACACCATCGCAGGCGCTCCTGTCTGTGATACAGCGTCAAGGGTAACCGTAGCCATGGTCTCCGAGCTGATAGTCCATGCTGCTGCAAACGTCGTCGAACTGTTTGTGCAGATGGTTGTTCTCTTGCAAACGTCCCCATCCGTTGACTCAGGGATCGAGTTGCAGCACGACCCGTTACAGCCATGCGGATAAGATGCCTGTCATCTCGACTGCTAGTGATACGAGGCCGTTGGGATCCAGCACGGCGTTCCGTATTACCCCCCTGAACCCACCGATTCCATGTTCTGCTAACAGTCATTGAATCTCGACCAACGCGAGCAGCAATGTCGCGATACGATAAACCGCAATCGCAATAGGCTACAATCCGACCTTTATCAAAGTCGGAAACGTGACGGTAAACATTTCTCCTCCTTACACTAGGCATCACAACAACGTTTCACCAGGCAACGCCGGTCAACTGCTGTTTGTGTATGAGAAATCGGTTGGACACTTTCCTCATGTCAGCACTTTGCAGGTGTCGCCACCGGCGCCAACCTTGTGTGAATGCTCTGAAAAGCTAATCATTTGCATATCACAGCATCTCCTTCCCGTCGGTGGTTAAATTTCGCGTCTGTAGCACGTCATCTTCGTGGTATTGCAATTTTAATGACCAGTAGTGTAGCTGGCCACACCAGTGAACTTCCACGGCGGACCACAAACACCAATCCATGTCTGTGGTTATCCCTAACTAATCGGGCCTGCCGGTGTGAAGCCCTCCGTTTCACACAAATGTGCAGGCCCTGCCCGTCGGATCCACGCTCACCGATCTGCCTGCGTGTCGGGTCTGTTTGTGTGTGGCGTAATGTTGCTGATTTTCGTGGTTTATGCAAAGACGCAGGACTGCGGTGCTCCTCGGCAGGCCAGAGGCCACAAGCGATTGGTTTCAGGAATTGCGGCTGTATAACCGCAAGCTCTCCCCCCCATGAACCATGGACCTTGCCGCTGGTGGGGAGGCTTGCGTGCCTCAGCGATACAGATGGCCGTACCGTAGGTGCAACCACAACGGAGGGGTATCTGTTGAGAGGCCAGACAAACATGTGGTTCCTGAAGAGGGGCAGCAGCCTTTTCAGTAGTTGCAGGGGCAACAGTCTGGATGATTGACTGATCTGGCCTTGTAACATTAACCAAAACGGCCTTGCTGTGCTGGTACTGCGAACGGCTGAAAGCAAGGGGAAACTACAGCCGTAATTTTTCCCGAGGACATGCAGCTCTACTGTATGATTAAATGATGATGACGTCCTCTTGGGTAAAATATTCCGGAGGTAAAATAGTTCCCCATTCGGATCTCCGGGCGGGGACTACTCAGGAGGACGTCGTTATCAGGAGAAAGAAAACTGGCGTCCTACGGATCGGAGCGTGGAATGTCAGATCCCTTAATCGGGCAAGTAGGTTAGAAAATTTAAAAAGGGAAATGGATAGGTTAAAATTAGATATAGTGGGAATTAGTGAAGTTCGGTGGCAGGAGGAACAAGACTTTTGGTCAGGTGATTACAGGGTTATAAATACAAAATCAAATAGGGGTAATGCAGGAGTAGGTTTAATAATGAATAAAAAAATAAGAGTGCGGGTTAGCTACTACAAACAGCATAGTGAACGCATTATTGTGGCCAAGATAGACACAAAGCCTATGCTTACTACAGTAGTACAAGTTTATATGCCAACTACCTCTGCAGATGATGAAGAAATAGATGAAATGTATGACGAGATAAAAGAAATTATTCAGGTAGTGAAAGGAGACGAAAATTTAATAGTCATGGGTGACTGGAATTCGTCAGTAGGAAAAGGGAGAGAAGGAAACATAGTAGGTGAATATGGATTGGGGGGAAGGAATGAAAGAGGAAGCCGCCTTGTAGAATTTTGCACAGAGCATAACTTAATCATAGCCAACACTTGGTTCAAGAATCATAAAAGAAGGTTGTATACCTGGAAGAATCCTGGAGATACTAGTAGGTATCAGATAGATTATATAATGGTAAGACAGAAATTTAGGAACCAGGTTTTAAATTGTAAGACATTTCCTGGGGCAGATGTGGATTCTGACCACAATTTATTGGTTATGAACTGCAGATTGAAACTGAAGAAACTGCAAAAAGGTGGGAATTTAAGGAGATGGGACCTGGATAAACTGAAGGAACCAGAGGTTGTACAGAGTTTCAGAGAGAGCATAAGGGAACAATTGACAGGAATGGGGGAAAGAAATACAGTAGAAGAAGAATGGGTAGCTCTGAGGGATGAAGTAGTGAAGGCAGCAGAGGATCAAGTAGGTAAAAAGACGAGGGCTAATAGAAATCCTTGGGTAACAGAAGAAATATTGAATTTAATTGATGAAAGGAGAAAATATAAAAATGCAGTAAATGAAGCAGGCAAAAAGGAATACAGACGTCTCAAAAATGATATCGACAGGAAGTGCAAAATGGCTATGCAGGGATGGCTAGAGGACAAATGTAAGGATGTAGAGGCTTGTCTCACTAGGGGTAAGATAGATACTGCCTACAGGAAAATTAAAGAGACCTTTGGAGAGAAGAGAACCACTTGTATGAATATCAAGAGCTCAGATGGCAACCCAGTTCTAAGCAAAGAAGGGAAGGCAGAAAGGTGGAAGGAGTATATAGAGGGTTTATACAAGGGCGATGTACTTGAGGACAATATTATGGAAATGGAAGAGGATGTAGATGAAGACGAAATGGGAGATAAGATACTGCGTGAAGAGTTTGACAGAGCACTGAAAGACCTGAGTCGAAACAAGGCCCCGGGAGTAGACAACATTCCATTTGAACTATTGATGGCCTCGGGAGAGCCAGTCATGACAAAACTCTACCATCTGGTGAGCACGATGTATGAGACAGGCGAAATACCCTCAGACTTCAAGAAGAATATAATAATTCCAATCCCAAAGAAAGCAGGTGTTGACAGATGTGAAAATTACCGAACTATCAGTTTAATAAGTCACAGCTGCAAAATACTAACGCGAATTCTTTACAGACGAATGGAAAAACTGGTAGAAGCCGACCTCGGGGAAGATCAGTTTGGATTCCGTAGAAATGTTGGAACACGTGAGGCAATACTGACCTTACGACTTATCTTAGAAGAAAGATTAAGAAAAGGCAAACCTACGTTTCTAGCATTTGTAGACTTAGAGAAAGCTTTTGACAATGTTAACTGGAATACTCTCTTTCAAATTCTGAAGGTGGCAGGGGTAAAATACAGGGAGCGAAAGGCTATTTACAGTTTGTACAGAAACCAAATGGCAGTTATAAGAGTCGAGGGGCATGAAAGGGAAGCAGTGGTTGGGAAAGGAGTAAGACAGGGTTGTAGCCTCTCCCCGATGTTATTCAATCTGTATATTGAGCAAGCAGTAAAGGAAACAAAAGAAAAATTCGGAGTAGGTATTAAAATTCATGGAGAAGAAGTAAAAACTTTGAGGTTCGCCGATGACATTGTAATTCTGTCAGAGACAGCAAAGGACTAGGAAGAGCAGTTGAACGGAATGGACAGTGTCTTGAAAGGAGGATATAAGATGAACATCAACAAAAGCAAAACGAGGATAATGGAATGTAGTCAAATTAAGTCGGGTGATGCTGAGGGAATTAGATTAGGAAATGAGACACTTAAAGTAGTAAAGGAGTTTTGCTATTTAGGGAGTAAAATAACCGATGATGGTCGAAGTAGAGAGGATATAAAATGTAGACTGGCAATGGCAAGGAAAGCGTTTCTCAAGAAGAGGAATTTGTTAACATCGAGTATAGATTTAAGTGTCAGGAAGTCGTTTCTGAAAGTATTTGTATGGAGTGTAGCCATGTATGGAAGTGAAACATGGACGATAACTAGTTTGGACAAGAAGAGAATAGAAGCTTTCGAAATGTGGTGCTACAGAAGAATGCTGTAGATAAGGTGGGTAGATCACGTAACTAATGAGGAGGTATTGAATAGGATTGGGGAGAAGAGAAGTTTGTGGCAGAACTTGACCAGAAGAAGGGATCGGTTGGTAGGACATGTTTTGAGGCATTAAGGGATCACAAATTTAGCATTGGAGGGCAGTGTGGAGGGTAAAAATCGTAGAGGGAGACCAAGAGATGAATACACTAAGCAGATTCAGAAGGATGTAGGTTGCAGTAGATACTGGGAGATGAAGAAGGTTGCACAGGATAGAGTAGCATGGAGAGCTGCATCAAACCAGTCTCAGGACTGAAGACCACAACAACAACAACAACCGCAAGCTCATTGTACAGTGCAGCGTTTTATAGACATTTTATTTATTCTAGTACATTTTGGCACTTTGAAAATAATTTGTATATTAGAAAGTATGGACAATAAGAAGAAGAAAATTTTGGCAATCACTGGCGGTTTGTACGCTGTGTACTCACATATTTCTCGAAAGAAAAATCACACAGTACCTACCAAATAATAGACATAACACAGTGGGTAATAACCGACAGTAACGAACATAGTGGAACTAACGTTTTTATTGTATTTGACGATAGTAACTGTTCTCGAAAGAACAGATACAGTTGATGACCGTGCAGCTTCTTTAGAATAAATGATCATTGATTGATCTATTAGCTACATTACGTATATAGATTGTGGACAGTTGGGAATGTGGGTCTGACGGGAAGCGTGCAAGGGATAAGTCCCTGCAGTCGCGCTATTCATCTGTGTCCTCGGCGGCTCAGAAGGCCGGCACGGTAGCTCAGCGTGTTCGGTCAGAGGGTTAGCTGCCCCCTGTAATAAAAAAAAACTGAGTGAATGGATCAATAGCAAACTTCAATGGGCGACAGGTGACGTCCGCCACGAACAATTGAAAAACGAACAATAACGGACAAAGTGAGATAACACAAAAAAAAAGATGGATAGAGCGTCTGCCATGTAAGCAGCAGATCCCGGGTTCGAGTCCCGGTCGGGGCACACATTTTCAACTGTCTCCATCGAGGTATATCAACTGATGATCATTTAACATTTTATTGGTGGTCACCTATATTGCTGGTTTACACAACTCTTACCTCTTTTGTACACTTCTTTCAAGAGGTCTACTTTTTTCTGAGGTTATTTCTGAAATCAGTGAAAGTATTTTAATTCTATATTGCGACTCCAAGAAAATGAGTATTTTTGTCACCTAACATTTTTTGTTATATTGAAACAAAACATCAACAGTGGTATTAAGAAACACATATACCATTTGTCTTGCTTTCTACATCTAACAACATTTCATTACGAATTGTGTTGATTTTAGTACTTATGGTTTTTGCTCACAAAGGGGATCAGTACAGAAGACTACACACTTTTTTGTCAGTTTACACTATCTGATCAAAAGTATCCGGACACCTGGCTGAAAATGACAAGTTCGTGGCGCCCTCCATCGGTAATGCTGGAATTCAATATGGTGTTGGCCCCCCTTAGCCTTGATGACAGCTTCCACTCTCGCAGTCATACGATCAATCACGTGCTGGAAGGTTTCTTGGGGAATGGCAGCCCTTTCTTCATGGAATGCTGCGCTGAGGAGAAGTATCGATGTCGATCAGTGAGGCCTGGCACGAAGTCGGCGTTCCAAAACACCCCAAAGGTGTTCTATAGGATTCAGGTCAGAATTCTGTGCAGGCCAGTCCAGTACAGGGATGTTATTGTCGTGTAACCATTCCGCCACAAGCCGTGCATTGTGAACAGGTGCTCGATCGTGTTGAAAGATGCAATCCCCATCGCCGAATTGCTCTTCAACAGTTGGAAGCAGAAAGGTGCTTAAGACATCAATGTAGGCCTGTGCTGTGATACTGCCACGCAAAACAACAAGGGGTGCAAGGCCCCTCCATGAAAAACACGTCGACCAGCGCCTCCGAATTTTACTGTTGGTACTACACACGCCGGCAGATGACGTTCACAGGGGATTCGCCATACCCACACACTGCCATCGGATCGCCACATTGTGTACCGTGATTCGTCACTCCACGCAACGTTTTTCCACTGTTCAATCGTTCAATGTTTACGCTCCTTACATCAAGGAAGGCGTCGTTTGGCATTTACCGGCTTGATGTGTGGCTTATGAGCAGCCGCTCGACGATGAAATCCAAGTTTTCTCACCTCCCGCCTAACTGTCGTAGTACTTGCAGCGGGTCCTGAGGCATTTTGGTATTCATGTGTGATGGTCTGGATAGATGTCTGCCTATTACACATTACGACCCTCTTGAACTATCGGCGGTCTCTGTCAGTCAACAGACGAGGTCGGCGTGTACGCTTTTGTGCTGTACGTGTCCCTTCAAGCTTGCACGTCACTATCACATCGGAAACTGTGGACCTAGGGATGCTTAGGAAGCTGGCCGTTGTGGCCGAGCGGCTCTAGGCGCTTCAGACTGTCACCGAGAGACCACTACGCTTGCAGGTTCGAATCCTGCTTCGGGCATGAATGTGTGTGATGTTCTTAGGTTAGTTAGATTTAAGTACACTCCTGGAAATTGAAATAAGAACACCGTGAATTCATTGTCCCAGGAAGGGGAAACTTTATTGACACATTCCTGGGGTCAGATACATCACATGATCACACTGACAGAACCACAGGCACATAGACACAGGCAACAGAGCATGCACAATGTCGGCACTAGTACAGTGTATATCCACCTTTCGCAGCAATGCACGCTGCTATTCTCCCATGGAGACGATCGTAGAGATGCTGGATGTAGTCCAGTGGAACGGCTTGCCATGCCATTTCCACCTGGCGCCTCAGCTGGACCAGCGTTCGTGCTGGACGTGCAGACCGCGTGAGACGACGCTTCATCCAGTCCCAAACATGCTCAATGGGGGACACATCCGGAGATCTTGCTAGCCAGGGTAGTTGACTTACACCTTCTAGAGCACGTTGGGTGGCACGGGATACATGCGGACGTGCATTGTCCTGTTGGAACAGCAAGTTCCTTTGCCGGTCTAGGAATGGTAGAACGATGGGTTCGATAACGGTTTGGATGTACTGTGCACTATTCAGTGTCCCCTCGACGATCACCAGTGGTGTACGGCCAGTGTAGGAGATCGCTCCCCACACCATGATGCCGGGTGTTGGACCTGTGTGCCTCGGTCGTATGCAGTCCTGATTGTGGCGCTCACCTGCACGGCGCCAAACACGCATACGACCATCATTGGCACCAAGGCAGAAGCGACTCTCATCGCTGAAGACGACACGTCTCCATTCGTCCCTCCATTCACGCCTGTCGCGACACCACTGGAGGCGGGCTGCACGATGTTGGGGCGTGAGCGGAAGACGGCCTAACGGTGTGCGGGACCGTAGCCCAGCTTCATGGAGACGGTTGCGAATGGTCCTCGCCGATATCCCAGGAGCAACAGTGTCCCTAATTTGCTGGGAAGTGGCGGTGCGGTCCCCTACGGCACTGCGTAGGATCCTACGGTCTTGGCGTGCATCCGTGCGTCGCTGCGGTCCGGTCCCAGGTCGACGGACACGTGCACCTTCCGCCGACCACTGGCGACGACATCGATGTACTGTGGAGACCTCACGCCCCACGTGTTGAGCAATTCGGCGGTACGTCCACCCGGCCTCCCGCATGCCCACTATACGCCCTCGCTCAAAGTCCGTCAACTGCACATACGGTTCACGTCCACGCTGTCGCGGCATGCTACCAGTGTTAAAGACTGCGATGGAGCTCCGTATGCCACGGCAAACTGGCTGACACTGACGGCGGCGGTGCACAAATGCTGCGCAGCTAGCGCCATTCGATGGCCAACACCGCGGTTCCTGGTGTGTCCGCTGTGCCGTGCGTGTGATCATTGCTTGTACAGCCCTCTCGCAGTGTCCGGAGCAAGTATGGTGGATCTGACACACCGGTGTCAATGTGTTCTTTTTTCCATTTCCAGGAGTGTAGTTCTAAGTGTAGGGGACTGATGACCACAGACGTTAAGTCCCATAGAGATCAGAGCCACTTGAACCGTTTGATGCTTAGGAGTGTGGAAATCTGGCGTAGAGGCGTATGACGCAAGTGACACCCAATCACCTGACCACGTACGAAGTCCGTGAGTTTCGCGGAGCGCCCCATTCTGCTCTCTCACGATGTCGAATGACTACTGAGGTCGCTGACATGGGGTACCTGGCAGTAGGTGGCAGCACAATGCAGCTAATATCAAAAACTTATGTTTTTGGGGGTGTCCGGATAATTTTGATCACATAGTGTATGTCATTACTTACCCCTGAGATCTCAAAATTTGTCAGAGAAAAATGCTGAAACTTGTCTGTAAATCAGGGAAATATCAGAGAATTTCGCTTATGGAGATTTGTGTCAACCCTGTTTTTGATGCATCCTGTATATTACATAAAAAATTATTCCACTACTCAAAAGTAGAGGATCAGTACAGCGGAAAGTTTTTTAGTCGGACACTGTTCTGTCGTGCTACGTGTCGACCCGCAGCCAGTGTGGAACCAGTCACCTGTGACTGTGCGCAGGTGACACGCTCGTTCGGGCTGCGGTCGCTGGACTTCCTGCGCAGCCTGCGGGTGATCCACGGCGGCGACTCGGCGGACAAGCCGGCGCTGGTGGTGATGAGCAACGACAACCTGCAGGCGCTGTGGGACTGGGACCGCCGCGGGCCCCACCCCGAGTTCAGCATCCGCCGCGGCGGCCTGCTCTTCCACGACAACCCGCGGCTCTGCCTCGCCGAGATAGAGCGGCTGCGGGACGTCGCCCAGATGGACGACTTCTCCGTCCACGACGTGAGTACCCGCCTGCAGTGCGCCGCGTTGTGCTGTGGCACGTGCGTGACCAAGTGTTTACTAACACGAATAAAACGTTCTCGGTTTTCCAGCCGCGTCAATTCGAATAAAATGCTCGAGCTTTCGATTACCATCTCCGCCATCGTCGTCAGGAGTTCACTGACTGCCGGGGCTGTGTTTTTTTTTTTTCCTTTATTGTATTTCGATTCCCCCCGAAGGGGGCGGGCTGGCAGCAGCTCATTACGCTGCTCTGCAGACTACAGACTTTTTAAAACGTAAGGAGAAGTTAAGAAAGAACAAAAGCAGGCGATAAAACGGGGACTTAAATTGTAAAACGGCGGAAAGTTGTGGAAAGTTAAAACATAAAGCAAAGGGTTGGCAAAGCGAATAAAATACACAGGATGCAGACAGGTAACATAGTAGACAGACAATTAAAAAACATGGCGACAGTCTGGTTTCCGTACGCAAGAGATATGAAATCACACCCAGCGACAGTATGATGGCCGTTCGCAACACTTCGGAAAAGACACACAACACTGAACACTCACTGTAAACACTGCACTAAAATATCGGCACAAAGAGGACACACCATAGGCGAGGGCAGAAGGGAGGGGGGGCTGGACAGACGAAGGGAAAAACGAGGAGGGAGGAGAGGAAAAACGAAAGGGGGGGGGGACCACAGGAGGGAGAGGACTCATAAGGGGGGAGGGGCAGGGCAGACGCGAGAGGGAATGGGAAAAGGCAGAGGAGGGAAATGAAAAAGGACTCGGGGGCGAGAAGGGGGCCAGAGAGAGGGTAGGTGGGGAAAAAAGAGGATGGAACGGGGGACAGGGAGACAAGAAAAGGATGGAAGAAAGGAGGGGGGGTGAGGATCAGAGTTGATAGGAGGGATAAATGGAAGGAGAGAGGGCATTATCCGGGAGGGGGAGTTGATGGAAGCCACCACGGGAAAGGAGATGAAGGTTGTAGAGATGGAGGGTAGGGGGGACACTACAGTGAAGACGTGGCAGGGGGCGGGGATGGGAGAGAAGCAACAAGGAGATCAGGGGGATCAAGGCGGCGGGAGGTGTAGAGTGTGCGGATATGTTCGAGGAACAGGAGCAGATGGGGGAAAGGAATGAGGTCATAGAGGATCCGCGTGGGGGACGGGAGGTGTATACGGAAGGCGAGGTGGAGTGCATGACGCTCAAGGATCTGGAGGGACTTATAGAATTTGGGGGGGGGGGGGCGGGGCTGTTACGGTCTCTCGCTTATATAGGCACGATGACATCATCAGCAGCCAATCAGATCGATCCAATGTGGCGCGCGCGCGTAAGTCGATCCGGGCAGCTGGCGGAGGTGTTGCCCGTGGCAGCACCGGTGACGTCAGGTGGCTCCAGGGGCAGGCGCCACGTTTCAAACTGCAGCTCCCGCGTCGCGCATCTGTCTCTGCTTTCTTTCGATGTCCTACGCCCGCCCCCATGCCCTGCTGAGTGTGTACCCCTGGTCTCTGTTGAAACTGTTGTTGTTTAAGCGAATCTCGGCCCCTTCCTTTATAGCGGAGTCCCAACATGTAGACGCATGAGCCAACACTTTTGTTGATTCGAACTGTATTTTATGTCCTTTTTCTAGGCAGTGCTCCGGTATGGCCGACTTGTCAAGCTCCCTTTGTTTTATATGGCGCTTGTGCTCAGTACAACTCTCCGCAACCGTGCGAATTGTCTGTCCAATGTACGTGCTGCCACATTCACAGGGTACACCATACACGCCGAACACTCGAAGAGCAATGTCGTCCTTAACAGGGCGCAACGTATCTCGTATCTTGGGGTCTGGCCCGAACACTGGTCTTAGCCCATGTCTCTGCAGCAGACGTCCTAACTTAGTGCTAGTTGCTCCACAGTATGGCAGGAGTACAGACAACATTTAGAAAAAAATATATTTTCATAACCCCAGTCATTTATTTTATATCAAACAGTCCTCTATATTTTCATGTATACACGACTGGTTGCACCCTGCACATCATCTAATTCGATGTTGTTGATAGCCTTATACTTAGGGCTATTTGGGAAGTAAGTTCAGATTGATCGCGAAATGTAAATCGCTGTGATAATCAGAAAATACGAGGGTCACTACAAAAGAAATGCACACTATTTTTGTAAAAATACAGTTTTCATTCTGCTTGTGTGAAAGTTTTACAGTGTGTAGATACATCCTTCCCGCTTGTTATCAAACTTAGTTCAGCCTGTTCCCATGATTGGCGCCGTCACAGCATGTCTTCAAGATGGCTGCTACACTTGACGTTCGTCAGAAGTAACGTGCTGTTATAGAATTCTTGTGTTGTGAAAACGAGACAGTGGGAAACATCCACAAGAGGTTGAAAAAGGTGTATGGAGATGCTGCTGTCGATCGCAGTACAGTTAGTCGGTGGGCAAGCAGGTTACGTGATGAAAACGGACACGGCAATATTGAGCATTGTCCTTTCAGCGGCAGGCCTCGTACTGCACACACTCCAGACAATGTGCAGAGAGTTGACGAATTGGTGACTGCTGACTGACGCATCACAGTGGACGAATTGTCACGCTACGTTGGGATAGGGGAAATAAGTGTTTGCAGGATACTGAATGTGTTGGCCTTAAAAAAGGTTTGTGCCAGGTGGGTTCCCAGGATATTGACAGTGGCTCACAAAGAAACAAGAAAAACGGTATGCAGCGAACTTTTGGAACAGTACGGGAATGGTGGAGATGACTTTCTTGCAAGAATTGTAACAGGTGATGAAACATGGCTGCATCACTTTTCACCATAGACGAAGAGGCAGTCAATAGAGTGGCATCATGCAAATTCACCCAAGAAAAAAAAATCCAAACCACACATTATGCTGGAAAAGTTATGGCTACTGTGTTTTTCGATTCCGAAGGAGTCTTGCTTGTGGACGTCATGCCTAGTGGAACAACCATAAATTCTGATGCATATGTGACGACACTGAAGAAACTTCAAGTTCGACTGAGTCGTGTTTGACCACATCAGCAAAATCAGAATCTTTTGCTGTTGCACGGCAATGCACGTCCACATGTCAGTCAAAAAACCATGGAAGTGATCACAAAACTCGGATGGACAACACTGAAACACTCTCATTACAGTCCTGACCTGGCTCCATGTGGCTATCATCTCTTTGGAAACTGAAAGACTCTCTTCGTGGAACAAGGTTTGAAGATGAATACTCCCTTGTGCACGCTGCCGAACAGTGGCTGCAACAGGTTGGTCCAGAATTTTACCGTGCGGGTATACAGGGGCTGGTTCCAAGATGGCGTTAGGCAGTCGAGAACGATGGAAATTATGTGGAGAAATGAAAATGTTGTTCCTAAAGGATGTATCTACACACTGTAAAACTTTCAAACATGTAGAATAAAACATGGATTAAAAAAAATAGTGTGCATTTCTTTTGAAGTGACCCTCGTATTTTATGTGCAACAGATAGCTACAGCTCCCAGTCACTGCTCTGCATAGTCACCACTCCGACTTAGACATTTGTCGTAGCGTTGTACCAACTTTCCAATACCCTCGTCATAGAAGGCAGTCGCCTGCGCTTCCCGCCAATTCTCTGCGCTAATGTATAGCTCGTTGTGTGGGCAAAAATGTTGTCTCCATAGCCAGTAGTTAATGTGACCAGAGATGATACACAGAGGGTGCCAATTAGGGCTGTAGTGCAGGTGATCATACACTTCCCACCGAAAACGCTGCAGGGGCATTTTGTATCCGCTGAAGATTGAAACCGAGAATTGTTACGAAGTAGGGAACGTATGACAGTTCTGTAATGTGGGCTGCACATAACATCAGGCCAAATCTCTCACCAGGACCTCATACTTGACGGGAGACACTATTTTCTACGCATCTTTATTTGCATACCATGCGCTCTGAACTGAAAAGAGCGAAGTGAGGCAACCGACAGGCATACTAGAGACACTGTCGAACACATCTGTGCAAATCTTTATTAGATTTTCGCAGTAGTTCCCATTTCATGACCGATCAGAACCTACTTTCCGAATATCCCTCGTATACAGGGTTATTCGTGAGAAATGTCACATAATTTGTGAGGTAATGTCCGATTTTAGATCCTTATGAACTGCAGCAGATTGAAGACTACACACATCCATGAGTGAATACGACGACAAGTGTGAATTATTACTTACCAAAACACTGTGTAGGGACTCTGGTGTAGAGAATAATGGTGGGGCAGATGACTGATCGATCCTAAAAGAGGTGTGGTCGTTCTTCAAGAGATGGAAGCACTGTTATGTCGCACTGAGGCGTTTCTAAGAGACATTCTCCACTGATTCCAAACCAATAATATAAGTCTAGACCAGATGTGGCTTAAATTCAAAGAAATAGCAATTGAGAGATTCATACCAAATAAATTAACAAACGATGGAGCTGAAACTCCTTCATACACAAAACGGGTTAGAACACTGTTGCAGAAACAACGAAACAAACATGCCAAATTTAAACAGACGCAAAATCCCCAAGATCGGCAATCTTTTACAGAAGCTCGAAATTTAGGGCGGACTTCGATGCGAGATGCCTATAACAGTTTCCACAACGAAACTTTGTCTCGAAACCTGGCAGAAAATCCAAAGAGATTCTGGTCGTATGTGAAGTATGTTAGCGGCAAGAAACAATTAATGCCTTCTCTGCGCGATAGCAATGGAGATAGTATCGAAGACAGTGCTGCCAAAGCAGAGTTACTAAACAAAGCATTCCGAAACGCCTTCGCAAAAGAAGACGAAGTAAATATTCCAGAATTCGAATCGAGAACAGCTGCCAACAAGAGTAACGTAGAATTAAATATCCTCGGAGTAGTGAAGTAACTTAAGTCACTTAATAAAAGCAAGTCTTCAGGTCCAGACCGTATACCCAATTAGGTTCATTTCGGAGTAAGCTGATGCACTAGCTCCATACTTAACAATCATATACAACGGTTCGCTCGACGAAAGACCCGTACCCAAAGACTGGAAAGTTGCACAGGTCACACCAATATTCAAGAAAGGTAGTAGGAGTAATCCACTAAATTAGAGGCCCATATCGTTAGCGTCGATATGCAGCAGGATTTTAGAACATGTGTTCGAACATTATGCATTACCTCGAAGAAAACTGGCTATTGACACGCAGTCAACATGGGTTTAGAAAACATCGTTCCTGTAAAACGCAACTAGCTCTTTATTCACATGAAGTGTTGAGTGCTATTGACAAAGGATTTCAAATCGATTCCGTATTTCTGGATTTCCGGAAGGCTTTTGACACTGTACCACACAAGCTGCTCGTAGTGAAATTGCGTGCTTATAGAATATCGTCTCAGTTATGTGACTGGATTTGTAATTTCCTGTCAGAGAGGCCACAGTTCGTAGTAACTGACGGAAAGTCGTCGAGTAAAAAGGAAGTGATTTCTGGCGTTCCCCAAGGTAGTGTTATAGGCCCTTTGCTGTTCCTTATCTATATAATCGATTTGGGAGACAATCTGAGCAGCCGTCTTCGGTTGTTTGCAGATGACGTTGTCGTTTATAGACTAATAAAGTCATCAGAAGATCAAAACAAACTGCAAAACGATTTAGAAAAGATATCTGAATTGTGCGAAAAGTGGCAGTTGACCTTAAATAACGAAAAGTGTGAGGTCATCCACATGAGTGCTAAAAGGAACTCGTTGAACTTCGGTTACACGATAAATCAGTCAAATTTAAATGCCATAAATTCAACTAAATACCTATATATTACAATTACGAACAACTTAAATTGGAAGGAACACATAGAAAATGTTATGGCGAAAGCTAAGCAAAGACTGCGTTTTATTCGCAGGACACTTAGAAAATGTAACACATCTACTAAGGAGACTGCCTACACTACGCTTGTCCGTCCTCTTTTAGAATACTGCTGCGCGGTATGCGACTCTTACCAGTTAGTATTGATGGAATACATCGAGAAAGGTCAAAGAAAGGCAGCACGTTTCGTATTATCGTGAAATGTGGGAGAGAGTGTCACAGAAATGATACAGGATTTGGGCTGGAAATCATTAAAAGAAAGGCGTTTTTCGTTGCGACGGAATCTTCTCACGATATTCGAATCACCAACTTTCTCCTCCGAATGCGAAAATATTTTGTTGACACCGACCTACATAGGGAGGAACGATGACCACGATAAAATAAGGGAAATCAGAGCTCGTACGGAAAGATATAGGTGTTCATTCTTTCCGCTCGCTATACGGGATTGGAATAATAGAGAATTGTGAAGGTAGTTCGATGAACCCTCTGCCAGGCACTTAAATGTGATTTGCAGAGTATCCATGTAGATGTAGGTGTAGCTGCAAGCGCGCCCATTGTGCAACCGTGGGTTCGATCAGTGCGCAGTTATGAGGACGTGCGCGTGTCGTGCTAGACTGCCGTTTAACTGAGCAAACCCATGGTACCTGTGCATACCAACATGCGCATATGTTCACCCGGGCAGAATGCAGACACATGTTTTGTACAGGTACTGTAATGGCAGTGCCCGTGCAACTGTTAGAAAGTACCAGGGACGTTTGCCTGGTCGACGAACCACCTGTGCCAGGGTATTTCCCAGGCTTTTTCGAACGTTGCGTAAATCTGGAACACTATCCAGTAGACATGTAACATCAGAACAGGAGGCCGTCCAGTCAGTTGAGGAAAGAGTAGACGTTCTGCAGTGGTACAACGGAGTCTCACCACCAGTAACACGGAGCGTCAATCATCGGCTCGATATTCCACAAACACGAGAGTGGCGTACGTTACATTCCGAGCGCTTGTACCCATTCCCTGAGCAGTCCGCGCAACATGTACATCCAGGTGGCTCAGTAAGCAGACAGCAGTTTCGTGAATGGTTGGCTGTACACAGAGACGCCGTGAAACACACTTCATTAGCAGGTGGTATCATGGACGTCCGCAGTTCTCATACATGGGTAAGGTGAGTAACATGCATCTGGCATATACGCATCACTCTGTGTGAATAGCACACTCATATTATTTTTATATTTATCAGAAGAAGAACAGGAAGAAGATCCTTTGGTGAGCTTTCATTCCAGTAGTTCACTATTAAAATACTACGGATTACAGGGATTCTTGCAAAACTGCAACAGAATTGGCGATTTATTTTTGTGTAAGTTGTTAATCTTTCCTCTTTTATGCATAACGGCTACATTTCTCTTGTTGACACGTTTAATTGTCCTTTCGCCAAAAAACAGTATAATTTGCACAAACCCTCTTTGCAGTAGCTATTGCGACAGACTCCTGAAACAGATTGTCTCATTAATCAAGCAGACAGGTTGGTAGTGAAGTAGCCCAGCTTGCGGCACTTTTACAGTAAGTCAGTGATTACACTCACAAATCAGTTTATTGGCACAATCAGTTTATGTTCACAAACGTAAGTTCTGTGCTCCATTAGCAGTTCAAAACAAATAAGAAACATAATTCTTGAAAATAAAGCAATGACTTATTTGACAACTTGAAGTTCTTGGAAAACAACATTAGTAAATCTCTGCGTGAGACTACCTTCTGAAAAGTTCTTCTTCTTAGACATCAGTATTAGGGAGGAAATTAAAGTCCCATCTCACGAGCCGTACTAGGAGTTCCAGCACCAGAATCCACGGCCGAAGCAGCGCGTGGTCCCGGGTGGCAAGAAAGACGTCAAGTCTAGGTGGTTTCGTGGTGCTGGCGATTTCTTATTCTGCTGGCGGAGACGGAACTGCTGCTCGTCGGGCGAGGGTAGTTACATCCGCGTGGCGGATGACTACCATATAAGCTATTGGTCTAGCGATGTGAGCTCGGATTGGCTGAGGAAAATAGCGAAGCGGATGCAGCAAAAGGTCCCTAGATGTGGCAGCCTCCACTGCCCTTGCGCGCCCTCTGATCTAGCCTGCTGCCTGCAGCTCGGGCGTAGTTCGGCTGTCTTCCGCGGGTGCGCCTGCGGAGCCGGAACGACGACCCGCAAAGCGCTGCTGTGTTGCGGGTTGGTGGCGTTGCAGGAGCCCCCGGAAACACGCCAAATATCTCGTGGAAAACCTCATTGTAGCGGTTTGCTGTAACACAAGAGAAAAAATTCCGTGTTTGTTTTCATACTAGGAATTTCTATTTCCACTGTTAGAAATTACAGTACTCGATTGAAAAAAAAAAAAACTATAACTTCACTTCTATCAAAGTAGACGTGTTATCCACTTGGCAAAATGCATGCTGCCATTTCCAAAACTTCGTTTCGATATCTCTACCAGTTTAGGAGGTATGAGGGGTGTTATGAATATTTCATTCTTGTTTTCCTGCAATCGAAAGTGAATGCGGTGCATTAAATCTGTTTACTCTAGAGACAGTCTACGAGGAGTATACGCCCCGCGACAACCGAGAAAACCCGGTAATTTTTCGGAATTCCGGGAATTTTTATTATTTTATTTTTCAATTAAATTATTCTAATTTTGACTGATAAGAACTGATACTCTAACAAAGAATATTACTGTATCCCACTGCTGCAGAATAATACTGCAGCAACAACATATAAACGAGAGAGAAAATATAAGATTTAAATCGCAAAGGAAATGCATCATTTACAACAATAAAACACCGTGCACACACAGGCGTCTGCCAACAGCAAAACGTGACGAAGGCTTAGGACGAAGACTATGCAATACTTAATAACAACAAACTGCTTCTGGTGAACATCACATCACAAGTGTTTACATTAGTTTCGTTGAAGCAGTTTCCAGAGGGCTCATGCGCATGCGCAGTTCAGTCGCATATGAGCAGTACCTCCTCCCGATTCTCGGTAGTTGAAGCCAGATGCTAACCGGAAAAATTCTTCTGGCGCGTCCAAGCTGCCAGATCCGCTCTTGCGCAGACCAGTCTGAGTTATAGTGGAGAAGGGGTAGTTGCTACGTGACCCGTGTTTACCTTAAGTGATTTTATTGTCTCCTCTTCGTTTATAGCTCCTATGTCAAATGGAAAAACGGATTTCTGTGGCCAGGAGCTATCAAATGAATTAAAATACATTCACATAATTATGGAACGCTACATTTATTATTAGTTTCAATTTTGTGATTTTATTTTATTTCCACGTTTTTGGCAGTCAATCAACAATCGCCTTTCAGAACAATGAAGTTATTTTTCTCGGTTGGCTAAAGAAATTTGGATTTTATTAATTTTTCCACTGAGACAGTCAGTTTATTTGAAACTAAACGTTTCATTCCACAATACAGTGTAATAATAGTTCCAATTGTTCGTTGAATTTCAGGTGCACGTTTTCATCTTCCAGCACGTATGGCATTATGCCATAATAAAGAACCAAACAGGAGATAGTACAGTACTGATACTCCAAGAAAATTAGCCTTCCGAAAACCACACTGAAAAATTTAATATCAGGTTGGGGCCTACTTCTTTGTAAATCTAGATATACGTATGTGCACTTTAAGCTGCATTTTCAATAATCTTCCAGATCAGTATTACATGTGAAAACTTGTCTTTTCTTGTAAATATGTATTTTAATTTAAACCATTAACCTTTCCTATTTGTGTGTTTGCGCTACTTAACAGTGATGTTATTATTGGCTGAATGCATGGCTGAGATCACGTGACACGAGCTATGATTGGCTTACAAAAGGGCATCGCGATGCACTTAAAGATTTTTCCAAGTTTTTTTTTTTTTTAGCTGAGTATCGTTTACTACAGTGCCAGGAAGTTCTATGCCAGTATATAACCTTTCAAAGGATTAACAAGTTTTGTAGTTCCATGGGAAAGTATACTGGCTTCTAAACCGGAAAAGTGTATTTTCACCTGCGAAAAAGTGTATTTTTAACTGGGAAAAATCCGGAAATTTTTTTTCCATGTCCCTGTATACACCCTGTCCTATCAAGTCTAAAGAAAAATTCAACGTGTAAGCTAAATTTCATATGCGGCAGCCTGTGGTGTAATTTACACCAAATACCATATCAAAGCGACCTCTATTTTTCATTGCAGACTTTCATATTTCGCACAGTGTCTTACTTAAATGTGAATATCACAATAAGTATGACCAATAGCTTAGCTGACATATAAAGTTACAAGTAACGTAAAAATCATTTTTTCTGAATAATTTCTGTAATATCGTTTGAGAAAGATTGCATGGTGTAACCTTACATAAGGTGTCAATCGTAGTAAAAGTAAGAAATGCTCCGAAAGTAATTTAACAGCGAAGTTTCGATTCCAAGAAAAGCGTAGTGTCATATTGAGCTGGTAGAGTAACAGCAAGTGTTAATGCGTGACGTCACGCTGAATCGAAATTTTTTTTTATATATCGAAACGTATTGTATGTACCCCGATAGTAATATTTGTGGTTTTTAATTTCATTATTTATTTGAAAAGCTATTGAAATAATTGTATATGATATGAGTAAAATCATATGACTATTATATCGTATTCACAGTGATATAATAGTGATCTGACATAGACTTGACAATGAAGAAGTATATTTTTTCTTTGATAAAGACAGAGATGTTAGCACTCTATCAAGTTACTCTGGTGCGCGATAAGTAAATTTCGTGTTTTGGTCCTAATTGATTGCGTAGAGGGCAATTCTAATTAATTATTGAGTCCTTTGAGTGGTAAAAGGAAGAGAGAGAGGAAGGCAAAAAGGAATAGGCTAACTGTCCAAATAAAGGTCACATCTTGAGCACTTTATCAGTGAGGCGTTAGGCGCGATATATGTTACAAGGGATCGCGCTACAGCATCAATGTAGACTTCGCATAAAACGAAGAATTATCACCGATAATACTAAGATCGGAAGTTGTTTTTAGAAAGCATATGATTCTGAACTGACTTTTAATTAACTATTACGAAAGACAATTTGTGAGGAAAAAGACAAATTTCTGGAATTATATTTGATTGTATGGTCGCATAGCAACGTATCAACAGTGTTGGGTCACGTGTAGCTGGAACGGAGTTATAAGTAGAAAATCCCATAGACACACAGGCGAACACTATAAAAATTGGCATTAATTATGATTGAGTTCCGAATGAATGTGATTTTTTTTAGCCAAATCGGTGGTTCATGGTGTGGGTTCCTGTAGTCATGTCCTAGTTCATGAACCACGGGCAACGTATGAGTGGCCAAGTAAGTGGTCCCGACAGTCGGGATACCAATTACTTTCGAATAAGGCTGGGCATCTCGGACATATTCTGAGTCGTGGTCACCTTTGTGCTCATACGGCAAAGACTACCAAATCCACCGGTTAGTCCCTCAGCCGTTAGGGGTAAAACCCAATGGGACTCGGGGCAAGTAAGGCTAGCAACCTGCTTCCCTGGTACTTTAAATATGATGCTGGCAACAATCAGAGCAAAATGCCTCGGACCTTTGGAGGTGACGGAGTCCCACCTCTAACTGACAAACCAGGGACTCCTAAGATACGACTTGGCAAACAAATGGTAATGAGATGGGGAGCTATTAATATCAACGGGGGCTACTCTGGGAAGAAGGTAGAGCTGGCAGAGGCTGCAAGTAAGATGGGGCTGGACGTTTTAGCTGTTAGTGACATTCGGGTAAGGGGTGAGAAAGAAGAGGAAGTGGGAGAATACAAGGTCTACCTGTCAGGAGTCAAAGGAGGAATAGTACAATGGGGTGTAGGGCTTTACATCAGGAAAGAAATGGAACCCAGCGTAGTTGCAATAAGGTATGTAAACGAACGACTGATGTGGATAGATTTGACAGTGTCTAGCAAGAAAATTAGGATTGTGTCAGTATATTCGCATTGTGAAGGGACAGATCAAGATAAGATGGATAGTTTTTATGAGGCACTCAGTGATGTAGTTGTTAAAGGACAAGGACCGTGTTCTGCTCATGGGTGATTTTAACGCCAGGATTGGAAATCGAACAGAAGGGTATGAAAAGGTTATGGGTAAATTTGGAGAGGATATGGAGGCCAACAGGAACGGGAAACAACTCTTGGATTTCTGTGCCAGTATGGGCTTAGTAATCACAAACTCCTTTTTTAAACATAAGAACATTCACCGGTATACTTGGGAAGGCAGGGGAACCAGATCTGTCATTGACTATATAATAACAGATCAGGAATTCAGGAAGGCTGTGAGGGACACACGTGTATTCAGGGGATTCTTTGATGACACTGATCATTATTTAATCTGCAGTGAAATTGGTATTGTGAGGCCGAAAGTGCAGGAGGTCAGGTCCATATGTAGGAGGATAAGAGTGGAGAAACTTCAGGATAAGGAAATCAGGCACAAGTACATAACAGCGATCTCAGAAAGGTACCAGTTAGTTGAATGTAGCCAATTACAGTCATTGGAAAAGGAATGGACAAGGTACAGGGACACAGTACTAGAAGTGGCTAAAGAATGTCTTGGAACAGTAGTGTGTAAAAGTAGGAAGAAGCAAACAGCTTGGTGGAATGATACAGTCAAGGCAGCCTGTAAAAGGAAAAAGAAGGCGTATCAAAAATGGCTACATACCAGAACCCAGGTAGACAGAGAAAGTTATGTTGAAGAAAGAAACAAAGCCAAACAGATAATTGCAGCATCCAAGAAGAAATCGTGGGAAGACTTTGGAAACAGGTTGGAGACTATGGGTCAAGCTGCTGGAAAACCATTCTGGAGTGTAATTAGCAGTCTTCGAAAGGGAGGTAAGAAGGAAATGACAAGTATTTTGGACAGGTCAGGAAAACTGCTGGTGAATCCTGTGAATGCCTTGGGAAGATGGAGGGAATATTTTGAAGAGTTGCTCAATGTAGGTGAAAATGCGATCAGTAATGTTTCAGATTTCGAGGTAGAATGGGATAGGAATGATGATGGAAATAGGATCACATTTGAGGAAGTGGAAAAAATGGTCAATAGATTGCAGTGCAATAAAGCGGCTGGGGTGGATGAAATTAAGTCGGAACTTATCAAATACAGTGGAATATCAGGTCTTAAATGGCTACACAGGATAATTGAAATGGCCTGGGAGTCGGGACAGGTTCCATCAGACTGGACAAAAGCAGTAATCACACCAATCTTTAAACATGGAAACAGAAAAGATTGTAACAACTACAGAGGTATCTCTTTAATCAGCGTTGTGGGTAAAATCTTCTCAGGTATTGTTGAAAGGAAAGTGCGAGTATTAGTTGAGGACCAATTGGATGAAAATCAGTGTGGGTTTAGGCCTCTTAGAGGTTGTCAGGACCAGATCTTTAGCTTACGGCAAATAATAGAGAAGTGTTATGAGTGGAACAGGGAATTGTATCTATGCTTTATAGATCTAGAAAAGGCATATGACCGGGTTCCTAGGAGGAAGTTATTGTCTGTTCTACAAGATTATGGAATACGAGGCAAACTTTTGCAAGCAATTAAAGGTCTTTACATGGATAGTCAGGCAGCAGTTAGAGTTGACGGTAAATTGAGTTCATGGTTCAGAGTAGTTTCAGGAGTAAGACAAGGCTGCAACCTGTCTCCACTGTTGTTCATATTATTCATGGATCATATGTTGAAAACAATAGACTGGCTGGGTGAGATTAAGATATGTGAACACAAAATAAGCAGTCTCGCATATGCGGATGACTTAGTTGTGATGGCAGATTCTATTGAAAGTTTGCAAAGTAATATTTCAGAGCTAGATCAGAAATGTAAGGACTATGGTATGAAGATTAGCATCTCCAAAACGAAAGTAATGTCATTGGGAAAGAAATATAAACGGATTGAGTGCCAAATAGGAGGAACAAAGTTAGAACAGGTGGACGGTTTCAAGTACTTAGGATGCATATTCTCACAGGATGGCAACATAGTGAAAGAACTGGAAGCGAGGTGTAGCAAAGCTAATGCAGTGAGCGCTCAGCTACGATCTACTCTCTTCTGCAAGAAGGAAGTCAGTACCAAGACTAAGTTATCTGTGCACCGTTCAATCTTTCGACCAACTTTGTTGTATGGGAGCGAAAGCTGGGTGGATTCAGGTTACCTTATCAACAAGGTTGAGGTTACGGATATGAAAGTAGCTAGGATGATTGCAGGTACTAGTAGATGGGAACAATGGCAGGAGGGTGTCCACAATGAGGAAATCAAAGAAAAACTGGGAATGAACTCTATAGATGTAGCAGTCAGGGCGAACAGGCTTAGATGGTGGGGTCATGTTACACGCATGGGAGAAGCAAGGTTACCCAAGAGACTCATGGATTCGGCAGTAGAGGGTAGGAGGAGTCGGGGCAGACCGAGGAGAAGGTACCTGGATTCGGTTAAGAATGATTTTGAAGTAATAGGTTTAACATCAGAAGAGGCTTCAATGTTAGCACTGAATAGGGGATCATGGAGGAACTGTATAAGGGGGGCTATGCTCCAGACTGAACGCTGAAAGGCATAATCAGTCTTAAATGATGATGATGATGATGATGAAATCGGCACCTCTATAAAATATAGTTACGTGTAAAGACAATTCATGTGTTGCGTGGCAATTCTGTAGACGACCAACTGTAGAAACTACAATTTCACATCGATGTTATCACTTTTGTCGAAATAGTGACACTTATTTTTTTTTCTTTTCCTGCCGTACTCGGATGAAGGATATAAATTGGAAGTTCTTAATGTTTTGTTGTATATCATGATTTCAAAAAGATAATGAGATGTTCCCCTTCCCCACTTCTTCGAACATAGGACCCTGAGGATTTGCCGAGCGTATGAAGAAGAAAGAAGAGAGAACCAAACAAACCACAACCACTACCGACGACGTCGACGAAGGAGATAAGGAGAGGAGAGGATACAATGGGCACTCTTCGACCCTGTCAGTGCAATGCATCACTAATTGGGGCAGGGAATGAATGTTTGTGCGTCTCAATATGCACAGGACCTGCACGGCCCGTGCGGAATGTGCTTGTTGCACCGTAATGTCTAGTCACTTCACAGAGGCCATATGCATCTCAACGTGCACTTAACCTTACAGTACACGTACCAGCCCACAAGAGCGATGATGGGTGGGCAAGGGCACAATCGTTCTGTGGGACAGTGTCGGACCAACCTAGCGAGTAGAGATGCTCCACTTTGCTGTTTTCCTCGCAGACAGCCACTGTACGGTTTTTTCGTCCATGTTGGCCAATTGCAAAGCGGTCCAGGTGCCAGGGAGGCAAAGTACGAGGGCTGTCCGGAAAGTAAGTTACGATCGGTCACGAAATGGAAACGACTATGAAAATCCGATAAAGCTTTGCAAAGATGTGTTGGGCAGTGTCTCTAGTATGACTCTAGGTAGAATTATGTCGCTCTTTTCATTCCTGAGCTCTTAGTGAGCGCGTAAAGATGTTATAGAAAATAGTGCCTCCCGCCAAGTACGAGGGCCTGGTGAGAATTTTCCCCTGAAGCTATGCAACCAACATTACACAACTGTCGTGCGGTTTCTTCTTCAAGATTGTGGGGGTCTGAGCACTATGGGACTTAACATCTATGGTCATCAGTCCCCTAGAACTTAGAACTACTTAAACCAAACTAACCTAAGGACAGCACACAACACCCAGCCATCACGAGGCAGAGAAAATCCCTGTCCCCGCCGGGAATCGAACCCGGGAACCCGAGCGTGGGAAGCGAGAACGCTACCGCACGACCACGAGATGCGGGCCTTCTTCTTCAAGACAATTCTCAGCCTCATTCTGCAGGGGCAATGAAGATGTTCCTGCATCGTTTCAATTGGAAATGTTTGGTTACCCACAATACAGCCCGTAATTGTCTCCCACTGAGTTTCATCTCAGCTCAAACGAACTGCTGGCTATGAAGACAACATTTTGGCACAGACAACGAGCTTTCGGCCAGCGTAGAGAATTGGCGGAAAGCACTGGCGGCTGCCTTCTATGATGGGGGTATTGGAAAGTTGGTACAACGCTACGACGAATGTCTGAGTCAGAACGGCGACTACGTAGAGTTGAAAGGTGTAGCTAACTGTTACAAATGAAACATTTCTGATTTTCACTGTGATTTTCATTTCGCGATCAGTCGTAACTTACTTTCTGGACAACCCTCGTAGCAGGTGTACAGGTGGACGGGCGACTCTGTGGCGCAGGTGTCCCCCGTGTCAAACGGCTACCTGGCGTCCTGCGGCCGGGTCTCGTTCGACGCGGAGGCCCGCCCACTCAACGAGACGGCGGCCGAGGTGCGCTGGGACAGGGGCGGCGCCACGGCGCGCCTGCCGGGCGTCATCGGCTACGTGCTGCACTACAGCGCGGCCAGCGACGACGGGGGCGCCGGGGCTGCGGCGCACCAGAACACCGACGAGTGCCACACCGACGGCTGGAAGGTGGGTGACGGCAGCGCCGCTCCGCTCCACGTGGTCCTTCCCACCGTGGGCACCAGCCAGCACCTTGGGACCACACCACGTGCGTTCACTCAGGCTTTTTGCGGATGATGCTGTGGTATATCGAGAGGTTGTAACAATGGAAAATTGTACTGAAATGTAGGAGGATCTGCAGCGAATTGACGCATCCTGCAGGGAATGGCAATTGAATCTCAATGTAGACAAGTGTAATATGCTGCGATTACATACACTCCTGGAAATTGAAATAAGAACACCGTGAATTCATTGTCCCAGGAAGGGGAAACTTTATTGACACATTCCTGGGGTCAGATACATCACATGATCACACTGACAGAACCACAGGCACATAGACACAGGCAACAGAGCATGCACAATGTCGGCACTAGTACAGTGTATATCCACCTTTCGCAGCAATGCAGGCTGCTATTCTCCCATGGAGACGATCGTAGAGATGCTGGATGTAGTCCTGTGGAACGGCTTGCCATGCCATTTCCACCTGGCGCCTCAGTTGGACCAGCGTTCGTGCTGGACGTGCAGACCGCGTGAGACGACGCTTCATCCAGTTCCAAACATGCTCAATGGGGGACAGATCCGGAGATCTTGCTGGCCAGGGTAGTTGACTTACACCTTCTAGAGCACGTTGGGTGGCACGGGATACATGCGGACGTGCATTGTCCTGTTGGAACAGCAATTTCCCTTGCCGGTCTAGGAATGGTAGAACGATGGGTTAGATGACGGTTTGGATGTACCGTGCACTATTCAGTGTCCCCTCGACGATCACCAGTGGTGTACGGCCTGTGTAGCAGATCGCTCCCCACACCATGATGCCGGGTGTTGGCCCTGTGTGCCTCAGTCGTATGCAGTCCTGATTGTGGCGCTCATCTGCACGGCGCCAAACACGCATACGACCATCATTGGCACCAAGGCAGAAGCGACTCTCATCGCTGAAGACGACACGTCTCCATTCGTCCCTCCATTCACGCCTGTCGCGACACCACTGGAGGCGGGCTGCACGATGTTGGGGCGTGAGCGGAAGACGGCCCAACGGTGTGCGGGACCGTAGCCCAGCTTCATGGAGACGGTTGCGAATGGGCCTCGCCGATACCCCAGGAGGAACAGTGTCCCTAATTTGCTGGGAAGTGGCGGTGCGGTCCCCTACGGCACTGCGTAGGATCCTACGGTCTTGGCGTGCATCCGTGCGTCGCTGCGGTCCGGTCCCAGGTCGACGGGCACGTGCACCTTCCGCCGACCACTGGCGACAACATCGATGTACTGTGGAGACCTCACGCCCCACGTGTTGAGCAATTCGGCGGTACGTCCACCCGGCCTCCCGCATGCCCACTATACGCCCTCGCTCAAAGTCCGTCAACTGCACATACGGTTCACGTCCACGCTGTCGCGGCATGCTACCAGTGTTAAAGACTGCGATGGAGCTCCGTATGCCACGGCAAACTGGCTGACACTGACGGTGGCGGTGCACAAATGCTGCGCAGCTAGCGCCATTCGACGGCCAAAACCGCGGTTCCTGGTGTGTCCGCTGTGCCGTGCGTGTGATCATTGCTTGTACAGCCCTCTCGCAGTGTCCGGAGCAAGTATGGTGGGTCTGACACACCGGTGTCAATGTGTTCTTTTTTCCATTTCCAGGAGTGTAGAAAGAAAGATCCCTTATCATTTAGCTACAATATAGCAGGTCAGCAACTGGAAGCAGTTAATTCCATAAATTATCTGGGAGTACGCATTAGGAGTGATTTAAAATGGAATGATAACATAAAATTAATCGTCGGTGAAGCAGATGCCAGACTAAGATTCATTCGAAGAACCGCCAGCCGGTGTGGCAGTGCGGTTCTAGGCGCTTCAGTCTGGAAACGCGTGACCGCTACGGTCGCAGGTTCGAATCCTGCCTCGGGCGTGGATGTGTGTGATGTCCTTAGGTTAGTTAGGTTTAAGTAGTTCTAAGTTCTAGGGGACTGACGACCTTAGAAGTTAAGTCCCATAGCGCTCAGAGCCATTTGAACCAAAGTGCTTGGTGTCCCGAGAGACACCATATCAAAGATTTATCCCAGATACAGAGAAAGTGGAAAAACATATAAATCTACATTCATACTCCGCAAACCACCGTGAAGTACATGGTAGGGAGTAAGTCCTATTGTACCAATTATGAGGGTGTCTTCCCGTCCCATTCACATACGCAGCACGAGAATACGTCTGTGCATGTAGTAACTATTCTAATGACATCCTCATGATCCTTATATGAGCGATACACAGGTGGTTGTAGTATGTTCCTAAAGCCTTCAATTAAAGCCGATTCTTGAAACCTTGTTGACAGACTTTCTCGGTATAGTTTACGTATATCTTTAAGAGTCTTCTAGTTCAGTTGCTGTGACACTCTGCCATGGATCAAACAAACCAATGACCATTCGTGTTGCCCTCCTCTGTGTATGTCCAATATTCCTTGTTAGTGCTTTTTGGTACGGGTGCCACACACTAGAGAAATATTGTAGAACTTTTCACACAAGTGATTTGTAAGCAATCTCTTTTGCAGACTGATTCCATTTCCCCAGTATTCTACCAGTAAACTGAATTCTACCACCTACTTTACCCATGACTGAGCCTATGTGGTCATTCCATTTCACATGCCTACAAAGTGTTACACCCATGTATTTGCATGAGTTGGCTGATCCCAACTGTGACTCACCGATACGCTATAGTCGTGGGATACTATGTTTTCTTCGTTTTGTGAAGTTCACAATTTTATTTTTCAGAACATTTAAAGCAAGTTCCCAATATTTGCACCAGTTTCAAAGCTTATAAACATCTGTCTGAATATTTATGTAGCTTGTTTCAGACAGAGAGAACTGCATCATCCGAAAAAGTTTGAGGTTGTTATTAATATTCTGCACAAGGTCATTATACACTGAAGAGCCAAAGAAACTAGATTTTTATACTTTCTTATTGCAGAAATTGCTAATTCAAATCTTAGCATCAAACGCAGAAACAATTTGGACTTTTGAAATATGAATTTTCGAGATGTTTTGCTGTTAGCTTCTTTAATTGGCCCAGCAACTCAATGTAACGCACGTTAAGTACACTCAATTTGCAGGGAAACAATCTTAAGTTCCCATCATGAAAATTTAAGGGTAAAAGTTATGGTAGAATTTACCATTTTAAAAATATGTCATTACTGTAGATGCGCAGGATGATCAGGCGTTAGTGCAAGCCGTTTCGCGGTCGGCGAGGACGGCTGCAGGGACAGGAGCTCCGCAGGAAGTTTAGTATGCTTTGTCGCGTCAATTATTTTTGACAAACGTAACACAAACACTTAAAAAGAGTAGTATATTATGAAGGTGAATCAAGCAAGTAGAAGCTGGAACTGCCTCCCTTCGCTCTTCATGCATTTTGCCACCTAATTAGGAGATTGCCTATTACACTCTACAGTTTCCTCCGAGAAATTGCAGCAATTTATTAATGGAAATGCCCTGTGGCTAGGGCCTCCCGTCTGGCAGATCGTTCGACTGGCGCAAGTATTTCGAGTTGGCACCACTGCGGCAACTTGCGTGTCGATGGGGATGAAATGATGATGATAAGGACAACACAACACCCAGTCCCTGAGCGAAGAAAGTCTCCGACCCAGCCGGGAATCAAACCCGGGCCATAAGGTATGACATTCTGTCGCACTGACCACTCAGCTAGCAGGGGTGAACATTTTCTTAATGAATGTTAGTTTTAAGTTCACCTAAAGAGTGTGAATTCTATTTGTACGCCTTCTGTCTTAATGCCCCCTCCCTCCAAAGATAAAAGTCGCACAGGGTTAAACTGGGGGAACAGTGTGTCATAGTACGGCGTTTATGCCACATCGCTACACACTTTCATTGTATTTTGTTACTGTGTTTTAATATACAGTATAGGAAGATAAGTAACGGTAAACTAGCGAGTAAGTAGAACGACAAAGCAGACTCATCGAACGATGCGTCAGGTGGTAACATAGCGTGAGAACGGCCGGGTGAGCAAGAGCAGTAAAGTACTGGAGCAGAGAGGGACTCTGGGCCCCGAGAAGAGAAACTTCTTTTGTTTATATTCACTGTTTAAATGTTGATACACAGCTCCAGCCGCACTGGTGACATTACTTGCACTGAGAACTTGTTAATGATAATGTCAGTGTTACTCAGTTCATCAGGAAATGGTAATTACAATTTCTAGTTACTATCAGTGCTTATTGGTGGAAAGGATGCCAAACTGCTAAGAAAGATCGCCTCCGGTCTTTGATCGGTTTCCGAGGAGGTAATACGTGAATCTGTGTATGAAACCTGACCTCCTGTGAGAATGGAACAGTTTGTTCAAAAATTTCTTCGGATGACATAGTTCTGCGATGTGTTAATCCAAGGCAGTCTACGAGGGTTGGAACTTTAATGGTGGCAATTATTTATTTACAGCTTATAAAATGACTTTTATCTTAATAATATGAATATTTATATATGTGTTTGGAGAGAGAGAGAGAGAGATGATTTTTGATTGAGATTTTTACTTTAAGTCGTAGCTGGTACCTGAATTTTGGTTGCTGCCTTCTTGAATGATCAGCTTCTGCACCAGTTGGTGACGTATTATAATTTGGAGGAAGTTATTGTTCTTTAAAACTTAAAATACGACTCTGTTGGTTACTTGACCGTATTGCGGATAGCTTTGAGCCCAAGTTTTCGTTGCTTTCCATACCTAAGGGACCATTACTGTAAATAAATAAGATCAAACAGCAAACTGCTTTTCGTGAGAAAAGGAGATTGCTTGGCACTAAAACTTCCTTCAAACTACACTTCCTGCTACGTCAAAATTGGTCAGCGGAGTTCAGCACCATACTATTGTACAAGAACATAATCCAATTACTGTAATTAATAAATTATGAGACGTTGTTACTTATTGAATGAAAACTATAGAGAATGCATTTTTTTCCTGTATTTTAGTGAACTTTGTACACTTACAGTTATGTCGACTGATAGACGGCGACGACAATGAAGTTCACCTCCTTTTCCAAAAACAAGATATTTCTATTCTTCTATTCCAGTAAATTTGTATACTTAAATGTTTGGCAACTCTTACACATACTTTACTCGGTTTTATCACTGAAACAGCAATTTTCATTAAATGTAACAATACGTTCTGAGCGACGGCCTAGCAACACGTCCTCTTTCCACAAGACACAGATTAACAGTTCTCTTTTTTTATATAAATCAATTGTCTTTTATTTAGAGTCAAAGATTCACAACTACTATCGTTGCGGGGATTGCGCGCTAAACAGTTTGTTGCTGTCCAGCTGCGCTTCACTTCACTTCAAGTACTTTTTCAATCGCATTTACATTTACGGTATTTACATACATTACTGAGCTTATCAGAATAAAATCAGACACAAATTAGTTTAGAAAAAGGGGCAGTGAGACTCACATAACATTACAAGTTCGTACAAAATAGATACATGTTTCAAGGTTTTACCGACCTTCGAAGTAGTGAAAGTCGTAGGATACTCTTAGCAGTGCCAGTTGTGTTGACACTTCGAGCGGCGCGGTCTATTGACCGATGAATTTGTAGCAGTTCTGAAGCGAATGCCGTGAAGTGTTTCCTTCAGTTTAGAAATCGAGTTGAACTCATGAGGGTGGTGCAGTAGGTGTTATAGGACTTAGTAGCCCCATCAGTCAAAGAAATCAGTAACAGCTTACACTGTACGTGCTTGAACATTGTCCTGCAGAATGATGGTCAGGTCCTGCAGGAAGTGTCATCACTTCTGTCTCAAAGTTGTTCATTTTTGGAACACAACCTACGAGTAGCTGTACAACCTCTAGAAGTGTGTGTCATGAATTTTTATGATGTCTGTCTATTTAAGTCGATACTAAGGCAACTTCATGTATGTGTCAGAAAACAAGGTGTCCGAACGTCTTTTTCGGCAGTAGATACCATGTACTTTCTGACATTATGCAGTACTCTATAATAAAGTCTTATAAATTTTAGAATGTTGTATTTTCATGGTGTGGTTTGTTCATACCTGAAATCAGTACCGGCCGTGAATCCCTATATTGTATGATCAAAGCAACAAAACGTAATAAAGGTGGGCAGCGATGTGGCATAAACGCCGCACCCTCGTAGGTGCTGTGGAGTGCATCGTGACCTACCAAAGCCCCCAGTATTACTCATTTGAGAAACTTGTGCCCTGTGTCGAAGCTGCGTCCGTGGTATCGCTAGTAATTTCGGGAGTACCGCAAGGAAGCGTGATAGGACCTTTATTGTTTACAATATACATAAATGACTTAGTTGACAACATCGGTAGCTCCGTGAGGCTATTTGCAGATGACACGGTTGTCTACAAGAAAGTAGCAACATCAGAAGACTCGTACGTACTCCAGGAAGACCTGCAGAGGATTAATGCATGGTGCGACAGCTGGCAGCTTTCCCTAAACGTAGATAAATGTAATATAATGCGCATACATAGGGGCAGAAATCCATTCCAGTACGATTATGCCATAGGTGGTAAATCATTGGAAGCGGTAACGACCGTAAAATACTTAGGAGTTACTATCCGGAGCGATCTGAAGTGGAATGATCACATAAAACAAATAGTGGGAAAAGCAGGCGCCAGGTTGAGATTCATAGGAAGAATTCTAAGAAAATGTGACTCATCGACGAAAGAAGTAGCTTACAAAACGCTTGTTCGTCCGATTCTTGAGTATTGCTCATCAGTATGGGACCCTTACCAGGTTGGAGTAATAGAAGAGATAGACATGATCCAGCGAAAAGCAGCGCGATTCGTCATGGGGACATTTAGTCAGCGCGAGAGCGTTACGGAGATGCTGAACAAGCTCCAGTGGCGGACACTTCAAGAAAGGCGTTACGCAATACGGAGAGGTTTATTATCGAAATTACGAGAGAGCACATTCCGGGAAGAGATGGGCAACATATTACTACCGCCCACATATATCTCGCGTAATGATCACAACGAAAAAATCCGAGAAATTAGAGCAAATACGGAGACTTACAAGCAGTCGTTCTTCCCACGCACAATTCGTGAATGGAACAGGGAAGGGGGGATCAGATAGTGGTACAATAAGTACCCTCCGCCACACACCGTAAGGTGGCTCGCGGAGTATAGATGTAGATGTAGATGTAGTAGTATGCCCCCACGTCTGTGAGCCGGGCTACAGTGGAGCTGCCGCCTGCTCTGCAGATGGAGTTCGCCATGCTGCCGCTGCGGGAGCGGCGCGCCGTGCTGTCGGGGCTGCGGCCGCACACGCGCTACGAGTTCTACGTGCGCGCCTACTTCTCGGACAGCGTGCGCGACGGGAGTCGAAGCGCGGTCCGCCACTTCAGCACCCCCGCCGGGCGGCCGTCGGCGCCGAGGCGGCTGCGCGCCGTCGCGGCGCCAGGGCTGCCAACCGCCGAGGGCGTCGCCCTGCGCTGGCAGCCGCCGCTCCACCCCAGGTACAGGCCGGGCCGGCGCCGCCAGCCAGTGGCAGCCCTGTCTCTCCTACTCTACTCATCCTTCCCCTCTTCCCCTCTACCCATCCTCACTTTCTTCGTTATGCCCAATAGAAGAGCGCATTTGAATTTGTTAGCTCGCTCTGACAGCTTCCTTGTCCTCTTCCCAAAATCTCTTCGTGAAATCTCTGTCTCTTGTCTTGCGTTCCCTCGTCCACTATTCTCCAATGCTGTACTTAGAGTTCTCTGGGAATGTGTGATTTGTTTTCAGATAGTATCTGAGGCAACCGAGAGCTTTATACCGAATGAATTAACCATGGTAGTGTACACCTCTGAAACTGTCACACAAAGTATACACCTATCTCACAGACATCCTCAATTACACGCATCAAAAGGAGTTTTGCATCACCCAGTTCCCAGAACTCCTGAAGATAGACGTGGACTGTGCATATTGTATCACAGACGCAGACCCTTTGGCTGTTCAGAGATGTCACTAAACCTGCCCAAAGATGTAAACAACCATCCATGAGCACCGTCCGATCACTTCCAGTCATTCCACCAGAAACGGTCGTGTTGTCTGTAGTTCAACCATGCCTAGACGGTCAATACCGCGGTTCGATAGCTTCCGCATTGTTACTTTGTACCAGGAAGGGCTCTCAAAAAGGGAATTGTCCAGGCGTCTCGGACTGAACCAACGCGATGTTGTTCTGACATGGAGGACATACTGAGAGACAGGAACTGTAGATGACATACCTCACTAAGGCCGCCCAAGGGCTATTACTGCAGTGCATGACTGCTACCTTCGGATTATGGCTCTGAGGAAACCTGACAGCAATGCCACCATGTTGAATAATGCTTTTCGTGCAGCCACAGGACGTCGTGTTACGACTCAAACTGTGCGCAATAGGCTGCATGATGCGCAACTTCACTCCCGACGTCCATGGCGAGGTCCATCTTTGCAACCACCACACACCATGAAGCTCGGTACAAATTGGACCAACAACATCCCGAATGGACCGCTCAGGATTGGCATCACGTTCTCTTCACCGATGAGTGTCACGTATACCTTCACCAGACAATCGTCTGAGACATGTTTGGAGGCAACCCGGTTAGGCTGAACACTTTAGCCACCCTGTCCAGCGAGTGCAGCAAGATGGATGTTCCCTGATGTTTTGGGGTGGCATTATTGGGGCCGACATATGCGACTGGTGGTCATGGAAAGCGGTGTAACGGCTATACGATAGGTGAATGCTATTCTCCGACCGATAGTGCAACCATGTTGTTGTTGTGGTCTTCACTCCTGAGACTGGTTTGATGCAGCTCTCCATGCTACTCTATCCTGTGCAAGCTTCTTCATCTCCCAGTACCTACTGCAGCCTATATCCTTCTGAATCTGCTTAGTGTGTTCATCTCTTGGTCTCCCTCTACGATTTTTACCCTCCACGCTGCCCTCCAATACTAAATTGGTGATCCCTCGATGTCTCAGAACAGGTCCTACCAACCGATCCCTTCTTCTAGTCAAGTTGTGCCACTAGCTCCTCTTCTCCCCAATTCTATTCAATACCTCCTCATTAGTTATGTGTTCTAACCAACTAATCTTCAGCAGTCTTCTGTAGCACCACATTTCGAAAGCTTCTATTCTCTTCTTGTCCAAACTATTTATCGTCCATGTTTCACTTCCATACATGGCTACACTCCATACAAATACTTTCAGAAACGACCATATCGGCAGCATATTGGCGAGGCATTCGTCTTCATGGACGACAGTTTGCGCCCCCATCGTACACATCTTGTCAATGACCTCCTTCAGGCTAACGACATCGCTCGACTAGAAAGGCCAGCATGTTCTCTCGACATGTACCCTATAGAACATGCCTTGGAGTGATTGAAACGCACTGTTTATGGACGACGTGACCCACCAACCACTCTGAGGGATCTACGCCGATCGCTGTTGAGGAGTGGGACAATCTGGACCAACAGTGCCTTGATGAACTTGTGGATAGTATGCCACGACGAATACAGGCATGCATCGACGCAAGAGGACGTGCTGCCGGGTATTAGAGGTACCGATGTGTGCAGCAATCTGGACCACCACCTCTGAACATCTCGCTGTATGGTGGTACAACATGTAATGTGTGGTTTTCATGAGCAATAAAAAGGGCGGAAATGATGTTAATGCTGATCAGTACTCCAGTTTTCTGTACAGGTTCCGGAACTCTAGGAACCGAGGTGATGCAAAGCTCTTTTTGATGTGTTTGTTTGCTGTCCCACACTCTTGTGCGGAGGTTCCGGAAAGTGTTCGCCGGTTTGGCAATTGTCGCATTTACTTCAGCGCCTAGAGAATGATCTTCTGACTGTAGGAAAGAGAGGTACAAGAATTTCTCGCCTACATTCACCAACACACAAAGGAATTAATGAAATTTAGGTGCCAGTGGGCATCGATTTAAATCAATGGAAAAGTTGCAAATTTGTGCCAAAGTGGGATTCGAAACTGGGTCCCCTCATTGGGCAGATGCTCTGACGACTAAGCCATCTGGCCACAGTGGTCATCGCAACTGCATAGATTACCCTAGCACGACTTCCATCAGACCCAAATTCTACATCTACAGGGTTATTACAAATGATTGAAGCGATTTCACAGCTCTACAATAACTTTATTACACTCCTGGAAATGGAAAAAAGAACACATTGACACCGGTGTGGCAGACCCACCATACTTGCTCCGGACACTGCGAGAGGGCTGTACAAGCAATGATCACACGCACGGCACAGCGGACACACCAGGAACCGCGGTGTTGGCCGTCGAATGGCGCTAGCTGCGCAGCATTTGTGCACCGCCGCCGTCAGTGTCAGCCAGTTTGCCGTGGCATACGGAGCTCCATCGCAGTCTTTAACACTGGTAGCATGGCGCGACAGCGTGGACGTGAACCGTATGTGCAGTTGACGGACTTTGAGCGAGGGCGTATAGTGGGCATGCGGGAGGCCGGGTGGACGTACCGCCGAATTGCTCAACACGTGGGGCGTGAGGTCTCCACAGTACATCGATGTTGTCGCCAGTGGTCGGCGGAAGGTGCACGTGCCCGTCGACCTGGGACCGGACCGCAGCGACGCACGGATGCACGCCAAGACCGTAGGATCCTACGCAGTGCCGTAGGGGACCGCACCGCCACTTCCCAGCAAATTAGGGACACTGTTGCTCCTGGGGTATCGGCGAGGACCATTCGCAACCGTCTCCATGAAGCTGGGCTACGGTCCCGCACACCGTTAGGCCGTCTTCCGCTCACGCCCCAACATCGTGCAGCCCGCCTCCAGTGGTGTCGCGACAGGCGTGAATGGAGGGACGAATGGAGACGTGTCGTCTTCAGCGATGTCGCTTCTGCCTTGGTGCCATTGATGGTCGTATGCGTGTTTGGCGCCGTGCAGGTGAGCGCCACAATCAGGACTGCATACGACCGAGGCACACAGGGCCAACACCCGGCATCATGGTGTGGGGAGCGATCTCCTACACTGGCCGTACACCACTGATGATAGTCGAGGGGACACTGAATAGTGCACGGTACATCCAAACCGTCATCGAACCCTTCGTTCTACCATTCCTAGACCGGCAAGGGAACTTGCTGTTCCAACAGGACAATGCACGTCCGCATGTATCCCGTGCCACCCAACGTGCTCTAGAAGGTGTAAGTCAACTACCCTGGCCAGCAAGATCTCCGGATCTGTCCCCCATTGAGCATGTTTGGGACTGGATGAAGCGTCGTCTCACGCGGTCTGCACGTCCAGCACGAACGCTGGTCCAACTGAGGCGCCAGGTGGAAATGGCATGGCAAACCGTTCCACAGGACTACATCCAGCATCTCTACGATCGTCTCCATGGGAGAATAGCAGCCTGCATAGCTGCGAAAGGTGGATATACACTGTACTAGTGCCGACATTGTGCATGCTCTGTTGCCTGTGTCTATGTGTTGTAGTTCTGTCAGTGTGATCATGTGATGTATCTGACCCCAGGAATGTGTCAATAAAGTTTCCCCTTCCTGGGACAATGAATTCACGGTGTTCTTATTTCAATTTCCAGGAGTGTATTTGAGATATTTTCACAATGCTTTGCACACACATACAAAAACTCAAAAAGTTTTTTTAGGCATTCACAAATGTTCGATATGTGCCCCTTTAGTGATTCGGCAGACATCAAGCCGATAATCAAGTTCCTCGGCGCAGCATGTCCCCATCAATGAGTTCGAAAGCATCGTTGATGCGAGCTCGCAGTTCTGGCACGTTTCTTGGTAGAGGAGGTTTAAACACTGAATCTTTCACATAACCCCACAGAAAGAAATCGCATGGGGTTATGTCGGGAGAGCGTGGAGGCCATGACATGAATTGCTGATCATGATCTCCACCACGACCGATCCATCGGTTTTCCAATCTCCTGTTTAAGAAATGCCGAACATCATGATGGAAGTGCGGTGGAGCACCATCCTGTTGAAAGATGAAGTCGGCGCTATCGGTCTCCAGTTGTGGCATGAGCCAGTTTTCCTGCATGTCCATATACACGTGTCCTGTAACGTTTCTTTCGCAGAAGAAAAAGGGGCCGTAAACTTTAAACCGTGAGATTGCACAAAACACGTTAACTTTTGGTGAATTGCGAATTTGCTGCACGAATGCGTGAGGAGTCTCTACCACCCAGATTCGCACATTGTGTCTGTTCACTTCACCATTAAGAAAAAATGTTGCTTCATCACCGAAAACAAGTCTCGCACTGAACGCATCCTCTTCCATGAGCTGTTGCAACCGCGCCGAAAATTCAAAGCGTTTGACTTTGTCATCGGGTGTCAGGGCTTTTAGCAATTGTAAAAGGTAAGGCTTCTGCTTTAGCCATTTCCGTAAGATTTTTCCAAACCGTCGGCTGTGGTACGTTCAGCTCCCTGCTTGCTTTATTCGTCAACTTCCGCGGGCTACGCGTGAAACTTGCCCGCACGCGTTCAACCGTTTCTTCGCTCACTGCAGGCTGATCCGTTGATTTCCCCTTACAGAGGCATCCATAAGCTTTAAACTGCGCATACCATCGCCGAATGGAGTTAGCAGTTGGTGGATCTTTGTTGAACTTCGTCCTGAAGTGTCGCTGCACTGTTATGACTGACTGATGTGAGTGCATTTCAAGCACGACATACGCTTTCTCGGCTCCTGTCGCCATTTTGTCTCACTGAGCTCTCGAGCGCTCTGGCGGCAGAAACCTGAAGTGCGGCTTCAGCCGAACAAAACTTTATGAGTTTTTCTACGTATCTGTAGTGTGTCGTGACCATATGTCAACGAATGGAGCTACAGTGAATTTATGAAATCGCTTCAATCATTTGTAATAGCCCTGTACATCTGATCTACAAAGATACTCGGCAAGTCACTGTAGGTTGTGTGGCATAGGGTAGCCTGTGTGTCACTGCTAGTCCATTCCTTTCCTGTTCCACTCGCAAACAGCGCGAGGGGAAAACGATTGTGTATATGCCTCCGTATGAGCCCTAATTTCTCGTATCTTATCTTCATGTTGCTACACGCAATGTATGCTCGCGGCAATAGAATCGTACGGCAGTCAGATTCAAATGCCGGTTCTCTAAATTTTCTTAGTAGTGTTTCTCGAGAAGAACGTCGCTTTCCCTCCAGGAATTGCGACTTGAGTTCCCGAAGCATCTCCATAACACTTGCATATTGGTCGAACGTACCGGTAACAGATCTAGCAGCCCACCTCTGAATTGCTTCGATGTCTTCCTTTAATCCGACCTGGTACAGATCCCAAACACTGGAGCAGTACTCAAGTATAGGTCGCACCAACTTCCTATATATAGTCTCCTTCGCAAACGAACCTCTCTTTCCGTGATCTTAACTCATCTGCACACTGTTGGCATTGTGTCCCTGCCTATTATCCTCATTTTTGGCAGCGTTTCGCCGATTCCTGTCGGCAGTGGGTGGGTAAGTTGAGAATTTGCGTCTGCGGGAGGTGACCTTGGGTAGTCCATGCAGTTGCGATGATCGATGTGTCCAAATGGCTGCCGGCACGGTAGCTCAGCATGTTCGTCAGAGGGTTACCCGCCCTCCGTAATAAAAAAAAAACTGAGTTAATGGAACGACGATGAACTTGAACAAGCTTCATGAGACGTCCGCCCCAAACAAATGGAACTAACAATCACGAACAAACAGGTATCAAGGGAAAAAATGCCTACTGAGCAGGAGACCTGGGTTCAAATCCTGGTCCGGCACAAATTTTCTGCTTTCCCCACTGATTTAAATCAATGCTTACTGGCAACTAAATGTCACGAATTCCTTCGTCTCCTGGTTCATAGTAGCTGCAGGATCAAAGTGGGGCCTGTTCTTACGGACATGTGCCAAAGAACAGCCACCACGTTTACATTCAACAAGGCTAATCTTAGGAGGACATATCTGTATATCCATGCGCCATTATCACAGTCTTCTTTATATTCGCAGACATGGAGAAGATCTTGCATGTTGCAACAGCAGCTGCACAGCAGGTGTCAATCTTCATCATTCTCAAAATGTACTGTAAGATTTTGAGAACTGTTTTTCCATTGACTTTTCACTTTTTCTACCACCGCCTCGATTGTGACACGCCGATGTAAGAGGATAAAGGCTCTGTTTCTCTTTAGGTTCCTGATTCTCCACAGAGAGATAGTCTGCCACTTGATTGTTTGTCATTCATAATTATCTGACAACAATGGAAGCGTCCACATTACGTAACTACGACGTCAGATGATGGTGTATTGTTGTCGTGCACTTCCACCGACTCAGCATGAATTGTTACGGCTTTGTTCCCCTCCAGATATGGACAACCACTCAGTGTACGCTTCTCCAGTTTAGCGCTGCGCTGCACCGTTTCGTTTTGGCTCGTCTATGCTCATACTAAGGGACTGTGGCGCACAGATTTCATTGTCTACTGAGACTTCAGGCGTGTGTGGGTGAACAAACAAAAAATTAGCCGGCCGCTGTGGCCGAGCGGTTCTAGGCGCTTCATTCCGGAGCCGCGCTGTTCCTACGATCGCAAGTTTGAATCCTGCCTCGGGCATGGATGTGAGTGATGTCCTTAGGTTAGGTAGGTTTAAGTAGCTCTAAGTCTAGGGGACTGATGACCTCAGATGTTGAGTCCCATAGTGCTTAGAGCGATTTGAACCATTTTTGAACAAAAAATTAATTACGCAACTTCATTTCTTTGATGAGATAATTATCATTAATGGCGTGGCAGTTACGCATCGCTTTAGACTTACAAAAAACATATGTACCAAAAAAAATGTTCAAATGTGTGTGAATTTACAAAGGACCAAAAGTGCTGAGGTCATAGGTCCCATGACTTCCACACTACTTAAAGTAACTTAGGCTAAGAACAACACACACACCCATGCCCGAGGGAGGACTCGAACCTCTGGGGGGGGGAAGGCCGAGCAATCCGTGACATGGCGCGTCTAACTGCGCGGCCATTTCGCGCGGCAAATACACTCGTATACATACACTGACCTAGAAAATGTCATGGGATAGACGCCTAATACCACGTGGGGCCTCGTCTGCCACTGCGGACTGCAGTGAAACGCCATGGAAGTGAGCCTACAAGTCCCTGGACTCCTCCTCTGGAAACAGGACACCAAATAGCTTGCAGAGCTGCAGCCAATTGTGATCTGTTCATGGATGCAGACTCCGTGGCATGGAGCCTGAGTTCCGTGACATCCGAGTTACTCTTGGTGGCGCTCATATCTGGATGGCGGAAAGTTATCATCTTGAACCATTGCAGAACCGTCAGGTTATTGGAAGGCCGACAAGGAATGGTCCCCGAGCAGCTCAACGTACCACAGACCTTTCAAAGACTCTTCAAATGGTTCAAATGGCTCTGAGCACTATGGGACTTAACATCTGAGGTCATCAGTCCCCTAGAACTTAGAACTACTTAAACCTAACTAACCTAAGGACATCACACACATCCATGCCCGAGGCAGGATTCGAACCGCTCGGCCACACCGGCAGGCAAAGACTCTTCCAGAGCAACTAGGGCGCCAGTTCCATTCCAGGAAAAAGCACCGCAGATCATAACGGAGGCTGCACAGCTTTGGGTCCAAATGAAAAAAACAGTTCTCAAAATCTTACAGTACATTTTGAGAATGATGAAGATTGACACCTGCTGTGCAGCTGCTGTTGCAACATGCAAGATCTTCTCCATGTCTGCGAATATAAAGAAGACTGTGATAATGGCGCATGGATATACAGATATGTCCTCCTAAGATCTTCTTGCAAGGCAGGATCCATCATTCATGTGGTCTGCGACGCACAGTGTGCCTCCCATCGGCATGGTGCAGTTGAAAAAATGATTGGTCGGACCATATCACGTTATGCCATTGTTCCAGTATCCATCCCTGGTGATTGGCGACAAATGCAAGCTGTGTTCCCAATGCCTTAGGTTAACAGTGACACATGTGTACGGTGCTGGCTCCCATAGTCCATGGTACCTATGTTCCTATGGATTGTCGACTGGGGGACACGGCTGGCACATCCTGAGTATTGTTGTCCTTGTGCCACTATTGACGATCCGTCTCAGATGTCACAGTCATCGAGGGTGGCTGGACGGGCGGTAGTTGGTCTGTGGTGGACTGTCACATCCTTATTCAACCACTCACGATACACCCAGGACATGGTTGAACGTGTGAAGCCCAATTCCTGCACCACTGCTGAAATCGAAATTCACATTCGTCCTGCATCGACCACCATGCCCGTTCGAACCGCGTCAGCTCACGACGATGTTGCATGTCACACAGTTGACTTGCATAAATACTTCTTTTCAGAAGCTCTCCTACACAGCTGTAGCTGGCACGAGGAAAGCGTGGTGCTAATACAACGCACTTGCGCCATATGTGAACCATTATCCTATGACATTTGCTAAGTCAGTGTAATGTACAAATTTACAGATAAAAAAAAAAATGTCGTGTGACTGGAGCCTCCCGTCGGGTAGACCGTTCGCCTGGTGCAAGTCTTTAGACTTGCTCTTCGATGGGGATGAAATGATGATGATTAGGACAACACAACACCCAGTCCCTGAGCGGAGAAAATCTCCGACCCAGCCAGGAATCGAAACCAGGCCCTTAGGATGGGACAGTCTGTCGCACTGACCACTCAGCTACCGGGGGCGGATAATTTACAGATGTATTATTTGGATAAATGATCTATGTGCATCAACAAGCTCAAGGGATCTCCAGAGTGCAAATTTCGAACACTCATTTCGTTTCATTTACTCCAAGATACTGTGGATGTTTGTTATAGACCAGACAGTTACCCTCAAAATATATGTCCAATTCCCGGTTGGCTAGGATCTTACCCTGATGAAGGCAAGTATATGCAGTTTTGTTGTGGTTCAGTTGATGTCCCCATATGCGAAACTATTGTCCCATTATACTTAGGTCTTTTCTTAGCATATTTTCAGTGACGTCCATTTATTCATAATACTTCATGGTCTCCTCTTGTAAGTCTCAGTGTACCCCAGGTAGCCTCTTTGCCGTGACTCACATTTTACCTGACGATATACTCAACCTGTGCCCAACACCTCGAACCATCACACAGCAAGTGTTATACTTAGTCACTGCGCGACAGGGGCGACATCCTGGAGTACGTGGTGCGCGTGCGTGCGCTGCCGGAAGGCGACCTGTGGGGGCGGGACTACTGCGTGCGTCCGCCACAGCCCAGCCTTGACGACCACAACATCGACGATGGCGGCGACGAGACGACCACCGCTGTGGCTGCCTCGACAGCCACCGAGCCGACGCGACGTGAGGATGGTCGCCGCTGCTGCAGGTCTGTCTGTCTGGTGACTCCTTCCTTTCCTCTGTTCCACTTGCTCCCTATTATCCCCTCCCCCTCTTCCTCTTTTCTACCACTTCCTTCACCAACACCTCCTCTCTCCCTACTCCTTCTTTCTCAAGTACCCTGGTTTGTCTTCTGTTTGTACCTCTTTTCCCTCTCTTTCTTACTTACCATTTTCCGATGGAGTCCCTCCTTTGACCATTCTCATTTCTTTGTCTTCTTTTTTTCCTCCCATTTTCCAGTTTCCTCTACTCCCCTTCTTATACAGCAATCCCTTCTTTCCATTCATCCCAACCACAGCAGCACCTCTGCTATTTGTCTCCGTATTGACTCAGTTTGTTCCCTTTGTTGTCTTCCAATCCTCTACACCTCTTTTTCTCCACTTTGTCCCTCTCCACTACATTACCCTTCTGCTTCATCTTCCTCATACTTCTGCTTTTCGCTTCTAGTATAGTATTTTCTTTCTTAGTCCATCTATTGCTTCTCCCTTTTTCTTCTGTCTTCTTATTCTCTCCTCTTCCTTTTTCTCCTCCATCTTTTTTGATTTATAATGTCTATTTTGTTTTCTTTTCTCTCATACCTTTCTCTCACTTCACTTCTTTCTGCTTGTGATTATCGTATTTATTACAATAATTATCATATCATAGTATTCATTTTCGTCTTACCGTTCCTGCACTGAGCGAGACAGCACAGTGGTGACCAGACTGAATTCACATTATGGAGGATGATGGTTCAAATCCCCATCTGGCCGTCCTCATTTAGGTTTTCCATGATTTCCCTAATTCGTTTAAGGCACATGGCGCGACGGTTCCTTTGAAAGGGCATGGGTGATTTCATTCCCAAACTATCCTTAGTCTGAGCTTTTCCTGCTCCTACTTCGTCTCCTCCATGTTTCTTCTCCTTCTTCTTCTTCTTCTTCTTCTTCTTCTTCTGCTACTGTCTTTACTTCTCTCCTATGTCCTTTTCTTCTCTATTTCCTTGAAATCATCCTGGTACTACTCCCTCTCCATCTCTTTCTCTTCATCCTCTACGTTTTCTTCCCTTCTCATCTTAGTTGAGATTCTTCTTCTTCTACATCCCCTCTCTCATCAAAAGCTTTTCTTGCCACTTCTTCTGCTCCTCCTCCTTCCATTCATTGTGATCCTGGTTTGATCTCATCCACTGTCCTATCCACCTCATCCTTGTACTTCTCCTCTGCTGGATCAGAAGTCGTCGATTCTGATACTGAAACGTATGATTTCAAGGCTGATATGATATCTAAAACTTACAGTTATGAGAAACATTGACCATACACCTCTGAATAAATAGTAACTACACTTTATTCAAAATTTCTGTGGTATAGGAATATGTTATCACCATCTTGCGTTACAAGAAATTGCCCGCGTCAGTGAGTGTACTGCCAATATTTCTGTTCGCCATACAAATGATCTTTAATCACTGGCAGTTCTGATAGTTTTTCCGTAACGAAAAGCCACAACTGGCTTTACTCATGCTCACAGAGATGCCTGAAGAGGCTGTTGAAGGAGAAACAGCCGCTTCAGTATCGTAAGGCAAATTAAGAGATTGACACAGCTCCACTCAACAGCCACTACTGTTTGCCGTGGAGATGAAACATTGTGGAATGATGTACCATATGTCACCTGAGTTCATTTTGAGTCAATGCCCATTTGGGCTACAGTTGTTGTTGTTGTTGTTGTTGTTGCCAGAGCTGACATCTCTGCATACTAAATTTTCAACTGCACTACACGTCGCGAGTGGAGGCCCACAATGAGTGGGCACTGCAGCCTGGCATCTCGCGTCACCATCAGGTAGGGGTGCAGTGATTACAACCAGCTTTCCAGCTTTTTGTGTAGCATCATACCTCTACAGTGCAATGGTTGAGCTGTTTAGTTTTTGCATGATAAGCAGGTGTAAGTTCATATCATGTGCTGTGGGTCTGCGACTACTCAAATGAAGCTTGGAAAATAAGTACAGATTGACATTTATTAAAACATTACTCTTTCATTTATGTAGTATTTTATCAAATTCATTATAACAGAATCTTCATAGGAAAGATATATCATTAAGTTCCAGAGCAGGAACAGTTTATGAGCAAGTAGCCATTGCAGAAAATCGAAGTCCATGATGCTTCAACTCCACTTAAAATCAAAAGCAACATCACATGGGTTTCCTAACACTTACCTATTTCCAGACACATAAGTTATCACATATTTCACAGTGATAACAACCCCGTAATACTAACAGGACATATATGGATCTAAGACGAGTTCAGCTCAGAATTATTCAAACACTGGTATTAGTATGAACTCCCAGCTCCTGCTGCCCAGCAAGATACAGAAAAATCCATGTGAGGTCTGATGACCCAGTTAGCTCTCCACAATTAGGTGAAAATGATTTGATAGCAAAAATGCATTATAACCCAGTCCACATATCACCATACCATTACTCATAACACAGTATAAACCCTAACCCAATAGGCAAGCAACCACCGATAACGTCTGTTCTGTCACATGAGTTCTATATTTTTAGGGGACCACAAGGCAAAGACCAGCTATACTGTCCATGAGTTTTTGGCGAAACACAGTGACAACAAGCAGTGAATGACATCGGTTCAGAGCAGCCAATTCCCTTCCATACAGAATTACTCAGAGGCCTACCACATAACAATCTCTCGATTCAGCACATGAGTATGACAGACAAGTAAGTTGCTCCCATCTACCAAGTTCCAAGAAAAGAAACACACCATGGTGTCCATGCTATACAGGCCTCATTTCTCTCTGAAGTCAGTGGTTGAAAGCCTCCACAGACTTAACCACAGTAAACACTGCAGGTTACAGTACAGTCACAGAGCACAGATTGCTATAGCCCCGCTTGTTGCACACACGTTTCATTACGTACTGTCCTATATACATCCCACAGCTGCTTCTTATCACTCTGTGGACCCTCACGTAACAACCGTCCCCACTGCCACCGCCGTCCTCCCAGCGATCTACATCTACATCCGTACTCCGCAAGCCACCTGGCAGTGTGTGGCAGAGGGTACCTTGAGTACCTCTATCGGTTCTCCCTTCTATTCGAGTCTCGTATTGTTCGTGGAAAGAAAGATTGTCGGTATGCTTCTGTGTGGGCTCTAATCTCTCTGCTTTTATCCTCATGGTCTCTTCACGAGATATATGTAGGAGGGAGCAATATACTGCTTGACTCCTCGGTGAAGGTATGTTCTCGAAGCTTCAACAAAAGCCCGTACCGAGCTACTGAGTGTGTCTTCTGCAGAGTCTTCCACTGGAGTTTATCTATCATCTCCGTAACGCTTTCGCGATTACTAAATGATCCTGTAACGAAGCGCGCTGCTCTCCGTTGGATCTTCTCTATATCTTCTATCAACCCTATCTGGTATGGATCCCACACTGCTGAGCACTATTCAAGTAGTGGGCGAACAAGCGTACTGTAACCTACTTCCTTTGTTTTCGGATTGCATTTCCTTAGGATTCTTCCAATGAATCTCAGTCTAGCATCTGCTTTACCAACGATTAACTTTATATGATCATTCCATTTTAAATCACTCCTAATGTGTACTCCCAGATAATTTATGGAATTAACTGCTTCCAGTTGCTGACCTGGTATTTTGTAGCTAAATGATAAGGGATCTATCTTTCTATGTCGATGTGCGACATGCAGCCCATTGCCAGCCACAAACCTATTGATAGGCAAAGATGTGCCAACTTCCAAAGCAGTACACTGCTACTACACTGTATTTACCTTCATATTATCCCCAAATCACCTTCCATGGTAATGAAGCATTCTTCTTACTCTACTGTATTAGCATAGTAAGTAAAATATTGTTACTTGTAGAGAGCGAGGTGGTGCAATGGTTAGCACACTGGACTCACATTCGGGAGGATGATGGTTCAAACCTGCGTCTGATCATCCTGATTTACCTTTCCCATGGTTTCCCTAAATCGCTTCAGGCAAATGCTTTGAAAGGGTGGCCTCCTTCCCCATCCTTCCCTAATCCGATTGGACTGATGACCTCTCTGTTTCATCCTCTTCCCTAAATCACCCAACCAACCACTGTCAATTGTGTTCTTCTCAGCACAGCAGTTTTGCTGGCCAGAGGTGTACACTAGTGACGCCACCGATTCCCCGCCCACAGCTGCGAGACCCCGCGACGGCGCTGCAGCCTGGACCTGTACTCGCGGTACTCGCAGAGCCGCCTGCTGGACTGGCACGGAGAACCCGACGACCTGGACGACCTGGACAGCCCGGCCGAGGCCGACGGGGCGAGCTGCCTGTCCGCGGGCTTCCACTGGCTGCTGCACGGCGACCTGCTGCCGCGCGCCGCCGCCACGGAGCTGGCGGACGTCGCTGCGGGCGACGCGGGCGCCCGAATCGTGGATACCGATGCGGACGTGGGCCCCGCCGCGGACGACACGGAGGCGGTGCGGGTGCCCGCGGGCAACTTGAGCGCGGAGCTGCACGGCCTGTCCCACTACTCGCGCTACGTGGCCCGCGTGGAGGCCTGCAACGACGGCGGCCGCTGCAGCCCGGCTGCGCTCATCACCTTCAGGTGAAAAGCTGCAGCGGCCCGCATGTGCTTTTTGTGCAGCGTCTTCCCAAAACACCACAGTGGCTAAGCTCTCTAGATATAACGTGATAAACACAAGTAAGCTTATAGCAGTACACTGCTACTACGCTGCTGTTACCTTAAGATTTAACAGGGATAAACTCAAAGGATTTCAGCACTTGTTTTATCTTATATAAAATACTATCTTAGCACCCACTGCTTCTCACGTGTAGACCTGTCGTCTGCACACATTGTTTTGTCTTTAATCAAATTTTTATATGTGATCAAGTTGCAATGCCTTCTAAACTTTTCACTCTAATTAAGGCCATAGAAGCATGACCTTCTGCAGATGCACTTCTGAAGAGCGATTCTGGTAGCGTCGACACTTCCATGGAAACTTTCATTCCCAACACATATTTCTCTATATGTAACTGAGAAGTGAAATATCAGTTTTCTTAAATTCAGGATTAAACTTTTTTTTACAGAACTAAATACTTTCTTCTTAGGGGCGACTTGCCAAAAACAGTAAAACAGGTATTTTTTTATATCTCACCAAGAAGTCAATTTCAGATTTTCATAGATTTAGCTTCAAAAATGCTTTGATAATTAATTAATTTCATAAAACTTAACATTCCCTATTTCACTCTCTAAGACGCTCAGATTTCGACAAATACTTGAACACTTTATTTCTGACCAGTAAGGCAAATACCACTTTTCATGGATGTAGCTTTAAAAATGCTTTAGTTGTTCTTTAATAATGATTTTTTTAAATTCATCGACTATTTGCCCCACTTAGTGGTTGAATTTCCAAAAATTCTAAAATACGTGTTTCTTTCTTATTTCTGAATGAGAAATGACGTATCAATTTTCGTAATTCTAGCTTCAAAACTGCCTCAATTGCGACATATTTTCAAAGTGAAGGAGTCCATTTTATAGATTTTTCAGAAGAGCTATTTTAAAGTTTAAAACGTTACAGTTTCATTGGTTATCGAAACATACTTTTGCAATTTATACAGTACATTTGACAGCCTTTTCTGTAATACTCCCTAAAACTGGAAAAAGTGTTATTAAAAATTGGACCCTGTATGTCTTTTATCTGAATGTCTATTTTTTAATTTATTTGTATAACGCACTAATTAGATTGTAAAAATCAGAATGTAATGTGATATTGGGATGATACTTCACTATAAAACTTCCCTGCAACTCCCTTGACCCTTGACTCATCTTTGAGTCTAGTCATTATCGTACAGGATGTTCATGACTAATCAGGTTTTATAAACAAAACTGTTTACCAATATTCTGTTTTTATTTTACTAAACTCATGTAAATTATAATGATTAATGACCCTATGTCTGAACTTTTGTATCTTTAAATCACCTGGTATACAACTACCAACAATTATTCAATAAATGGTTACAACACATACATTAAAAATATAGTTAATAGGACGTAATTTCAGGCATCAGCATAAATCACAGTTTTTATAACCCACAGTCTTCATTTCTCACTTTTTACTTATTACAAACAAATAACATAAAACGTTTTAGTAAATTCACTGCCGGAAAGGAATATTTGTTTAGTCTCTTCAGCCCCTGGGTCACAGAACACCTTCAGTTCTTGCAGATCACGATATTTTTCCTAGGTGATAGGTAGCAGTCCTGAAACATTGGACATGCGACCTCGTATTAGCATGGTACCTCAATAGGTTTGTTATAATAAAGTAGGACATGCTATTTCACACACTGTTATGATCTAGTTTCATTTAATTACTGTGACTAAAGTCTTTACCAGCCTACCTTCGTAACAGGGTGAAGGGAATAAAAACTCTCCTTCTGCAAGTTCTGGTTCCTCTTCCATTCGTCCAGCAGGAGCAGTAATAACTGATGTGATCCAAGATCCGTTGTGTCACGATCTATGATAAGCCTTGGATGGTGACATTCTGTCTTCATCTCCTTAATAATTTGCGATGGGAATGGACATTTTGGTCGAAATATGGGTTGCAAGAAATAGTCCGGTCACGTATCATTGCGGAATCAACTTCAACAACCTGAAAAGGATTGAGTTTTGGACGCGCTTTAATTATCTCTGTCCAGTCCTTTGGGAGCTCAGCTTTTGTTTTACGTCTGATGAGGCCCATGTCTTTATCACTTTCCAGGTATGATGTCCTCTTACTGGTAATGCTACGTGAATTGATTCAAATCGCTTTGCATAATGGAGAAGCTAATGGATGAACTTGAAGAGGGTGTAGTTTTTGTTTTGACCACCACATGAGCCATAGAAGATTTCCAAATTTTTAACCTCAGGATCCAGAAAGGAAGCAACATAATGATGCAGGAAAGAAACTACTTCATTTGAGCCTTTCTTCCCTATAGTTTCAGGATAAACATGAAACACTGCATTACTGTCTGATAGTCGATGTATGTCAAATAGACATAGAGAAAGCGGTCGCTTACATTAGACAATGTTGGTGCTGATGTTTGGGCATGGATGATTTCGTTGGAAATCCATACATATCGATTCTGTGTTTGTAAACTTTCTGCTTCTCTGCCGAGATTGTCTTTAATTCTGATAGAATGCATCAGCTTTTCCGCGGTGCAGTTCATATTCAATATCCTCTCTCTTAGTATTACTTTGAACGTCTGATCTTTCCTTTCCATCTGTCGCATGTGTGAGTTGTGCCTCTAGAGCATTGAGAGTTACAGAAAACTTATCACACGTACTGCATGTATCACTTCGAGGGAAACCGAATGAGCTGGCCGGAGTGGCCGAGCGGTTCTAGGCGCTACAGTCTGGAACCACGCGACTGTTACGGTCGCAGGTTCGAATCCTTCCTCGGGCATGGATGTGTGTGACGTCCTTAGGTTAGTTAGGTTTAAGTAGTTCTAAGTTCTAGGGGACTGATGACCTCAGAAGTTAAGTCCCATAGTGCTCAGAGCCATTTGAAACCGAATGAGATATTAAATTTTGTATTAAATATTTTACGATAAGTTTCATATCATACGGAACACGTAGAATGTGTCTTTTGAGACATCTTGAACAACTTCTTGATTGTGAGTTCTTCAGGCAAATACAGTTTCTGTGTTTCATTTATGTTGTAATGACTGTACCGTCCTTTAAATGGTTTGATGTGAGCGCAGGCGTTTTGCTCTGTTTCTGTTGAAAGTTTATGAAATTGGTTTCCGTGTTTCCCTCGTTTATTAACTGGCCCATGGCTTCATTTCTTAAGGAAGTCCTGATAGTTTCTAATCTTTTCTTTGAAATATCATCCAGTGATATAAAGGCCTTTTGACCAACAGACATTTCTGTCACAGTATTGTCTCTCATTATTCTGACCTTATAATTAAATGTATAATTACGCAAAGCAGCTGCTGTCTCATCTCTGTAGGGCCTTTGGCGTTGTACATTGTCAACAGAAATCAGTCCTGTCAGGTGACAACTTTGCTCATTTCACTCCTTCAGCAAACTGAAATTAGATATTAATGTAGACTTCTCTCCACCAGTTAGCAAATCAGTACAACTGTTCTTTCAGTTACAATGCTCTCCTACTTCATGTGAGATTGTTCTTAGCTTTTTATATACTTCAGATTGTCTACCATAGCTCTGTCTTTTTCTGGACTTACCACTGTAGCTTGGCTCTGGATATTCCATCGCCAGTTGAAACACCGACCTCAGTTGGATTTTACAAGAAATTCAATTCTATCTGCCACACCACAGAGCGCTGAAGCGATTATCAAGGCTGCTCTACGTTAGCACAAATCACGGCACGAAATTCAGTTCCACCATAGCACAAAGCAAAGAAGCTAATGTCAAATCTGCTTCATCTTAGCTTCGACAATACATAAAACAGATCAACAACGATATTGCATTTAACAATGTCAACAATGAGACTTCCATAAAAGCTGACAAAAAAATCAATACAGCTCAGAAATCCGCACCTGATGGACTTCACCCTTTCTGTCCGAGTATTGGACGGACTTGAACCGTTTTCTCCGTGTATACCATATTTTAATCTGGCTGCAACTCCGTGACTGTAACCATCACGTCCATTTAAGTTCACCCAACTAAAAATACATCTGATGAACTTCATAAAGATTCCACTAACCCATTTTCGTGAGATTTGGACTTAACCCCTTCTTTCCGTGTAGTGTTCACATTTTTTTCAGCCGAAAATGGCCGACAAAAAAAATGTGTTTCATTACTTATTGAAGGCCACTCGTCTGATATACCATACTCGCGCAAGTTCTTGTATATTCCTGGCCTCCTTAGGCTGAAGTCGTCTTGTAGAAGACCCAGCATGATTTGCGTTGAAGCTTTAGGGCGGGAGAGGCATTTTATTCACTGTTTCTTGAAGAGACTACCGACCTGGCACGACACACAGAATAACGCAAGAAAACCATCCCAGTGGAGTTGTCCATCTATTCTGGTTCTTCTTGATTTTTAACACATGCTGGCAGAAATGCAAGACCAATATGCTTATCGGATCACCTGTTTTGGACAAAGACAGGGTGTAGATGACTAAACTCTTCTGACAAGCTCTCTGGATCTCAGATAACTCTAGCCCTAAGGGTGAGAGTCCATAATACACCACTGCATTTGGGTGCATGATGGGTGCCAGCTGGCTTGTGTTGCTTTACAAAACACACTGTCACACAAGGTACCATCTTCTTTATTACAAACCATTAGATCCAGAAACGGGAAATCTTTAAATGTTCTAAAACTGACGGAAGCGTTGCAGACCCATGCTGCCCAATGTAGGCATTCGACAGAGGTACTCTATCGAAGAACATTTAGGTTTGGAAACCGCCGATTGAACTACTTGGTCCTCAAAGTCTTCCATAGAAAGGTTAGTTACTTAAGGAGACAGTGGACTACCCAAAACAACACCGTCAGTTTATTCTAAACGTTGGTTGTTGAATAAAGAATGAGTCAAGGTAAGCGCCTGTTCTAAAAGATGTCAGGTGTCCTCTTCCAGCTTAGCTCCTGTGAGTTCCCTGAATCGATCAGTGACTCTCTGGTGGACAGAGACCACATCAAAAGTCACTAATACGTAAGTTCGTTAAATGCGCGATTTCTTGAGTTCCGTGCAGTATTTTCTGAATTTCGAATATGATGGTGGCACAAGGCTTGAAATAGAAGCCAAATGTTTCGCTATGTGGTATGTTGGCGCTCCAAGATTTTTAGACGTGGTGTCAAAAATTATGATTCTTTGCTACTTTGAGAAAAACATACAGGACCACAATTGATGAAACCGAGAAAACTCGATCTTCGAAATTTGATGTCCGCAATGAATTCAGTGTAGTATCAAAAAACCATCCAGTGCGCAATAACCAGTCAAGAGCTCATTGCCACGAGATGGTCCAGTCACATGAGTGACATTGGTAAATGCGTGTTATCCACACACTGGACTGAGAATCTGCCACATGACAAATATGTGGTGTCATCAAGATTCCACACCTATGCTTCCCATTCCCCAGTTGTTCCACGTTCGTTGACACAGTGTGAGGAATTCCTAGCGCTACTGAAATGTCGCACATAGGATTTCCCTTTCATAGTTGTTCTGTGTGAGCTGACACAGCAAGAGTAATTCTCTGAGTCATCTAGAGGTTGCCCAGGAAATAGGAACAAGTGTTAAAGTGATACAGAAAATACAAAATTGATTGAAAATGTAATATTTTTAACAAACACATTAAGTAATTTCTGGCACCATGTATGAAAACTTATATCCTCTATTTAATCACGCCGGACCATACGTCAATGAGCAATGCGCGTTCATTAAATTTCTTGATGACGCTTTCACAAATATCTGGCGGGATGGCGCTAATAACCATTTCAATTTCATCCTACAATCGGTGTTGTGGTTTGTTCAAGTACACTTTTGATTTTACAAATCCCCCCCCTCGAAAAAGTCACAAGGCCTAAGATCTCATGATCTGGCAGTCAATTCCTCGTTACCAAGAAAAGAGACAATTTTTTGAGCAAACATTTCATTGGGCAGAGTAATCGTTTAACGGAATGTGTGACATGATGCACCATCTCGCTGAAACCAAAATCATCATTTTCATCAATAAGATGGAAAAACCATTCAGAACGGTAACGATCGCTCCCACAGTGACGGCAGCTCCATCATCGTTCTCAAAGAAGTGCTGGTCGATCACTGCTCCTGCCCGGAATTCACACCACACAGTCGTGCGTTGTGGATGCATCTCATCTTCCACAGTCACTCGCAGATATTCGTAACCCCAAATTCTGGAGTTCTGTTTATCGACGTACCCATTTGAGATGTCTGTTTCCATGATCTGCAGGCTTCAACTCCTGTGTAAGTCGAATCTTGTACGCTTGCATTTTCAGATATTTTGAAAGTACTTCATGTAGTGAAGTTGGTGATAAATTCAGCTGAGCTCGTCGGAGAACCGATTTCCTGGGGCATACGGTCACATTGTCATGCACGACAGCAATGCTTTCTTGTGTTGGAACACAACACGGTCGTCCTGTTTTCTTAACGTCTGAAACAGAAACCGTGTTCTCAAACTTCCGGATCAACTTCTGAACTAATGTTTCGGTTGGAGTTCCATTACTCCCGAGCGTCACACGCAATTCACGAACGGTTGCCGTTGGTCCTTCACTGTTTGTCTATCACTTTATAACACTCCCCGTCTGCTACTACCGTACCATAACCTCAATGCCAGAAGCAGGTTGTAACATAAAACAATTTTGTAAAAGAAACTATGGCACAAAGCAACAGAGCAGTGTTACCCTCTGAGAGGAATTTTGTTAGTTTGACCGTGTTGTTCCTAACGGAGGTGGCTTATCGGAAATGAAAGTCAGAATTACGTAAATATTTGTATAGTACCAAACAAAATTTTGCCTAGCTATACTGTTTATAAAATAAGGGAAACGGTCGCCAGCCTAATTAGGCAAGAGAAAGATTAATGTTCTCGTTTATAAAAGTAGGTATAAGTAACTATAATGGACAAACAACCTAGACTTAGCCACACGCGAGTGCAATGAACTCTGACACACATATGTTTTAAGATTGAAGCTAACAGTTAGAGCAGCATGAACTATTTTCAGAATTATAACAGATACCGAAACACACTATTACTTTCAGGGTTTACACAAAGTGAATGGTCTTTATAACATTATTATTAATGTGCACTTCTAATACACAAGAGAGACAAACACTTGGCAAACATGAGAATGTAACGTTTCACAACTACAGCTTTCTCACTTTTACTACTACGAAACACAATGTTGACAAAATTGCAAGAAACTGACTCTCCTTTTAGAATTTACTACAGGCAACAATGTGTTCATTTACTTTACTTAAGGACTTTTAATTTTACCGTTAGCAACAGTACTTTGATAAGCAGTTTTACTAGGAAAATTGTTTTCAGCAATTATCATTGACTTTAACTTTCTCTTTAATAAGTTCAAGAGGCATTATTTAACAGAGCTCTAGGCTTCAATGTACTTTCAGTAAGTACACTCGGTAATCACTTTACTTCAAACGGAGAGGACCCTGAGAGGTGTTATGATGAGGAGTAAAATCAAGGTAGGTAAATAATTTCCGATATGAATTACCTTATATTTCAGCGCACTAACAAATCCATTAGGCTGATCCTTCACTGTACATCTATATAGTATTACGTTACAGTGATTGCGCAACGTGGTGGCAACTGCATGTTGGTAGGTGGAATTGCAGGTAGAATTGCTGGACTCTGTCATTTCTTCGTGGCGATGATTCATACAAGTTCCAGAATAGTTCCAGCTATTTGTCCATCCATCCGAGGCCTTGGAAAGAAGCAGGAAAAGCCTCTCTCTGGATCATCACAATATGCACCGTTATAATGACAGTGCACAGACTCGTAGCTCGTCTCCGACTGCTTGCTCGTCTCCGACTGCTTGCTCGTCTCCGACTGCCTATCAGTTCCACCTTTTCCACCTATGCCAACCACAATTTGCGCGCGCTACACATTTCCGTTCCAGAGGGGAACCACTACACCATTTACATACAAACTAAGTAAAAGCCCTAAGTGAAGATCAGCAGTTTACATAACAGCAAACAAATACATTAAATAAAACAAAACATTTTCACATATTGACACTTCTACAAAAAAAATTATTCACACAAAATTACAATTATATACAATAAGTTCTGTGCCCTCCAAATGGGACAAAGAACTTTAAATTACATATACACTACTTTGCATAGAATCAAAACATGACTTCAAAGTTTATATAAAGAAAAGAGTACACAATTTTATGTTATCGATTTAAACACATTCACAGACGATCAACAATGTGACATTAAATAAATCAAAAGCAAAATAAATCCATACAGCATAAGAGCTGTGGTGTTACAACTTGGATATGTTGCTCAGTTCTCGTCAGCTCCATGACAAAAATAAATATCAAACAACAATGCACAGAAAATCTATCAGACTACTAATGGGAAGGATTTCAGATGACAAACACGAAAAAACCACGGCTGCCAACCGTCGCATGACAAAATGGCTCATAATTCAAATTCGTCCTTACTTCCTGGACACCCAATAGATGCCATACCTAGGCTTCTTTTTCCCAAGTCGTTGTGTGTCAGCCGACACAGTATGAGGAATTCTTGATGTCGTCGAAATGCCCGAACTAGGCTTGCCTTTCACTGATTCTTCCATGTCAGCTGACATGCAATGAGGTGTTCTCTATGTCATAGAGGTGCCACACCTAGGCTTGTCACTCCCTGGTTGTTCCATATTCGTTGAGACTGAATGAGGAATTCCCAATGCTGAGAAGCCCAACCCTAGCTTCCCATTCCCAAGTTGTTCCTGTGTCAGCTGATGCAGTATCAGGAGTTCTCGGCGTCATCGAGATGCCGAGCCCAGGCTTCCCATTCCCCAGTTGTTTTCTGACCGGTGATGCAGCGTGCTCGTTCCGTGTTTACAGGACAGCGGCACGGAGGGAAGCGGATGCCGTCGAGGACGCCCACGTGGTGTCGGCCTCGTGGGAGGAGGTGCGTCTCCAGTGGCGCGGACCGGCAGCCCCCAATGGGGCGCTGCTGGCCTACAACGTGGAGTGGGGCCGTGGGGACCGGCGTGCTGGTCACCAGTGCCAGCCTGTGAGGGTCTCCGGCAACCAGTCCGCAGCGTGGTAGGTACCCGAGCCCCGTCGCTGTGTTTGGTAATAGCAGCAAGGCTTCGTAAGATGAGTCGACCTTGAAAAAGCGCCCAACACTGTAAAATGGCGTAGAATGTTTGAAAACCTTGGGAAAGTAGGTGAAAACTTAGGGAAAGATGGTCAATATAAAATGGTTCAAATGGCTCTGAGCACTATGGGACTCAACATCTGAGGTCATCAGTCCCCTAGACTTAGAACTACTTAAACCTAACTAACCTAAGGACATCACACACATCCATGCCCGTGGCAGGATTCGAACCTGCGACCGTAGCAGCAGTGCGGTTCTTGACTGAAGCACCTAGAACCGCTTTCCCACAGCGGCCGGCATGGTCAATATACAATATGTTTGAGAATTAAAAGGTAACAATAAGAATGGAATACCTGGAGTGAAGTCCTTAGGTTAAAAATTTTTGAAAATAAGCGATACAGTCTTCTGCCCCTACGAGGGGCGTTTGAAAAGTCTGTGTAAAAATAAAAACTACTTACATGTTTGGGGTAAACTTTTTTATTTTTCGACATACTCTCCTTTTAGACTTGTACACTTCGACCAATGCTGTTCTAATTTGTTGATCCCTTCCGAATAATAGGAATTGTCCAAGTCTGCGAAATAGTTAATAGTTGCTGCAATCACCTCCTCGTTTAAATAAAATCTTTGTCCCGCCAGCCATTTCTTCAAATTGGGGAACAAATATTAGACAGAGGGAGACAAGTCTGGAGAATAGGGGGGATGTGAAACGAATTGGAATCCTGTTTCCATTCATTTTGGGACCACAACTGCTGAGGTGTGTGCTGGTGCATTCTCTTGATGGACAAGGACATTTTTGCGGTTCAATCACCGGCGTTTCTCTTGCAGCTCGGTTTTCAAACGGTCCAATAACGATGAATAATGTACACCTGTAATAGCTTTACCATTTCCCAGATACTCGATGAGGATTATCCCTTTCCAATCCCAAAAGACAGTCGCCATTACCTTTCTGGCCGAAGGAATGGTTTTCACCTTTTTTGGTGCAGCTTCTCCACTGGTAACCCATTGTTTAGTTTGTTGTTTGGTCTCAGGATTACAGTAATGTATCCATGTTTCATCCACAGTGACGAAACGACGCTTAAAGTACTGCGGATACTTCCTGAACACCTGCAAACCATCCTCGGAACACTTCACACGAATTGGTTTTTGGTCAAGCGTGAGCAATCGCGGAACCCATCTTGCGGATAACTTTTTCGATGTCCAAATGCTTATGCAAAATATTATGTACCAGTTCATTAGAGATACTCACAACACTAGCAATCTCACGCACCTTAACTCTTCTGTCATCCATCACCCTATCATGGATTTTATCAACGATTTCTAGAGTCGTAACCTCCACAGGGCGTCCAGAACGTTCAACATCACTTGTGCCCACATTGCCACTCCGAAAATTTTTAAACCACTTATAAACTGTTCTAATCGAAGGTGCAGAGTCACCGTAATGCTTATCAAGCTCTCTTTAGTCTCCTATTGCGTTTTGCCTTTCCTAAAGTAATGTTTCATCACCACACGAAATTCTTTTTCGTCATTTTTTTGACAATCATTCGACTTCCTTGATTCACACGAATGCCAAACACAAAGAAATAGACCAATATGGCTGAAACTTGGTGTGCGATCTTTCCAAAGATGCTACTAACTAAACATGACCTCGATACGAGCCGGTGGTGCCATCTCTCGGACTTTGCACGAACTTGATGACGATATGCGCTTAAGAAGTGGCAGCGATATCCAAACAATTGTCGAGCCTTGTAGTTTATCATCCTTGTCAGACAGGGAGCCACAAATCCTGTCTCCAGTGAAATGTAGTAAGGAACAATCATTGCCCAAGGAACGGGTACTAAATATAATTACGTACATAGAAGATTTTCCGCACCATAGTGAAAAAACAGTTATGAACAGTTTTAGAATAAGCCCGCAGCAATGTGACTGTGTAGCGTGTAAGAAAAACTACGGATATTGAAGGGGGGCAGGGCGCACTTGTTACAGAGACTGATGTTTGCGTGTTTCAGAGAAGCTCGATACAATTTACAGGATGTGCATGGTAGCGACCTACAACGATATGTACATCAAATTGAGCGGGACATAGATTTCAGTGATTTGAAGGGAAACAGTGTGTGGTTGCATAAGTTCAAACATTGCTACATAGCTGGAATACGTAATATAATAAAATTTCAAACAAAGCGTCAACTTGACAATTCACAGCAAACTGTGGAATCGGGCCGAAAATTTGTAGATGAGCTTAAAAAACTTATCCCATCGTTCAGTAAGGAATTTTTCAGCTTCGACTATTCGGGAGTTGAGGAGGAAATGCATGTGAAAGGAACCCTGGAAATTAGAGGTAGAGGTACCAAAAGAATTGTAGTAAGTTTAACTAGCATCAGAGCCTAACTCATTCGTATACAATTATGCCGAGTGTTACTCGGGATGGTAATTTATTTATTTATACTTCAAGTTCTGTAGTACCAAATTTAGGAGCAAATCTCCAAGGTCATGGAAGGGGTCAGTACATGAAATTATAACATAAAAGTAATAACAGATAAAAATAAAATGGTTATCAACCCGAAGAAAGTCAGTCCTTGCGTTTAAGTAAACGCAGTCAACAATACAACAAGAATCAGCTTAATTTTTCAAGTAACTCCTCGACAGAATAGAAGGAATAACCCATGAGGAAATTCTTAGTCTCGATTTGGAAGCGCATGGATTACCGCTAAGATTTTTGAATTCGAGTGGTTGTTTATTGAAAGTGGATGCAGCAATATAATGAACACCTTTCTGGACAAGGGTTAAGGAAGTACGATCCAAATACACGTTTGATTTCTGCCGAGTATTAACTGAGTGAAAGTTGCTTATTCTTGGGAATCAGCTAATATTGTTAACAAGAAACGACAGTAAGGAGCCGGCCGCGGTGGTCTAGCGGTTCTGGCGCTGCAGTCCGGAACCGCGGGACTGCTACGATCGCAGGTTCGAATCCTGTTTCGGGCATGGGTGTGTGTGATGTCCTTAGGTTAGTTAGGTTTAAGTAGTTCTAAGTTCTAGGGGACTTATGACCTAAGATGTTGAGTCCCATAGTCCTCAGAGCCATTTGAACCATTTGACAGTAAGGATTATATATATAGAGATACCAATGTCAAAATATCCAGACCCGTGAACAGGGGTCGACAAGAGGTTCGTGAACTTACATCACTTATTGCCCGAGCCGTCCGTTTCTAAGCCAAAAATATCCTTTTATAATGGGAAGAGTTACCCCAAAATAGAATACAATACGACGTAAACGAATGAAAATAAGAAAAGTAGACAAATTTTCGTGTCGAACGATCACTGACTTCAGATATCTTTCGAATAGTAAAAATGGCAGCATCAAGTCTTTGAAGAAGACCCTCGACGTGGGCTTCCCACGACAGTTTACTATCTATCTGAACACCTAGAAATTTGAACTGTTCACTTTCACTAATCATATGCCCAGTCTGTGAAAATCTGGCTGGAAAGTTATTTATTGTGCTGCAAGAAGTTGGAGACGCTCTGCCCTCAACGATTCTTTCCCGTATGTGTGATCTTGCGAGGACAGTAGGGAATATTCACGTCACAGCAAGCAAGGCAGGGAAAATGGGTGTACGAGAGCTACAAGTATGGTATGAGCACTGGTTTTGGCAAGTACGTGGTCAAAATTAATCACTTTTGCTTGGTTCGTGTCTGTGTAGAAGAATCATACTCATTTAGAGCAAATTACTCTTCCTGAAAAGTAAGTGACATTGCAATTCATACCACCTGGAACAAATGGACAAATTCAGCCTCTGGATGTTTGCTGTTTCCGTGCCTACAAGACATATTATCGCACTATCTGCACCTACGCCTTAAATGATGAACACTTTCACGATAGCCGGCCAGAGTGGCCGTGCGGTTCTAGGCGCTGCAGTCTGGAGCCGAGCGACCGCTACGGTCGCAGGTTCGTATCCTGCCTCGGGCATGGATGTGTGTGATGTCCTTAGGTTAGTTAGGTTTAAGTAGTTCTAAGTTCTAGGCGACTGATGACCTCAGAAGTTAAGTCGCATAGTGCTCAGAGCCATTTGAACCATTTTTGAACTTTCACGATAAGCTCCACGATAAACTGTTTCGCATTGGTTGCGTGCCATCATATTCCATCAGCTCTCATTATCCCGTTACATGAATATGATTCTATATGCGTTCTTTAAGAGCGGATACCTAGCTGAATGTCGTGCACGGTTTGTAACTCCCAGGGAGTTCGCCTTCGATCTTGACGGTGCGAATCTTTGTGACCACTGTGACGCGCCGTTTTTCATTCGGCGTCCATGGCGATAATTAATGGTTTGTTTTGAACAGTTCTTGAATGTCGGCGGTGTTCTTTTTGTCTAGTGTAATACAAACACCTCACAGAAGGTTCATCTCTGCACGTCCCAGACACTCATTTTCTGTCGCGCAGCTGATGCACGTGGCGAGTCATTAGCAACTAATATTTGTCCTGTCGTAACTGTTAACACGGCACTTTCAAATGAGCTCAAGTAAAGATTGAACTTGCGACCTCGCACTCAAGGGGTTCCTTGTGAGTAGCAAACTCTGTAATTACTTGAAGCTGCGTATGGAGGGCTACGTTCGGTAAACCGCGAGACGAAACCGTAACAGTCTGCACTGCGTGGTTCGCTATTTGGTGAAGGAGAAGCCTGTTTACCTAACGTCTTCTAAAGGTGTTTCGTTGTCCCCGGTAGAATTCTGCTCTGTAAGTCCGTCCTACAACGTTAACTACTTTACACAGTGAAAGTAAGTGCAGTCAGATCGATAAGGTTGTAGTGTAATGGTACTCAAAGTCTTTGATTTAAGAAAACCAATTACCACCTTATTTATTCACCGTAATTTGTGAAATAAGAAAAACAGTTATACCTGGCAATATGGAAAATTATCGCCTCGAGACAGCCAGTAGAAATCTATAGGTCAGTGTTACGTTTGCAATGTCTAATATCAATAAAGAGCACCGCAACTATTATAACTAAGATCACTGTCTGTTTGTTGATAGTTATTTAAGATCGCATCAAACGTTGCCCAAGACACTTTTAACATTTACACACAACAACAAAGTTCTGCATCACCTCGGTTCCGAGAGTTCCACAACCTGTACACAAAATTTGAATATAGATTAACATAAACATCATTCCGCCCTTTTTATTGCTCATGAAAACCACACATAGCATGTTGTACCACCATACAGCGAGACCTTCAGAGGTGGTGGTCCACACTGCTGTACACACTGGTACCTCTAATACCCAGTAGCACGTTCTCTTGCACTGATGCATGCCTGTATTCATCGTGGCATACTACCCACAAGTTCATCAAGGCACTATTAGTCCAGATTTTCCCACTCCTTAACGGTGATTCGGCGTAGATCCCTCAGAGTGATTGGTGGATCAGGTCGTCCATAAACGGCCCTTTTCAATCTGTTCCAGGCATGTTCGATGGGGTTCATGTCAGGAGAACATGCTGGACACTCTAGTTGAGCGATGTCGTTATCCTGAAGGAAGTCATTTAGAAGATGTGCACGATGGGGGCGCGAATGGTCGTCCATGAATACGAATGCCTCGCTAATATGCTGCCGGATGGTTGCACGATCGGTCGGAGGATGGCATTCACATATCGCACAGCTGTTACGGAGCCTTCAATGACCACCAGCGGCGTACGTCGGCCCCACGTAATGCCACCCCAAAACAGCAGGGAACCTCCACCTTGCTGCACTCGCTGGACAATGTGTCTAAGACGTTCAGCCTGACCAGGTTGCCTCCAAACACGTCTCAGACGATTGTCTGGTTGAAAGCATGTGCGACACTCATCGGTGAAGAGAACGTCATGCCAATCCTGAGCGGTCCATTCGTCATGTTGTTGGACCCATGTGTAACGCGCTGCATGGTGTCGTGATTTCAAGGATGGACCTCGCCATGGACGTCGGGAGTGAAGTTGTGCATTATGCAGCCTATTGCGCACACTTTGAGTCGTAACACGACGTCCTGTGGCTGCACGAAAAGCATTATTCAACATGGTGGCGTTGCTGTCAGGGTTCCTCCGAGCCATAATCCGTAGGTAGCGGTTATCAACTGCAGTAGTAGCCCTTGGGCGACATGAGCGAGGCATGTCATCGACACTTTCTGTCTCTCCGTATCTCCTCCATGTCAGAACAATATGACTTTCGTTCACTCTGAGAGGCCTGGACACTTCACTTGTTGAGAGCCCTTCCTGGCACAAAGTAACAATGTGGACGAGTTCGAACTGCGGTATTGACCTAGGCATGGTTGAACTACAGACAACACGAGCCGTGTACCTCCTTCCTGGTGGAATGACTGGAACTGATCGTCTATCGGACCCCATGTGTCTAATAGGCGCTGCTCATGGATGGTTGTTGACATCTTTGGGCGGGTTTAGTGACATCCCTGAACAGTCAAAGGGACTGTGTCTGTGGTACAATATCCACAGCCAACGTCGAAATTCTTCCAATCCATATGTGGCATACAGCAAACCAGTGCTTAACAGTATTGGATAAAAACAATCTTGGTTGCAATTTTAGTTTTTTATTTTTCAACGACGCGTTTCGCCTTATTTAGGCATCTTCAAGTTATCTTTTCTAGATGGACGCGAGAGGCACCAAGATCTGCATAACGTGTTCCCGTTCACAGGAGCGAGCCCCCATCTTACTCTGTTATGCGTCGTTGAAAAATAAAAAAAAATAAAATTGCAACCAAGACTGTTTTTAACCAATACAGTCAACGTCTATCTTCAGGAGTTCTAGGAACTGGGGTGATGCAAAACCTTTTTGTTTGTAAGGTAAACCTTTGTAACATCACGAAGCACTACTTAATGATGGCATGTGCATTGAAGAGCCAAAGAAACTGGTACACCTGCCTAGTATCATGTAGGGCCTCTGGGAGCACACAGAAGTGCTGCAACACGACATGTCATGGTCTCGACTAATGTCTGAAGTAGTGCTGCAGGGAAATGACACCATAAATCTGGAAGGGCTGTCCATAAATCTGTAAGAGTACGAGGCGGTAAACTTAAGTCATAGCTCTCAAAAACTGCCAGCAAACTGACCATTGTATGCGGAGGAAGAAAATGCGTTCCTACTCTCTGGCCAATTCTACACCTTAGGGTCTTCCAGACAATAGCATCATACAGCTCTTTCTTTCCAGGATTGTGGTAATGTGACATGCCACTGCTTATGTTCCCAGGGAGGAGTACACGCTGAAAGGCCTGCGACCGGGGGAGTACTGGGTGCGAGTCGCTTCCATCACGCTGGCTGGCCTGGGCCCCTACTGCGACCACATTCCGTTTACAGTGCCACCACCGGCAGCGGATAAATCTGGCAACGGTGCAGGTACTGGTGGTGGGGGTTCGGGTGCTGGAGGTGGGAACTACAGGGAGGATGGGCCTGGGGGCAGAGCAGGCGCTAGTGGCGGCTCGGACTCAGCATCGAACACGACACGCACCGCACTGACCGCAGTAGGGGTGGCGGCGGCGCTGCTGGCGGTGGGGGCGGGCGCCACACTGCTGCTGTGGTGGCGCTGCCTGGCCGCAAGGAGGGACGTGCTGCTCGCCACCGTCAACCCGGAGTACATCAGCCTCGCCAAGTGAGTACGCAGTAGGCTGGCGCCCCCTATACACATACACACACACACACACACACACTACAAATGCACTGAACGAATGTCGTAGGATAGACACATAATACTGTGTGGGGCCTTCTCTGGCCCTGTGGACTGCAGTGGGACACCATGAAAATGTCCACCCTGATAGCTGAGTGGTCAGCATGATGGATTGCCGTCCTATGGGCCTGGGTTCGACTCCTGGCTTGGTCAGGGATTTTCTCCACTTAGGGACTAGGTGTTGTCTTCATCATCACTTCATCCCCATACGGTGCACAGGTCGCCCAATGTAGCGTCGAATGTAATAAGGCCTACATCAAGGCCGCTGGACCTCCCCTGTAAGGGGCCTCCTGGCCATGGAAATGAGACTATAAGTCACTGATACTCCTCTAGAAGCAGCTGACACAAAATCGTTTACAGAATGGCAGCCAATTCTGATCTGTTTGTGGGTGCAGAATCCCCTGCGTGGAAGCTGTGTTCGGTGGCATCCCAAATATGCTCGATGCCGAATCTGGGCTCCAAAGTGGCCATCTAAGTCTTTGGACCGCCACTGAGAGTTCCTGCAATCATTCTTGGGCGATGTGGGAGCGTTGTGGCAGCGTGTTATCATCTAGAAACACCCCAGAACCGTCAGGGTACTGGAAGGCTAAAAATAGGTGCAGATGGTCCCTGAGCAGCTCAGCGTATCACAGACCAACCAACGTCCTTCCAGAACAACTGAAGTGCTCATCCATGGATGTGTGTCCTGTCCTTAGGTTAGTTAGGTTTAAGTAGTTCTAAGTCTAGGGGACTGATGATCTCAGATGTTAAGTCTCATAGCGCTTAGAGCCATGATAGAGTCAACTTCACTTTTCGCACCGTACAGACATCTTATCTAAATCATTTTGCAATTCATTTTGGTCATCTGATGACTTTATAAGACGGTAAATGACAGCATCATCTGCAAACAATCTAAGATGGCTACTAAGATTGTCTCCTATATCGTTCATACAGACCAGGAACAATAGAGGGCCTATAACACTTCCTTGGGGAACGCCGGATATTATTTCTGTTTTACTGGATGACTTTCCGTCTATTACTGCGAAATTTAACCTTTCTGACAGGAAATCACGAATCCAGTATATGTTTCTCATCTTGGCAGTTGTTCTTGATTGGAATTCAGGTATATTTACTGCGTCTTCTTTCGGAAAACCGTGTTTAATAACTCTGCTTTAGTGGCACTGTCATCAGTGACTTCACCGTTGTTATCGCGCAGTGAAGGTATTGATTGCGTCTTGCCACTGGTGTGCTTTATGTGTGACCAGAATCTCTTTGGGTTTTCTGCCAGATTTCGAGACAGAGTTTCGTTATGGAAATTATTAAAAGCATCTCGCATTGAAGTACGCGCTATATTTCGAACGTCTGTAAAACTTTGCCAGTCTTGGGGATTCTGCGTTTTTTTTATAATTTTGCATGCTTTTTTCGCTGCTTCTGCAACAACGATGCGACCCGTTTTGTGTGCCATGGGGGATCAACACCACCACTTATTAATTTTTGAGGTATATGTCTCTCAATTGCTGTCGACACTATCTCTTCAAAATCGTTCCATAACTTTTCTACCTTACACGATCAGATTGGAAGAAGACTGTCTCTTAAAACAGCGTTAAGAACATTTTTATTAGCTTTTTTAAATAGATATACTTTGCGCTTCTTTTTGATGTTCGTAAGTGTTCCGGTATTCAGCCTAGCAGCAATTGCCTGTGGTCGCTAACCCTGTATCCGTCATGATACTCCCTATTTGTGCAGGATTATTTGCTGCTAAGAGGTCAAGTATGCTTTCGCAACCATTTACACATCGAGTGGCCTCAGGAAGTAATTGTTCAAAATAATTTTCTGAGAGAGCATTCTGTACAATTGCGGATGACGTTTTATGCCTGCCGCCGATTTTAAACGTATAATTCTTGCAGATTATTGAGTGTAGATTGAAATCACCACCGACTATAACTGTATGAGTGGGGTACCTATTTGAAATTAGACTCAAGTTTTCTTTGAACTGTTCAGCAACTATATCTTCTGAGTCGGGGGGTCAGTAAAATGATCCAATTAATAGTTTAGTCAGATTGTCAAGTATAACCTCTACCTATACTATTTCGCAGGAACTATCTACTTAAATTTCACTACAAGGCAAATTACTTCTGACAGCAATAAATACTCCACGCCAACCATATTTAATCTATCCTTACTGAACGCTGTTAGATCGTTTGAAAAAATTACGGATGAACTTATTTCCAGCTTTAGCCAGCTTTCTGTACCTATAACTACACTCCTGGAAATTGAAATAAGAACACCGTGAATTCATTGTCCCAGGAAGGGGAAACTTTATTGACACATTCCTGGGGTCAGATACATCACATGATCACACTGACAGAACCACAGGCACATAGACACAGGCAACAGAGCATGCACAATTTCGGCACTAGTACAGTGTATATCCACCTTTCGCAGCAATGCCGGCTGCTATTCTCCCATGGAGACGATCGTAGAGATGCTGGATGTAGTCCTGTGGAACGGCTTGCCATGCCATTTCCACCTGGCGCCTCAGTTGGACCAGCGTTCGTGCTGGACGTGCAGACCGCGTGAGACGACGCTTCATCCAGTCCCAAACATGCTCAATGGGGGACAGATCCGGAGATCTTGCTGGCCAGGGTAGTTGACTTACACCTTCTAGAGCACGTTGTGTGGCACGGGATACATGCGGACGTGCATTGTCCTGTTGGAACAGCAAGTTCCCTTGCCGGTCTAGGAATGGTAGAACGATGGGTTCGATGACGGTTTGGATGTACCGTGCGCTATTCAGTGTCCCCTCGACGATCACCAGTGGTGTACGGCCAGTGTAGGAGATCGCTCCCCACACCATGGTGCCGGGTGTTGGCCCTGTGTGCCTCGGTCATATGCAGTCCTGATTGTGGCGCTCACCTGCACGGCGCCAAACACGCATACGACCATCATTGGCACCAAGGCAGAAGCGACTCTCATCGCTGAAGACGACACGTCTCCATTCGTCCCTCCATTCACGCCTGTCGCGACACCACTGGAGGCGGGCTGCACGATGTTGGGGCGTGAGCGGAAGACGGCCTAACGGTGTGCGGGACCGTAGCCCAGCTGCATGGAGACGGTTGCGAATGGTCCTCGCCGATACCCCAGGAGCAACAGTGTCCCTAATTTGCTGGGAAGTGGCGGTGCGGTCCCCTACGGCACTGCGTAGGATCCTACAGTCTTGGCGTGCATCCGTGCATCGCTGCGGTCCGGTCCCAGGTCGACGGGCACGTGCACCTTCCGCCGACCACTGGCGACAACATCGATGTACTGTGGAGACCTCACGCCCCACGTGTTGAGCAATTCGGCAGTACGTCCACCCGGCCTCCCGCATGCCCACTATACGCCCTCGCTCAAATTCCGTCAACTGCACATACGGTTCACGTCCACGCTGTCGCGGCATGCTACCAGTGTTAACGACTGCTATGGAGCTCCGTATGCCACGGCAAACTGGCTGACACTGACGGCGGCGGTGCACAAATGCTGCGCAGCTAGCGCCATTCGACGGCCAACACCGCGGTTCCTGGTGTGTCCGCTGTGCCGTGCGTGTGATCATTGCTTGTACAGCCCTCTCGCAGTGTCCGGAGCAAGTATGGTGGGTCTGACACACCGGTGTCAATGTGTTCTTTTTTCCATTTCCAGGAGTGTATTTGAGCTTCAGTGCTTACTATTAGGGCTTGGAGCTCTGGTTCTTTCCCAACACAGCTACGACAATTTACAAGTACAATACAGATCGTTTCTACAACTAACTTACTGTGTTTTACCAGTCCCCTTCTAGACGGACGCCCTTTCTGTCGTTCCCTGAGACCCGCTAATCTAAAAATCCACCCTATCCTTTCCACACAGCCCCCCTACCCGTGTAGCCGCTTCTTGTGTGTATTGGGCTCCTGACCTATTAAACGGAATCCGGAAACCCACCACCCAATGCCGCAAGTCAAGGAATTTGCAGCCTACATGGTCACAGAACCGCCTGAGCCTCTGATTCAGAACCTCCAATCTGCTCTGCACCAGAGGACCACAGTCGCTTCTATCGATGATGCTGCAGATGGTGAGCTCTTCCTTAATCTCAGAAGCAAGACAGGCAGTCTTTATCATTTACGCTAGCCGCCCGAAACCAGAGAGAATCTCCTCCAATCAAAAACGACACACGTCATTGGTACCGACATGAGCCACCACCTGCAGTTGGCTGCACTTTGTACTCTTCATGGCATCTGGAAGCACCCTTTCCACATCCGTAATGACTCCCCCCCCCCCCCCCGGTATGCACATGGAGTGCACACTGGCTTCCTTCCACTCTTTGGCAGCCATGTTCCTAAGGGGCCCCATTACGCACCTAACGTTGAGCTCCCAGCTACCAACAAACCCACCCTCTTTGAATACCCAGACCTTGAGGGCCGAGAAACTTCCTCTGGAACAGGGTGGATGACTGCATCCAGCTCAGAGACATCATGAACGACAGATAACGCACAAAACCTGTTCAGCAAATGAACTGGGGAGGCCCTACGATCGTCCCCTCGAAAAGTTTTTCACTGCCTGCCAGACTTTGGAATGGTCTTCCACACAACCACGGGTGAGGGATCAACTATGGTACAGGTAGTACCCGGGGCGCCCACAGCAATGGATTGATCAGGGGACACGTGGGACGTGCTCAATGTCACTCACATCCTTGTGTCTGATCCCCCACAGTGATGCCCCTTGGCAGCAGCCTCAAGCTGTGTGACAGAAGCCAACGCAGCCTGGAGCTGTGAGTGAAGGGTCGCCAACTCAGCTCGCATCTGTACACAGCAATAACAGTTCCTATCCATTACTGCAGCCACACCTGTTTGAAGCTCGTAAAAATATGTAAGAAACGAATGGTGTAGTCGGCTTATTAGCAGTAGGAATTCTAAGTGCTCTCCCACTAACGGTCCAAATGACACTGAGTTACACTAACCAAAACAATCAGAAGCCTGTACGATACGAGGGTCAATAACAACAGCGACACTGTGTGCTTTGCTGTTATTAAAATAAAAACTTGTGCCTAGTAAGCACTTGAACATGCAAGAAATTACAAAAATAGTCTAGTAACTACACAGGTATCTGTAGATAAGTCGCTCCTGTTGGAAGCTCATAAAAATATACAACAAACGAAAGGTGTACTCGACTTATTAGCAGTAGGAACACAAGATGCCCTGTCTCTGATGGTCCATCCGACACTGAGCCTTATCATGAGTCACATGACAACAGGTGAGACAAGTGCACGACAGCAGTGTCTGGGAGTGGCGAAAATCAAACAGCCGCTCTCGATCACACAGAAACAGGCCACGCAGCGAGAAACGTCATCATTATAATGAAAATTTTGGTAACTGAAGCAACGGAAACTTGCGTGACTACAATTTACATTTTATTTTTCTATTACCGAATATTTAAGACATCAATATTTTTACGCACTTTTAACCAAAATAGTTTCCCTAAATTTTGGCGCCCTGACGTGCAAGTCTCTTGAATCTCTGTTAACTATGAAACTCGCTTTTCTGCTCCGCCTCTTCAATTTTTATACCCCACACTTCCCTCCACTACCAAATTCCCAATTCATCGGCGCCTCGGTGTGTGTCCTATCAACCGACCCCATCTTTTAGTTAAGTTGCGCCATACATTTATTTCCTCCTGGCTCGATTCAGTACCTCTTCAGAAGTTATCTGATGGACTCATCTAAACTTCAGCATATTTCTGTAGAGCCACATCTCATAATCTTTTATTATTTTCTTGTCTGCGCTGTTTATAATCCACGGTTCACTTCATTACTAACAATTCTCTTTTTCATAAGTGGTTTTTCTGCTATTGCAATACTGCATTTTATATCCTCGTTCTTTCTGCCATTTTCAGTTCTTTTGCACCTTATGTAGCAAAACTCGTGTACTACTTTCAGCACCTCATTTCCTAATCTAGTCCCCACAGCACTATATAATTTAAGTCGACTACATGCCCTTACTCTTCTTACACATTTGTTGTTTTGTATCCCATAACCCCTCTTGAGATACTTTGCATTTGGTTCAACTGATTGCGGAAGAATTATACGTCATCGGCAGACTTTAAATTATTATTTCTTCTTCCTCTACGCCAGTTCTTTTTCTAAATTTCTCCTTGACATTCCTGATTGTTTCCTCTATGTACAGACTGAATAACAGCAGGGGACGCTCCAACCGGTTGTCGCTCCCTTCTCAACTGCTAATTTACTTGTATTAATCATGTCCTTCAGCTCCTATAACTGTAGATATTACTCCTTCAAGATACACCTCGTGCAATGACGCGACTGAAAAACCAGTGAAATTAAAGTTGATATTAAAGCTCTCAGACAGTATTACCTCGCATGTTCTATTCATGAATGGAACAGAAAAAGGGTCAGTGTAATAGTAGTAGCACAGATACCCCAAGTACATTCCCCCAGTGGCTTCAGGAGTGTAGATGTAGATGTAGACATAGATGTGGATATGTACACATACATGGATGTTTACATGTAGGGGAAATTTGCTGTGGATGTGCCACCTAACGAAAATGTGTAATAAAGTCCTCAGGTATTGAAAAAAAATATCTTCAGCGTAAATTGAACATTATCTTTTGCGTTTCCCTATACAAGACGCAAAAGCCATAAATATTCACTCTTTATGTAATATTTAAAAAACTGAAGCATTTGCCATCGGCCCAGTGAAGGGGATTGGTTTTAGTCACTGGACCAGGCAGTTTCTGAGGAATGTAGAGTAATAGCTACACGTCTCCATAAGTGTCAATACATTTAATATTTTAGGAGTTTTTTTGTTGGCAACTGAAACCGAAAAGAGGAAGGAGGAGATCAGTCTTTAACGTCCCGTCGACGACGAGATCATTAGAGACGGAGCACAAGCTTGGATTAGGGAAGGATTGGGAAAGAAATCGACTGTGCCCTATCAAATGAACCGTCCTGGCAATTGCCTGAAGCGAAATCACAGAAAACCTAAATCAGGATCGCCGGACGCGCGTTTGAACCGTCATCCTCCCAAATGCGAGCCTGTTGTGTTAACCACTGCGCCACCTCGCTCGGTCTGAAACCGAATAACATGTATTAGAAACCAAGTACGCTAGTAGTAGCAATGTCGCCTTCCATGGTAAAACATTTCACTGGTTATTACAGCACATATAAACTATTAGAAAACATATAATGGAAACTATTACTTAAATTAGTCTACTTTGGCCTAAATTTGACAAAATTCGAGGTGTCTTATTCGAGGCAGCTGGCACTACGGTGCTAAACAACGCCTAGTCTCCGTCCACACCATGTAACGTTATATTATGAAGATGACAGAATGCAGTGAAAAGCCTGTTTAATCACTATTGCCATATCACTACGTCGTTTCAATCATTAGTGCTAGTCAATTACAATTACATAGTGCAGATGTTACCTCTTTTTCATTGTCGATTTGCGTATTCGCGGAGCGACTCACTACTAAGGTGGCAAATCTTTCACGGCACAGGGTACACTTAATGAGCACTAGCATGTGTCTATTGTTCAGTTTCCACAGAGAAACCGAGTCAGCCCACTGATACAGCCAGCCCATTGATAACAATCTTACCCTATATGAACATTTGTGTGTTTGTGTACATGACCATGCTAATGTGGATGTATATGTACTTCCGGATGTAGATGTGTCAGATGGCTTGTTTGTGAATCTTTGTTTACTACGATGTTTTTGTTTCTGTTATTATACAGCGTGTTTCACAAGTCCAGGGACACTTTAAAAACATTATTGTATGTAGCCAAATGTCTATCACCACAGAGAAATTATATTAATAATTTGAAAGAGTAAACTTATAAGTTTTGTTTTTCAGAAACATTGGTTTCACATGCACCCCACAGGTCTGTTGCTCCGCCAAGACCAATCCATCGTCTGGCTAGCACTGTGTTCAGCTATGGCCGAACAACACCCTGAAATCGTGGGGGTGTACCATCCAACTGAAGGACAAAGTTCTCTGTTTCTATTTGCAACAATGTCATTAACCAGTTCTGCAACATCTGAAGGAAGAACTCTCCAAAGACAGTTTGTTTGTCGAAGCAGGAAAGCCCATTAAGTTTCCTGAGAGACATGGCACAAAAAAAAACATTGACTTTCGGAGAATCGTGCTCGTCTTCAGCGGTGTTATGAGGGCTTTCTTATCCCCAGTCCTACAGTTGTACCTGTTTACTTTCCCATTTGTATGAAATGTTGCCTCGCCTGAATAAATCATCGAATTTGCGAAATCATCATCTTCGACCTGCAGTGCACAACAAAACTCGAATCGCTGGTCTTTGTCTTTACGATATAACTTTTGCACTAACTGTAGTATGTATACTTTCATGTTTAATTTTTTACGCAAAACCAACAACACAGTCGTTGCTCACATTTCCAACTCACTTGAAGCTCTGCGTGGCGATTTTGTCGGACTCCTTGTGAAAGCTTCTCTCACTCGTCCAGTGGCATTTCCATTCACACCTGGCCGACCATTTCTCTTCTTGTCACACCAACACCCAGTTTCAACGAACTTTACATGCCATCTCTAGATTGCCTTTCTGGCTGATGGTGCTTTCCCATACTGAATACTGGACACCCATTGCACTCTTTTTTTTTTGTCAAATTCCAACACACAGACGACCTCCCAGCTTCATAAAGCGCCATCTTGATTATGACACCACCTAGCAACCCTACATGGAACTACACGTCATACCTACACTGAGGAAAAAATTTACAAGTTTACTCTTTCAAACTATATATACTAGGTCTGTTTGGAAAATTCCGGAACTTTTTTTCACTTTCGAATGGCTCTGAGCACTATGGGACTTAACATCTGAGGTCATCAGTCCCCTAGAACTACTACAAACCTAATTAACATAAGGACATCACATATATCCATGCCCGAGGCAGGATTCCAACCTGCGACCTTAGCGGTCGCTCGATTCCAGACTGAAGCGCCTAGAACCGCTCGGCCACTCCGGCCGGCTCCGGAACTTTGTCCAGAAAAATTTTTCCATGCTTACTTTTTACTTATTGTGCTTGGTCTCCTCCGCAATGCTCTCCTCTACGACTGATACACCGTTCCCAATGCCGTTTCCACTTTGGGAAGCAGACTCGTTACGCATCACGCTAGCAAAGCACCGTCTGCGAATTATCTTTCACCTCGTCTATCGTCACAAATTTTACTCCATTGAACGGGGGTTTTCATCTTTGGAAATAAAAAAGAAGTCCGCAGAGGCCAGGTCTGCAGAGTAAGGAGGATGAGGCAGTACAGTGATTTCGTTTTTTGTGCAACGGTCACGTACCAACAGGGATGAATTTCCGGGTGCATTATCGTGCATTATCGTGATGGGAGAGCGACGAATTGTCTCGCGACATTTCAGGCTGTTTCCTTCCCACGTTTTCTCGCAATACGTCCCTGTAGTATCATTGATTAAGAGTTTGTCACTGTGGCGCAAGTTCATGATGGACTAATCCTTCAAAGTCAAAGAAAACTGTCAGTATGGCTTTACATTTGATCTGACCAGACGAGCATTTTTTGGTCTTTAAAAACCTTTCCCGATCCATTTGGTGATTGAACCTTGGTCTCAACATCATAAACGTAGACCAATGTCTTATCAGTTATGATTCTCCTAAGGAGAATCTCGTCCTCATTTGCGCGAAACAAAAGCTCTTCCTGGTCTTGACTCGTGAGCAGTGGGACAAACTCGGCGGCAATACGATGCATTCCGAGATGCTGTGTAAGGATTTCATGACCTGATCCAACTGAAATGTTTACATTCCTACTCAATCTCTCGGACAGTCAGTCTTCGATTGGCACGCGCAATTTCGTTGACGTTCGTGACATGAGTGTCGTGAGTAGACGTCGAAGGACGTCCTGAACGAGGGCCATATTTAACTTCCGTACAGCCATTTTTAAACCGTGTGAACCGTTCGTAACACCGAGTACGGCTTAAGCAGTCCGCCCTGTTGGCCATATGGTCTAACGCACGACGTTCCGGGCGGGAAGGAGCGCCTGGTCCCTGGCACGAATCGCCCGGCGGATTTGTGTCGAGGTCCGGTGAACCGGCCAGTCTGTGGATGGTTTTTAGGCGGTTTTCCATCTGCCTCGGCGAATGCGGGCTGGTTCCCCTAATTCCGCCTCAGTTACACTATGTCGGCGATTGCTGCGCGCAACAAGTTCTCCACGTACGCGTACACCACCATTACTCTACCATGCAGACATAGGGGTTACACTCGTCTGGTGTGAGACGTTCCCTGTGGGTTCCACCGGGGCCGAAACGGACAATAACCCTGGGTTCGGTGTGGGGCGGCGGAGGGGTGAAGTGGACTGCGGTAGTCGTCGTGGGGCTGTGGACCACTGCGGCTGCGGCGGGGACGGAGCCGGTCCGTCGTTTCTAGGTCCCCGGTTAACATACAATACAATACAATACAATACAATACGGCTTAAGCACTCATCGTTGTAGGCTTCGTGCATCGTTTGGTGTGTCTCTGTAAAGGTTTTCTTGAGTTTCACGCAAATTTTGATGCAGACGAGTCGCCCCTCTAACTCTGACATCTCGAAATCGCAGACTGTGCGGCACAACGGTCTGCTCAGTACACACTAAACACAGGCGTGTGCAGCGGTCTCAACCACTTCTCGCTCCAACACACTATTGGCGCGAAATTACGAATGTTCCGGAATTTTTTCAACAGACCTCGTACTGTTGCTTTGTAGTGGTACTCATTCGGCTACGACAACTTTTTTTTATAGTGTTCCGGTCTTCTGAAACAACCTGTCTACTTTCAAAATGTTAGTTTGTGCCAGTAATTATAATACATTACTGGCCATTAAAATTGCTACACCGCGAAGATGAGGTGCTACACACGCGAAGTTTAACCGACAGGAAGAAGATGCTATGATATGCAAATGATTAGCTTTTCACAGCATTCACACAAGGTTGGCGAAGATGGCGACACCTACAACGTGCTGACATGAGGAAAGTTTCCAACCGATTTCTCATACACAAACGGCGGTTGACCGGCGTTGCGTGGTGAAACGTTGTTGTGATGCCTCGTATAAGGAGGAGAAATGCGTACCATCACGTTTCCGACTTTCATAAAGGTCGGATTGTAGCCTAAGGCGATTGCGGTTTATCGTATCGCGACATTACTGCTCACGTTGGACGAAATCCAACGACTGATAGCAGAATATGGAATCGATGGGTTCAGGAGGGTAATACGGAACGCCGTGCTGGATCCCAACGGCCTCGTATCACTAGCAGTCGAGATGAGAGGTATCTTATCCGCATGGCTGTAACGGATCGTGCAGCCACGGCTCGATCCCTGAGTCAACAGATGGGAACGTTTGCAAGACAACAACCATCTGCCCGAACAGTTCGACGACGTTTACAGCAGCACGGACTATCAGCTCGGAGACCACGGCTGCGGTTACCCTTGACGCTGCATCACAGACAGGAGCACCTGCGATGGTGTACTCGACGACGAACCTGGGTGCACGAATGGGAAAACGTCATTTTTTGAGATGAATGCAGGTTCTGTTTACAACATCACAATGGTCGCATCCGTGTTTGGCGACATCGCGGTGAACGCACATTTGAAGCGTGTATTCGTCATCGCCATACTGGCGTATTACCCGCCGTGATGGGTTCGGGTGCCATTTGTCACACGTCTCGGTCACCTCTTGTTCACATTGACGGCACTTTGAACAGTGGACGTTACATTTCAGCTGTGTTACGACCCGTGGCTGTACCCTTCATTCGATCGCTGCGAAACAATAAATTTCAGCAGGATAATGCACGACCGCATGTTTCAGGTCCTGCACGGGCCTTTATGGATACAGAAAACGTTCGACTGCTGCTGTGGCCAAGACAATGCCCAGATCTCTCACCAATTGAAAACGTCTGGTCAATGGTGGCCGAGCAACTGGCTCGTCACAATACGCCAGTCACTACTCTTGATGAACTGTGGTATCGTGTTGAAGCTGCATGGGCAGCTGAAACCCTACACGCCATCCAAGCTCTGTTTGACTCCATGCCCAGGCGTATCAAGGCCGTTATTACGGCCAGAGGTGGTTGTCCTGGGTACTGATTTCTCAGGGTCTATGTACCCAAACTGCGTGAAAATGTAATGACATGTCAGTTCTAGTATAATATACACTCCTGGAAATGGAAAAAAGAACACATTGACACCGGTGTGTCAGACCCACCATACTTGCTCCGGACACTGCGAGAGGGCTGTACAAGCAATGATCACACGCACGGCACAGCGGACACACCAGGAACCGCGGTGTTGGCCGTCGAATGGCGCTAGCTGCGCAGCATTTGTGCACCGCCGCCGTCAGTGTCAGCCAGTTTGCCGTGGCATACGGAGCTCCATCGCAGTCTTTAACACTAGTAGCATGGCGCGACAGCGTGGACGTGAACCGTATGTGCAGTTGACGGACTTTGAGCGAGGGCGTATAGTGGGCATGCGGGAGGCCGGGTGGACGTACCGCCGAATTGCTCAACACGTGGGGCGTGAGGCCTCCACAGTACATCGATGTTGTCGCCAGTGGTCGGCGGAAGGTGCACGTGCCCGTCGACCTGGGACCGGACCGCAGCGACGCACGGATGCACGCCAAGACCGTAGGATCCTACGCAGTGCCGTAGGGGACCGCACCGCCACTTCCCAGCAAATTAGGGACACTGTTGCTACTGGGGTATCGGCGAGGACCATTCGCAACCGTCTCCATGAAGCTGGGCTACGGTCCCGCACACCGTTAGGCCGTCTTCCGCTCACGCCCCAACATCGTGCAGCCCGCCTCCAGTGGTGCCGCGACAGGCGTGAATGGAGGGACGAATGGAGACGTGTCGTCTTCAGCGATGAGAGTCGCTTCTGCCTTGGTGCCAATGATGGTCGTATGAGTGTTTGGCGCCGTGCAGGTGAGCGCCACAATCAGGACTGCATACGACCGAGGCACACAGGGCCAACACCCGGCATCATGGTGTGGGGAGCGATCTCCTACACTGGCCGTACACCACTGGTGATCGTCGAGGGGACACTGAATAGTGCACGGTACATCCAAACCGTCATCGAACCCATCGTTCTACCATTCCTAGACCGGCAAGGGAACTTGCTGTTCCAACAGGACAATGCACGTCCGCATGTATCCCGTGCCACCCAACGTGCTCTAGAAGGTGTAAGTCAGCTACCCTGGCCAGCAAGATCTCCGGATCTGTCCCCCATTGAGCATGTTTGGGACTGGATGAAGCGTCGTCTCACGCGGTCTGCACGTCCAGCACGAACGCTGGTCCAACTGAGGCGCCAGGTGGAAATGGCATGGCAAGCCGTTCCACAGGACTACATCCAGCATCTCTACGATCGTCTCCATGGGAGAATAGCAGCCTGCATTGCTGCGAAAGGTGGATATGCACTGTACTAGTGCCGACATTGTGCATGCTCTGTTGCCTGTGTCTATGTGCCTGTGGTTCTGTCAGTGTGATCATGTGATGTATCTGACCCCAGGAATGTGTCAATAAAGTTTCCCCTTCCTGGGACAATGAATTCACTGTGTTCTTATTTCAATTTCCAGGAGTGTATTTGTCCAATGAATACCCATTCATCATCTGTATTTCTTCTTGGTGTAGCAATATTAATGGCCAGTAGTGTAATACATCCTGTATGTATGGCATGGACCTTCCGATTCTGACGGGAGTAAGTTTCAATCGCTAAAACGCCTTGAGCAATGGCAGCAGCCAGTAGAAGCCCGAGTTCTCCCGCCCCCAGGTACGTGCCGGACGAGTGGGAGGTGTCGCGCGACAAGGTGACGCTGGTGCGCGAGCTGGCCACCGGCTCCTTCGGCAAGGTGTACGAGGGCGTGCTGATGCCGTGCGGCGAGCGCTGCGCCGTCAAGACGGTGAGCGAGCGGGCCACGGCGCGCGAGCGGCTCGAGTTCCTGCACGAGGCGAACGTCATGAAGAGGTTCACCGGCGCGCACCACGTGGTGCGCCTGCTGGGCGTGGTGTCGCGCGGCCAGCCGCCGCTCGTGCTCATGGAGCTGATGCACCGCGGCGACCTCAAGGGCTTCCTGAGGGCGGCGCGGGAGCCCGACGGCGAGCAGCGCGCCCTGCTGGGCGGCCACTGCCAGGTGCGTGTCACAGTGCGTCGACACCCCAACTTCTGACACCTTGCGGATTTATTGGTTTCTTTTTCTTTGAATGTTGCTAAACGGCCGGCCGCTGTGACCGAGCGGTTCTAGGCGCTTCAGTCTGCAACCGTGCGACCGCTACGGTCGCAGGCTCGAATCCTGCCTCGGGCATGGATGTGTGTGATGTCCTTAGGTTAGTTAGGTTTAACCAGTTCTAACAACGGAACCTCCCCATCGCACCCCCCTCAGATTTAGTTATTAGTGGGCATAGTCGATAGGTCTTGAAAAACTGAACACAGGTCAATCGAGAAAACAGGAAGATGTTGTGTGTAACCATGAAAAAAATAAGCGAAATATACAAACTGAGTAGTCCATAAGCACGATAGGTAACATCAAGGTTAATGTTAGCTCCGGAGCGCCGTGGTCCCGTGGTTAGCGTGAGCAGCTGCGGAACGAGAGATCCTTGGTTCAAGTTTTCCCTCAAGTGAAAAGTTTAATTTTTTTATTTTCAGACAATTATTATCTGTCCGTCCGTCCGTCCGATGCGAGGTAACTGCGCCGTAGTAGGGGGACGCTACACCTAAACAAACATCGAAACAAAACATATGTTTTGACAGAGCACAGGGAAAATTGTGCGACTGTGAAACTGTTGCATTCATTTGTTGCAGTTTATGTGACAAACTCTTATGTTTTCATCACTTTTTTGGGACTGATTCTCACATCCACAAGAAAACCTAAATCGGGCAGGGTAGAAGAATCTTTTTACCCATTCGCCAAGTTTACAAGTTAGGTGGGTCGACAACATATTCCTGTCATGTGACGCACATGCCGTCACCAGTGTCGTATGGAATATATAATACGTGTTTTCCTGTGGAGGAATCAGTCGACGTATGACCTTGCGATCAAATCTTTTCGGTTCCAATCGGAGAGGCACGTCCTTTCGTCTACTAATCGCACGGTTTTGCGGTGCGGTCGCAAAACGCAGACATTAAACTTATTACAGTAAACAGAGACGTCAATGAACGAACGGACAAATCATAACTTTGCAAAAATAAAGAGAGAAAACTTTTTACCTGAGGGAAGACTTGAACCAAGGACCTCTCACTGCGCAGCTGCTCACCCTAACCATGGGACCACGGCGCTCTTTAGCTCATATTGTCCTTGATATTGCCTATCTTGCACATGGACTACTCAGTTTGTATATTTTGCTTATTTTTTACATAGTTCCACACAACTTGTTCCTGTTTTCTCGACTGATCTGTGTTCAGTTTTTCAAGGCCTATCCACTGTCCCAACTTATAACTAAATCTGAGGGGGGTGAGATGCGGATGTTCCCTTGTAAGTTCTAGCGGACTCATGACCTCAGCTGTGAAGTCCCATAGTGCTCAGAGCCATTTGAATCATTTACTCAATACACATTAAACACAGGCGTGTGCTAGGATTAGGTTGCTAAACGTAACATAGATGGGGTAATCTGAAATATACACCATGTGATCAAAAGTATCCGGACACCTTGCTGAAAATGACTTACAAGTTCGTGGTACCCTCCATCCGTGTTGCCCACACTTGTAAGTAGGCTGTTTAGGTTTTTATGTTGGTAATGTCACGTAGCGCTCGTATGAAAATCACTGACTGCGCTGTATGCAGTCTGCGGCTGGTTGGCATTGTTGGAATATTCGCTATTGTAGTGTTGGACAGTTCGGTGTGAACAGGGCGTAGCGTTGCGCAGTTGGAGGTGAGCCGCCAGCAGTGGTGGATGTGGGGAGAGAGATGGCAGAATTTTAAGAGCGGACGATCTGGACGTGTGTCCGCCAGATATCATGAATTGATATATATAATGACTTTTGAACATTATTAAGGTAAATACATTGTTTGTTCTCTATCAAAATCTTTCATCTGCTGACTATGCGTATCAGTAGTTAGTGCCTTCAGCAGTTAGAATCCTTTATTTAGCTGGCAGTATTGGCGCTCGCTGTATTGCAGTAGTTCGAGTAACGAAGATTTTTGGGAGGTAAGTGATTCATGAAAGGTATAGGCTATTGTTAGTCAGGGCCATTCTTTTGTAGCGATTTTTGAAAGTCAGATTGCGTTGCGCTAAAAACATTGTGTGTTAGTTTAGTGTTGATCACAATAAGTAAAGAGGGTAATGTCTGAGTACGTTCAGTTTTGCTCAGCTGTTTGAAAATCAAATAACGTAAGAGGTTTATCAGCACAGTAATTTATTAATTTTTCTAAGGCGATGTTTCACACTTATCCTTGATGACAGCTTCCACTCTCGCAGACATACGTTCAATCAGGTGCTAGAATGTTTCTTGGGGAATGGCAGCCCATTCTTCACGGAGTGCTGCACTGAGGGGAGGTATCGATGTCGGTCGCTGAGGCCTGGCACGAAGTCGGAGTTCCAAAGCATCCCAAACGTGTTCTATAGGATCCAGGTCAGGACTCTGTGCAGGTCAGTCCACTACAGAGATGTTATTGTCGTTAAACCACTCTGCCACAGGCCGCGCATTATGAACAGGTGCTCAATGGTCTTGAAAGATGAAATCGCCATCCCCGAATTCCTCTTCAACAATTGGAAGCAAGAACATAATTAAAACATCAATGTAGGACTGTGCTGTGATAGTGCCACGCGAAACAACAAAGGGTGCAAGTTCCCTCCCCCCCCCCCCGTCCATGATAAACACGACCACGCCATAACACCACCGCCTCCGAATTTTACTGTTGACACTACACACGCTAGCATGACGTTCACCGGCCATTCGCCACACGCACACCCTGCCATCGGATCGCCACATTCTGTACCGGTGATTTGCCACTCCATACATCCTCTTCAACAATTGGAAGCAAGAACATAATTAAAACATCAATGTAGGACTGTGCTGTGATAGTGCCACGCGAAACAACAAAGGGTGCAAGTTCCCTCCCCCCCCCCCCCCCCCGTCCATGATAAACACGACCACGCCATAACACCACCGCCTCCGAATTTTACTGTTGACACTACACACGCTAGCATGACGTTCACCGGGCATTCGCCACACGCACACCCTGCCATCGGATCGCCACATTCTGTACCGGTGATTTGCCACTCCATACAACGTTTTTCCACTGTTCAGTCGTCCAATGTTTACGCTCCCAAGTGAGGCGTCGTTTGGCATTTACCGCCGTGATGTGTGCCTTATGAGCAACCGCTCGACCGTGAAATCCAAGTTTTCTCACCTCCCGCCTAACTGTCATAGCACTTGCAGTGGATACTGATGCAGTTTGGAATTCCTGTGTGATGGTCTGGATAGTTGTCTGCCTATTACGCATTACGACCCTCTTCAACTGTCGGCGGTCTCTGTCAGGCAACAGACGACGTTGGCGTGTACGCTTTTCTGCTGTACGTGTCCCTTCATGTTTCTACTTCACCATCACATCGGAAACATTGGACCTGGGGATTTTTAGGAGCGTGTGAATCTCACATCAGACGTATAACACAAGTGACACCCAGTCACCTCACCACATTAGAAGTCTGTGAGTTCTGCGGAGTGCCCCATTCTGCTCTCTCACGGTGTCTAATGACTACTGACGTCGCTGATATGGAGTAACTGGCAGTAGTTGGCCGCACAATGCATCTGATATAAAAACGGGTATTTTTGCGGTGTCCAGATACTTTTTAACACATAGTGTACGTCCCCTAAGACTGGTTAGAGGTTGAGAAGGGAGTGAGATACGGTTGCAGCCTATCCCCGATGTTATTCAAATGGTTCCGATGGCTCTGACCACTGTGGGATTTAACATCTGAGGTCATCAGTCCCCTAGAACTTAGAACGACTTAAACCTAATCCCGATGCAGGATTCGAACCTGCGACCGTAGCGGTTGCGCGGTTCCAGACTGAAGCGCCTAGAACCGCTCGGTCACACTGGCCGGCCCCGATGTTATTCAGTATGTATATTGAGCAAGCAGTAAAGCAACCAAAGCAAATTTTGGAGTGGAATTAAAGTCAAGGATGAGGAAATAAAAACTTTGAGGGTTGCCAGTGACATTGTAATTCTGTCAGAGGATTGTCTCCTATGCCAACACAGTGTTGAGTAGAGACTCCCGAGGAAAGTTAGCCCACATGAACTAGTAACAAGGCCTAACAAATCGTCAAGAAGGCACTGTACAAGCTGGTGGTGGTTCCCCAATGGTGTGGGCATTTAGATACCGTAGACTGGGCCCTCTGGTTCAGTTGAACCGATCATTGACTTGAAGTGGTTGTATTCGGATACTTGGAGACCACTTACAGCCATTCATGGTCCCAAAAATGTCACAGGCTACAGTTGTTCAGAATTGGTTTCAAGAACATTCTGGACAGTTCAAGCGAATGACTTGGCCACCGAGATCGCACAGCATGAATCCCTTCGAACATTTATGGGATATAAGCGAGAGGTCAGTGTGTGCACAAAATTCGGCATCGGCAACATTTTCGTATTTATGGAATGCTATACAGGGTTGTCCATTGATAGTGACCGGGCCAAATATCTCACGAAGTAAGCATCAAACGAAAATACTACAAAGAACGAAACTCGTCTACCTTGAAGGGGGAAACCAGATGGCGCTATGGTTGGCCCGCTAGATGGCGCTGCCATAGGTCAAACGGATATCAACTGCGTTTTTTTTTTAAATAGGAACCCCCATTATTTATTACATAATATGAATGTTTTAGTTGGACCACTTTTTTCGCTTTGTGGTAGATGGCGCTGTAATAGTCACAAATGTATAAGTACTTGGTATCACGTAACATTCCGCCAGTGCGGACGGTATTTGCTTCGTGATAAATTACCCGTGTTAAAATGGACCGTTTACCAATTGCGGAAAAGGTCGATATGGTGTTAATGTATGGCTACTGTGATAAAAATGCCCAAGGGACGTATGCTCGGTATCCTGGACGACATCATGTGAGTGTGCGGACCGTTCGCCGGATAGTTACGTTATTTAAGGAAACAGGAAGTGTTCAGCCACGAGTCAAACGTCAACCATGACCTGCAACAAATGATGATGCCAAAGTAGGTGTTTTAGCTGCTGTCGCGGCTAATCCGCACACCAGTAGCAGACAAATTTGCGCGAGAATCGGGCATCTCGAAAACGTCGGTGCTGAGAATGCTACATCAACAGCGATTGCACCCGTAACATATTTCTATGCACCAGGAATTGCATGGCGACGACTTTGAACGTCGTGTACAGTTCTGCCACTGGGGACAAGACAAATTACGGGACGATGACAGATGTTTTTCACGCGTTCTATTTAGCGACGAAGCGTCATTCACCAACAGCGGTAACGTAAACCGGCATAATATGCACTATTGGGCAACGGGAAATCCACGATGACTACGACAAGTGGAACATCAGCGATCTTGGTTGGTTAATGTATGGTGCGGCATAATAACTGGCCCCCATTTTATCGATGGCAATCTAAATGGTGCAATGTATGCTGATTTCCTACGTAGTGTTCTACCGATGTTACTACAAGATGTTTCGCTGCATGACAGAATGGCGATCTACTTCCAACATGATGGATGTCCGGCACATAGCTCGCGTGCGGTTGAACCGGTATTGAATAGCATATTTCTTGACAGGTCGATTAGTCGTCGAAGCACCATACCATGGCCCGCACGTTCACCGGATATGACGTCCCCGGATTTGTTTCTGTGGGGAAAGATGAAGTATATTTGCTATCGTGATCCACCGACAACGCCTGACAACATGCGTCTGCGCATTGTCAATGCATGTGCGATCATTACGGAAGGCGAACAACTCGCTGTTGAGAGGAATGTCGTAACACGTATTGCCAAATGGATTGCGGTTGACGGACATCATTTTGAGCATTTATCGCAATAATGTGGTCTTTACAGGTAATCACGGTGTAACAGAATGCGTTCTCAGAAATGATAAGTTAACAAAGGTACATGCATCACATTGGAACAACCTAAATAAAATGTTCAAACGTACCTACGTTCTGTATTTTAATTTAAAAAACCTAGCTTTTACCAACTGTTGGTCTAAAATTGTGAGCCATACGTTTGCGACTGTTACAGCTTCATCTATCACAAAGCGAAAAAAGTGGTCCAACTAAAACATTCATATTTCTTTACGTACTACACGAATATGTAATAAAAAATGCGGGTTCCTATTTAAAAAAACGCAGTAGATATTCGTTCGGCCTATGGCAGCGCCATCTAGCGGGCCAAACATGGCGCCATCTGGTTTCCCCCTTCAAGCTAGACAAGTTTCGTTCTTTGTAGTTTCTTCGATTGACGCTTATTTCGTGAGATATTTGGCCCTATCACGATCAATGGAGCACCCTGTAGAAGCAGCTTGGCTCAACATTTCTGCAGGGGACTTTCCACGACTTGCTGAGTCGAGGCCACGTCGATTTACTGCACCACGCCAGGCTAATGGAGGTCGGACACGGTATTAGGAGGTATCCTATGACTTTCGTCACCTTAGTGTATATTAATACTGTGTGGCAGGTGGGTGCTATACAACGTGAACACACTCCCCTGGGATTCGCCAGAGGCTGCTGGAGTTTGCGCCCATCACTGCCCGTGTCGTGTACCGGGCCTGGCTTGCTCACCAGCAGAGGGTGTGTCGGTGTTGCAGGAGGGCCTCCCCCTGGGCCGCGTGCTGAGGATGGCAGCCGAGATCGCGGACGGCATGGCCTACCTGGAGGCCGTCAAGTTCGTGCACAGGGACCTGGCGGCGCGCAACTGCATGGTCGCCCAGGACCTCACTGTCAAGGTACCGTACCCACCCACACGCTGCTCACACTACTGCACCAGCGGAAACCAGTATAAAGGCAACGGAAGTGGTAGCACGATGTATGTAGCATACTGTATCGAATTTAATAAGGAAGTACACTACTGGCCATTAAAATTGCTACACCAAGAAGAAATGCAGATGATAAACGGGTATTCATTGGACAAATATATTATACTAGACCTGACATGTGATTACATTTTCACGCAATTTGGGTGCATAGATCCTGAGAAATCAGTACCCAGAACAACCACCTCTTGCCGTAATAACGGGCTTGATACGCCTGGGCAATGAATCAAACAGTGCTTGGATGGCGTGTACGGGTACAGCTGCCCATGCAGCTCCAACACGATACCACAGTTCATCAAGAGTAGTGACTGGCGTATTGTGACGAGCCAGTTGCTCGGCCACCATTGACCAGAAGTTTACAATTGGTGAGAGATGTGGAGAATGTGCTGGCCAGGGCAGCGGTCGAACATTTTCTGTATCCAGAAAGGCCCATACAGAACCTGCAACATGCGGTCGAGCACTATCCTGCTGAAATGTAGGGTTTCGCAGAGATCGAATGAAGGGTAGAGCCACGGGGCGTAACACATCTGAAATGTAACGTCCACTGTTCAAATACACGCTTCCAATGTGCGTTCACCGCGATGTCGCCAAACACGGTTGCGATAATCATGATGCTATAAACAAAACCTGTATTCAACCGAAAAAATGACGTTTTGCCATTCGTGCACCCAGGTTCGTCGTTGAGTACACTATCGCAGGCGCTCCTGTCTGTGATGCAGCGTCAAGGGTAACCGCAGCCATGGTCTCCGAGCTGATAGTCGATGTTTCTGCAAACGTCGTCGAACTGTTCGTGCAGATGGTTGTTGTCTTGCAAACGTCCCCATCTGTTGACTCAGGGATCGAGACGTGGCTGCACGATCATTTACAGTCATGCGGATAAGGTGCCTGTCATCTCGACTGTTAGTGATGCGAGGCCGTTGGGATCCATCAAGGCGTTCCGTATTACCCTCCTGAACCCACCGATTCCATATTCTGCTAACAGTCATTGGATCTCGACCAACACAAGCAGCAATGTCGCAATGATGATGATGATGAGCGTTTGGCGTCATTGGCCGGGAGGCCCCTCGCGGGGCAGGTCCGGCCGCCTTGGCGCAGGTCTTATTACATTCGGCGCCACATTGGGCGACCTGCACGCCGGATGGGGATGAAATGATGATGAACACAACACAACACCCAGTCCCTGAGCGGAGAAAATCTCCGACCCAGCCGGGAATCGAACCCGGGCCCGGAGGACGGCAATCCGTCACGCTGACCACTCAGCTACTGGGGCGGACAATGTCGCAATACGATAAACCGCAATTGCGATAGGCTACAATTCAGTCAGAAACGTGATGGTACGCAATTCTCCTCCTTACACGAGGCATCACAACAACGTTTCAGCAGGCAACGCCAGTCAACTGCTGTTTGTGTGTGAGAAATCGGTGGTCTCGCGGTTCTAGGCGCGCAGTCCGGAACCGCGCGACTCCTACGGTCGCAGGTTCGAATGCTGCCTCGGGCATGAATGTGTGTGATGTCCTTAGGTTAGTTAGGTTTAAGTAGTTCTAAGTTCTAGGGGACTGATGACCACAGCTGTTAAGTCCCATAGTGCTCAGAGCCATGTGAACCACTTTTTTTTTTTTTTTTTGAGAAATCGGTTTGAAACTTTCCTCCTGTCAGCACCTTGTAGGTGTCGCCACCGGCGCCAACCTTGTGTGAATGCTCTGAAAAGCTAATGATTTGCGTATCACAGCATCTTCTTTCTGTCGGTTAAATTTCGCGTCTGTAGCACGTCATTTTCGTGGTGTAGCAATTTTAATGGCTAGTAGTGTATGTAGCACAATGTATCGAATTTATTAAGGAAGTAGCAGCTACATATAGAAAAACAGTAACCACGGAATTACATAGTTTTTTCATAACACGAATGACAAAATAAGGGGTTTGCATTCCCTAAACGGAAATTGGTAAAAAGACACTCACTGCTCTGTTGTGTCATTGCATTATTGGTTCCTTGTATAAACCCCATTCTTTCTAGGTACCTCAAAAATTCTCTGTGGCATTGATTTTGTTAGGGTTTGCGGTTCTTGCAGTCAAATTGTCGCCCTCTCTTCTCGTACTGCACTTTTCGCCTCACATACGGCCTGAAATTGCCTTGGATAGCGATAAACACACCTCTCAAGTATTCCCCAAAGGTTTTCCATGGGGTTCGTATCCAGGCTACATGCAACCCAGGGCAAGACTGATGGCTCTCGATAATCGAGTCCATCAACATGACGTGGGAAATATGAGGTAGCCAAGGAGGTGGAAACGTGGGTTCTACTATACCGAGACTGCTTGGTAGCTACGGCTGGAAAACACAGTTAATTAGCAGGAGTACAAATAAGGAAGTATTTATTACTTAACTTTGCTGTAGTCCATGATCAGTTGGTTGACAATTATAGAAGACGCGACTAGACTAAGCGTCTGTAGAATGACATAATTTGCAAGTCACAAATCTTGCAGTGACGAATTAATGTCTCGTAATCTCGAATTTCGAATGCGGTTAATTTGAAGAGTAACTTGGATCGGAGTAACAAAGACTTGATGGCAGCAACGACTGAGCTGCAGACGATGACTAACACCGGCGCTGGCCGACCACCGAGCGCGGCTACGGACGGTCTGTAGCCTGGCACAACTGCACTGCTCTGCTGCTGCACATGAAGCGGCCTAGCGGCGAGACTAAGTACTGCGACTGTCTGCGTACTCTTTGGCTAACACAGCCAGCCGTTCTCCTGTTCCGTTTATCCAGAGAATCGCATCCGTCGGATCGATCTCTCAGGCGGCGGTGTGGTCGTATGACTGACGACATCGCGAAGACATCGATATCTTTATCTTCAAACCACTTCTTGGTTGCAGCAGAAACATGCATAGATGCGTTATCCTGTTGAAACATTGGATTCTCTTCCCCTAGGTCCTCATACACTATAATCAATTCTGTCTCTAACATCTCATTGTACATTGCATGGGGGCTTAATTATAATAAAGATATAAGAATGCAATGCAAATACTTTTTAATTTTCTGTCGCTGTATGTCCGATTACGCTGTTTCGTAAACGGCTGGCCCTGACTAGTTTTTGTACGCAATCTGACTGCATGTAACAACCACAAAGAATGAAATAAAATTTCAGTTAATACAATTAATTAATTAAGTCCCCAGCAACTATAAAACCTACGAAACCAACAAAGCACAAGTGTAGCTGTTCTGTATGTGGTAGTATGACTCAACGCACATCTGGCACGGTTCTTCTTCAACAAGACAAGAATTTTTAAATATCATTTATGCTGACGTGATAAAAGAAAATTAGAAATACTATAATTGTGCAAGAAACCCAGAATTACACTCTAATACAAGAACACAAGCCAGATGCTTTGTTGACTGAACCTGTAATGACACATTATTCGGGACACACAAATAAATAGACAACATAATATTTATTACCTTCATATATATTGACGAAAAGCACTCTGACCATTACAATATCTCCATTGGAATAACATCTGCTATCTCTCCCATCACATAGCTGCATAAAACATCGAACAAACACTCACTACTACCCCATCTCATTCCAACTTCAGCTACAAGCAGTGTCCACCACAACTTCTCGGCAAGAACTGCCTGTCGCTGCGTCTCAATAATCACTGCCAGTGGAGGCGGCGGAACAATACTCTCTGGCGCGATTTCTGGCGCTGTGGCTCAGTGTAGCCACCTTTCAACATGTTAGGGTTCATTCTAGTGTTCAGCCAAGCAATATGTGATTTTAGTGTCTTACCCATCCTCATTAACTGTAGTCGTATATAACGTAATAGTGAGCAACAAGTTGCATAAAATGAATTCAATTTCTTTTCCGGTTTCAACTGTGCTTCCAAACGTTGTCGAGCACAGTGTGTGCGCCGCTGGCGAGGTGGAGAGGGAAGTGCATTGCTGGGTCTCGAGCCGTGGCCCTCAATGTGTGTGTGCGCCACTGCAGGGGTAGGGACGCTGATGGTGTAGAGGTGTGGTCTCAGCTCTCCATTTGGCATAGCGTGAGCAGGCTCTCCCCACAGGGCGCTGTTGTGCTTTGAGCAGACCCAAGGCTATGTCCCACACCTCATTTAGCTGGAGGCCACTCTAATTATTTATCAGCTTATCCCGTAGCCAGATCCCCCCTGATTCCTAGAGTTTACTGGCCTGTGCATTGGAGATACAGAGCTCCGGCAGAGCTGGCCGTCGGCTGTGCCTCATCCGAGTGATGCTTGTGCTCCATGCAGCTTCCCTGTATTGTCAAGATGGTCTGGCAGACACCCAACGAAGTCAGCTGTGACAGAGCACCGCCTCTGCAATTAACATAGTATGAAGTACAATGGCACCAACTCACTAAAACAGACCAGCACACTCTACGAGTGTATTGTAAAATAATCTGTAAGGGTCTGGCTAGAAGATGAGCTGATGAATAAATGTAGCAGCTTCTGTCTGGGACCCAGCCTTCAGTGTGCTGATAGCATGGTATCAGAATGGAAGGAGACACATTCACGCCACGCTAGCTGAAGATCTGGGACCAAACCTCTGCACCAGTGTCGTCCTGACCACTGCAATGGCAGTACGCAGACTGCGGATGGGGCACAGAGTCGTACCATCGTACACTGCTTCTTATATTAATCTGTGAAAGACTTAGGATAAAAACATTTTGTAAATGGTATTCCTCAGGCTGACTAATGATTTACCGATTTGTACGATGCATGCTGTGTTTTGTAAAGTGCTTTCCCTCCAGATCAACTATGCCTAGAGAAAAAGCATTTGAAGTGGACTATCACGTAACATGCACTATATAGACACTAAATACTCCCTGTTTATGTCTACATCAGTATGCATCACAATTTTTCTGTTACAGTGCTTTCATTTCTATTCACTTGTATTGCCTGTGTTCCATTTCCAAATGTTGAAACAGTTTGACAGTTCGGCCACTGATAGTACGTTGGGATACAGATCTGAATTAAGATCTTGTACTTGAACAGAACTGTACCGCCCCTCTCCCTCCCTCCCCTCTCCTCCCCCACACCCACAGAACAGAAAATTATCTATGCCTCTGAGTGAGGTTAAGTAGTGTGAAACATCAAAACATCAAGGAAGACAAATTCCTGTTAAGCATGTAGCAGGATATAAGCAAGACATGTTGGAAGGTATGGACAGTGCCTTCAAACAGAGCAAGGCTTAAGGATAAACAAAGTGAAGACAGAGGTCATGCCGGCCGCGGTGGTCTCGCGGTTCTGGCGCTGCAGTCCGGAACCGCGGGACTGCTACGGTCGCAGGTTCGAATCCTGCCTCGGGCATGGGTGTGTGTGATGTCCTTAGGTTAGTTAGGTTTAAGTAGTTCTAAGTTCTAGGGGACTTATGACCTAAGATGTTGAGTCCTATAGTGCTCAGAGCCATTTGAACAGAGGTCATGAAGAGTAGTAGAAAGGAAAATAACAGCTTGTTTAACATCAAAACTGAGAACTACTTATTGGTGTAAACACTGAAGAAATGTTTCTGTTTATTAAACAAACCTATACAGTTTAGATGAAGCAAGAAAGGCAACAGGAAAAATGGCTTAACACAGATGGAGAAATATATCTACAATGAAAGAGCTCTACCGACACCAGATATTTGCATGGAAATGAGGTAGAAGTTCCCGAACGAGCACCGCTTAAGGGCAGAAGATATGGAAGCGAAACTTAGACCATCAGAAGAAACAAACCGATATTTAAATACTAAAAATAATGTGCCAGATATAGTATGAGAAGTCAGACGTACCAACAGGATATGTGAGGTCTATACAAATTCCTAACCAGAGTTAGTTCAACATTACTACGGCATCTAGGAATAAATGACATAGTGGTGGCGTGAGCAGGAGAGAGAGAATGATAGAATGGGCAGATAAAGATTGGAATATGCGAAACAGATTATGATCGTGTTGAATGCAGTACCTGCATAAGCATCAGAAGGTAGGTACTAGACGCAAAAACTGAGAACAGCATCAAATCATTAGAGCTACTGATGACTTTTCTAAAACAAAACTTGGAGTACACATTAAGATGTAGATCGTTTGAGACAGCCACACCTCGTCAATTAATTATTCATTGCCCTCACTTCACTCTCTCGAGAGTCAGATTATTTGCAGTAACAAATAACATTGGCTGGAATTCTTGTTATTGTTCATATTTCCCTGTTCCAACAATTAAGCAGCTTTGTTTTCATTTGTGAATACGGCTGCAACAGTGATTACTTCTGCCATGTTGTTACGAGCTGTATGTCCACAGATTGGAGACTTCGGGATGACACGGGATGTGTACGAAAATGACTACTACAGAAAGAGCAACAAGGGCCTGTTGCCCGTGCGCTGGATGGCGCCTGAGAGCCTGCACGACGGGGTCTTCAGCTCGCTGTCTGATGTCTGGAGCTACGGCGTAGTCCTCTGGGAGATCTCGACGCTGGCTGAGCAGCCCTACCAGGTATGCCCAGCTCAGAGCATCTCCTGTCTGCCAGGGCAGCCCCATCTCATGGAGATATCCACACCAGATGAACAACCCACCAGGTAGGTTTTTCTCAGGGAGATCTCCAAGCTGGCTCAACAGCCCTATCAAGTAGCCCTATCTTTGGGAATCCATACTGGTAACCCCTACCAGGTATTCTTAGCCAATCGAGATCTCCATATTAGGTGAAAAGCCTGACAGGATAAGCCTGTCTCAGTGAGGTCCCTTTACTAGCTGAACTACCCTACCAGGCGGGCCTGTCTCAGGGAGATATCCATGCAGGCTGAGCAGACATATGCCCACACTGGCTGAGGTGCTGTATCAGTTCAGCCCCACAATATAGTCCCATCTCATGGAGATATCCCCACCAGATGAATAACGCACCAGGTAGGTTTTTCTCAGGGAGATCTCCAAGCTGGCTCAACAGCCCTATCAAGTAGCCCTATCTTTGGGAATCCATACTGGTAACCCCTACCAGGTATTCTTAGCCAATCGAGATCTCCATACTAGGTGAAAGGCCTGACAGGGTAAGCCTGTCTCAGTGAGGTCCCTTTACTAGCTGAACTACCCTACCAGGCAGGCCTGTCTCAGGGAGATATCCATGCAGGCTGAGCAGACATATGCCCACACTGGCTGAGGTGCTGTATCAGTTCAGCCCCACAATATAGTCCCATCTCATGGAGATATCCACACCAGATGAACAACCCACCAGGTAGGTTTTTCTCAGGGAGATCTCCAAGCTGGCTCAACAGCCCTATCAAGTAGCCTTATCTTTGGGAATCCATACTGGTAACCCCTATCAGGTATTCTTAACCAATCGAGATCTCCATACTAGGTGAAAAGCCTGACAGGGTAAGCCTGTCTCAGTGAGGTCCCTTTACTAGCTGAACTACCCTACCAGGCGGGCCTGTCTCAGGGAGATATCCATGCAGGCTGCGCAGACATATGCCCACACTGGCTGAGGTGCTGTATCAGTTCAGCCTATCTTGGCGAGATCTCCACAGTAGCTGAGTAGTCCTACTGGGTAGGAATATCACCATTTAGCAAAGTAGCCCTGCAAGGTAAACCAATCTCAGTGAGATCTCCATTCTAACATACAAGGAAGGCCTATTTTGGGAGATCTCTAAGCAGCAAGACAATCATGTCAGCTATCCCTATTTCAGCAAGATCTGTACAATAGCTGAGGAGCAGGTTGCTCTCCCTCGGGGATGTCCGTGCCACCAGAGCAGCCCCACTAGGTAAGTCCATCTACACTCTGCCAAGCTAATCTCACATACAATTACTAGACATATCTACTTACAGAAGCTTTCATGAAGTAAATTTAATCCATAATTTACCTGTCATTGTCTGTTATTTATCTAATAAAGTTTTAACTCCTATATTTATTGGCTGAAATTATGTATAGTCAGTTACAATTATAATTATCTTATACTATTTTTCCACGTAGTCCCCACACTGGTTCAGACATTTGTCCCATTGCAGCCCTAAATTTGATATGACTCTGTGGTAGAATTCGTCCCTCTGACTGTGGAACCATCATTTCATTGCTGTGTTGAGTTCGTCACTGCAAGTGAATCACTGTCTTGTGGGGAATTTCTTCATCAAACTGAATACGTGAAAATCACTAGAGGCAAGCTGCGGATTGTATGGTAGGTGGGCGATACTCTTCCAGTGAAATGACTGGAACTTGTCAGCGATTCTGATTGCCACATGTGGCTCCACAATGTTGTGAAGGCTAACCACGTTGTCCATATTGAGATGTCCTCGACACTTCTTGCATATGGCAGCCAATAGGCGTGGCAGAATGTCATAAAACACTTAACACCATATTCGCAATAAATGGCAGTGAACAATATGTTTTTGCCAGAGGCAAAGACTGATGTTCCCACAACAAGCTTGCTGATTCGATTCTGGCGTGAAGGGCAGTATCCACCTTTGGACGCCAGTGACAGTGCGGCGCAGGAAACTGTCATTCTCCATGCCATCTGTCATCATGCCATGCAACTGCTTAGGCACCCACCAATGTGAAACGTCCCAGTACCCTAAGGACCAGTGGACGATGTGGTAAACACTCCCATACGAAATGCCAAGCTCCCAGAAAATGTCCTTGTGATGCACAGGCTGATCCATTTTCACCACTACATCCACATGGGAAATATTGTCGTCAACAAATGCAGCCTCCCTGAAGGTTCATTGCAATGCGCGTCTACACGGCCTTTTCCGAACTCACACCACTACCACCACACAGTTCCAAAAGGGAGGTGCTTTTGCCCATTGGTGGTCTGCATCTTCCTGTGTACTTCTCTAGACGTTTGTCCCTTTTTCCATAGAAAACGAATCACACCTCGTTGCCCTTATGCATGGACGTGTGAAGCGTGACCGCCATCTTCAACAGCACCGCCGTAGCGTGGACCTACCGACGAATAAGGCTAGGGTGGTCTAAGAAAGGTTAACGTTGACATTGGATTTACAGCTGTCATTTGTATTTGTATAAAAGCAAGTGGGAAAATGCTTTCTGATTCACCCTCATACCACCTGCTTTCTTCCGAGACCTCGAATCCCCATTTACAAATATCAGTCTTTATGTAAACATGAGTAGGAATGTTTAATGGCTTTTCATAACACATAAACATGTGAATACAATATTTTTTTATTGTTTATGTTCCTCAGAGTTATACCGCGTGGGTCGAAAAGGATTTTACAACTTTGGAATCAAATAGAAATTTATTGATGTAGCCCACAGAATCGGTAGATGTGTCATTTTCTAGAAAAAAAACCTCAATTTTAAGAATCATTTTAATTCTATGTGACTACCATCTGTTAAGTGCCAAACATCCCCCCTGTAATCAGTTGCTTTCCACACCCATTGCAGAAAATCAGGCAGAACTTGTGCAGCGGCAGTGTAGATTCGATTTTTCAGGTCAGCTAAATTGTTCAATAGGGGAGAAACACACACATGGTCTGTAGTAAAACCCCAGAGAAATAAATCCAGTGATGTCATGTCTGCACAGCGAGGTGGCTATGCGACTGGCCTTTCAAGGCCAATCCACCGACCGGTTATCAAGGAAACCTCGAACTTTCGTGAGGAATTGAAGTCTTGCCCCCTCGTGATGGAAGGAAACCATCCCATCTTGGCGAAATTTATGCCGAATAGTTGTTGCAGAGTTCGTTTCATGAAAGCAAAACACACAGCTAGTATGTTCCGCACCAGTGAAAGTAGCCATTTTAACTGTGCACTACACTAGTGCTCCTGGTGGCTGAATGGGGTACTGATGGACTACGTGAATCAAATTTGAGGTTGTTCGCTACAAAACGACACATCCGCCGATTCTGTAAGTTATGTCAGTAAATTTCTGTATAATTCCAAAGTTGTAAAGTCCTTTTTGACTTCCTGTATTTGTTTCTGAACATTTCCAGTGTATTCTGCTTATATATGTCGGATCCAATCTACTAAAAGTTTGACTTAAATATTAGCAGGATTGTTACCATCAGCCTAGTGACGACAAAACCATGTATTCTGTAATAATATCGGGGATTTTCTAATTTTTTTTTTTGTATACTACTACCTGAAATGTGACAATGGTAATGACACACCAAAATCCATTGTAGTTGCTACATATTTTGTTACTAACAAAAGCATTATAAAATCACAATCACAGTAACACAGGAGACTGCCTTACAAGCCCAGATCACCTGGACAAATAACAAATAAATTTCCTTAACCGGAACAAAACCCATAAAGCTTGAAATATGAATACGGCTAGGTAAATATACTCAGGTAAAGCTTTACTTATATAGTACAAATGTCCATACGATTCCCATCAGAACTCTCATTACTTCCAATCAGCTGAGGAACAGATTAAGGGTAAGAACACATATCTTTTAAGGTTTAGCTAGCCAACTTTCCTAAATAAAACTATATACAAATCAATAACACAATTAAGGAGGTGCTTTAACTTTGACCAAGCCAATCTTAAAATTTACTTAGTTGATTAATCAACAATATTCTTAGAATGATTGCTGGCCGGAGTGGCCGAGCGGTTCTAGGCGCTTCAATCTGGAACCGCGCGACCGCTACGGTCCCAGGTTCGAATCCCACCCTGGGCATGGATCTGTGCGATGTCCTTAGGTTAGTTAGGTTTAAGTAGTTCTAAGTTCTAGGGGACTGATGACCTCAGATGTTAAATCCCATAGTGCTCAGAGCCGTTTGAACCATTTTAGAATGATTACAACTAGAACTTGACCATATGATAATACCCCTAAAATGAGGTAGCTTCAATACTGCGTGTGAATTAGCGATAGACGCGAGCAGACCAAGGATTCAAATCAATACGAGAGATCCACGACACAGGAAATGACATAGAAATGTACTCAACTTTGTACTGCAATTGAACTTCGGATGGTATAATTCTTCACCGGAAAGATGGAATTACGCAACAGTGACAACATAAACCAAGATGTAAAGGAGAGGACGTGGCCTTAAATATCTCTCTGCCCCTGTGGTGCTCTGCTCCTAGCATGCTAGCGTCGGCCGCTGCCAGTTATCTCTAACACAACACACATCAACACCAGACAAAATTCTGAGACATAAACTACACAACCTTATCTGGAGAACAGCTGAGCAATACAACTGAATAGAAACAAATTAGCCTCCGTGAGTTACTTGGCCAGTGCCAGCCCTTAAAGTTCGATTAATAAGTTCGCTAAAAATCATGCCCTAAAGTTAAGATGACAAGAATTGTCTAGGCGCACATTTACACGCCACACTACTAAATGAACTACAAGGTAAAATCGAGAACGTATCTAGGCGTGTCTTGAAACGCCCAGAGCCGGAATTACTCACTACTCGTTGCTCTTCTAGCTACGACTTCATGCCGGTTGGTTGGGCGTAGCCACACTTCCTCAACTGCCGTCAAGTTAGTTAGTTACGACACCGAGGTAGGTGATAAACAACTAAAACAATTCCAAAGGATTTTTAGTACACTGGCATATTCAATTAAGCCGCACGCAACCCACCGAAGCAACTCGGCGACTCCAATTCACTCGGCCGGCGTAGCTTATAACAGACTCGAAGGAGCTTATCCTTCCGACCTCTAGGAAAACCAAATCACCATGGGCGGTGGATCGGTAATTTCCAAGAATGATTGCCTATCGAAGTCGCGGGGTCCAAACGATACATATCGAACGTGCGATCGTAAATTGAACATGCGACTCTGGTTGGCGTTATGCGTGTGTTTACGTTGGTCGCTACAGCAACGACATACTTGTAATTGCAAAGGAGACGACTTACCTTACTCGTCGTCGGAGTTGTCGTCATTTGAAAGTCCATTACGGTAGTCCGGATGGATAATTTGGGAGAGTCGAACCATGTATTGTTCCTGCTCCTCATTCGTTTTCCTCACTGTCTGCAATGAAATTGTAAACGGTATTTCAGCATCGAAACTGTTCTTACGAAGTTTTACACACTTCGCACCACCACAGTCTACATAGTCCCTTCTTTCCTCGTCCAGTGGTACTCCATATTTGAGACAAAATATCGAACTATTTTCTATGCTGGATAAACATGGAATTACATTTTTCCGTGTGAGAGAATCTGCCAAAGAAACGACTCACTAACGACATAAATCGTCTGCGATTCCATAGACTCTCACAAATAATTCGCGGAGGTATGTAATGTAGAGCAACTAAGGGAAGGACGGAAAACAGATAAAAATGACGATCTCAAATAACTGATCACAACGCACGCCACCAGAGTCGTATGATCGATTTACGATTGCACGTTCGATATGTATCGCTTGGGCACCGCGATTTCGATAGGCAATCATTCTCGGATATTACCGGTGGATCTGCCCTCACGACTCAACACGCCGTAGCCGCTGCCTCCGCTCCCCCGTTGTCCGACTCGTCCTCTCGCCGTCCTGCCTCCGTACACAGTCCCACGTGACTCTCGCTCACCGTCGATCCCGACCTTCGACCACAGATACTAGTAGACCGGCCTTGCTGTGCAGAAGCTGTAGGGCTGGTGTGGCTCCAATATAAACCACGTGACTGTTGGCAAAACGTGGCTGGATTTCAAATGAGCGGTCTGCCATCCTGTGTTTGTATCGGATTTTCCCCACATTTCTCAATTGACTGCCAAGCGCTTCCAACAAAAACTACTTTTTTATTTGTGAAAAATTATGCCAGAACTACATTTGACCTGGATTTGTTCAAAGTACCATTTATAAAATCTTAACAAATACATCGAACGCCACACTGGTGGGCAGCGGGACGAAATTACTATAAACTATCAATTACAGTAAAATGTCGTTAAAATTCTTTTAAACAGTAAGAGTGGGCTCGTGTCAAAACTTTAAACGTTGTATTCGCCACGTTTCGAGCTTTAGTCACTTATAAAAGAAAATGGGCTATGGGAATTATGTCAACTATGGGTGTCAAAATTGTTTACTTTAGGAGCAGGTCCATTTTAGAGTATCAATTTTAGATGCACTTCAAAGGTTCAGTTCCCACTATTTATACAAAGGTTTAAACTATCAGTTTAAAAAAATGATATTTTAGATGAAAGGTGAGACTTTGCAGTTTCAGAAAATAATTTTGGAGCCTAGGTTTAAAAATTACAGACACTGTAAATACAAATTATAGATATACATTTTAAATAATAACTAACCTATCAAAACACTTCTCCGCGAAGTGCTTCAAGCAAAGGCGCGTATGTGCAAACGGCTTAAAGTTTTTCCGTTTCAGGGCCTGTATCCAAAGCTGCCTTCGGTTTTCATCCTTACGGAACATATGAGTAGGAACAAGAAACGATTATATTTACTTCTGTAACCGAATTATCACAGATACTTTCCAAAATGTAATATGAGTCTGACTTTACAGGCATCACTTTCAACACTTCAATTTACGTGATACTCTAATTCAAGTGTAAAAAACATATAAAAGTCACTTCGGCAGATTTCAATAAACGCGTCTGCACTGTCTTAGACACACTTACACTGAAATGTAATGCCATTTCCCCGACAAAACGCTGAGTACAGTCATAAGCGCAACACGAAACAACCATGTTTTGCCAACATTCACGTGACTTCAGCCCAGAGATGTTGGAGCCACGAAAATGACGTCAGGGCCAGTCTATTATATTTATGGTCGAAGATCCCGACACACCTCACCAGCAGAGAGCACGCGCTCCGTTAAATCCGCGGCGCCAAAGATGAGCAGAAGCATCGAAGTCGACCCAAAGATCAAAATGGCGATCTATGGAAACTGGCGCCAGAAAACGCACCAGCTCACTACCTTATCACTATTCCCTCTAGATGTTATAGGACTACCTTGTCCAAACAGCATTATTTCACGAAGTTTGGAATGAGCCTATGTTTGAAACTGCTACAGGCGTTAACAGAATTATGGTAATGCGGTGGGCTGTTCTTGATAACAACTACATCCACTGCTGTGTTGCAGGGCCTGTCCAACGAGCAGGTGCTGTCGTACGTGCTGGGCGGCGGCCGGCTGCCGCGGCCCCCAGACGCCGCCCCCGCAGTATGGGCGGTGTGCCAAGCCTGTTGGCAGACGTCGCCTGCACTGAGGCCCACCTTCTTGCAGCTGGTGCGCTCGCTAGACTCGTTGGGTGGCGGTCTAGGCCCAGACTTTGCGGAGGTGTCCTTCTACCACAGCGAGGCTGCCGTGGCACTCGGGGATGGGGCCGACACTGTGCAGAGGTCTCCACCACCCACCGTGTACGGCTTCCTGCCGCCAGACCTCGACGAGACACTTTTCTGATCACTGCTAGCTACGTGGCTCCCATCTGTGTTACTGTACCAGTCTCACCCCATAACAGGGTACCCATCTACTACAGCGACATTGCCAGAACTGACATCATGCAAAGTTTCCAGATGCTCTTGTTATATGGCTACCTGCACGGTTACCTGGATGAGTTGTTCTTCTGATCACGTTTTGCTACATAATCTCCAGTCTGTATGTTAATACTGTAGACCTCACCACCATACTTTTACAAGTGTCCATTTACACTGGAGGGGTCGCTTCATTTTTTTGACAGATCCAACAGCACTGCTTCTGCTCTGTATGGCTACCCATCAGAAAAACTTGACTGCCCACTTTTCTGACCACTTCTCGTCACGTACCTCTCATCTCTGTGATGTGTGGGCCTGACTGCGACATTCCAGGGGTATCTAGATGTCACAAAGAGACCACCACATTTTAGGGCAGAGCTGGCACAACATAGAGTTTTTCCCGTGGTTATCTTCCAGGAGATCTGGACAAGACATTCTCGAAATCATCTCTTGTCCTTTCACCACAATGAGGCTGCTGCAAGCCTCTCAGATAGAACCAACAAAAAACAGAGGTCCCAGCACCCTCTGCATATGGCTACGTACAAAGAGACCTTGATGAAACATACCGGTACTCTGTTCATCTTTAGCGACATACCTCCTATCTTTGTGATGGCTCTGTGGCTCAGTGTCCCAGTGTGAGCTTTTCAATTGGTCGTCACTTCAGCACATTGCATGTCCCTAAACTATCCCAGTTATCCAGCTGGGGTACAGGAATCCACAGTTTAGCGCAGAATCCCAACCACGTTTCGTTTCTGGTGAATACTCACGTCACTGACTTGTGAAGGCCAAACACAGACTGAAAAATCCGAAATGTGGCCAGGATTAGATCCCTCGATTTCACAGTTTTCAGGCAAATGCTTTACCGCTACACCACCAGGTCTGACCAGTAGGAGGTGTATAAAAGTAGGATGACATTATGACCATCTGCCAGTAACGAAACTAACTGCACGCTGCAGCATGTACACTGGTTGAACTACTTGGCATTGACGCAGCCAGGAAATGTTAGGTATCTGTAGGTATCTGGAGCCATGCTGTTTACATTGCTCCCACAGTTATTCAAAGGTTTCTGGTAGAGGCGATATTCATGCACAGAACAAGACAATCATACCAGTCAGTTCGTGCGAGCGATGGCCTAGGCGCAATCTGTGCATGGGTCTCCTACCACGACACTAGGATACAAACTATCATAAACTTTATTCCTCACTCTCATTTTTCAGTTATTTTCATAAAGTACTGTGAGTAATGCGCCTTTCATTTTAGTATTATTTAACTTGTCTGTATTATTTTCTTGTGGTTTATGTGAAATACAACATTAATCAAAATATTTGTTGCTTTTAGAAGTGTACATTTATCAGTAAATTGCAAAAAAAAATGCATTTTGAGGTTCAAACATTGGTGCTAGTACATATCCAGAAATATTTTTGTACTTAAGGAGCATGCATTCATTTGCAAAAAGATTGATGTGCAATTTTATCTAACTGTATTATTTACAACAAGCGTGTATGTGATAATTGTGTATTATAAGTGTCATTATTTTTTAAGTACTGAAGACACAAAACTATAATTTGAATTATTTTTCCTGTATCAAACAAAGTAAATCTTATTTTTTACTCGCAAATTAATGGACTAGACACACTAAGAAATACTTGTAATACTTGTCACTCATATCATAAAATAATCATTTGTTGTAGCTATCATAGAATAGATAAATATATTTCTCTATCTATGTACCTGTTTTAAGAAGAACTGTGTAATAGCACATATATAAAATTTGTTGATTGGAGAGGAAAAGATACTGTTCAGTTTATGTCAGCAATGACAAGAAAAGCAATTTGTCAATCATAGACTATTTATTCGACTATTTCACGACTTTTTTTCTTCACACGAGCGATATTTCCTATAGAAATATAGCTATATTTCTAACTTGTCAAATAGTCATTCCGCATAATGTAAAACATTATATGTTACAAATTTACGTTTATTGTCTCGTAGGAGAGCAAACATGTGTGATATAACTAATGTGATAACGTACCTGTAACGGCTGTGAAAATGCAATTGTAACCTGCAAATCAAGTCAATAAAGTGAATGAATAAAATAAATAAATAAGAATAAAGACTGAAACGACTTTGGTGTTTTACTTATTCTGTTCATGTTTTGCACAGTATCATTGGTTTACCAGTATTCATATGATAGTCCCTAGTGAATAAGATTGTTTCAACAACATACAGACATGGAACATTTATATCGGCAAACTCAGTAAACTGAGATTTACGATATTCTGTTCTTTCACAGCCACAAATTATCCTCAGTGCTTTTTTTGCAGTTGAAATACGTTTATGATCTGAGTTGCAATCCACCAGAAAATGATTTCACGGTGGATCAGTGAACTGCACTGTGCATAGTTTGCCTGTACAGTTCTTTGTTAGCTTTTTGTAGCTTTTAGAAGCCTCAATCCACAGCACACTGTTTCTACAACATGCTACTTACTTGCTAATCCCGGTTCAAGTCCTGCTGAACCCATACATTCAAACATTTTCTAGCACTAACATTTTATAAATTTTTCCTTCATTCTTGATTGGAAAGATTTGTAAGCAGATTTATAAGTTAGATTGACATATATCGTTTTGTTCCGAATTTACAATAATTTGACAGTAGCATTATCCTTCTTGAAGCTAACATTCATCACATTTTATTTACGTTCAATATAACTTTATTTCATATGGACCAGTTATAGGTTTCCTTCAGTTGTTCAATTGCGTTCACTGTTAGGGGTTCACTTGTTTTTTCTGCAATGTCGGTAATAGTGCTATTATCAGCAAAGCAAATTTTTATCTGACTAGTACAATTGGGAAAATAACTGATGTATGTATGTATTGAACTGAGGACCTAAAAACGACAGAGGGTCTTCGTTCCCGCTGTAGCCTTCAGTGGTACACTGAGATTAATTGGATATCCGACCAGTCATCAACAACTTCATATTCAGTAATCCACTCAGATGGTCGACATTTGCACCTTTCTAAAGACACTCTAGCCCTAATAATGGCATTTAGAGCAATATTAAAAATCTTTATAAAATAGAGAATTAAATACATACTTAATGTTAAATTTCCAGTTTCGAAATATTAGTACTAGTTTAGTACTGTAATACTATGGTACTGTATTAGCTATTTTCAAATACTTAAATATTTTTAGGGTGTAAGACCCAATTAAAACCCGCTATTTTCATACTTTTTGACTAAAAGTATTAGGCATACTGTATTAACTTTATTAACTGTGTTAAAGCATTAACTTTGAGATATTGTTTTTATTTAATGAACCCTGAACCTTATTCAAAGTAAGCATAAATTAGCTATTTCACTTATTAATCAAAGTGCTATTACTGTGTGACAACAATATTTTATGTTTTATTCTTTTAATGATAGTTTAGGATTTATTCAAATATAATTTCTGTCTTTTCAGAGCTATATATTCAACGCTCTGTAATAGTCTGTAGGCATTATTATTACTGTAAATTAAATAGCTTTTTACGAAAATATTGTGCGTGTTTATGTTTTGTTTCTTTTTTCAAAGCCAAAAAAATGTGTCAGGCTTGTCGAGTTTCCCAGAGTGTCGAGTTATCGAGAGTCCAGTTCTCGTGGTTCTAATTTGATCATATGACTCTAAAATGCTTAAAACACCTTTAAAACTCACTATTTTCCTTCTAAAATTTAGAAACTCTCCTGGGGCAAGAACCCCATTACGCCCCCCCCCCCCCCACCCCATCCACAATATTTTTTATAAGTCGGCGCCCCTGGTGAGATTCCACCCGATCCTGTTGCTAACTTCCTTCCAGTCCACTTTGTAGACAGAAGGCTAATGAAATGCATTGCTCAGCTATTTAAAACAACGCTTTATGTCAGATATACAAAAGAAAAACTGTGTCTGCAAGCTCCACTTCTCACAGTAGGTAAACGACGTTTGTAAGTACCAAAATCAAGCACAGTTCTTTAGAATCATTATCACTAAACTCTACAAATTTTTTAAAACTTTCAAAATATGCACTTAGTTCTGTCACTTTTATTGCCTTCTCATCAAACCGTTGCTCAATTTCATCAATCATACTTTTAGCAAATTTCCTTGCGCTTTTCATAGCTTCAATTTGCTGCTCTACGTTCGTGAATAGCACACCTTTAACTTCTGTTGCGTCCTCCTCCAGTTTTTTTAAATTTTATTAAGAGTTTCATTTTCTGCACTATGTCCATCGCAGTCACAAAGACAGTCGATGTGTCTTAAATGTTCCAGAGTTCCAGAAACAAGTAGAGGGATTTGATAAATTTTAAGTGATTGTCCCTGCAAAACTTTACATACGTTTGAGACCGTATTTAACGTATCGCCTAAAATCACTAAACCTACAATGAAATTGGAATTCATCATTTCTAACAAGATTCCTGCAGCTAAACTTGTTAAACCCGCGTCGTCCTTGTGTATATGTTTGCATGCCAATATAATGGACTTGTATGTTAGGAAAATAGCATGAACTGTGCGATAGGTACTTAACCATCGGATGTCAACAGCTTCGGGTATTTTTAAAACAGGTTGCTGTAAAGAACACTGAATTTCATGCAAAACATTTTCTCTTTTGGAAGAACCATGAAAAAGTATGTAAATGGCTTTAACAACATGTAATGTGCGTTTTATAACGGGGTGTTTTTTTCTCGAGTTGGTGGCAGCAATTGACAAAACATGTGCTCTACAGTGAATGTATGGCAGCTTATAGTCCTTACTCTCTGACAACCGAGCGCGGACTCCTGAGATAGAACCACTAAAATAAGCAGCACTGTCGAAAGAACAAGATAATAATCTGTCGTAAGAAAGTTTTCTTTTCTTTAGTTCAGTATCAATTGCTGTAAATATGGATTCAGCTGAAGTGCTTTTCAACTCAACGAGACATAAAAACCTTTCCTTAACTTCAAACGATGGAGACGGTGCAACATATCGAACTACTAAATACAGTTCACTTCGGTTGGAAACATTTATAAATTCGTCTGCCATTAATGAAAAATATTTGTCATGGAGAAGTGTTTTATCTTGAAAGTCTAAAGACTCACCCAAACAAGTCAACAATTCTGACGCAGTATACTTACTAAGATATGGGGACCTTTCACTCTGAAATTTTAACCACTTTTCAAGATTAATGTCGCTTTTCAGTACTACCTTACGAATTATAGGTTCATATTTTGTTGTGTGGGGTATTTCTTCCTTACTAAGGAAATACAGACTTCGAATTAACGATGACAATGCTTGGCGGTTTAAAGCTTTTTCATTTTCATTTTCTTTGAATATCTGTGTATGGTTTGAAACGTTTAATCCCCGGCATTTACAATTTTCAAGTGCAACAGCTCTTGCATGTTTTTCTGAGTTGGCGTGCTTTTCTAGTTTTCCCGCGCTTCCGGTAGCTTTTCTAAATTTAGTGAAAGGTACAGAAATGAACACTCTTCCTGTTTCCTGTAGAGCTTCGATATCGTTTTTTAAATGCATTTCACACAATTTGCAGAAAGCCCCCCCCCCCCCCCCCCTCCCGCTCGTGATCAAAGTACAACCAATTGTACTTACACTCCCATTTTTGCTGATACTTAATCTCGCGTTCAGTGCTTTGTTTAGAATTGCAATTTACAAATGGGCCAGAAATAGCACATTTATCGTTTGAAAACCGTGGAAGGGAAACTGAAGACTTGGTAGACCTACGCATATTCATCGTCACGATCACTAGCACTTCTTTCAGTAAACTCACACTCGTCTTTGTCTTTTGCAATACACTGTCTTTTATTAGAAAAGTTTCTTGTTTCGATATTGTATTTAGGCACTAAAACTTCTTTTTATGATATAAACTAACGAATACTGCACGTATTACACTACATAATCACATCACACTTCCATAGTAACCTGTCGACTGACTGTTACAACCTTACAACAGTTTCAACAATGCATTTAGTTTTTACACAACAACGAAAGCTAAGATTATGCTCGTAGAGCAGCGTTGCCAAACGTCCTACTCATGTTGGACTGTACCGCTTCTTTAGGCAAAAAATGTGTATCCCCATTGACACTGCGAAAATCATTGTCAAGTGTACACAAATATTTTGTTTGAGCTTTGGACTCACCGATTAGGAAAAAACTATATGCCTATTAAATCTTGGAAATATTTCCCGTAATGCAATAAAAAAATTAAAACAATCTTTTATAATGTCAGATGCTACTTCCATTTCCGTAGCAATACCCGGGGACGCGTTTTGCGACATCAGGTTTATTGGAAGGGTTCAAAGAATGGTTCAAATGGCTCTGAGCACTACGGGACTCAACTTCTGAGGTCATCAGTCCCCTAGAACCTAGAACTACTTAAACCTAACTAACCTAAGGACATCACACACATCCATGCCCGAGGAAGGATTCGAACCTGCGACCGTAGCTATCGCGCGGTTCCAGACTGTAGCGCCTAGAACCGCTCGGACACCCCGGCCGGCTATTGAAAGGGCAAATAAAGTATAGACACGAGTGGCGGATAAGAATAAAGTTTGCAGCGGGTGTGGACTGCGTAGCTAAGGGATTAGCTTACACATTAGGTTGATTGGAGGTGCGGTGAGGGAAGACATGAGAGAGGAAAGGCTGACTTACGAGGTGCGGCTAGAAAAAAACCGGACTGATGCTGGAAAAAACATTTATTTACAATTTCATGTTATCTCCTTCAATGTACTCTCCTCCTCGGTCTCTACACCGCTCCATACGAATTTTCCAGTGTTCATAGCAATGCTGCAGATCATTTTCGGTAAGTCCATACATTACTTCCGTCGCTTTTTCTTTTACTGCTTCTACAGTCTCAAATCTAGTTCCTTTCAAAGCTGACTTGACTTTAAGGAAAAGAAAAAAGTCACAGGGGGCCAAATCAGGTGAGTAGGGTGGATGATCTAAGATGGGAATGTTGTGTTTTGCCAAAAACGTCTTCACTGACAACGCACTGTGAGCTGGGGCATTGTCTTGGTGAAGGATCCATGACTTTTTTCTCCACAAATCGTTCCGTTTTCTCCGTACTCGCTCACGTAGGGTAGCCAGGACGCTAATGTAGTAATGCTGATTCACTGTTTGTCCCTCTGGTACCCAATCAATGTGCACAATCCCTTTGATGTCAAAAAAAAAAACAATCACCATTGCCTTGAATTTCGATTTTGACATTCGTGCTTTTTGTTGTCGTGGAGAACCAGGAGTTTTCCAATGCATCGATTGGCGTTTAGTTTCGGGATCGTAAGTAAAAAACTACGATTCATCGCAAGTAATAACATTTTGTAATTTGATGTTAACACGCTGTTCTTTCTGTACACTCAACATTTTCCAACGCATAGACAAAACGTCAACTACTTAAAACAGACGCCACGGGCAGACTGAGTGCAGGAGGCAGATGAAACTCGAGCAGTAGGCGGAGCGAGAGTCACGTGACAGGGCACGCGACTTTCAGCCTTACTGCATTCGTTTTATTGTTTCACCAGTACTAGTCCGGTTTTTTTTCTAGCCACACCTCGTATTCCACAATCGGCGTTGCCAACACACCTTGAAACACTTAGCTTTACCACACACTTATTGTGTAGCAACTGCTAATTTGTTGGTGTTGGCAATAATAATAATAATAATAATAATAGAACAATCGACGCTAAGTGTTCCTAACTGAACCAATAAGTAACGAAACCGAACTATAGAGACCCAGCCGTCACCTATTGTGTTACACATTCATTTTGCTTGTAAAAACTGCACGTCATCATGACTTCTCCATAGCTGACTCCAAACTTCGTTAGCAACAGCAGCTGGAGTAGTTTAAATTTTGTCACAACGGTACAAGTTAAAAGACCAGGTGATATTTTTTATGTTTCACCACAAATATAGATATGAATTTCTCGGGGGGGGGATTTCCAATTATTTCCGGGGGTGGCTCCCCGCCCCCGGCCACCTCCTGAATTCATCACTGTGTTGACGTGCAGACAGATGGTAAGTCTAACGTCAGGAGACACAGTGCTGCCGCCACACGGAACGAGCTGTGTAATGTGATTTTGCGCTCTTAGAGCTATCGAGCGGCAGTTGTGGACTTTGTTTGGCTCACAAACCATACAGTTTTTTCACGAAAATGGACACATGTACAGGGTTATTACAAATGATTGAAGCGATTTCACAGCTCTACAATAACTTTATTATTTGAGATATTTTCACAATGCTTTGCACACACATACAAAAACTCAAAAAGTTTTTTTAGGCATTCACAAATGTTCGATATGTGCCCCTTTAGTGATTCGGCAGACATCAAGCCAATAATCAAGTTCCTCCCACACTCAGCGCAGCATGTCCCCATCAATGAGTTCGATGCGAGCTCGCAGTTCTGGCACGTTTCTTGGTAGAGGAGGTTTAAACACTGAATCTTTCACATAACCCCACAGAAAGAAATCACATGGGGTTAAGTCGGGAGAGCGTCGAGGCCATGACATGAATTGCTGATCGTGATCTCAACCAATCCATTGGTTTTCCAATCTCCTGTTTAAGAAATGCCGAACATCATGATGGAATTGCGGTGGAGCACCATCCTGTCGGTCTCCAGTTGTGGCATGAGCCAATTTTCCAGCATGTCCAGATACACGTATCCTGTAACGTTTTTTTCGCAGAAGAAAAAGGGGCCGTAAACTTTAAACCGTGAGATTGCACAAAACACGTTAACTTTTGGTGAATTGCGAATTTGGTGCACAAATGCGTGAGGATTCTCTACCGCCCAGATTCGCACATTGTGTCTGTTCACTTCACCATTAAGAAAAAATGTTGCTTCGTCACTGAAAACAAGTTTCACACTGAACGCATCCTCTTCCATGAGCTGTTGCAACCGCGCCGAAAATTCAAAGCGTTTGACTTTGTCGTCGGGTGTCAGGTCTTGTAGCAATTGTAAACGGTAAGGCTTCTGCTTTAGCCTTTTCCGTAAGATTTTCCAAACCGTCGGCTGTGGTACGTTTAGCTCCCTGCTTGCTTTATTCGTCGACTTCCGCGGGCTACGCGTGGAACTTGCCCGCACGCATTCAACCGTTTCTTCTCTCACTGCAGGCTGACCCGTTGATTTCCCCTTACAGAGGCATCCATAAGCTTTAAACTGCGCATACCATCGCCGAATGGAGTTAGCAGTTGGTGGATCTTTGTTCAACTTCGTCCTGAAGTGTCGTTGCACCGTTATGACTGACTGATGTGAGTGCATTTCAAGCACGACATACGCTTTCTCGGCTCCTGTCGCCATTTTGTCTCACTGCGCTCTCGAGCGCTCTGGCGGCAGAAACCTGAATTGCGGCTTCAGCCGAAAAAAACTTTATGAGTTTTTCTACGTATCTGTAGTGTGTCGTGACCATATGTCAATGAATGGAGCTACAGTGAATTTATGAAATCGCTTCAATCATTTGTAATAGCCCTGTAGAATTCCCATGCTCTGTTAAAACGCACATTACCTCTCTTGTCAGCATGCTAGTCTTGTTGCTCTGCCTGTGGTACATATACATAAAAACTGCAGTATCTACAGGGAATAGGCAAAATAATGTGAACAGTAGTAGAATGGGCTGGTTGTGTTTGACGGTCAACAACGCAGATAAGACGCATGTCGCGCTGGAATGTGCGTGTTCAGTGCGGACTTTGCATCAGTGCAGGCTGTTTACGAGTACTGCACACTTCGTATTTGCAATCAGAGGCTGACGTCGACGTGCAATGAAAAACCTAACACATTTCCAAAGAGGGCAGTGTGTGCAGGCCCGATTAACTGGAGCAGCAGTAACCAAGAAGGCTTACTGAATGTTTCAAGAGCAACTGTTTCAGCAGTCATGACAGCCTACAGAAAACATGGAAAGACATCATCGTGTAAACGTAATAGCGGGCGCAAATCAAAACTTAAAGAGCGTCGTACGCTAACACGAATTGTGTCGAAACAACACAAAACAACGGCGGCTTAAGTGACTGCCGAGCTCAATAGCCATCTTCGAGACCCCGTATCCATCGACACTGTCTGCCGAAAACTCCATAACGCGAATATTCATCTATTCATCGACGAGCTGCTATACCGAAACCATTAGTGACGATGACCAACGGAAAGAAGCGTAAAATATGGTGTCAGGAGCATAAGTCCTGGACAGCTGATCAGTGGAAAACGTCATATGGTCCAACGAGTCAACATTTTCGTTATTTCCAACATCGCGCCGGTTTTGCATCTGGAGTAATCCAAAAGAAGCTTACAATCCTGATTGCTTGATTCCAACGCTTTAACGTGGAGGTGGAAGTGTGATGGTTTGGGCAGCCATATCATGGTATTCTGCTGGTCCCAAACGCCGTGTTACAACCAACGGCTACATGAGTATTTTAGGTGATTAGGTGCACCCCATGTTGTTCCCCAACAATGATGCCATATTTCAGGACGATAAAGCATCTAATCACGCAAACAGGACAGTACAATCGTGGTATGAAGAGCATGCAACTGAACTGCAGCGTCTTCTCTGGCCAGCACAATCACCGGACTTGAACATTATGGAACTCTTGTGGGCGGTATTGGGCCACAGACTCGGAGCAGATTTCCGCCTCCCTCGTCACTACAGGAATTATAAGAGGTTCTGATCGAAGAGTGGCATAACTTTCCACTAGAGACCATACAGTCATTATATGCCAGTATTCCAAGAAGAATCGCAGCTGTGTTATGAGCAAATGGGGTCCAACCTACTATTAATAAACAATGCCTAAGTAAGTACAGGTGTTCACACATTTTGCCTATCCCCTGTATTAACGTATAATAAGTCAAAAATGAAAGATACATGTCCACTCTGGAAACACATCAACTTATTAAAGTTCAGTAAATTGAAGAAACTCACTGCTGTTACAGAGCCTTTAAGAGTAGAGCTTTAAATGCTGCGACTTAAACGAGCTGCAATAAAATTTGTATTTTTTCTTCTCAAAAACATTTGTCTCCTTATTTCCGAATATGTAGCGACTTCGGAGTGAGTGGTTAGGCAGGAACCTAAGAGGACAGCTTAAATTTCAGCGAGTCAATCGAGGAGTAATAATATTCATATTTCCTTGTCATAAAGTCGATAGCCGATCTTGCACTCGTCGATATTGCGCGTGACGTCAAAATTACATAACGTTTGCGGGAATTATTGCGAAACGAGCATTATCCGTTCCAGAGCTGAATGAGGTAGAGATAGGTCTACGTGTAATAAACCTTCATTTTTCAGTCACGCACTTCACATTTACTGTTAATCTACGTTACCGTCGAGACACCGAAATATTTTTGAAGTGCTTGATAGGCGGTAATAAAATGACGTGCATGCAGTTAGTCTGTTTATCATTCGGCTTCTGGACTCTGTGGGACATCAGAAACGGACATTGCAAGGAGGTACTGTAACAACCCTTTGTTTTACTGCGCTTTTTTCATTCCAAATTTTAAATGTCATTTCATGTATACATCATTACATAGAGCCTGTTAGCTGCTGTACTTGGAATTGCCTCAATTGATACAATGCCATGGGTCCTTTTAAAATGAACTAGCCGAAATGAATATAATTATTTATTTATAATTTCTGCTACCAGTCACTTGAAAGTGACTGGAAAGTCACGGTTCACAAACATAGTCGAGAAAAAGTGAATATATATAGAGTGCTGTATCCCACTAAATGTGGAACATAAGTCTCTGACTTAATGGTAATATTGCAATGACTGTTTGGAAACACCACTTCGTTGATGCAGATGTAGGCTATACTGAATTTATGTTGTTAAATGTAGCCGTTGAGACATCGAGCAACTCTCAATCGTACGAGAAAGAAATCGCTTTTGAGCTGTTTCCAGTTGCATAAAATGGCATTCCAGTTCTTGCTCGTGGGAAACACTTAAAGATAGTAACAACCTAATTATTAAACTCCTGCAACGAACGTTTTTGTCACAAAAAATCGAAATAGCAAACTCCTTTGCCGATATGAGCTTTCTCAAAAAATTTGCTGTGAGCCCTAACGTACCGGTTCTTAAATTTTATGATCATAAAGCGTGGGTCAGACTACACATAAACTATTAAAAGTTTACGAGCACTTACCTTAAAGCTTTCTTTGGTTACATTTGCCGCAAATGATTAATGGACTTGAGATGATGCAGCAGATGCTAATTTTGAGTCAAGGGTCCCATATACAATGTGGGCTCTATCGCCTGCAATGCGTCGCTCGCTTCGACTCCCACCATATATGAGCCATTTTACCAAGTAATTTCAATGCATGTTCCGGACGTCACTTTGCCGTAAAGTTCTGTGGAAAATGAACTTTGTTTAGCAGTAATGTCATTTCAGCTCCGTATCTCGACAAATACTGAAATAAATATCTAAACAGGAGCTGAAATTCATTAAATTTTTTGGAACGTCTTCCGTGGAAACTGTAGGCTATGTTACAGAACACATTTCAATTTTCGTTGACACCAATTGTGTTGTGTACATTTTTCCCGTTTGTATTAGGCAAATACATCTTGCAGCTGTCAATTCCTTTTTCATTTATTAGTGTTATAGTTTAACTACCAGTCTTTACACAATGACGTTGCAATCTCTATGCGTCTGTAGAAATGTTACCAATATGATAGGAGCATTGCTGGTTTCCATAGCTCTTATGAACTGAACGAGGAGAGTTAGATTAGGGCACCGCATACGAAAAGCCAAGGGCCTTGAATACACTGGTAGCTCTAGTGTAGGTCCTTCCTTAACATTTTGATTAAAACCTCCAATATATTGTGAGTATAGTTATGAACTTCCCATGAGTTTCAATTTTTCCAACACAAGCTTCAAAATGGTGATCACAGCAAAATCTAAAGAGCACCGGTATCAGTCTTTTTCTTTTTTTTAAATTTGCATTCGCCCTTAATACAAGTGGACCCCACTTACAACTTCACTTTTCAGAGCGGTAACTGTAATTTATTCTAACAAAAATTGGTGATGTGGCAAACAAGACGAAAAGTAATTGCACCAACACGGTTAATAGCTAGACAAACAGATAGCGGACATATTGCCACACACAGTCGCCGGCGATTCGTCACATGCGATTCATCAGATTGGTTGGGAATCAGTATCGATGGTTGCGATTTGCACACAAATGTAGTCTATGGAATATGGATAGGTTACGCGATGTAGCGACGAATTGTTGTGATCCGTCGCTTTTGTGTGGGGCACTTAATAATGAAACGATTTTCTTTCTTTGTAACATGACGATCACCTCTAAATACTAACGATCAGGCTGCAATCAACTCATAATGCCGGGGGGAAACAAAGTCATTTGCTGGGCACGGCGATATAAGCACTTTTGCCATTAGTTAACACAGCATGTGGACAGTCTTTACTAAACTTTGATCGTCGGCAACAGTTACTGGAGACCCTCCTTGTACTTTTCATATTTGATTTATGTATATGGTTTGCACCAAAATACCCGTCGGGGATTTTTTAATAATGTAATATAACGCCCTTTTTTAGTTGTTTATAAGGAAAAGTGTTTACGCATAGAACTTGTGTTGGCAGTGACGGATTCTGCCCAAAATAAACTGCTGAACCAAATCAAAAGCAGGATTCACTGATGTACAGGAGTTAGACAAAAAATACAAAACACCGCGAGAAATCTATGCTCGAACATAAATACAGACACTAGCCAAGCCTGCAGATTGTGCTGCTGTATTTGACCAAAATGGCACCTCTGCAACGTCCTCAATACGCTGCAAGTGTCGATCGTGTTAGAACAGTTCTGTGTAGTTGACTGCATTATTTAGGAGCTAAGTGAATTCGAACATGGACAGTGTCGGTGCTCATATGCTAGGTAATCAAGGCAGCCGAAGCCGAATGGTTTGGTGCTTCAAGAGGCACCGTACCGAAAATTTGTACCACATACAGGGAAAGCGGGAAAACGTCATCCGCTAAGTTGCCTCGCAGGGGAAGGTGTGTGTTGACTGATGGTGATTGAGGGGACGATAGCTGCCACGAAGGGAGCTCCGTAAGCAGGGAATTGTAGGGTGGGATGGAATTCCAACACTCATCAGTGATGCAAATGCCTGTAACAAGAAAACGTGATGCCGAAGCGATTTACTGGGACTATGGAGGTATTGAAGAAAGTCATTTGGTCAGATGAGTCTCGCTTCGCACTGTTTCCATCTTCTGGCCAATGTCCGAACAGGAAAACATGGCGAGAATTCGGTGATGCTTTGGTCAACCATACCGTGGTATACCATGGGCTTTATGGTTACTCTGCAAGATAGTATTAGGCCTACTGCCAGTATTATGTGACCATTATGGCTGACCAGGTCCATCCTATGGTACGATGTTTGTTCCCCAGTGGTGATACTGTGTACCTTGAACAGAGCCTCATTTCACACCTTGCATCGTCCAGAACTGTTTTTATGAGCATGAGGATGAATTGCCACTTTTCCCCTGGCCACCAGAGTCACAAGATGGCAATATTATTGAGGGTTTGTGGCCTACTTTGGAAAAAAGGATGTGTGATCGCCATCGATCTCCTGAACTTGCGACTATTTTTTGGGAAATGGTATAAGATGTTCTTGAAAACCATCAGGGACATGTATTTATCCATTCCAAGATGACAGGAAGACGTTTTGGATGCCAGTGCTTTTCCTACTCCATTTTATTCGCGGTAATGTGTTGTGTTTCTGGTGTTTCCAGACATTTATCCACCCCTTGTACATAGACTATAAAGTAATAGACCCTGTGTAACATTCAGAGAAGCCGACATCTATACTATCTCATCAAAAGCATCCTCACACCCCTGCGAGATCCGGACTTGATCAGTGGATGTCACAAGATGCAGACCCACCACTGTAAAAGGAGGCAGGGAGATTTGTGTTGTCAGTAGAGCAGCAGTAACATAAGAACATGTTTGTCAGGAGAGCACAGTCATTTCCAATATTGGCTAGTTATTGGATGTCACCTGAGTAACAAATCCATCAGACACATTTCAAGGAGTCACTCGTGACTTTAAAAGTTTTACGACTAATCCCCCTAGCATAACGAATGACTGTTCAAAGGGAGCTATAAAGAACGGAGTGCAAGGGCCGAGCAGATGCTCATAACCTACATACACTGAAGAGCCAAAGAAACTGGTACAACTGCCTAATATAATGTAGGGCCCTGCAATCATTTAGAAGTGCCACAACAAGATGTGTCCAATGTCTGAAGTAGGGAGGGAATTGACACCATCAATCCTGCAGTGCTGTCTGTAAATCCGTAAGAGTAGGAAGGGGTAGAGATCTCTTCTGAACAGCACGTTGCAAAGCATCCCAGATATGCTCAATAATTTTCATGTCTGGGGAGTTTGGTGGCCAGTGGAAGTGTTTGAACTTAGAAGAGTGGTCCTGGAGTCACTCTGTAACAATTCTGGAAGTATGAGGTGTCACTTTGTCCTGCTGGAATTGCCCAAGTTCGTTGGAATGCCCAATGGACATGAATGGATGCAGGTGATCAGACTGTAAGGTTACAGGGTATACTGTAATAGTATAACTAATTTTCTGGATGTGGTAATGTTTACTGTGGAAGAGCAGTTGGCGTGTAGCAAGCACAAGTCAATATATTTATGGATTCACCTTCTTGATAAAGAGAGGAGGGACCATATAACAGTTTCACATTGAATTACTTAGTTACATAATTGCCTATGTCTCAGTGTATAACTTGGTACATATGTTAATAATGTAAGGTCTGCTTGTCTTGCTAATCATTGGATTTGCTGGGTATCTGATCATTGAAATAGGAGTACTCCATAAACTTGAGAGCTCTTCAAAATAGTTCAAAACTCAGATTCAAAGCATAGTAGTAGGGATAATATTTTGGACATGAAAGAACATGTTTCATATAAAAATTAAGTTGTAAGGATGTTTGAGAACCTTTGCCTAATAACTTATTGTCTTTATTGTGAAGGTACTGTTCAGTTTTCGATCAATGTAGAGCAAAATTAGTGTTTCATATGCCACAGCTTTTAGGCAAAGACGTGATTAAACAAAGGAAGAGGGGTGGAACTGTCAAAAAGTGGAGTGCCCTTATATATGTAAATAATCTGATAATTGTCTACAAAATAATATAAGGTATTTAGTTTATGTATTTTAATATTGTAACATTGTAAATGCATGATGGCCATGTTTAGAAATAATATATTTGACTAATGTAGTGTCACGTGACCGGACACAGGACAGAGGATAGGGGACAAAGGTCGTGGTCTTTTGATCATGGTCCGTCGGTGCAGTAAGGTCGGTGCGGCTAAGAGCCGCCGACAGAGTATCACGTGGCCATCAGTTTGTTTTGTGGATGTGATTTAGTAAAATAAAAACGTTTTCATTCTAAACTGTTGTCGGTGTAAATCATTTGTGAACGATCGTGATTTAGACAAATAGGCTACTTGAATTCATTCACTGCTGTACTTAGGCTGGCTATTTACTCAATATAGGGCGCGAGTGCAACTGTACACAACCGAACCCCTTTTGCAGACGAGTCATGATAAAAGGTTGTGTACAAGCCCGAGTGAAGTTGCAAGACAGCATGCTTATTTACATATCAGCTGTCAAAGTCATATCTAGATGTATCAGGCTTACCATATCACTCCAAATGCACATGCCCCACACCACTACAGAGCCTCCAAAAGCTTGAACAGTCCGCTGCTGACATGCAGGGTCCATGGATTCATGAGGTTGTCTCCATACCTGTACATGCCTCTCCACTCGATATAATTTGAAATGAGACTCATCCGACCAGACAACATGTTTCCCATCATCAACAGTCTAATGTCCGTGTTGACGGGCCCAGGTGAGGCATAAAGATTTGTGTCGTGCAGGCATCAAGGGTACACGAGTGGGACTTCAGCTCCAAAAGCGATATCGATAATGTTTTGTTGATTGGTTCACATGCTGACACTTGTTGATGGCCCAGCATTGAAGTCTGCAGCAATTTGTAGAAGGGTTGCACTTCTGTCATGTTGAATGATTATCTTCCGTTGTTGCTGGTTCCGTTCTTGCAGGCTTTTTTTCCTGCTGCAGCAATGTCAGAGATTTTATCATGATCCATTGGTTCTGAGTTGAGCAGAGGGACTGAACCAGGAACTTTGAAGATTCTGTGACAAGCTAGACTGCGACTTCCTGGAATTGTGCCAAGGGTCAGAACTGTATGGTTCCCCTAAAATTCAGGTGTGGACTACAAATCAGAGGCTACCCAGGTACTTGAGTGTGTGTGGGGTGCACACAAAGGCTTTTTAGAGTAGGCAACTTTCCATCCAATTCAGATAACAGTTGCTGTAGGGAACCCAGAAGTGTTTATGGAAGATCAAACGAAATGCCTCCCACAGGTGAGAGTATTAAAATTCTAGTGGGTTACTACTGAAGCATTCACAACAGACTGTCAGTGTTTGATGTGCACCTGAAAAGCATTAAAGCTCACATTACAATAGGTACAGAAATGTGGTTGAAACCTGAAACTGATAGCAGTGAGATTCTTTCCAAACATTTAAGTGTATATTGAAAGGATAGGCTAATGGGTAATGGAAGTGGTGTATTTGTCACAGTAGACAAGGAACTCATATCCAGAGATAGAAATCAAAGCTGCATGTAAGATTGTTTGGGCAAGAGTAAGTACGAGGAGTGGGCATAAAATGGAAATTACATCCTTCTGTCTCAATCACACTCATCTGCTGATGTAACCATGAACTTTGGAGAAAACCTCAGTTCACTTGTACGTAAGTTCCTCAGTCCTACTGTAATCATTGGTGGAGACTTCAATCATCCAACAATCAACAGTGAAACAGTACTAAATGCCTTCTCTGAAAGCCACCAAGGACAGGTAATTCAGAATCCCCCTTGTGATGGGAATATAATGGATGTAATGGCAACAAATAGACCTAAACATCCTCTTTGAGGATGTCTGCATCAAAAGTGGTATCAGTGACCATGATGCAGTTGTAGCAACAATGTTTACCAAAGTACAAATGACAAATAAAACAAGCAGTTGGTTGGTTGGTTTGTGGGATTAAAGGGACCAGACTGCTACAGTTATCGGTCCCTAAAACAAGCAGTTAATCAGATAAAAAATCAGTAGTGTCATCTCTCAATGATGGACTTGAAACTTTCAGGACAAAAATATGTAGAGAAACTATGGCTCAAGTTTAAAAGAATAACTGACCGTGCACTGCGCCCAGTCGGAGAGTTCATAATTGCAGGGCTCCCCATGGTATACAGTCACTGTAAAGAAACTTCTAAAGAAACAGAGACCACTGCATAACAGGTGTAAAATAATACGTAGGACTATGGATAGAGAGATGCTGAATGAAAAGAATTTGGTGGCCAGAGAGCAATGTGAGAAACTTTCAGTGACTACCATAGTAGAATATTGTCAAATGACCTTTTACAGAACCTGAAGAAATTCTGGTCATATGTAAAGGCTGTTAGTGGCATCAAAGTTGTGTCCAGTCACTCACGAATGAGACAGTAACTGAAACGCAGGGTAACAAATCAAGAGCTGAAATGCTCAACTCTGTTTGGAAACATTCCTTTACTAAGGAAAACCCTCAAAAATTGTCCCAATTTAATTCTCGTACCATTGAAAATTGAAATAAGAGTTAAAGACAGCTGAAATTGTTCAAACTGAACAAAGCCCCAGGGCTCTACATGATCCCTATGAGAAGCAACACTAAATTTCTGGCCAAGTTAGCCCCTCTTTTAACTATGATCTCTATCATAGACACCTTGAACAAAAATTGATGTTCAGTAGTTGGAAAAAAGTACAGGTCACAACTGTCTACATGGATAGCAGAAGTGATCCACAAAACTGCCATCCAATCTCCGGGACACTGATTTGTTGTAGAATCTTGTAACATATTTGAGCTCAAACATAATAATGACCTCTTCTATGGATTCAAAAATTTAAATAATGCAAAACTCAACTCATACTTACTGAAAGATTTGGATCAAGGCTATCAGGTAGATGCAATATTTCTCGATTTTCGGAAAGCATTTGACCCAGTACCATACCTATGCCTATTGTCAAAAGTTTGATCATAGGGAATATCAAGTGAAATTTGTGACTGGACTGAAGACTTTTTGGTAAGAAGGACACCACATGTTATCTATGATGGTGAGTCATTGTCAGATGTAGAAGTAACTTCAGTGAGCCCCAGGGAAGTGTGTTGAGACCCTTGCTGATCATGTGTATTAATGACCTTTTGGGTGATATTAACAGTAACCTCAGACTTTTTTTAAATGGTGCAGTTATCAATAATGAAGTACTGTAAAGGGACATCCTGCTCTAGCATTACTTTTCCTCAACAGAAGTAGTCGATACCAGAATTAATTTTCGAATTTTGGACAGGTCAGTATTACCTCAACTGTTTATCTGAAAAATTTCATATAATTTTATACACAATATGTTACATTTCAAGCTAAAAACTATGCAAAAGAAATTACTTTATTTTCGTTGCTACAATCAATATGTACTTCCTCTGAATGTACAATTAAAATTATTTTTTTAGAAACATTTGGAATTACAAAATATTTAGCACTCTGAAAATTTCTGTTATTAATTATGCAATCTGGTACTGTTTATTATGTTTATTTCTGGATACATTCAGAAATTAATAGAAATTAATTTGCAGAAAAATAAGATTTAACAGTGGATGGAAGTGTGCAGTTGGTCTTCGGTGAGGACGAGATCAGCATCCAGGAAAGTGGTATGGGATTTGGAATATTAAACCTACCAACAAACAACAGTACTTACATTTTGCTAGTTTCCATCCTTTCCGTGTCAAATGTTCCTTCCCATACAGCCTTGGCATCTGAGGCAAACGCATTTGTTCGGATGCAGACTCTTTACAGCAATACACCACCATTCTCACCTCAGCCTTCACTGCATGTAATTACATCACCAGCCTAGTTAAAAAGCAGATTTCCCAGGCCATCACATCCAATCCTGATACTGCTGATCCCTCCACAAAACAGCTTTGGAGCACAACATGGTGACTCAGTATTATTCTGGTCTGGAATGTGTTAATCAGTTACTTTGACAGGGCCATGATTTCCTAAAATCATGCCCTGAAATGAGATCCATACTGCCTGAAACTTTGCCCACCACACCTAGAATAGCTTCCCATCACCCTCCCAATATCCACAATATTCTTGTCAAGACACTCCTTCAGCACCATCTCCCTACCCTATGGCTCCTACCCCTGTGACCATCCCCACTGCAAGACCTGCCTTATGCACCCTCCTACCACCACCTATAACTGGCAAAACATATACTGTCAAAGGGAGAGCCCTCTGCAAAATGACACGTCATATACCAGCTATCTCTGTTCAGCCTTCTACATTGGCATGACTACCACCAAATTATCAATTAGGAGGAATGGACATAGGCAGAGGGTATATACTGGCATCTCACATTATCCTGTTGTAGTGCATGCTCTACAACATGACATTCATGACCTCGGCGCCTGTTTCGTCATATGCACCATTTGGATTCTTCCCCCAGACACCTGTTTCTCAGAACTCCGTAGGTGGGAACTAGCACTACAACATGTCCTTGGTCCTGGCCTTAATTTACATTAATTTCTTCTGTCTCAGCTTTTCGTTACTGTAACTACTCTTTGCTCCACTCCGTTTTACTTTCCTGCATCTTTCATTGTCTTTCCCGTCTATTTTTCTCTTTAACAGTAACAGAAAAAATAGGTTTACAAGGGTCCATGAAGCAAGCCATCAATCTTTTGAAAGCTAGAGTACCTGGTTTAGTGCAACACATGAAGGTAAAAACAGTCACTGTTCAAGAAATTGAAAGAGTTATTAAATCCCTGAAAAGTAAAAACTCTGCTGGAATTGACAACATTTCTAACAAATTATTAAAATACTGCTCCAGCCATGTAAGTAAAGTCCTTTGCCACATTTTTGATGCGTCACTTAAGCAAGGAATAGTTCCTGAGAGGCTTAAGTATGCAGTTGTAAAACCGCTGTATAAGAAGGGGGATAAGACGGATACTGCTAACTATAGGCCAATATCACTACTGACAAGCTTTTCAAAAGTTTTAGAGAAACTAATGCATGCCAGGATAGTTAAGCATCTCAGTGAACACAATAGCTTCAGCAAAAGTCAATTTGGATTTCAGAAAGGTTTGTCAACAGAAGATGCAATATTTGCATTTACTGGCAAACTCTTGGAATCTATCAACAAAAAACTGAAAGTGATTGGCATATTTTGTGACCTAACAAAAGCATTTGACTGTGTAAATCACCAAATTCTTTTACAAAAAGCTGCACATCTCGGTATAAGTGGTGCAGCAGGGAAATGGCTTGACTCATATCTGTCAAACAGAAAACAAAAAGTTGTAGTAGATAGTCAAGATGGTGTCCCTATATCTTCAGAATGGGGTACCATCTCATGTGGAGTGCCGCAGGGCTCAGTTCTGGGCCCCCTACTTTTTATTATATTTATAAATGATCTTCCTCTCTCTACGGAATATTGTAGATTCACCATTTTCGCGGATGACACTACACTACTTATTGATAATTCGGAAGATAAGCTTGAGGTAACGGCAAATAAGATTTTAAATGAAACGGTGAACTGGTTCAACATTAATGGTCTTATTTTAAATTACTGTAAAACAAACTACATTCAGTTCCACAAAACATCCAAAGATGAGGAAATATTTGTAAAGGTAGGTGAGCAGACAATAAACAGGGTAGATTCCTCAAAATACCTAGGCTTGCATATTGATAGCAAACTGAATTGGTCCAGCCACATCGTGGATCTGTGCAAAAGACTAAGTTCAGCAACATATGCATTGCGCATTGTTTCTTCTTATAGAAATATGGAAACCATGAAGTCAGCATATTATGGTTACTTTCATGCAATTATGGCATTTGGAATTATATTTTGGGGAAATCAGCCACTGGCTAAAAAAGTACTGTGTGTACAAAAAAGAGCCATAAGGATCATGTGTGGAGTCAATCCTAGAGCCACATGCAGGAATCTTTTTAAGAAGCTTGAAATACTTACATCCACTGCGCAATATATATTCTCATTGATGTGCTTCATAAGGAAAAAAAAATCCATCTTTAAGCTGAATAGTGCATATCACAGTCACAATACTAGAAGGAAACATGATATCCACTATGAACAGCCAAATCTAAGTATGGTGCAGAAAGGAGTCCATTTCAGTGGCTGTAAGATTTTTAATGCCCTCCCTTCAAGAATTAAGTGTTTGATAGATGATGATCTCCTGTTCAAAAAAACCTTAAGGCAGTTCCTATTGCAAGGATCATTTTATACATTAGAAGAGTTCCTGAACTACAGTGTTTAACATCTCTTGTATTGTAAAATGCAAATGTATGCCCAAATTTGTATTTGTAATACCAAATATTTTTATTGTGAACATATATTTTGCAATATTTATTTCTTTGTAACACTTATTATTTTGTAATCTTTATCTCTCTCTAAAATGTATTTTTGTAGTGGGACCTAAGTTACTGTTCACTGTTTTGTAATCTCTATCTATATCTAAAATGTATTTTTTTGTAGTGGGACCTAAGTTACTGTTTACTGTTTTTGTTTTGTTTTATGTATTACCATAAATTCTGGCCAAAAGCTTGTAAAATTGACACGTTCCATATCCTGTGATACTGTCACAACATGGATCACCGGAACAAGAGATAAATAAATAAATAAATAAATAAATAAATATACAATGCACTTAGCTTCTCACTCTTATTAACTCATGCACAATGTATCTCTGTATTGCATATTATCCTGCCTTCCACCTTTAAGCTCTCAAGTTTTCAAATCTCGTCTGATGCAGTCTCCAGTGATCAGTCTTTCCTTCTCATCCTGTAGAGCAAGCCCCCTCTGAGCCGCAGTTATAAGTGACTTTCCCAAAATCTACCCCTTTTCCTAGACCTCTCCAGTTCTTTTCCTTCACCCCTCTTCCTCCCCTTCAACACTTCTGTCTGAAGAATGAGCCACTGGCTCTGAAAGCTTGCCAATCACATAGTCTTTTATGTGTGTCTTTTCTGCCACCACTTGGTGAGTAGATTATTTTATATATATCCAGTCAAATAATTGTGAGAAATTTTGCTATAGGCCTACTTATACTTTATGTGATTTTTTAAATTTGTGCAGATATCCCTGACACGAATGAGAAATAAAGTTCCTGTGTGTTGAGAAAATGTATCTTCAGGATCCCTATTGAAAAGCATGAGAACAGTGGTTAGTAGAACACTTCCATAGTTTCCTTGGTCATTTTGGTTTGACTGGCATTACACTATGCTCTAAGGAATGTTTCTGTGCATAATGTTTATCTCCTAATTTGGGAACATCATCAGAGGCTATGAAGACTTTGTTAGTTGATTTTCAAACTCAAGCAAGCACAGAAAGCCAAAATTTTTATACATAATTACTGAATGCACAAGTGTTTGAAAAGGTCTATAATTGGTGAATTCTGATTCAAGTTTTGATCAGTAAGCACACCAAGGAATTTTGAATGACCAGTTCTACACATTTATTTCCACTGTGCTGTATAGTTACTAATGGTAATGTCCTATGATTGGACAAAAAATATGCAAACACCATGAGATATGAACATGAATGCAGATACTAGCCAACCCTCAGATTATACTGTGGTAGTTGACCATGAATGGCACCTGTACAATGTCCTCAATTCGTTGAAACTGTTAGTTGTGGTCAGTGTAGTTATGAGTGGATTATGTTGGAACTAAGTGAACTTGAATGCCGCGGTGGTCTAGCGGTTCTGGCACTGCAGTCCGGAACCGCGGGACTGCTACGGTCGCAGGTTCGAATCCTGCCTCGGGCATGGGTGTGTGTGATGTCCTTAGGTTAGTTAGGTTTAAGTAGTTCTAAGTTCTAGGGAACTTATGACCTAAGATGTTGAGTCCCATAGTGCTCAGAGCCATTTGAACCATTTTTTGAACTCGAATGTAGCAAATTGTTGGTGCTCATATGGTGGGTACTTCCAGAGCCACAGGAGTCAAAGTGTTTGCTGTTTCAAGAGATACCGTATCATAAAAGATTTATACCGCATATAGGAAAAGCAGAAAAACATCATCCTTTTAAGTCACAATGTGGTCAAAAATGTGTGTTGAGTGATCATGACAGACAGTCATTGAAGAGGATGGCAATGAAAAATAAGAGGATGGCAGCTACAAAAATCGCTGTGAAATTGAATGTTGCACTCACAGACCGTGTCAGCATCAAGACTGCATAAAGGGGTCTCCATAAAGAGGAAACTGTGGGGGAACTAGAATTCCAAAACCTTTAAACAGTGATATAAATGTCCATAACAGGAAAATGTGGTACAAAGCCATAAAACCTGAACTATGAAACAATGTAAGTCATTTGGTTGGATGAGTTTCGTTTCACACTGGTTCCCATTTCTGGTCAGGTTTACGTTTCAAGAATGAAATATGATGGGGTTTTGGTGTTGTTTTGGGCAGCCAAAATGTGGTATTCCACCTATGGCTACTCTGCAAAGTTGCATTACTGCCAACAAGTATGTGACTGTTTTAGCTGATCAGGCCCATCCTATGGTACAATGTTTGTTCTCCAATTCCCAGATGACAGGTCCCAAGTTCATACAGTGTACATCATCCAAGACTGCTTTTTGTGGGCACATGGATGAACTGCCACATCTTTTCTTGTCACTATAGTCACCAGATCTCAGTAGTATTGAGACTTTGTGGTCTACTTTGGAGAGGAGGTTGCAAATTCGCTTTTCACTTTCATCTTCATTACCTGAACTACCCACTATTTTGCATGAAGAAAGGCATAAGGCTCCCTTGAAAACCATACAGAGCCTGTATTTATTCATTCTGAGATGAATGGAAGCTGTTTTGAAAAACAATGTGTTTTCTACATTGTATTAGGCACGATAACGTGTTGAGCAATTCCATATGTTTGTCTGTCCCCTGTACGTTGCCTTGAGAGGAACTGAATCAGTTATGATAGTTTTTATGACATTTTTTTTTAAAAGCTAGCCAATGTGCTAACAATTACTTTTGTTCCCAGCTGTAGTTCAGCTCCTGCAGAGTATTTTAACAAAGATACAAAGTCTGTCATTAGTTGCACAGCTGAGAACTGACTTTTTATCTTTGTTGCAATTTCTTTTGAATATTAGATTTATTGCACTTGTTGCAGCTTTATTCACCTTACAATGTAAGCAAAGAGCATACACACTAATTGAAACTCTGTGTGTGACATTCCTAGCCATCCATGTTGACAACTAATTGAGCTGGCATAAACACATGGATAAATTAAGCATATAGCTCAGCTCTGTCTACTTTGCACTCCCACTGCGTCAACCTGTGGGCAAACTAATAGTATACTTTCACTCAGTACTATCCTATGGCAAAATATGTGTTGAATTTATGGTAGGAACTATTGTTTTTATTATTATTGTTATTGGTAATATTACTATTATCAAGCTTAATTAGCTACAGAAGTTATTCACTGTTGGTGTCACAATGCTTTAACAGGTAGTTCTTTGTTTTTTTCTGTTTGACCTGTGTAGGACTTTTATTTCTGCTCTGTTGTTATCAAAATCCCATTGGCTTGTCATTCTGAGAGGTCCTCTTCCTTGACAATGCTCTGTACTTTTTTTGACACTTTTCCTTCCTACTGGACCTTGAAGTCCATGTACAACCCTACAAAATCTGGGGGCTTTAATTTTAGATACAATTTTTGATTCTCCATACTTCTTTGTTTGTTAATATTATCCATCCTGATGTCTATTATCTTGAATGCCACCAAACACCATCTTAAAAATTTTCCTTTCTAAGAGTCTTCCTTTTGCATCTTCTAATTTTGCTAGTGTCCATGTGTCATAGACATATATCAGAAACAAGTGTGACAAGAGTTTTACATATACAAATATCTGAATTTCTGAAAATAAGTTTAATTTTTATTGTATTCATGTGAAATAACATCTGTAAACCTAGAATGAAATTTTCACCCTACAGCAGAATGTGCGCTGATATGAAACTTACTGCAGATTAAAACTGTATGCCGGACCGAGACTTGAACTCGGGACCTTTGCCTTTTGTGGGCAAGTTCTCTACCAACTGAGCTACCCATCCTCACAGCTTTACTTCTGCCAGTACCTCATCTCCTATCTTCCAAACTTCACAGAAGCTCTCCTGCGAACCTTGCAGAACTAGCACTCCTGGAAGAAAGGATATTGCGGAGACATGGCTTAGCCACAGCTTGGGGGATGTTTTTAGAATGAAATTTTCACTCTACAGCGGAGTGTGTGCTGATGTGAAACTTCCTGGCAGATTAAAATGGCTCTGAGCAGTATGGGACTTAACATCTGAGGTCATCAGTCCCCTAGAACTTAGAACTACTTAAACCTAACTAACCTAATGACATCACATACATCCATGCCCGAGGCAGGATTCGAACCTGCGACCGTAGCAGTCGCGTGGTTCCAGACTGAAGTGCCTAGAACTGCTCGGCCACCACGGCCGGCCCTGGTAGATTAAAACTGTGTGCCAGACCGAGACTCGAACTCAGGACCGAGTTCGAGTCTCAGCCCGGCACACACCCTAGTTCGAGTCTCGGTCTGGCACACACTTTCAATCTGCCAGAAAGTTTCATATCAGCGCACACTCCACTGTAGAAATTGTGCTCTACTTTTATTCCAAATTGTGATTTTATTTCACTGATGATCTGCTCCATAAAGTGAGACTGACACAGCAACTCCTTGTCTGACTCAAGAAGTAACAGGACACGTTTGCAAGTGACTGTTTTGTAGTTAACTGTAAAATTTGAATTTTGAATGCACGTTTTTGCCAGTTGTATTAATTTTTCTGTGATTCCAAAATCTTTGATAGTCATCCAAAGATACACAGTCCAGCCACATTAATGTGACCACCGCTAATTTTGGACATCAAAGTGTAGCAAACACTCACAGGTGGTGGCACTAGCAATGGATGGTATATAAAGTGTGTTGGGAGGATGTGGAAAAAGTGCAGTCACTGTCATAATGCAGAAACAGAGAGATTTATCTGATGTCCAAAAGGGCATGATCATTGGCTTTTGCACCAAGGGTGGAAACATTTCCAAAACAGCTAAGTTTGTAAACCGTTCACAACCCCCATAGTTTACGTATATTGTGTATGGCAAAATGGCACTATCAGAAACTGATGCCAAGGCAATTCTGGTGCACCACAGGCCATAGATGATAAGGGTGAATAATGGCTGTGGAGATGTGTACAGGAAAATAGGTTCCAGCTGTTGAGAAATTGACTGCCCAGATGAACTAAGGGGCTACCAACACTGTCTCCTCAGCAAGCGTTCAGCAAACATTGCTGTGCATGGGCGGCTGCCGCAGGAACCTGGCTCATACACCCACACTGACTGCTGTTTGTCAGCTACAAAGGCTGAAATCTGCACACCAGTACCATAATGGTCGTTCACTGAGTGTTTACAGGTGGCCTTTTCAGATGAACCATATTTTATTCTTTATCAGACATGTGACCGTTTGCATGTATGGCATGAAACCTCTGAAAGCTAATAGCTTGCGACAATTATCAGAGGAGTGTTATGTTCTGGGGAACATTTTTGTGGCACTCCCTACGTGGTCTCATCATTCTGGAAAGGACAGTAGATCAACACATTTTAAGCTTTGGGACCACGTCCACCACCTACATGCAGTTTATTTTTTCTCGGCAGAATGACTTCTAGCAGGAGGACAATGCAACATGTCACACAGCTTGCATTCTATGTGTGTGGTTCAAAATGCATCGGGATGAGTTTACTGTACTTCCCTAGCCACCAAATTCCACAGATTTAAACCCAGAGAATCTATGGGACAACATCAATTGTGGTGTTCATGTCACAAATCCTCAACTAAGAAACTTAATGCAGCTGGCAATGTTACTGCACTCAACATGGCTCCACATCCCTGTTCGTACCTTTGAGAACCTCGGTGACTCACTTCCTGCATGTCACACAGTAGTCTGTGCTCCAAAGGATGGTTATTCAGGCTATTGGCAGTAGTTACATTTGCTCACAATGTGACTGGACAGTGTGGTTTCTGTGAATACTGTCAAATGCTTTCTTCAAAGTCTATCAAAAATGTGTGCATATTTTGAGCATATTCAAATAGTTTTTCAACTGGAATTTGTAAAATGAAAGTATTACACACTGCTTATTCACCTCTTCTAAAACCAGGCTGTGCATCATCAATGATTTCTTCTAGATGTGGTTGCAGTGTAGATAAAATTATATTTGTAAGTATATGCAGAGTTGAGTAATGAGATTCCACATTAGTTGTTTTAGACAGATGCAGCTCCTTTTTTATACATCGGATCTCTCCAGTCTTCAGGAATTTGATCTTCTTTCCAAATCTTGACAGTCAGATTGTGGAGCTTTCCAAGTATACCTAGATTCTTTATTTCCCAGGTATTGGTGGCTATTGAACCACTGTCATCTGCTTTATATCTTTCAGTTTCTGTATGCTATGTTTCACTTCTTATAGAGAGGGTTCCTCAACTAGAGTTCCAGCACTTGTAGTTCTATATTATGGGCGTTTGCATTACTGTGACTGTTATTGTCTATTAGAGCTTCAAAATATTGTGCAATGAGATAACTATTTAAAGTTAATTACTGAGCATGTTTCAGAACTCTTTTCAGGGAACTTGAGATTCTTACACTCACACTTACTCCAGGAATTAATTTACAGTGAATTGTGAAATTCACAACTGCAACCTCCAAAAGCAAAATAAGTTTCCATACAGACTTTGTGTCCCTCTTTATGGTTCACAATTGAGTTTACCAATATTATGAAAAGGAAATTTGCTACTCATCATATAGCAGAGGTGCTGAGTCACAGATAGGCACAACAGAAAGACTGTCACAATTGAGTTTTATATTCTAGTGCAAAACTCTGTAATAGGTTGCTTGAAGACATCAGGCAGGAAACTGGAAATCACTAAATGATATTAAAAAAGAAAGTAAAGAGTACCCTTTAACCACATCATCCTAACTTACCAGGATATTTGGTCAGAAGTATTTATAAATTCTAGTTAACATAAATGTTCACATGAGAAAGGTCTTCACATTGCCAGTTTATAGTGAGCTGATAGTATTCTGTGAAATCACTAAAATAACCTGAATACTTGGTACAAAATCCATACAACAGTATAAAGACAAGATGTTTAACATGGTTATCAAAAAAATCTCAAAAAATTCTTGTAAAATTATTGCTGAACAGATTTTTGTGAAGTTTGGTGTAGAGACAGCTTGAGTGCTGAAGAATAAAAGAGGCTGCTTTGGAAAGAGTGTAATGTAAGACACTTACTGAGTTGAAGAGTATAGTGTGACATATGGAGACATAATTACTCTCTGAAAAAGCTAATACCTGTTTGACTTATGAATTTTTACCATATCTGTGGAAATTTCTACATAATATGATTTGACCTAATGGATATAATGCTTATGTAATCCTCAATGCATTTAATCCATACTTCCATAGTAATGTCAGTCACAAGCCTGTCACAGTGTAGCCAATGAGCATCACACATCTCTTATAGCTCCTCAGGTGCCTGAAGACTACAACAACAGAGTCATTTGACAGAGAGACAGCATGCCTTTATGTGTAGAACGTGGGAGGCTTTTAGTGAGGCTGCACTTGATTATGTGTGTAGCAGTAGACAACATACAGACACATGAAGGCAGCTGACATTATTGCATGTACCAATATTATTAATATTATTTGTGCCACACCAAACTGCAAATTATTTATTTTCTTTATTCATCAGTTTAATGTTGTTTAATAATTTTAGAAGCACATTGTCTGTTAATGTCATTACCAGGATTCATCACAAAAAAACTACAGATATGCATCCACAGCTTGCGGTCTTGTAACCCAGTTGAGATGTCACCACCGACATTTGTGCCTGACACAAAACACCCCTCCCCCCCCCCTTAAGGTAAGTTACATTGGGGAGGAATCCCTCTATCACTTCACAGCTTCTTTATACCAATGTGTGTTTCAGCATCCAGCAATACACCCACTTCACATGAGTTATCCGTTGACAGACTGAAGCAGAGTTTGGCAAAATGTTCACCAAAAATTCCTGTCATCAGATGCCAAATTCACTTGGTTGGATGTAATTTGTGAATAGGTCTAACTAGAGTGAAGTTGGGCAACATCAATCTAACAATAAATCTTCTGTGCAGAAATTGTTGGTTGCAGGATATCCTCACAGATTTGTTCAGATCAAAATACAATTTGGTCATGGACAAGGAAGAATTTGCTTTAATTACCAGAACAAGACCTACCAACATTGACATGAATGTCATTACCCAACCAGACAGGGGCAAGTTCCCAGGAACAAAACACTCATTGTGTGTTTGGCACGGTTCATTTCACTCACTGCTCTTCTCACCACTACTACTCCAGGCATATTAGCCTACAAATCTTACCTGCAACAACATCAGGTCATGTGACAAAGGTGCAGCAGAAAATATGTTGGGCAGTTCCAAAAGTTTTTAGTCATCTCATTTCATTTTTATTGATGAAGTGTACAATTTGGAATTCAGTAAGGACTGATGATGATCTTGGAATGTTTATTATCTTTACTAGATGGCATCGAATATCGGAGTCTTAAAGAAGAGACTTTTTTATTTAGCCAGCCACTATGGCCGAGCGATTCTAGGTGCTTCAGTCTGGAACTGCGCTGCTGCTACGGTCGCAGGTTCAAATCCTGCCTCAGGCGTGGATGTGTGTGACGTCCTTAGGTTAGTTAGGTTTAAGTAGCTCTAAGTCTAGGGGTCTGATGACCTTGCAGGGATGTGTGTGATGTCCTTAGATTAGTTAGCTTTAAGTAGTTCTAAGTCTAGGGGTCTGATGACCTCAGATGTCAAGTCCCATAGTGCTTAGAGCCATTTAAACCATTTTAATTTAACTTTTTTTCGATTTTTGGCATGAAGTGATTTAATTTCCAGAATTAAGAGCAAATAATGAAAAAGAAGAGGAGAAAAAAAGGAGGAAAGCATATTGAAGAATACAGCATGAAAACAAAAAAATGTGGTACGCTTTGCTGATTCTCAATCACGGGATCTGGCTTCGATTCCCGACCAGCTCAGACTTTTTCCACTTGGGACTGGGTTTGGGTGTGTGTTGTCCTTATCATCAATTCATCAACATTAACCTGCAAGTCCCTGAAGTGGTGTCAAATAAAAAGACCTGGACCAAGCAGCATAACATACCAAATGAGGTCTCCCACTCAATAAAACCATACGCACATTCATTTCGTTTCACTGTTACATGGGCACAGCTGCAGGAAAAGCTACAATACAATACTTATACAGTCCTCAAAGTGTTTAATCTGTACTTCCATACTAATATTATGAAATGCAAAACTAACTCTGTCTCTTACATTTCCATGACTAAACTGTTTCAACATCAGTGAACATAAACCATGACAAAATATTAATAAATTTGTTGCATAATGTACACATTGTGAAATGTATGAATGCCCAGCCCCTCCACATGCATCACTTGGCTATCCTGTACCTACTCAAACAGGCAGATATGTGAGGACAGCTGACATTATTGCCTGTACCATAGCTTACTTACGCACACATCACAAAAAAAAAACTGATATGTGCACACAGCCATGGATTACAGCTAATAATACATCAAGAATATATAAAGAAGAAACATTGTTTTCAGACAGCTTGGAAAGTTCTTGACTTATTTACTTCAAAATTTTGTATGAGACCCAATTAAAAATTTGGCTGGCTGTACATAGGTTGTAATGTATCTGATTTAATTCAAATATATGTGTGTATGTCATGTATATATTCTTGACTGATTTACTCCATACTTTTATTCAATACTCAAATGAACATTCAGGCATAAACTACAACCTCTGACTATAAAGTTCGGTGAATAGTCCTGTAACGTATACGTAGATGAACTATGAACCACAGTTACTGTACTTTCCTTTGAAATAGTCACCTCTCATAACTATGCACTGCTGAGTTCTGCGATACTTGTCCTGGAAACTTTGCATGAAGTCTTCCTTTGGGATGGTGCTCAAAAGCCACATCATATTTCATTGGACGTCAGATATCTCTGATCATCAAATCTCTTTCCTTTGAAAGCTAGTTTGAGTCAAGGAAATAGGGAGAGGTCTGGAGGATTGAAATCCAACAAGTATGGTGGATGTTCAAGTTGCACCATCCCCTTTTCTGCCAGGAACTGTTTGACGATATTGGCTGTGTGTGGGCAAGCATTGTCATGAACAAAAAACTAGGAACCTTGTTAGATGTACTGGGGTTGTAACCTGCATAGACGTTGCAGGAAACGGGTCAAAATTTCAGTGTACCATGCAGTGTTCAGTGTCATTTCCTCAGGTAGAAATTCCTTTGGATAGTGCCTTGACTATCAAAAAAGATGATGAGCATCATTTTGATGCATGATTTTTCAGCTCTGACCTTTTTCCGACAAGGTGATGTTGGAGAGTGCCACTCCATGCTTTGACACTTTATTTCAGGGTCTACAGGAGACACCAGGTTTCATACTCAGTGAGAGTATAGTTCAAGAACATGGGTGTTGCATCCACCTTTTCAACAAAATCCTGTGAAGCCTTTACAAATGCCTGCTTCTGATAGTCAGTCAAATGATGTGGCACAAGGCGACAATGCATTTTCCTCTTTCCTAACTCCTGGGTGATGATTTGTCACACAGATTCACGGTTTATCTACAGATCATCCACTATCATGTGCACAGTTAATTGACAGTCATTCATGATTAATGTCCTCACTTTCTCAATGTTTTCATCACTGATGGCTGTTACCAGTTGTCTGCTATGGGAATTGTCAGAAACACTTTCCTGGCCTCCTCGAAAAGGGCAAACCACTCGTACGCACACTTCATGGACAGGGCTTGATCCCGTTGAACATGTACCAGCATTGCGTGTGTTTCTTTTTGTGTCTTGCCAAGCTTGAAACAAAACTTTAAATTGATCCTTTGCTCATTTGGAACTAACACACTAAACACGCACTTCGTCCAACAGGTCTAACACGGAACACCCACACGGCTCAAATGAACTACGGTGGGGGCTGGTTGTCAACACCGGCCACTACACAAGTGCAGCATTGTAGACTCTCAGAGTTGCCCAGACTTCATTCACCAATCTTTATTGTCAGAGGTGGTATATATTTCTCAAACAACAATGTATAGGTTTTCTATTAAAACTGACTGCAAGAAAGAATATAATGTGCTGTTCTGTAAAATTCTGCAGTTTCTTTTCCTTTCTCACAGTCAGTTCTTGCTAAGATAGCTGGGCATTTAAACTGGTAGACAAACTGTTTCTTCAATATTTATTCTTTCTTCTTGTATATAATTTTAAACAATAATTGTATCCACAGCAAAACACTAATTTGTTTTCTTCCTCACAGTCAGTTTTAACAGAAAACAGGAAGACTGTATCTATAGTTTATCAGCTTATGAGTAGAATTATATTACAGAATCTGAACCATTCAAAACTTTGTAATCCTACTTATTTGCAGATTAAAACTATATGAAACACTGTCATTGAAGCTACCATCCTCATGGATCCAGCAGCTGGGGAGATCTCTCTCATACCCTGCATGCCAATGAACCAAGTGAATTTACCAATTCTCAATTGAAATTTCATTTGCAATAGCAATAATCATGGTCAGAATGCAGAAGGGTTGGGGGGGGGGGGGGGGGGGGGGGAGATAAGAAGATGCACAGAGTAGTGAGAGAAAGAGATATCCAACTCCCATATATATTTAGCAGGTGTGAAGCATTGCTGAGTTTGCTAGCCGTAAATAAAAATAGCAGCTGAATTTCTAAGAAGAAACAGTTTGTTTTAAGTAGCTTGTGATGAAGCAAGCTGAGATATTTTTACTTTCTCTCTTGTTTTGCCATCTACCTCCTTAAATCCATTTTTTTTTACTTTTAACTAATTACCATTCACATACATGAGTATACTCTGCATTTTCATAAAAGAGAAAGGTTGGTCCTCACTTTTAAAGAATACAACACCAGATCTAATTTTGTGCATAGTTTTACATATGTAATTGAATGTCTAGTTTATTATTACTATGCCTAGTTAGTGTCTATTGTTATAGGATGAAATCAGTAATTGTTTCGTAGGCCTAACTTAAATTTTATTGTTCACTTATAAACAAATATAAATTCTGTACTAATTATAAGCATTTGGAGGAACAACTAACAGTATTTTTAAATGATCTATTTGGCTCCATTTGAAAATATGTTAGCAAAGCCAACCCTTAATTAATTCCAAAATACTTAACAGGTTTGTCAACAGTATTCTTTGCATAACAATTTTTGTTAATTCCATCATTTAAACAAATAATACAGCTTAACTCGTGCATTAAAAGAAACTTTTAAAAAGAAGGAAGTTTTCTATTTATTCAGTTAATTGAATGGAGTAAGTTTTAATTGTAATTTCTGTAAATTAAACATTGATCAATGTATAGTTTCAGCACCTATTATTGTAAGAATACATAAGGTCCCAATTTTTGATCCCGATACAGTCAGTCCACAGCCAAGTTTCAGATGAGAAACCTGTAATGGTTAGATTAACAACAATGCATCAACTTAACTGTGAAATAAGTGTGACACAATTAGACTGGGTGTTAAAACAATGACCGTGTCTGTTCCATACATACCTTTTTATTCTTCAAGAACTGTGAACTATGTGGTTAGGTTTTTACTGCTCATAGATGTTCAATGGTAAGCTATTGTAGCAGTATGTGGATGTTTACCTGCAACCTATTAATGAGGCTTATCACAAGAGCACTGACCATGTAACTGTGTACTATTGGGAAGGGGGGTGGGGGGTTGTGAACAGTGAAAGTAAAGAACTGTGAAACGCAAATTTGCACCTGTGGCTACGTAATTTAAAGTACTCAGTGTTGAACTTCCACTCAGCCATTTTTGCCAGTGTAGCAACATGGTACATTGACACCAAGGACAATCAACAAAGAAATTAAGCAGGTGAACATTGCAAGCTGTTTTTCTACAAATATATGAAAATTTGGATCTATAACAAGTACTCTGGATGTTTTGTATACAGTTAATTCTGTGAGTATATTAGCACTAGCTGCGTTCATTCATTCACACATCATGTAAATCCCATGTGAAACAGAGTCCTTAGGGACATAAATGACTCAAGTTACACATCAACAGTTTATAAAGTATAGTGACAAAGTGGTTGTTGGTGAGCCTTACGGAAGTAGTCTGCAGTGGCTGCTTCAGATTGTTAATGTGTAACTTGGCTAATTCCACATATTGAAAGAAATAAAGTGACCTCACAAAAGCATTCTATTCAGTGAACCACTCTGTGCTACTCTATGAACTACACAGCTAAGTCATCAGACAAAGTGCTCTGCAGTGGCTCAGGTCTTAGCTGACAGACAGAAAGTAAAGGGTAATCATAACATACAATACCTTAAAATATGCATCTCAGTGGAGTACAAGTTCACAAGCTTAGAGCCAATCTGTTTCTGTTTTACATAAATGATTTACCTCTTAATATCTGCACCAAATCATCAGTTATGACTGAAGGTAACCCACTTAGTTGCTCATCAGGCACATTTTCATATCATCCCACTGCTCATAATGTTTCCTCCACCCACTTCATTGGCCTGATAATGGATTTCAACTGCTATCACACCTGTAGCACTAGTAAAATGAATCAGAGCATGTATTTTGCAGTCAGCAGGATTCTCAGTTGGAGGAGGCATTTCAAATACCCACAGACAAATGTAAACATGCTGAGTATTGGTGGGAACCCTGAAGAGAAGTAGATTAAAGTATAAGCTTTTGTGTACGAATAAAATTGCTAAGAAAATTCTTCTTGTTTTATTTTTATTTCAAAACTGTACTCGCTTAAGAAACACAACTCATAAGACAGAAATTGATATGTCTCCTGTGCAATGCAATCAGATGACCTATAAAATGTATGTTATGAAATGAATAAAATGTAGTACAATACAATGAAGGCTCTCCTTCATGAAGGATTAATGCAGTGTTTTGTGTAAATGAATCAAAAGAAATGAGTAGTAAAATATTATAACCCAAAATTCATACAAGAGTGAAAAAATCAAACTCTTGGGTGCAGAAGTGATTTCCAGTTTAGAGATCTCAAAGACATTTATAATAATGTCAAACCAAAAACCAATAATAATATGAAACATTTATTTTCAGCAGAATGTTGATTCAAACCTGACTGCCCACATAGGCCAAGACTGGCCATTCTTCATTGTGCCTGAACAGTCAGAGAAACTTATGAAAGCTGGAAATAGAACCCTACGGCCCTGGCTCCTGGCAGATGATCAGGTCTGTAAATTACACTTCATTTGCTTTTTCAATGGTTTCAATCCTGGTTTTTGAGTGGAATCAACAAGGAAAGATAGTAATGCTCCAATAATTAAATAAAATCATGGAACACTGTATTAGTAGTAGTTTTATTCACCCCTGGATCACTTGTGTAAGGATATTAGACATATTGTGGTATTAAAATTTAAGAACAACAAAAAACAATATAATTCATAGATAGAGACTTTTACATAATTACAGATCTGGTTGGACAAGGATGAGACAGGTTGTTAGCCATTGCCATACAGTAGGATACATCTCACCATTTGCCTGAAGTAATTTAGGGAAACCTCAGAAAATCTAAATCAGGATGGATGGATGAAGACTGAAATGTCTGTCTTCCCAAATACGAGGCCACTATGTCTAAATCAGTGCTACCTCTAGTGTACAGTGCTGGTTTGTGAAGAAGTTATTTAATAATGTAAGAGGCTACACTGTTCATTCATTTCTCACTCCCAATACCTGAACACACTACACACACTTTATTTCATAATGCAACTCTACACACACTAGCAACTGACATCAGGACTGTGCAGGATCCCCTCACTTCTAACCTGATACTGTTATTACTTAGCTGCGAGTCCATAGAGGATGGTATAAGTGGCGTACAGTATAACTGGTCAGCATTTCCACCCAGAATTTGCGGGTGTAAGTTGGAACTTCCTTGATCCGCCTTGGTGGGTTGTGTCTTCAGATTTCCTCCTACCTGTGCGTGGTGCAGCTCTCGTAAATGTCGTTGAGTGCAGATTCTTCACTGGTGCATTGCATGTCTCTGTCGGTGGAAGCTAATTATCTGAAATTGCTGTCAGTCAACTTTGGGGTATCTATTTACTCAAAATTAACATTCAGAATGCCGTAATATCAGTTTTATTTGTATTAGATCAATAATGAAACATTCATGTCACAAACTACTCGTAACTGAGAGCATGGCTACCATCGAACAAGACAGGAAGAGCTCTTAATGCTGACTGCCAACTTTGGCATGCAGTCCATATCTCTTACTAGTTTCGTCACAGTTCTTGGATTTCCGATCAAGTTCGTACTTATTAAAATATGCATTTGATAATGAACGGGTGTGAATTTTAATGAGGAAAAATTATGATAAATAGTGCTAAACATCCAGAAGCTCCTCCTAGTATTTATGTTGTCATAAATGAATTTAATTATTAAATATAAATAGACAAACTCGGTGACTTTGATGCCAAGATGGCGGTACTTCCCATCATGTATATTTCCCAGAACGACGCTTGTTGCTACGGTCCAGCTCTGAGGCCCACCCCACTACGCGCGACATACGGTTGCTTTGTCACCTAGCCAGCCAGCATGGGAAATGCTCTCCGACTCATGGCCGGCTATGGGCTACAGCACTTCCTAACTATCGTGAATACATCAATAAGAGACAATAATTTATTAAAACTGGTAAAAATGTCTTCCTCACGTAAGAGGCACCTTACAACTGTCACGGTGATTTTGGATTTCTGTTCTGTGCACAGCAGCAACTTTTCATTTGGTGGCTTGGAAAACTGAGTTAGCTTCTCTCCATATAGTATTCTAACCACAAGAACACAGAGGCAGTGATGGACAAAACACTTTATTATGTCTAGAAATAACTTGTTACAGGACAACACTTGCCAGAGAGTAGCTACACTACTAGTCTGATGATCCTAATCAGAATGTATACACGTAACTGAGGGAGGGGTGGTTGGGCCCAGCTCTATAAGATGTCACCTGGCTGTTAGAGTGTATGGAGGAGAGGCTGAGCACGTGTCCACGAGTGGTGGCCTGTGCCGACTTACAGCTGTACACCTAGATATCAGGGGTGGAATCTATGCAGGTCACTACACCATTAACCCCTTGGGCATGGATCATCACTGATTCCTCAGGCAAAGTGTGAATGGTTGCATGCAGAAAGAGTGTCCATGTCTGTGGAGGCCTTGGAGCTGAGAGGGAATAGCAACTCCCCATTGCCGGAGACCTCAGAACGAGGGGAAAAAAGGCTCACTTGAGGAGTACCCTGGCATCCCCTGTCAGAGCACAAGACAGCAGGACTGTGATAGGAGCCAAAGCCAGGCCCATGGAACTGCTGCCAGAGGCTGTGAAGTCATGACCTCATCAGGCAGAGGTGCTGAAGTAGGAGGAAGAGAATGCTGGAATACTGGCAACTAGGTGGCACCCAGCAACTGGGGCATTGGTGAAGACAGTGGTGTGGTCAGGACGGGGGTTGGGCACCCAACTGGACACAGAGCTGATTTTGATGGCAGTGGACCTCCCTGTCTCCAGTCTGGAGGGTCCAGTCTGGATAGTGTAGACACGGCAGCCATTCTGATGCACAGTGGCTGCCAGCAGCCTGTGGGGGCACTGACCAAAACCGTACATCCCAGACTACCGTCCCCGTGCAGAAAACTCGGTACAGAAGAACATAACGGTGGGCAAGATCCCAGATGGAGGGGATGTAGCAGCATCCCAGGCCGGCACCTGTAGAGAAGCTCAGCAGGGCTGCGACTACCGATAGGAGTCGTCCAGTACGCCATCAGAAAAGAATGTAACACCTCCTCAGCAAGGAAGTCCTGCAGATATTTTGTCATGTGGGTCTTAAATGGGTGAACCGTGCACTAGGCTTGCCCATTAGATTGGGGCTGAAAAGGAGGGGAGTGAATGTGGCAAATACCTGACCACTCACAGACATCCTGAAATGCCTGAGACAGGAAATGAGGTCCATTGTCAGAAAAGAGAGAAACCTGGAGACATGCCACAGAAAAAAATTTTGAGAGCACCTGAACAGTGACTTCAGTAGTGACCAAGGAGCATCAGACAATGTATGGAAAATCCAAAAACACGTCACTGACGAACAACCGTAAGACATTCAGAAACTGACCTGCAAAATCCACACGGATGCATTCTCATGGCTGGGTTGCTGGAGGCCACGGGGAGATTGAAGCCTTGGGAGCCACCTGTTGTCTAACATGCTTAGGGCAAGCAGCATCCTTGAGCCAAGGCTTTGGTGTAGGAAACACCCCAATGACCCCCATGTAACAGCTGTAAGGCTTTCCGCCACAAACTCCCAGGAGTAACCCGTCTAGGAGCTGCATCGTCTGTGGAGAGGAGGAGGACTCTGAGACTGAGAGACAGTGGTGCAAGACAAAATAGCTATGAGGTGGATTGGGAATATGGCCTGGAGGACAAGAAGACCAATCCTCCTGCTCGAGGCAGACAACCTGCTGGAGGGTGGGGTCAGATATTGTTGCCTTGGTGATTCAGGTACTAGTGATCAGAAACCCATCTACTGCTTGGCTGGAGTAAATAAGCAAATGAAAACACATGAGTTCCTCTTGATCAAAGGAGAGTCTGGGCAAATGGGCATTCGAGTTAAGGGGGGCAGGACATCAAATGGGTTGACTTAGAGCAGGAGAGGCACCACAGGACATTTTAATTTCCACTGTCTATACTTTTACAAATAAATTCATAAAACTTTGTCAGCATGACCAGGAAGGATTCAGGATTCACACTCATAGCAGTGGAAGTTCAAAAACATATGAAAATATTTTTTGTGTGAAATTTCATCATTTTTTCACTTACTGTTGGTTGCATTTGTTGCTATAGGTACACTGTTCTTCATAAGTAAGAGAGATTCTCTGATGAATTTTGCACAGCATACAAACCATACTTACAGGTGTATGAAACTCTAGAATTTTCCAAACTGTGGTAAAAATTGAGATAATTAACTACAACATTTGAATTTTTTTCTAAACATGAAATTTAAAATGTAATGGCTCACTTATTTTTTCACAAATTAAATAAATTCTAGAGTTTCATACACCTGTAAGTATGGTTTGTACGCTGTGCAAAATTCATTGAAGAATCTCTCTTAATTATGAAGAAAAGTGTACCTAAAGCAACAAATGCAGCCAATAGTAAGTGAAAAAATAATGAAATTTCAAAAGTAAAATAAATTTATTTTATTATGTTTTTGTACTTTCACTGCGATGAGTGTGAATCCTGAACCTTCCTGGTCGTGCTAACAAAGTTTTATGAACTTATGTGTAGAAAGTATAGACAGTGGAAATTAAAATGTCCTGTGGTGCCTCTCCTGCCCCAAGTCGGCCCATTTGACATCCTATTCCCCTTAAGGTATTCTTGTTGGCATGGCTGGGGCAGGAATGAGAGGAACAAGGCCCATCACTGCAACCTATGGGCCATCTTGCACAGGAGCTGGATGGATGGACTAAATAATGAAGCTTGTGGTCCACAATTAGTTGGAATTTGGTGCCATACAGGAAGACATGAAATTTAGTGAGTGCATACAGTGGCCAGAGCCTCCTTTTCAACCTGAAAGTAGTGAACCTATGCTGGACTGAGATTTTTGTATGCAATTGGATGCAAACACTAGTGGCTGCTCTGAGCTGTCTTCATTCTGATGGGCATGGACTGCTGCCACACTGTTCTGTGAGGCATCCACAGCCAAAACCAATGGTTTGTCAGGATCAAAAGTAGCTGGATATGGTGCTGACCAGAGACCTTCCTACAGCATAGTGAAGGCCTGGTCATGCACCAGAGACCAGATAAAGAAAGCACCCTTGCAGAGAAGGAGTTAGAGGGGGTGACCCAGTGAATGTATTGGTGGTAATAGGCAATTTTACCCAGGAAGGCCTGCAGTTCTTTCAATGACGAGGGACATGGCGGGTCTATAATGTCCCTGATAGGACTGTCTCCATGGGTTAGACACCCTGCTAAGAGATAGTTGGAAAAGTGTGGACCTCTGCAGACTGTGTCATAGACTGTTGGACCAGAGTTTTAGAAATAGAGCTCAGAAATTCTGCAGATGGTCACTTGGAGAACGTCCTGTAATGATGATGTCATCCAGGTAGTAGAAACAATGTGGAATAGTGGACATGACCTGTTCCACATAGCGTTGAAAAATTGTAGTGGTACTGGCCATCCCAAACATCAACCAAGCTACTGATAAAGACCAAAAAGCATGTTAAGACCCTTGATATGCCTTGACTCCTCATCCAGGGTAACTGGTGATATACTTCAGAAAGATCAAGTTTAAAGAAAAATTGACCCCTTGCTAAGTGTGTGAACAGTTCATCCAGATGTGGCAGTTGGTGTATGTCAACCATGGACTGTGAATACACGGTGACCTTAAAATTGCCGCAAAGTTACAATTTACAAGAGGGTCTCTTCACAATGAGAGGGAATGTGGGCTATTTGCTAGAGGAAATGGGAATCGTAACTCCAAGAGAGGTGAGGCAGTCCAGTTTTCCCTTGACTAGGGAGTGCAGGGCTATAGGAATCTTCCTACCATGAAAGAACCTAGGACAAGCCAATTCGTTAAGGTTAACCAAACTTCTTCCTCACTGAATATAGTAAGTAAATAAGAAAAGCCACGCTATATTTTAATCTTCACAACACATATATTGACTTTTCAAATATGAAGTGTCATTCAAAAGTCCATTAACATTTTAAAATACACTAATTCACCTATTAATATAGGTAGAGGGGTAAAACTTGACACACATCCTGAAATGATAAGGGGTTTTGTTGAAACCACAAATCAGTGCAAAAACTGCAAAATGAATGGCACTGCACAGCAATATGTTGATGAGGCTGCATGACAATCTTGTATAAAATGAGCTGTGGTGAGAGAGGGAGGCAGATGTGCCAGCAGTCATGACATGTTGACTTTACCAGAAAGAGCACTGTTAGTAAGCTCTACTATCAGAATGGAGAATTGTCTACTGCAGTTCCATAACCCTATTGCCATAATAAGGGTATTCAGATGAGTAAAAGTCCTTTGACAAGTGTCAGTGTGAAGAAAATGATGACAAACTTTGAAGCCATCTGTTGTCTGGGTGATCAACCTCAGCGGGTGACCAGACACAAGTACTACTGCTTCTCAGACAGTTCAGAAAGAAATGGAGACCTTTTCAGTTTCATCTCTGCACAGTGAAACCAGCACTCATGAAGTCACACCAGCATGCCACACACTACTGATTGGAGAGAACTAATGTGTATACTCCATTGCTATCTGTGCTAAATCCAGTGCCAGTACAAACAGTTAGTCACCAGTTTAGTGTCATGGAGAGCATTCAAAAAATGTGGGAAGATGCCAATTGGTTGTCCAATGTGTTGTGGACCGACAAAGCCCATTTCACAGTCTGAGTTTTAATCTGCCAGGAAGTTTCATATCAGCGCACACTCCGCTGGAGAGTGAAAATCTCATTCTGGAAACATTCCCCAGGCTGTGGCTAAGCCATGTCTCCGCAATATCCTTTCTTTCAGGAGTGCTAGTTCTGCAAGTTTCGCAGGAGAGCTTCTGTAAAGTTTGGAAGGTAGGAGGCGAGGTACTGGCAGAAGTAAAGCTGTGAGTACCGGACGTGAGTCGTGCTTCGGTAGCTCAGTTGGTAGAGCACTTGCCCGCGAAAGGCAAAGGTCCCGAGTTCGAGTCTCGGTCGGGCACACAGTTTTAATCTGCCAGGAAGTTTCATATCAGCGCACACTCCACTGCAGAGTGAAAATCTCATTCTGGAAACATCCCCCAGGCTGTGGCTAAGCCATGTCTCCGCAATATCCTTTCTTTCAGGAGTGCTAGTTCTGCAAGTTTCGCAGGAGAGCTTCTGTAAAGTTTGGAAGGTAGGAGGTGAGGTACTGGCAGAAGTAAAGCTGTGAGTACCGGGCGTGAGTCGTGCTTCGGTAGCTCAGTTGGTAGAGCACTTGCCCGCGAAAGGCAAAGGTCCCGAGTTCGAGTCTCGGTCGGGCACACAGTTTTAATCTGCCAGGAAGTTTCACAACACATATACTTTTACGTTTGACACCTCATTTTATAACTTTTTAGTTGCAAGTATCATTCATCAATAAGGAGGCATATCACTCCAAAGGAGTGATATGTATCACCGCAACACTGACTGTAGGAGCGTAAGGTGCAGATGCATTTTGTTTGCAAGTAACTTTGGGTGCTCACATCACTTCATCTAAGAACCTGCATTATGTTCATTGTCACTTTATTGCATACTGACCCATTTTAAATGTCTTTGAGTTGAGTATTTCATTTGCTTTCTCTGCAGGGAGTTATCTCGTTTTCTCACTGGGCTTTAGTATTGCTGTCATCAACAAAGAGAATTTTTATTCCATGACAAAGACTATAGGAAAATTATAGTTGCACATCGGGAACAGTATTGATCCCAATGTCCTACCCTGAAGAAGAAATTTCATAGTGACAGAGAATAGTTATCAGGTTAAATTTGTATATATTTCTCTTTATAGTTGGTGATGTTAGAGTGTAATCAAAATTGTTAGGAAATAAATGATAATGAATATTTTCTGTTTTTGGCATGTCGTATATTATGCATACATTTACTGTATATGATCCTACTGGATCAAATAAAATTCAGCTCATTTCAGTTCATGTTGCATGCCAGAAACTGATGAATTATTTGCAAAATTGTCCATAAAACACACTATATTTCATATCACATTTTTTCAGTTTATATCTAAAAAATAATTGTCCTTTTTCCTGTTTCTGTTTCAAATTCACTTTTTCTTATGACAGTTGTCGTTTTGGCTACTGTGGGAGTCAGCACCAACACAAACAAAGAAGGAGTGAAGTAGCAAAGACTGGTGGCAAGAATCTAAAATGATATGTACAAACACTTTCAAATTAATACAGCTCATTATTCTTAAAAAGGAAAGAAACATATCTTAATTTCTTGTGACTCCTATGTGCAATTACATTTATCCATTATTACTACTCACAGAATGCAGACTAAGTATCATCTTCTAATTGATGCCATCGAAGTCTGTGACTGAACTAGGGCCGATCAGTGATGGGTGGTTGATTAAGTCAGTATTGACAGGGCGTGCTGTACGCTGTCTTCCATGAGGTGTGGCACTGCCTGCTCTTTCCATTAGCTCATGGGTCAGTGTCTTCTTGATGCCATTTTGTGGCACTGCACTGGTCGATGTGCAGTCAATGCTTTAGCACTCCACAACAGTCCTCAAGTTCTGGAAAGTCAAAACACTGGTCTAATCCAATAGATTTTATCCTACCTACTATAATAACACATCAGTGTCTTTTATCACCTCTCTGTGTGTGATAATGGTTTCCTCAGTCACCTTGTCTTCACTCTCTTCCTCTACCAATCATACTTTATTCACTGCGTACATGTGTCAAAGCTGATTCAAATCCCAATTCATAGATATTGCCATTTAACCACCAAGAAATTTTTTGTCGCTTGTGTCTTCACAACCAGAAACCTGCACTGTCAACAAAAATATTTGTTCTGATTATAATACTGTACTACAGGCTTGGTGTTTTTTAAAATTCTTTTTCAATTTATGAACTAGGTGCAAAAAATTCACATGCCAGGTAATCTGTACTGGGATAATTAGGAGTTCGCCATATTTAAACCCTTTCAGACCCCCTGGCTGCAGTTGTGAATAAATATTGAATCTAAAATCATTAAAAAGTCACCTAAGAGCATTACACATAAAGAAAAATTTTCTTTCCTCCAGGAAAGATTCAGGTCTGAAAGGGTTAAAAATAAAGATTTCATTGTCTATACAAAAAGATAATAATGAGTACTACATAAATTCCTCTTCACTGATGCACAGATTGATGTAGTATTCAAAAATGTTTATGAATCACAAAATGGTTCAAATGGCTCTAAGCACTATGGGACTTAACATCTGAGGTCATCAGTCCCCTAGACTTAGAACTACATAAACCTAACTAGCCTAAGGACATCACACACATCCATGCCTGAGGCAGGATTCAAACCTGAGACTGTGGCAGCCACGTGGTTCTGGACTGAAGCACCTAGAACCACTCGACCACCGTGGCCAGCTATGAATTACAGAGAACAAGGAACTTCATATTAATTATATCATTCACTAAAATTGTGTACACTATACATTTATTTACTATTAGTATGAATAGGCCTCACCTAGATCTATATATTAAACCTTGTAACAAGGGGAAGTGGGAATTGTACACTATTCTTAGTACTAGCAAGTAATGATCAGTATGTGATTGGTGCATAGCATTTTGGACTTAGAAGAACACTTGCCATGTAATGAACTGTACTGTACAAATAGTTTGTCAAAACATTTGGGAAGTCATGAGCCAGAATTGTGTATCATAATTATGTGGAAAAATGCTAGTTTTTTGTATGAGCTGCGATTTTTCAACTGTGTTAGGTTTTGGATGATCATCCATCCACATCCACATTATTGAATACATGCTGGAAAAACCATTTTTAAAATCAGTAACTGCAAAATTTATTGAAATGATTGAAGTCCAGCAGTAACTGAACAGTAATCTTTACAACATTAATAGGTCATAACTTTATGAAGTCTTTGTCTTTTGCAATTATGCCTACTCTCATAAAAGGGACTATTGAATTTTACACCAAATGTAAGTTTTTGTCTGACAGAACTTTGGGTATTGCAAGCTGACTTTGCTGTCTTGCAAGATTATTCTGTGGGGTACTGCAAGTAGGATCAGTAACGTGTTTATTGAGCAAAAATAAGCATAAGAATACCAAGTAAAGTTGATAGTAGAGCCTCTTGCAGATGCCTCTCAATGACCTTGGAGTTCTTAAACTTACAGACTTGTTAGTTAACTCCTTAATGTTATTTACAGCAATGAATAAGACACATGTACAAGATTAATAATATTGTAGCAGTGACACTGTTTAATTTTTTAGTTTTTTTGTTTATTTTTTACCCACATAATTTTTTTATATGTTGGTTCTGTATGTGTACATCATTAAAATTTTTATAGCACACTAATTTCCATGTAATGAATTGCTATAAGTTTGAGTAATAATTAATTTGCATATACTGTAGATGTACAACTTATGTGTTGCAATTAATTGGGTAAGTTACACATTTTCATACACTTGGTTGGTTGGTTGGTTTAAAAATTAAAGGGACCAAACTGCAAAGGACATTGGTCCCTTCATACACATGGTACTCTGAGATTAAGTAAAATAAGTTTTACAGTAAGTAGGATGGCACAGATTTCTCCAAAATGTGCAGTCTGGAAATAGAGTAGGGCAGAAACACCCACATCATACCTATTAGTTGAAGGTGATGTTAGGGTACCACATATAGACTAAGACATCTGTGGATTCACTGCAGTTAGCACAGACAGAGTTGAAGAACTTTCAAACGTGTTTTCCAAAAACTGCCGTGAACAACTATTTACGGTCCACATACAATGTAAATATTTTAGATCTCGTAGCTACAATCAGGCCTGACCTTATTCGTGTATCGGTATAGAGGCAGGGATAAGTGATTGTGATATCATCACAGTGACAATTATTTCTAAAGTAAATAAATCTGTCAAGAAGGCTAGGAGAGTAAGCTAGAGAAAGCAGATAATCACTTGTTAGGATCCCACTCAGACAAGAAATTGACATCATTTAGTTCTAGAATGATGGACATAGAGGAATTATAGATAAAGTTAAAATGGATTGTAAATTGTGCTCTGGAGAAGTACGTGCCAAGTAAGTGGATTAAGAACAGAAAAGACCCACCATGGTTTAACAATCAAATTCAGAAACAGCTGAGGGAGTGAAGGCTGCTGCATTCTTGGTTTAAAAGAGAACATGCAAATGACAACAGGCAAAATTAAGTAGAAATTCGTGGGGCTGTAAAAAGATTGATACTGCAAAGCATACAATAATTACCACCAACACATCTTCTCAAAAGATCTTGCTGAGGACCCAAAAAAAATCTGGTTATATGAAAAATCACTAAGCAAGTTGAAGGCTTCTCCCATCACGTTTTGACCATTCTGGGTGGCAATACAAGACAGCTGAAGTTTTAAATTTCATGTTTAGAAATCTTTCAACTAGGAGGATTGTACTGACATATTGCTGCTTGACTGTCGCACAGACTCCAGCATGGAGCCATCCGTGCATAGAGAAACAACTGGAAGAGTTGAAAACAAATATGTCACCAGGTCCAGATGGAATCCCAAAGTCCAATGGAGTGGAAAAATTACAGGTGACACTTCAATATAAGAAAGGTAAACAAACAGATCCATGTAATTGCAGATAAATATCCTTAACATTGGTATGCTGCAGAGTTCTTGAACACATACATACTGAGTTCAAATATAATAAATTTCCTTGAGACAGAAAAGCCTCTGTTTACAAATCAGTACAGATTTAGAAAGCATTGCTTGTGCAAAACTCAGCTTGCCTTTTTTTTAACATGATATTCTACAAACTGTGGATGGTGGGCAACTGACAGATTCCATACTCCCAGATTTCTGGAAAGTGTTTGACATAGTGCCCCACTGCAGACTGTTGATAAAGGTTTGAGCACACATTTAGCTTCCCAGATACAGAGTGGCTTGAAGACTTCTTAAATAGTAGAGCCCAGTACATTGTCCTCGATGGCAGCATTCATCAGAGACAAAGGATATTCTCAGGAGTGTCCCAGGGAATTGTGATAAGACTATTGTTATCCTCTATGTAAATAAATGATCTGATGTGTCTGTCAGTAGCACTTTATGGTTGTTCACTTGTGACACTGGGTGTATGGTAATATGTGGAATGAATTACCATAGTAGGCTACAAGATGACAAAGATGGAATTTGTAGTTTGTGTGATGAATGGCAGCTTGTTCTAAATGTAGAAAAAGTAAGCTAATGTGGATAAGTAGGAAAAACAATCCTGTAACATTCGAATAAATCATTAGCAGTGTGTTGCTTAACACAGTCACTTTGGTTAAATACTTAGATATAATGTTGCAAAGTGATATGAAATGGAATGGGCACATCATGTTGGCTGTAGAGAAGGCAAATAGTTGGTTTCATTTTGTTACGAGAACTTAGTGAAAGTGTAGCCAATCTATAAATGAGACAATGTAAAGAATGCTAGCGTGACCCATTCTTCTGAAGTGTTTGGGATCCTCACCAGGTTGGATTAAAGGAAAACATTGAAGCAGTTCAGAGGTGTACTGCTAGATTTGTTACCAGTAAGTTTGATCAGAATGCAAGTATTATGGAGATGCTTCATGAACCCAAATGGGAATCCCCGGAGGAAATATAGCACTCTTTTTGCAAGACACTATTGTGAAAACTTAGATAACTGCCATTTGAGGCCAACTGCAGAATGATTCTACTGCCCTCAATGTACATTTTGAATAAGGTCTACGAAGATAAGATGCAAGAAAGTAGGGCTTGTGTGCAAGCTTTTAGAGAGTTGTTTTTTCCCTAGCTCTGTTTGTGAGTAGAACAGGGAAGGAAAACACTAGTACTAGTACAGGGTACCTGCCACCATGCACCATACTGTGGCTCATGGAGTATGTATGTAGATATAGATGTGGACATTCTACATGTCTGGGTAATCTGTTATACAGATTTGTTCTCGTCTGATGGACACCTTTTTTGGCAGCGTGGTGCTAAGTAACATGTGTCTCACAGTCTGATGTGAGACTGTAATCATGGAGAATTTTGTTTTGACTGGAAACAAATTCTTTTCTCAAATTCTTGTGACATGCATTCCTACTTGCAGTATTTGAATGCTGAGAAGGGGTAAGATTTTCACTTCTTTAAAAACATGTTTGCATGGTTTTCTGCTTATTGCATGTTTCTTTACTCTTATTATAGATTTTTTTTTCCCAAAAACTGTTTTTCCCTGGTGTACGTTTTCCCAGAATATGATGCTGTACCTCACACATAGAAATTGAAATAGCTGGTAAAATCTAGTATAAAGACAGTGGACTGCAACTGAATGTTTTGTAGGAGCCTAGCTCCACAAACATGAAGTGAGCAAAGCAGGTGCAGAGGGAGACTGCTGTCTTTTGTGACAATGGAACAGGCACTAATGCTCAGAGCTGGTAGCACTAATATGTAAGAACCATGTATGCCATTCATTTGGACGTTGGTAGTTACCACATAATGATGGCCAGGCAGTACTTCATCTACATCTACAGATATTCTCCTGTACATGGCGGATGGTATCTTGTACCATTGTTAGTCATTCTCTTCCCCAGTTGCAAATGGAGTGAGGGAGAAACAGCTGTCTGCAGGCCTCCGCATGAGCCCCAATTTGTTACATCTTGTCTTTGTGGCCCATATGTGAGAGGTACATTGGTGGCAGTTTATCGCAAGTGCCAGTTCTCCAACTTTCTCAGTACTGTTTTGTGAAAAGAACATGTCCTTCTCTACATGGATTTCTGTTTGAATTCATGAAGCACTTCTGTAATACTAGCATGTAATTGAACCTAATGGCAACAAATCTAGAAGCACACCTCTGAATTGCTGCAGTGTCTTCTTTTAATCCAACCTGGTGGGAATCCCAAACACTCTAGCAGCACTCAAGAATGGATAATACAAGGGTTCAGTATGCAGTCCCCTCTACAGTTAAAACATGCTTTTCTAGGACTCCCTCAATAAACTGAATTCAACCATTTGACTTCTTGGCAACTGACCAAACATGCTTATCCCTTTTTATGTTTCTAAATGTAAAATAGACATGACTGTATCAAGCAGCACACAACTAACATTGTATTTGAATATTACAGGATTCTTTTTCCTACTCCTCTCCATTAATTTAAATTTACTCACATTTATAGCAAGCTATCTTTCATAGCACAAAAAAGAAATTCTCTCAAAGTCAGCCAGTACCCCCCTAAGGTCACACAAACACAACACTTTCACATACATTACAGCATCATCAGCAAACAGTCACAGATTTCTGTTCATCATATCCCTTATCATATCATTTATGTATACAGAGAATTAGAATGGTCTTATCACACTTCCCAGGGAAACTCCTGCCAATGCCCCTGCCTCTGAATACTCACTGTCCAGGACATTGTATTAAGCTTTATTACGTAATAAATCCTTGAGCCCCGCTCATACCTGCGAACCTAAACCGTAGACTTGCACCTTCATTAACAGCCTGCAGTGTGGCTCTGCATGAAATACTTTCTGGAAATCTAGAAATACAGATTCTGCCTGTTGCACTTTATCCACAGTTTGCAGGAAATCATGTGTAAAAAGGCAAGCTGAATTTATCACAATCAATGCTTTCAAAACTCGAGCTTATCTGTGGACAGAAGCTTTTTTTGTGTCAAGGAGATTTGTTATATTTGAACTTAAAATATGTGCAAGAATTTTGTTGTGTCAGCTTAAGGACCACAAGCTTAATGTGACTGTTACTTGGTGAAAATTTGAAACAAGTCTTCTGGTGTGTAGGATTTAGTCCATGGTCTGAGGCATAATTCCCACCTGAATATTTCATCTCCTGCTGTGAGAGACACTGTCAGAAGCTGTTGCAGTAGATGATCAAATTCTTAGGCAAGGTCATATCCAGTGAATGGTAGGGGAGGGCAGCAACTGTAACCCCCCCCCCTTTGCCCCCCCCCCCCCCCCCCACACACACACACACACACAAGGAAAAAAGTCTGTCTCATACAGAATTCACATCTTGCCCCACCAAATGTATCAATTCAATGTGAATTTGAAGTAAGTCAGTCCATTTCTCATGAAATCTCAAAACCTTTCTGTCATTCCTTAATAAGAGAGAGAGAGAGATTTATAAAGGAACTGTAGTTTTTAAGTAAAATAGTGTAGTGTGTTTTTGCTTGGTGTTATGTACAACTCTATTTAATATACATTAACTCAATGTTTTTATTTTGCAGATTGTGTCTCTTGGTGCTGTTAATCATTCAGGGAAACTAGGAAGTGCTGGAAGATCAACTAGAAAAAATGGAACCAATATACAAGGTGCATTTAAAATTCCAGTGTCACAGTACACCATTTGAAGCACTAAAATACAGTTCATGAGGTTTTACCAGTTTAGTTGATGAAATGTTTATTTTAGGGTGTCCAACTTTGTTGGTGATTCTATTATAATGTACATTACTTTGACAACTAGCCCACTCCTTGAAATATTGTTCTTAAAATGGAACCCTCAATCCAGTTGAAAACATTATGTTCCAAGATACAGAAATAACATATCACAAGCATTAAAAAGAGATGAAAATTATGCTTCTGTAGTTTGAAACCATTTCATCGGCAAGTAACATTCTCTTGGTTTAATTTTTTTTTTTTTTTTTTTTTTTTTTTAATATATTTACTGTATTTTATAGATCAGTTGATGAATGAAACCAAATTATCTATTCTAAATGGGACAACTAACTTTTAAAATACATAACTAGCAATTAGAGTAGAATATATGAAAGTGAAACAGGAATCTGCTTACTTTACTAAGAAGCTATTCTCCTATTGCAGGTTGTAAACTTTTGCCTTCTTTCATAGTGGCTCAATCAGATCATTATGAGGAGGCTTGCGGACTCAATTGATATCAGAAGAAAGTGAACTTAGGCTTTCTCTGGGTTCTTTCCCCTACTGGAAAGGTTTTATCAAAATTAAAAAATCACATTCATTTTTTTGACTATCAAAACTTTGAGAATACTCACCATATAGTGCAGATGCTTAGTTGCAGATAGGCACAACAAAATATACCATAACCACAGGAGTATATAAAAAATCAAATTTGTAATTCATCTCAAATCATTTTATTGGCATTGTACAACACATTTCAAGCTTTTATAGCCCATCTTTGAGTACTTTTGATTTACTGTTGTGGGAGTGAATTCGTGAACTGAGTCTTGTAATCCTCTCGGATGTATTGCTGAATCTTCAATATGCATACATCTGGCAAGTACACTATGTGTGGTGCAGGATTCATCTGTAGGCCTCAGGTCATGTGGCAAAGCACCTGTGGCAGACTTAAGAGCTGTCGTGGACTGTCACAGCCTCACTTGTCATCCAGATGATGCTTACAGCAAATTCTCTGCTGTATCTATTGATGATGTCCCTGCACTGTGCGATTGTCTCCTTGAGTGTGATTTGGACATCATTGTTATGTGCCAACAATGTTTGGCTAGTGGACAGAATCGCCTATCCACCTAATGTGGAACTGTTCAACTGACTGTTAAGTTTTTAGTGAACTGGTGCACCAAGAGAATGGGTCATATCTATATGTTTCCTCATCAAAACAAACTGTGTTTTCCAGCACAGATGTGTGACTTATTCAACAAACATTCCGAGCATTGCACTGATCATGAGGTATCTATCTCCAGTCTTGTGTGTTGTATATTTCCAAAAGAGTCAGGAAGTATTGCTTTTTGTGATTTAATTGTACTGAGTTGGTGCATAAGTTCATGGCATTTAGTAAATGTGACCATATCTGCCAGTTCTCGATTACACTGATGTGGATCACTGTAAATTAATGTATTTAAATGATCTTCATCAAACCCTGTAGGTCTTCCTGAACATGGAAAGTCACTAATGCCTGAACAATCATCCTCAAAATGAGAAGACCAATTTCCTGCTATTCTCTGTCCAGTGACATTATCCCTCTACAAGGCACAAATTTTCTAGCTGCCTCCTCTGCTGTCACTCCTCTACTGAAGTCAAATAGAAGAATACCTCAGAAATGATTAGATTTCTCCACTTAGCAGTCAATTTTCTAGCATCCACAGCTCCACTCACTATCTCCAAATGACAAAATTACGATATGTAATGACTCAAATAACAACAGTGAACTATAAATAAAGAATGATAAAGAATGGCAATAGATAAATAATGCCGTAGCAACTGGTATAGCAACATGCAAAGCAAAAACACTACAAACTTGTACACCAACCTAATAAATAAGTTGTGCCTAAGCAAATCTGTGTAATTGAGGAAGCAGACTTACAACTACAACCCACCCTTTGCTGGAACAGGGCATGTACAGCTGCTTTGCTGGATACATTGTGAATTATCTTTGGTATCCAGAAGTTCCGCATTTTCCTGTGGCAACAAACTTAATATGGTCACAGATCATAAGCTGTTGTTGGCCATACTTGGCCCTAATTCAAACTTACCTAAATGGGCATCTCAGAGCTTTCAATGCTGGATTAGTTTCTTATCAAATTACCAATCTTCGATTCATTATCATACATTAGGCTAGCACATGAATGCAGACACATCATCCTGCTTTGGTAAGAGTCTCAGTAAGGAATTTGACAGGCAATAGACTGTCTGTTTTCACACTGATTCACAATTGCAACAATTGATGGAAGACATTCCCATCAATTCCAGAGATGTCACTTTGAGACTGTTTTGTCAGTTCATACAAACTGGCTGGCTGCAGCTCCTTTCTTTGGTAGCTTTCCCAGAACTTTTTCATGTCTTTTCATGATGCTGCACCCTTCAGCCTCTCAAAGATTTTCTATTATTGAATCAAGTTGACTGTCAGTGTCAAGTGGTGATTCTGGAGGTTCTGTGCTCTCACATATTTCAGACAGTGCATTAATCTCACTAGGCCACTGTGAGGATGAAGAATCTGGCCTAACAAGATGTTTATTGGCCACTGGTCAAAGAGAATATTGCATCCACAGCTCAGTGATGCTGAACCTGTCAATGTAGCAACCTGACATCGCCCCAAGCACACCACCTGTGGGATTGGGTGCATGTGGACATTGAGGTTCCATTCTGTGTACCATTGTGTTCGATTGTGACGGATGCATATTCTCATCTGCTGTTCAAAAGAATGTAACAGACCATGATGGAGAATATCACTAAGGCCTTGATCATTATTTTATCTGTTGGAGGGGCTCCACAAGCTGTGGTCACCGAAAATGGACTGCAGTCTGCTTCCAGTGGTTTTCAACGGTTTTCTTCTACGAAAGGAATCAATCATGCTACCTCATCTCTGTTTCAACCTGCCTCTAATGGTATGTATGAAAACTTTGTGCAGAAAAATTATTAACATATAAGCCTATCAATTCTGCACTGCTTTCCTTTTTTCTCCTATACTGGACAATGCTGATCAACCATCAAAGCCCAGTGGAACTCACACTTGGATACCCTTATTGTTTTTTATTAAATGTCACCTCCATCAGTACAAGATGAAGCAGCCACACCTTGTAAGGAGGGTGTCCCTGTCTGAGTGCACATTTGGATATACGCCCTTGCTGGATACATGGCTACCTCACCACCCATGAGCTGGTCCCAGTGGCCACACCTTAAGACATCTTTTGCAGGCTCTTGAAGCAGATGCATTTGCACCACCTCTGACTCCAGATCTGCCACACCAGTGAGGGCAGCAAGCCTCAGCAATCTAGAGGACTGACAACAGTAAACGTGTAAGCCACTGTCCATCAGCTTTACAGATACGGACCTGGATGGTGAGGAGGATGCACCTCAGCCAGCGGCAGATCTGATCTCGGCCCACAGCCTTCTCCAGAACCAGAGTCAGGCCACGAGTCTCCTTTCACTCTGGTGTTTCTGAACCTACGAGCAGCTCCTCTACTACTGGCAGCATCTGAAGCTATACCCCAGCATTCACTGCAGACAGTGTCGACCTTGTCCTCACCTGCTCTGGCCAGGACAGTCCCGATCCTACAGGCTGATTCGAGGGAGTGCACTCTCGTAATCCCTCCGGATATATTTGTGGGTCACTTGATATAATTATGCTTATGTTTGGTGCGATCACTAGGCACAGTGTGGAAGGATACATCCTCCAGTGCCAGGTCACATAGCAAGACACCCACAGCAGATTGGAGGGCTGCTGTGGACTGCCACAGCTTCAGGTGTTGTGACCAACTTATGTTTAAAGTGAGCTCCAGTGTATCTATTGCTGACAGAACAGCTCTATGCTGTTTTCTCGAGGACTGTGATTTTGATTTTGTTGTCACCTACCAATGATGTTTGCCTTGTGCACAGACTTGCCTGTCAGCATAATGCTGTACATTTCAGTCACCATTCAATTGACTGTTGTGTTTTCAGTGAAGGAACTGACAGTATGTGAATGCACCAAGATTGTGATTTGTATCTCAGTGTGTCTGAGTTAGATAAATAGAGTTCTCGAGCACACATATGTGTGATACTCGAGAAACGTTCAGAGTAATGTATTGACTGTGATGTACCCATCTCCAGAAGTCATTTGTTTTGCAGGTTTCCAGGAGAGTCTGGAATTATTACTTTCTGTGATTTAATTGTAAATAAGTTGTACTCAATAAAATCTGTGTTGTTGAAGAAGCAGACATAAAACATTGAGGTTATTATGTGTCTAAATATGTGATGTGAGAGTGCAGCATTTGAATGTTGGACTCTCGCAGACTTAAACTGTTTGCTGTGTACCTGTTGCAGGCCTCTTCAGCTATCATCTGAGCTGCGTGTGGTAAAATTTATTATTATGCTTATGTTGTCAACAGAAATTAAAGTTCCTAAGCTTTAAAGTCAATGGAACATGATTTACATATTCACGTTTTGATAATCATGCACTCTTATCAACACATGCACAATGGACATACAGCAGTGAGTAGGCATAAATAAGTAGAAATAATTGCTGACAAGTTATTAAACACTGACCATGAATTAGTTTATTTAATTAGTAGTTGTGTTCACACTTTCTGAACATATTCATTTTGTAATAATCATGACCAAGTGACCTAACCAGTAAATACATGGTTAAAGTCATCATTATATATACTCTTATTGACTTGGAAAATGTTGAATGATTACAGTTCAAATCGAGTTTCACACCACTTTTAGAATTTATTTTTAAATATTAGTCTCTATGATTTTTAGCTTTTAGATTCACACTGTTGAAATTATAATTCTACTCTTCATACATCTGCATCTACACCTCTAGTCTACAAACCACTGTGAAATGCATGACAGAGGCTATGTCTCATTGTTATTGGTGGTTCTTCCCATTCAATTCACATATGGAGTATGGGAAGAATGACTGTTCAAATGCCTCAGGGTGTGGTGCAATTAATCTAATCTTGTCCTCACAATCGCTGTGTGAGTGATACATAGGGGATTGAAATGTATTCCTCGAACCATCATCTGAAGCTGGTTCTTGAAACTTTATCAGTAGGCTTTTCAGGATAGTTTATGTCTACCTTCAAAGTCTGTTATTTCAGTTTCTTCAACATCTCTGTGACACTCACTCATGGGCCAAATAAATCTGTCACCAATCATTCTGTCCTTCTCTGTATATGTTCAATATCCCCTGTTAGTCCTACTTGGTATGGGTCCCACACACTTGAGTAATATTCTAGAACTGGTTGCACGAGTGATTTGTTGGCAATCTCTTTTGTAATCTGATTGCACTCCCCAGTATTCTACCAGTAAACTGAAGTCTACCACCTGCTTTACCCACATCCCTACAAAGTGGTACACCCAGGTATTTGTATGAATCGTAGAATGAAGGCTTTCATGACCGGGTGACATGGCTGTTGATATACTTTCCGGGATGTGAGGTCGTGGTCCAAGAACTTTTCTGCTCCTTACGTTTCATCCAGGACTGCGCTGGACTTCCTCAGAGGCGCTGCTCCGCTGAGTCTTGCCGACTGACTGGTCGGGTGTCTGAGAGTGACATATATTGTGAGAAAGGGGGGCGTGGTTCAGGTGACACGTGATGAGCAGTGATAATCCATAGCAAAGATAAGGTTGACTATCAATTACCACCTTGTCAAAGATAAAAATTGTTAGCAATTTTTTAGAGCCACTGTGCATATATCGCTAAGTTTCATAGCCTCCTCTTTCCTATTAAAATTATCGTGATGTTTATAAATTTTGATAGCTTCTCTATAAAGCCGTGGATAGTAATTTAACGTTGTAGATAAAACTTCGGTATCCGAAAACTTCACTTGGTGGTTGCCTGGTTGAAGAGCATGTTCTGCTACAGCTGACTTTTCTATTTTTCCAAGTTGACAAAGACTTTTATGCTCTTTCAGTCGCGTGTTTATGCTTCTTTTGGTAGTACCAATGTAAACTTTACCACAGGTACATGGAATTTTATACACACCACATGTTGACAGGGGAGGGCGTTTATCCTTCACAGATTGTAGTACTTGACTTATTTTCTTTGTTGGTTTAAAGATCAGTTTTATGTCATGTTTTCGTAAAATCTTACCGATCCGATCTGTTACTTTTTTAATAAAAGGGAGAACTACTGTATTTTTCTGTCGTTGTGGTTCATTCTTATCTTTTGGATTTCTGTTCCTTGGACGCAAAATTCTATTTATCTCTTTTCTTGAGTAGCCGTTTTCTCAAAAGCCTGCTTCAGATGTTTCACTTCAGCATCCAAATGTACAGGTGTACATATCCGTTCCGCTCGATCGACAACAATTTTTATGACACCTCTTTTTTGTTGAGGATGATGATTAGAATTTTTATGTAAATATCTGTCCGTATGTGTTGCCTTCCGAAAAACATTATATTCCAAGCTTCTATCCTGCCGTCTCATAACTCAATCTTTATATGGAGAAATTTGAACAATCAGCCCTAGACAAAGCTAATAACAAACCATCTCGTTGTTATCGATATGTAGATGACACATTTGTGGTTTGGTCCCATGGCAGAAAGGCCTTGGACGATTTCTTTGATTATCTAAATAAAATTCACCCAAAAATACAGTTTACCATGGAAATAGAAAAGGAAAACAGAATATCTTTCTTGGATGTCTTAGTTATGAGACGGCAGGATAGAAGCTTGGAATATAAAGTTTTTCGGAAGGCAACACATACGGACAGATATTTGCATAAAAATTCTAATCATCATCCTCAACAAAAAAGAGGTGTCATAAAAAGTCTTGTCGATCGAGCAGAACGGATATGTACACCTGAACATTTGGATGCTGAAGTGAAACATCTGAAGCAGGCTTTTGAAAAAAATGGCTACTCAAGAAAAGAGATAAATAGAATTTTGCGTCCAAGGAACAGAAACCTAAAAGATAAGAATGAACCACAACAACAGAAAAATACAGTAGTTCTCCCTTTTATTAAAAAAGTAACAGATCGGATCGGTAAGATTTTACGAAAACATGACATAAAACCGATCTTTAAACCAACTAAGAAAATAAGTCAAGTATTACAATCTGTGAAGGATAAACACCCTCCCCTGTTGACATGTGGTGTGTATAAAATTCGATGTACCTGTGGTAAAGTTTACATTGGTACTACCAAAAGAAGCATAAACACATGACTGAAAGAGCATAAAAGTCTTTGTCAACTTGGAAAAATAGAAAAGTCAGCTGTAGCGGAACATGCTCTTCAACCAGGCAACCACCAAGTGAAGTTTTTGGATACCGAAGTTTTATCTGCAACGTTAAATTACTATCCACGGCTTTATAGAGAAGCTATCAAAATTTATAAACATCACGGTAATTTTAATAGGAAAGAGGAGGCTATGAAACTTAGCGATATATGCACAGTGGCTCTACAAAATTGCAAACAAGTTTTATCTTTGACAAGGTGGTAATTGATAGTCAACCTTATCTTTGCTATGGATTATCACTGCTCATCACGTGTCACCTGAACCACGCCCCCCTTTCTCACAATATATAAGTCACTCTCAGACACCTGACCAGTCAGTCGGCAAGACTCAGCAGAGCAGCGCCTCTGAGGAAGTCCAGCGCAGTCCTGGACGAAACATAAGGAGCAGAAAAGTTCTTGGACCACGACCTCACATCCCGGAAAATATATGAACAGCCATTTGTATGAATCAGTTGCCAGTCTTTGCACCACTTTGAAATCTCATCAAGATCTAACTGAATATCTATGGACCTTCTTTCAGACAGTACCTCATTATAGTAACTGCATCATCTGGAAAAAGTCTGAGATTACTATTGATATTGTCTACAAGGTCATTAACACACAACTTGATCAGAAAGGGTCTCAACACACTTTCCTGGGTGCACCCAAAGTTACTTCATCATCTGACGATTGCTCTCCATCCCAGATAACATGCTGTGTCCTCCTTACCAAAAAATTCTAAATCCAGACGTAAATGTTGCGTGATATCTCATATTATTGTACTTTTGGTAATAAGCATAGATGTGGTACTGAGACAAATGCTTTCCAGAAATCAAAACATATTGCATCTACGTGATTGCCTTGATCTAAAGCTCTCAGTATGTCATGTGAGAAAAGTGTGTGTTGGGTTTAGCATTATAGATACTTTTGGAATCCATGCTGGTTGGCCTGAAGGAGGTCATTCCATTCAAGATACCTACTTATGTTTGAGATCCGAATATGTTCCAAGATTCTACAACAAATCAGTGTCAAAGAAACTGGACAGCAGTTTTGTGGATCACCTCTGCTATCCTTCTTGTTGACATTTGTGACCTGTGCTATCTTCTAACTACTGGGCACAGCTTTTTGTTCGAGGTATCTAGGGTAGATTACATTTAGAAGAGGGGCTAACTCAGCCAGAAATGTAGTATAGAATCACACAGCGATCCCATTGAGTCCTGGGGTTTGTTCAATGTGAACAATTTCAGCTGTCATTAACTGTAATTCACTCCCTTTTCAGTTGTACAAGGATTAAATCTGGACAATTATCCATGATTTTTCTTTTTAAAGTAATGTTACAAAATGAAGTTTAGCATTTCAGCTTTTTCTTTGCTGCCTTCTATTTCAGTTACTGTCTCATTCATGAGTGACTGGACACAACTTTGGCACCAATAATAGCCTTTACATATGATTGGAATTTCTTTGGGTTTTGTGAAAGGTTATTTGGCAATATTCTGCCATGGTAGTTACTTAAGGCTTCACACATTGCTCTCTGGGCAGCCAAATTCTTTTCATTCAACATCTCTATCTGTAGGCCTATGCTTTGTTTTACACCTATTATGCAGTACTCTGTTTCCTCAGAAGTTACTTTATAGTGGTCTGTCACATTATAAACTGTTCTGCTAGGTAGATATTATCAAGTGCATGGTCAGCTATTATTAAACTTGAGCCATAGTTCCTCTACATACTCATACCCTGTACTGAAAGTTGCATGTTCTTCACTGAGATGTGACACTAATGCTTTTTTTATCTAATTCGCTGGACATACAGAGCTATTACAAATGATTGAAGCTATTTCATAAATTCACTGTAGCTCTATTCATTGACATATGGTCACGACACACTACAGATATGTAGAAAAACTCATAAAGTTTTGTTCGGCTGAAGCCGCACTTCAGGTTTCTGCCGCCAGAGCGCTCGAGAGCGTAGTGAGACAAAATGGTGACAGGAGCCGAGAAAGCGTATGTCGTGCTTGAAATGCACTCACATCAGTCAGTCATAACAGTGCAACGACACTTCAGGATGAAGTTCAACAAAGATCCACCAACTGCTAACTCCATTCGGCGATGATATGCGTAGTTTAAAGCATCAACGATGCTTTCGAACTCATTGATGGGGACATGCAGCGCCGAGTATGGGAGGAACTTGATTTTTGGCTTGATGCCTGCCGAATCACTAAAGGGGCACATATCAAACATTTGTGAATGCCTAAAAAAACTTTTTGAGGTTTTGTATGTGTGTGCAAAGCATTGTAAAAATATCTCAAATAATAAAGTTATTGTAGAGCTGTGAAATCGCTTCAATCATTTGTAATAACCCTATACATATCTTTATACTTGTTTTAGTTGTCCTTTGTACTTTGGTAATCATTGCTGTCACAACTGTGTCTTCATTAATTTTGATGTGGACCCTCTTCAGAAAGATCAGGTTCATTTGTTGGCATTAGATCCAGTGTATTTCCACCATGAGTGGGATTTCAAACTATCTGTCCCAGGTAGTTTTTAGGGAAGGCACCTAGTAATAATTCACACAATGTCTTGTCACATCTACCACTACAAAACCATAAGTTTTCTAATTGATTGCTGTATGAGTAAAGTCTCTGCCAATGACTGCAGTATGATTGTGGAATTTACATACAAGTGAACCAAGGTTTTCTCTGAAGTTTTTGGTTACATTGGGAGGTGAGTCTATTGGGCAATAGAATGATCCAATTAACAATTTATCCCCAACCCTGATATTGAGTCTTACCCAAAAAATCTTGCATGGAGCATCAGTTTCTATCTCAGTAGATTTGAGTTTCTTGTCTGCTGTGACAAATACACCACCTCCACTTCTCAGTAGTTTACCCTTTCGATATACACTTAAATTTTCCCCAAAAATCCCGCTGGTATCAATTTCAGGTTTCAACCAGCTTTCTCTGTTGCAAATGCTTCAGCAGTTAACTACCAGCATTTTAATATTCTCTTCTTTTTTGAGGGGGGGCATTCTTTTGGATCTTCCATTTACACTTCTGGGATTACAATGGCTGTTGTTATCTGGACTGGGCAGAGAATCAGCTAATCTAAAAATCATACACTTAGGTCCATTATCAGCTAATGTTCTCCCACTGAATTATACCAACATAACATCTTTAACGTGACCACACACCTGAAGTCCACACTATAGCCCTTGACTTAACAGCCCCCACACTGTCCAGTTAGAAAATACATGTATTTCACACTTGTGGTGCTGTGGTCCAAAGGGAACCAAAGATGGAAGAAAAGCTATACTGCTCCTGGCTAAGGCAAGCATTACACTTACACTTTGCACTAAAACATCCGTAAGGGTGTTCTAGTCAGCAGTATGTATGTGACCATTGTGTATGTTATTATATTTCTGTTTCATTAGAACATCCATGGCAATAGTCTGAAATATACCAGTGTAGTGTTGTGATAACATATAAAGTTTTTGGGGAAACTTTGCCTGATAAACAAAAAAAGGAGGAAGTGTCAGGCTGGGAGCTACAGAGAAACATTTTTAATACCAGTGACCTGTATGATATTCTTAAAAGGTTTGCTGAATAGAGCAGAAAAATAGTTACACAGGATTACTTACAAGTGTAGAATTGGTGGAGCAAACAATTTTCCTCAGGAGGATACTAGGACCTCAAAGAACGGGAGGGACCTACAGTACACGACAGTTAGAAGAGTGGCTATCTCAGTCAGAAATTCGCTATAAAACGTGATGAAGTATCCATCAAACCCTTGAGCATTTTTCAGTTTTAGAGAATTCAATGGCTCCAGAATGCCACTGAAATTAATATATTTTTACTTGCCTTTGCAGTAAGGTATGAATTATAATGGGGTAATACTGGATTTTCCTTTGTGAAGTAATATTTTAAAATAGAGTTCAGCATTATTGCTTTTGTTTTGTACAATTTCAGTTCCCATCCCATCCACAAGCAACTGGACCGTAACAGCCTCCACATATGACTGGAATTTCATTGAGTTACTGAGAGATGTTTTAATGATATTCTGTTGCAGGAGCATTTGAAGACTTGACACATTGGCCTCTTGATGGCCAAACACGTGTCAATCAGCATATCTTTTTCCATAGCCATACGCTTTGTTTTATATCTGTTTGCAGTAGTCTCTATTTCTTTAGAAGTTTCTTTACAGTGACTATATACAGCACCTCCTCTTCCCCCCATCATGAACTGTTTCACTAGATACATATCTGTCAAGTGCATGCTCAACTATACTTTGAAATGTCCATTTTCAATTGGACCCTGAGCCGTGGATGATTAATTGGACAAGGTACACTATTGGATCAAAAGTATCCAGACACCCCTATGTAACAGAGAATTGACCACTAGATGTGACAAGAGGCAGTGCCACCATTTAAAAGGAGACGGGGAGTCTTGTGTTGTCAACAGAGAAGCAGTAACATCAGAATGGGTCAGACAGGAGATGTCAGTGACTTTGACCAGTGACTAGTCACTGGATGACACAAGATCAATAAATCCATCAGGGACATATCAGCCCTTCTAAAGCTGCCAAACTCAACTTTCAGTTGTGTGTCTGTGAAATGAACATGTGAAGGAACAACTAGGCTAAACCAAGACAGGACAGACCTCACATATTGATGGAGAGGAACAGTTAAGCATTGTGGAGTGTGGTCGTAAAAAAATCACTTGAAAATCAGTGGAAAGGATCACTTGTGAGCTTCAAAGCAGACCAGCTAGCACAATGACTGTGCATAGGGAGTTAAAAAGAATGGTGTACAATGGCTAAGCAACTTCTCATAACTCGTTCTTGTATTCAGTGTTAAGTAATATTTGATGTGGTGTAAAGAGTGACACTACGGATGGAAAAGAGTGATTTGGGATGATGAATCATGCTGTACCTGGTTGAAATCCAATCCAAGGGTTTGGTTTGGCAACTGCCTGAAGAATATTGCTTGCCCTCATGTGTAGTGCCAACATTGAAGTATGGACAATTAGGTGTTATGGCATTGGCTTGTTTTTTGTGGTTAGGATGTCGCCACAGTTATTGCAGTTAAGAAGACACTAAATGTTGACAGATATGAACACATTTTACAGCATTGTGTGCTGTTTACAGGAGAGGAACAGTTCAGAGGCAATGACTGTTTGTAACAACATGAAAGTGCAACCTGTCTTAATATAGCACGTGTGAAACAACGACTTGTGCACAATAACAGTCCTGAAATGGAGTGTATTGCCTAGAATCCCAATCTGAACTTAATGGAATAACTTATGGATGTGTTAGAATGCTGTGTTCACTCCAGATCCGAGTGTGAAACATTCTGAAGCTTCTCTGGTTTCAGCCATTGAGGAAGAATAGGTTGCTGTTCCATGACAGACATTCAGACACCTCATTGAAAGTCTCCCCAGTGGAGTTCAGTCTGGCACAGAGGAAAAGAATGGATACATTCCATGTTAATGTCCACTAATAAGTCTCCATATACTTTTGAGCATATGCACAACTAAGCTTTGCGACATTTTCTCCACCCCTCAACTTTTGGTGTCTTACATGGACAGTTCCACCCTCCTCTGAGGTCAGCTCTGAGTCAATACAACCTACAAACTGGTCACATAATCAATCATCTCCATTGTGATACCCATTATTAATTGTTTGTCAACATTTTTGCGTTGGACGCATTTACATCATTCAGGTTTTCTATCTCCAATGAGGTTCAGGTCATACCAAGCAAAGTTCCATTATAGGAACTGCTTGATCCCTGTGCTGTGTTTGAACCTAATTTTGGTGAGACTTGGGATGTGCCTCAGAATTCAAGGTTCACATCATCCTCCAGCCAAACACAATGCATCAGTTCCACAGTTTAGAGGGCCACTGTGTGCTGAATGCTGCCACCCCCACTGTGAAGTCCTTGCCAAGTGGGCTACACCTGCTTCTTGCTCTCCTCCAGTAACTACAGTAGCTACTCCAGCTAGACTGGTATTCTGTGCTACACCGTCATCCCCTGCCTTCATCTCAAAGACTTCTTAAGTTCCAAAGCACAACGTGTTGTTCTCTATGGTGGGTGTTCATCAGGGACAAGGATATCACCAGGAGCGTCCCAGGGAAGTGTGATAGGACTGTTGTTATTCTCTGTATACATAAATGATTTGCTAGACAGAGTGGGTAGCAATCTGTGATTGTTTGCTGATGATGCTGTGGTGCATGGTAAGATGTAAAATTTGAGTGACTTGAGGGCAATACAAGATGACTTAAAAAATTTATAGTTGGTGTGATGAATGGCAGCTAACCCTAAATGTAGAAAAATGTAAGTCAAGGCAGATGAGTAGGAAAAACAAACCTGTAATGTTTAGATACAACATTAGTTGTGTACTGCTTGACACAGTGTAATCGTTCAAATATCTGGGCATAACACTGCAAAGTGATACGAAATGAAATGAGCATGTGAGGATTGAGGTATGGAAGGTGAAAGGTCAACTTCAGTTTTTTGGTTGAATTCTAGGAAAGTGTGGGCCATATGTAAAGAAGACTGTGTATAGGATGCTAGTGTGACCTGTTCTTGAGTACTGCTTGAGTGTTTGGGATCTGTACCAGGTCAAATTGAAGAAAGACATCGAACCAGTTCAGAGGTGGGCCGCTAGATATGATTCAAACAACACGCAAATGTTATGGAGATGCCTCAGGAACTCAAATAGGAATCTCTGGCGGTAAGGTGACATTCTTTTCAAGGAACACTATTGAGAAAATATAGAGAACTGGCATTTGAAACTGACTTCAGAATGATTCTATTACCTCTAACATACAATGTGTGTAAGGACCACCAATATAAGATACAAGAAATTAGGGTTCATATGGAGACATTTGTTATTCCCTTGCACTATTTGCAAGTAGAACAGGAAAGGAAATTACTACTAGTGGTACGGGGGGTACCCTCTACCACTGCCGTACAATGGATTGTGGAGTATTTATGCAGATGTAGATATTTTTATGCATCAGCATGGCACCAGGAAGTACTATCACTAAGTTGCTGCTAATTTCCACTGTCACTCATCAATGAATATGGAAACTGCCCTCCAAAACCCTGCTGGAGGATGTGGACCTCACTGACTTCTGCTAGATGGCACTGCTAAAATCTGTAAGTGCCGCTGTCACTGCCATGATGCTGCCTATAATTCTCTACCCATCTTGCCAGCTTATCAGTGCTTGTAGCTGAGCTTTAAAACCAGCAAAAAGCTAAGTCAGTCCTGATTTCACTGCACTCTGGTACTGATATCACTACACACTGTAGTTTCAGTTCTGGATTTGCAAATCTTAGGTTTTTGATCTCAGTTACTAGCTGAGCTTATTCTGCTGTGCCATCTCCACAGTTTGTCTTTCTCTTGTTGCTGTCCACCTATTTACTCTCAGGCATCTCGTTGTTGGCACCCTCAGCTGTTCGACCAGGCTCTACAGATTTTCAAGTCATTCCAGGTCCCATCCAATTTTGGTCACTGTACACCCCGGCCTCACCTTTGAGTATAGCATTCATGACACACTGTAGTGTCTGTAGCTAAAAGATGAGTCCTGCAAACGATATTGGAATTAACTAGAAAATAATATTGAGAGTAAGGGCAGTTCTGGGATGCAGACGAAGCAGTGCAAATAGGACGAGGGACCAGATAGTCAAGGTCAGAGGGTGTAGACCAGAGACTGCTGTGAAATAAGTTACGAGACAGACTTAATAAGCAAGGGATAGATGATAATGGCCTCTGAAAGGTTTGTGAAGAACAAACCACCATGGAGCAAACAAAACATTTGGCATTATGTCGTGTTAGAGAGCAGCAGGATTGAAAAATGACAGAGCATGCACAATGAGTCATTGGTAGGAAAACTGTGCATGTAGAGATGTAGGGTGAGAAATGTGTAATCCATCAGTGGAGTTACAGAGTTGGTCAGGAGATCTATGGAGAGAGAAGTCAGTAGACAGTACAAGTTAGATGGAGAAACAGTTGTGGATGGAGGCAGCCAGAGTGTTCACCTGACATTGCTGGGAATAATGTTGTTAGCTGCGAGGGCTCTGCTGATCTTAAAATTCCCTCGAGGTTTTCAGTAAGAAGACAGAATGGTGATAAACAGTCACTCTTTTGTGTAAGGAGTTAGCTTTGGTGTGTTGGCACCTCAGCTACGAAAGAAACTTTGTAACTTGAGATTCATAATAAAATTGGAAGGTGCTTATCATCCTCCAACACTGTACACCCACCACAGGAATTTTAGTCAGATATCAGTTCTCTCTGTCACTTTGGTCAACTGGCTGAATTCCATTTAGCATGAACCCCTGTCACTCCATCCCTTACACAACCCACACTCGCAATGAGGACAAGACAAATGGCTGCATACTACAACCACCTATAACCCATCTCCCAAAGCATAGTTCATGATGCTTCTATCTGTACATGCCCATTTCAGAGTGGAGGGATCTGCTGTCTTGGCCCAACAAAATAGAATGTTGCCAGAAAAAAAAAAAATGGACTCGTGGTCAATAAGTGGCAGCAGTCCCTGTGAAGTGCTGCAGTTGCCAAGGTAGTGTCACCTGCACACCTGCAATTCCTCACATGAATGCTCTGGCCGATAGCTCTCATGCCAACTGTCACAGGGTCAATAATCCATCAGTCTGGTGTTTATTTCTGTTGAACATAGTCTAACCTCAACCTCCTTTCTGGTATGTAAATGACATATATGCAATTGAAAGTGATGTTCAGTGTTTAGTTTAAGATAGATATGTGTACAGGTAGAATTACTTCACTTTTGACTTCTTTTTCTTGTTTTCTGCCTGTTCCTTTGTCTAGTAGATATGTTGTGCTTAACTCGAGGTCCTAAGGGTGTAGGTTGTTAATTTGTGTCATGAAATAAATACATGAATGCAGGTTGTTTGCTGCACTATTACTTTTAATAAGTTTAAAACACATTTATAACACTGCACTTTTTCAAAAAATATGTGATGACTAAACATGCTTCCCCAACTTCTACATTTCACAACCTCGTTCTACATATATTTAGCTGCACCTAAGGCAAGTAGCCCATCAAACAAAGATACATTCATTCCGCCACCAATATATACATCTGCATGATTACTCTGCTATGCACAATAAAGTGCCTCGCAGAGGGTTCCATGAACCACCTTCAAGCTGTCTCTCTACTGTTCCACTCTTGAACGGCCCGCAGGAAAAACGAACATTTAAATTTTTCTGTGCAAGCCCTGATTTCTCTTATTTTATCGTGATGATCATTTCTCCCTAAGTATGTGGGTGCCAACAGAATATTTTCGCAATCAGAGGATGCAAAGATGATAGCGTGTAACTATCAGTTATTACAGTCTGTTACAAGTTGGGCATTTATATTGTTATTAAATTTACAAGTGATATGAAAATTTAAAAAATTCAGTAATGATCTTTAATGTTAATTACCTATAAATCAAATTATTACTTTTTTTAGAGAAGTCGATAAAGTTCTAGAAAAATGCTAGCGTCATTAGAATTGGTGCAGCTTTAGCATTGATAATATATTTGTTTTGATAGCAACTGTAGCCACATGTATTGCTTTGGTTCAACTGTAATATCATTAGTAGTATTTTTTATGTATCACAAGTACAGATTCCGGCTGTATAGAGTACTACAGTATGTGACAGAAAGGTCACCTGACCAGTTCTGTTACAGCAGTTGTACCAGGGCACGTGGAAATTCCAGGGAATGAAAGGGCAGATTGATCAGCCAAAGAGGCATGTCTTAACTGTCAGGTCTATCGGTGTGCTATCCCCATGCATGCTCTCACCTTGCTGTTGAGGTATAAAGTCCTGTGTCAATGGGAAGACGAGTGGCTAGAAGTGACCGACAACAAGCTCCATGTTGTCAAGCCCACAACTCGGCTATGGCATACTTCCTCCAAGTCACGTTGATGGGACGAGGTCCTTCTTACTCATCTTTGCATTTGCCACAGCCCTAGATGCATGGATTTTTACTCCGGCAAGAGGACCCTCTGATGTGTGGTGCTTGTGGTGTGCAGATCATGGTGAGCCACATTTTATTGGACTGCATTTTATTTGCTGACCAGCGGACTGCAGCAGATTTGCCAGCACATCTGCAGTCTATTTTATGTAATGATCAAATGATGTGGTTCATGTTTTAAAGTTATGTGAATTGTCCCATGTTTCTAACAAGATTTTGGGGAGATGTTTTTACTGCGCCAACAGGGTGGCTGGCTCACCCGAGTTTTTTGTAAGTGGTCAGCCAGTCATAGTACACTGTGTTGTTCTTTTAGTTCTTCTGTGTTTTGTTTTCCCTCCATTTTACTTTCTTGATTAGCTACCTTCCCTCCTCATTGGTTTTAGTGCACGTGAGAGTGCACTTGTCATTTGTTCTTCCCATCAACCTGCTCAGTCCTGCCCAACATCGATCTTAGGTTGGCTCCGTCCACTCTGCTTGATCTACAGCCACTTTATGGCCACAGCAAGATTTAATTATTTAACGTAGATAATGATTGATCTGACTTTGGATTGTAACAATATTCAAGCACTGTTAGATGTTAGAACAGTGTCTTTGTTTCAACAGTTTTGCATCATTATTATTTGCACAAAAGGTTAGCTTTTAAACTATAATTGCGTCTCCCTGCTCTGAATTACTGATGTTGCTCGACCATATATTAAATTAAAACTTTGCCATGTGTGTAAAAATACTTTACTATAAAAATTGCATTGGTGATAAGAAATATAACTCTCTCATCTTAGCTTTGCTGTTTAGTGACAGTGAAATTACTTTTTATTATGGAGTTTAGCCTTAGACTGGTCATGTTTCTATTATTTACTTGCTCATTTATGTTTATTATCTATTCACTACTAAATTACAAAAAGCTTAATGCACATGGATTTTGGACCACTGTTCATTTTGTTCTTCAAAATTATACATTGAGTGGCTTGGTATTAAGTCCTAGAAAAAAATCTTAAGATACCTTTCAATATGCAGCCACCCCAACCTAAGCTTTATAAAACAAAAATTGGAGCTCTGTTCGTTTTTACACTTACCAAACAAAATTAATTTTCTTTTTCCTTTTTAGGCATTGTCTTCTAACCTGTTTCTCATTCCAGGGTTGCCACAAGTTCTGGAAATCAGGGAATTTCAAACAAATCAGGGGAATATCAGGGAAATTTGAAAAAACACTGGAAAAATCTTGTTTTGTTTCAGTAGATCAAATGGTCCGTTTACTGAGATGTCATGCATTGTCACTGGCTGGGCACAGCTGAGTATGTGGACTGCTTCCCTACTCCATCATTCTTATTGCTTCTCCCCTTCCTACCATTTCTCTCAGCTTGCAGTCAGTGCTGCCACCATTTCTTGCCACTAGTCTAGCAGCTGCTGACAAAAGGCAGGGTGGTGTAAGGAGTGGTTTGTTTGGATCTGATTCTCAGATACTGTTGATGCAGTGGCCAGAGATGGCAGTCATGTGTGCATGAGTGTGTCTGAGTAGCTGTGTGAATGTGTGTGCTCTTGTTTTCTGACAAAGGCTATGGCTGAAAATTTAGTTGTGAGAGTGTGATTGCTTCTTTTACATGCCTATCTGCAGCTCAGTGATCACCTTTATGGTGAGTTGCTACCTATCCTCATTAGTATTGATTCTCAGAGTATTTGCACAACTTATCTGTTGCATGGATTGAACGCCGTGGTCTCATTTCATCAACATGTTGTCTGTGACACGGGAATAGCTGGGCACACAAGTGGACTTCCCTGACAGGCCAAAACCTCAGGCCATTTCTGCAGGTATCTGTTGACAGCAGTGAGATTGTTGTCTTTTCTTTAGTGGCTTCATTTTCAGTTTTTGCGGTGTGAGTGAACCAGCTATTTATGTTCATTCTGTATGCAGCTGTGTTCTGTGACATTATAAAATTATATCTTTGTCCTTTTGTTTTATGTTGCTACAGTTACAGTGTAAATTTGGTTGCAATAAAGAAAGGAGTAATAAGTTATTTTTGCGCCAATATACCATATTTTGCTCTGTGGTTTTCTGCCAGACATCAGTATCTCTAACGAATTGGGCTTGCTGATCTGAAGTCCATTGTTTCCCATTAACGTGCAAGCCCTGCCTGTCAAATCTAGTCTCACCAATCTGCCCACAGGCTGGGTCTGTTTGTGTATGGCATAATGCAGCAGATTTTCATTTTAATTCATGGACCCAGGACTGTGGTGCTCCTTGGCAGGCCAAAGGCCATAGGTAATGGATTTCAGGAACTGCTACTGTCTCACTGCAAGTACATTGTACAGTGTGTCATTTTATAGACATTTTATTTATTCTAGTACATTTTGGTTCTTTGAAAGTAAATTATATATTAGAAAGATGGTTGATAATAAGAAGAAAATAATGGCAATCACTAGCTAACTAGCTATGTACTCATATGCTTCTCAAAAAAAAAAAAAAAAAAAAAAAAAAAAAAAAAAAAAATCACACAATACCTGTAAAATAGTAGATATAACTCAGTAGGTAATAACCGACAATAACGAACACAGTAGAACCAACATTTTATTGGTGGTCACCTATAGTGTTGGTTTACACAACTCTTCCCTGCCTTATATGCTTCTTTCAAGAGACTTACTTTTTTCTGAGGTTATTTCTGAAATCAGTGAAGGTATTTCAGACCTGTCTTGCAACTCCAAGGAAATTCGTATTTGTGTCATTAAATGTGTTTCATTTTATTGAAATAAAATATCAACAGTGGTCTTAATGAAAACATATACCATTGAGATTGCTTTCTCCATCTAATAACATTTCATTACAAAAGATATTGATGTTAAAGATTTTTGCTCACACGAGGGAGTCTTTACATTTTTTGTCAACTTACCTCTTTACTTACCCTTGAGATCTCAAAATTTGTCAGGGAAAAATGCTAAAACTTGTCTAGAAATCAGGGAAATACCAGGAAATTTCGCTTGGGGAAACTTGTCACAACCCAGGATTCACACATTACTACCTTCCAATTTTTTTTACAAACCAGACTCAAACGCCCACATGACATTGACTATTCAAAGCATGGTCCTTTGTATACATCATTACCACATAATAACATTCAAGTCCAGACCCTCATATATCATTGTGACCAATGTATAGACTCAGGTTAAACACTGAAGAATGTCACATAGGTATTAAAATGGACAAAGTCTGCCTACAACTGAGTGGTCAGCGCAACAGAATCCCACGCTAAGGGCCTGGGTTCGATTCCTGGATGGGTCGGAGATTTTCTCTGCTGAGGAAGTGGGTATTGTGTTGTTTTCATCATCATCATCATCATCATCATCTCATCCCCATCAACGTGAAAGTCCCCGAAGTGGCGTCAATTCGAAAAACTTGCACCAGGCGACTGGTCTACAGAACTGGAGGCCCTAGTCACATGACATTTCATTTCATTTCAAATGGACAAAGGAGCAGTTCTCTGAACCCTTGCAATAGTCATTACATTGATAGCTTACAAATTTAGTGACATAGTCAAATTTATTTTACTTTCACTGTCACATGGTGGTGTTGATGTCTGACTGTGTGTAGGTCATACTCTTGCTGTTCTCACTAGATGCCTCTGCTGTTGCCTCTGTTCTCTTACACTTCATGATACACATGCAGTATGACATTATAATCATAATTAATATGCATTAGAATATGAAACAAAGGAAAATCCAGGATGGAAAGTAACAATATTATGAAATGGAAAGTTGGCACTCACCATGTAATGTAGATGCAGAGTTGTTGACAGGCACAACAAAAAGACTGTCACCAATAAAGCTTTCGGCCAGTAAGGCCTTCATCAAAAAATAGCGCACACACACACACACACACACACACACACACACACACACACACACACGAGTGCAGTCTCAGGCAACTGAGGGCACACTGTAAGGTGCAGCACCAGTGCATGCACGATTGGAGTGGTGGCTGGGTGCGGGTAAAGAGAAGGCTGGGGCAGGGACATGGGACAAGGGACAAGGAGAGAGAGTATGGTGGGGGTGGCGGACAGAGTAGTGCTGCAGGTTAGACTGTGGGCAGGGGAGAGGTGAGGAGGAGGGTATCGGAAAAGGAGAGAAGTAAAAAGACCAGGTGCAATGGTGGAATGAGGGCTGTGTAGTGCTGGAATGGCAGCAGGGAAGGGGCTGGATGGCTGAGGACAATGACTAATGTAGGTTACAGGAACGTAGGATATATTGCAGGGGAAGTTACACTTGCACAATTCAAAAAAGCTGGTGTTGGTGGGAAGGATCTGTGGCAGTTTGCACTACAGCTGCTAAGTACTAGGTGAGATTCAAGAGAGGAAAACTGATTTTTACATTGGTTTGATCCATGACCTGGAATGCTGCAAAGTGGTGCTGAAGGCACTTCTTCCACTCTTCTGCCTCCTTGTCAAAGGCGGGAATGGTGGTGGATTTGTAGCCAATTGCCAGAAGAGTAAGATGGACAACAAGGCTTCCCGACAGTTTGTATCCCTCTAACTGCTGTTGCAGTAATTGCTGTGGCCCCATTTACCATTTCTGTTGACACATCTGTTAAGGTAGTGTGTGTGTGTGTGTGTGTGTGTGTGTGTGTGTGTGTGTGTGTGTGGAACATGTAGCCTGTGTGTGTGAACTTCAAAATTGGTTCTAATGGCTCTAAGCACTATGGGACTTAACATCTGAGGTCATCAGTCCCATAGACTTAGAACTACTTAAACCTAACTAACCTAAGGACATCAACTTTGATCATGGCTGATGTTTGCAGCAACCGTATACACAAATTTGAAAAATATGTAAAAATCAGCCAACCGGTTGCATAGGTTTTCTATATGCCTTGACCATGTTTCGTCACCTCTAAGGGTGACTTCATCAGAAGTTATGTTTTAATGTTTGACTTTTTGAAGAACATTCTGTTTTATATTTAATGTATGACTTGAGCAACTCGGCTCTTAAATCACCGAACATCTTTGACGATATGTTCTTCATGTAATTACCTTACCTTCTGATGAAGTCACCCTTAGATGTGACAAAACCTGGTCAAGGTATATAGAAAACCTATGCAACCAGTTGGCTGATTTTCACATATGTTTCAAAAAACTAAGGACATCACACACATCTATGCTCGAGGCAGGATTCGAATCTGCGACCATAGCAGCAGCGCGGTTCCGGACTGAAGCACCTAGAACAGCTCGGCTACAGCGGCCAGCTGTGTGTGAACTCCTGAACCCCATTCACATTATCGGATGCTGTTCTGTTGTATTCTCATCTGAGTAGGTCAGTTTCAATCTTTTGATCAAGACCATTTCCTGCACATTGTATCAATCGATGATGAATGTGTTGTCATGCCGCTGAAGTAATTTGTACAGAGCTGTGTTGGGTGGTTGTAGTGAAGGCCATACACCGTCATCAGGGAGCCCAATATGTGATGAGGTGTGTAGATCTTTATGGGTAAAAACAGACCTCCCTGTATGTAGATGCTGTTATTTTGGCCATAGCTGGGTCATTCTGTGTTGTAGCTCTAAGATGAAGGCCACCATCACCTCATATGTTGGCACCTGCTTCATTTTTGCAGCACGGAACTCTGCTGGTGGCCTTAGTTGTTTGCCATAAACCAGCTGTTGTGCTGAACAGACCACATCATCCTTAAACACATTTTGTAGACCCCAGAGAACTGATGGTAGAGCATCTGTCTACATTCCCCACTGCAAATTAAGGCTCGTTTAAGAGTTCTATGAAACTTTTTACCATCCCATTGCTGGCAGTATGGTAGTTGGCGGTCCTTAAGTGTCTGCAGCCACACGAATGTGGAAGCTTATAAAAAGCACAGATTCAAACAGCCTTTCATGGTCTGCTGTTAAAACTTGCAGCATTGCAAACCTAGCAACTGGGCCTGTCACTAAGGTCCACACTACTGTTTTTGCCACCATGTCTGCTTTTGGAATGGCTTCCAGCCAATGTGTGCATCTATTGACAACTGTCAATACATAGTTACTGGACACAGAGTATTGCAGTGGCTAGGTCAACACGAATAGGCATGAAGGAAGCCGTCGATGTATTAAAGGTTCCCAAAGGCACTGACGTATGTTGAGCAATTTTACATTGTTGGCACCTTATATAAGCTTGCACGCAGTGGTGGCAATCCCTTTTTGTTTCCAGTCACATGGCTTCCTGTGTAATAAGTCTGATAGTAGCCTACACGCTGGGATGTGCCAAGTTGGGAAAAGCATCAAAACTTGTGTGCTGGTATTTTTGTGGTGTGAAGGCCGCTTTAAGCTATGTGTTGCGCCATAAAGGAATTCTGAGTTTTTGCATGTAGACTGATGACAGATTGAGGCTGTCTGTAGCATGTTTCTGCAGCCATTTGGAATTGCTGTCCGTTTCTATTTCCACAGCAAGTTGTAGCCAAGGAGTCACTTTTATGTTTACTTAGCAGTACAAAAGGTAATCAGCAAACACATTGCTGCTGCCACTAATATGCTGTAAGACAGTTGTGAATTAAGATATATATACTCTTCTTGCCTACATTGTCTGGGCTAATTGACAACTGTTACCTTGGAAAAAATGCCTTTATTGACACATGGTTAGTGAACACTATTAAATTTTTCCCTTCTACAGAGCCTTTGAAAGAACTGAATTGCAGCATAGATTGCGTGAAGCTCCTTGTCTGTGGTGTCCTGTTAGTGCTGTATCATTGTGAGTAACTGCGAAAAGAATGTCGAGGTCTGCCACAACCCATTGACCAATGTTGTAGCACCACACCAACAGCTAACTGCCTACCTTCCATCATTAACACCATCTGCATGTTATATGTGAGCAAAACTGCTTGAACCACATATTCCTTTATCTTTTTGAAAATTCCCCATAGTTTTAGTGTCTTTTTTACTTTTCTTCTGCCTGATGTATGCTTCCCTTTCAAAAGCTTCAAACGCACAGCCTGTAGTTCAGCCAGCTTTGGCATATACAGGGTGTTTCAAAAATGACCGGTATATTTGAAACGGTAATAAAAACTAAATGAGCAGCGATAGAAATACACCGTTTGTTGCAATACGCTTGGGACAACAGTACATTTTCAGGCAGACAAACTTTCGAAATTACAGTAGTTACAATTGTCAACAACAGATGGCGCTGCGGTCTGGGAAACTCTATAGTACGATATTTTCCACATATCCACCATGCGTAGCAATAATATGGCGTAGTCTCTGAATGAAATTACCCGAAACCTTTGACAACGTGTCTGGCGGAATGGCTTCACATGCAGATGAGATGTACTGCTTCAGCTGTTCAACTGTTTCTGGATTCTGGCGGTACACCTGGTCTTTCAAGTGTCCCCACAGAAAGAAGTCACAGGCGTTCATGTCTGGCGAATAGGGAGGCCAATCCACACCGCCTCCTGTATGTTTCGGATAGCCCAAAGCAATCACACGATCATCGAAATATTCATTCAGGAAATTAAAGACGTCGGCCGTGCGATGTGGCCGGGCACCATCTTGCATAAACCACGAGGTGTTCGCAGTGTCGTCTAAGGCAGTTTGTACCGCCACAAATTCACGAAGAATGTCCAGATAGCGTGATGCAGTAATCGTTTCGGATCTGAAAAATGGGCCAATGATTCCTTTGGAAGAAATGGCGGCCCAGACCAGTACTTTTTGAGGATGCAGGGACGATGGGACTGCAACATGGGGCTTTTCGGTTCCCCATATGCGCCAGTTCTGTTTATTGACGGAGCCGTCCAGGTAAAAATAAGCTTCGTCAGTAAACCAAATGCTGCCCACATGCATATCGCCGTCATCAATCCTGTGCACTATATCGTTATCGAATGTCTCTCGTGCAGCAATGGTAGCGGCGCTGAGGGGTTGCCGCGTTTGAATTTTGTACGGATAGAGGTGTAAACTCTGGCGCACGAGACGGTACGTGGACGTTGGCATCATTTGGACCGCAGGCCGCTGTTGGGTCACCTGCTGCACTAGCTGCGCGTTGTCCTCTGTGGTTGCCGTACGCGGTCGCCCTACCTTTCCAGCACGTTCATCCGTCATGTTCCCAGTCCGTTGAAATTTTTCAAACAGATCCTTTATTGTATCGCTTTTCGGTCCTTTGGTTACATTAAACCTCCGTTGAAAACTTCATCTTGCAACAACACTGTGTTCTAGGCGGTGGAATTTCAACACCAGAAAAATCCTCTGTTCTAAGTAATAAACCATGTTGTCCACAGCACACTTGCACGTTGTGAACAGCACATGCTTACAGCAGAAAGACGACGTACAGAATGGCGCACCCACAGACTGCGTTGTCTTCTATATCTTTCACATCACTTGCAGCGCCATCTGTTGTTGAAAATTGTAACTACTGTAATTTCGAAAGTTTGTCCGCCTGAAAATGTACTGTTGTCCCAAGCATATTGCAACAAACGGTGTATTTCTATCGCTGCTCGTTTAGTTTTTATTGCCGTTTCAAATATACCGGTCATTTTTGAAACACCCTGTATCTATGGTAATAATAATGAGCGTATGGCATTGGTGGCCGGGAGAACCCTCGCGGGGCGGTTCGGCCGCCGCTCCACCAGTTCTTTAACACCACTACGGCAACTTGCGAGTGAATGAGGATGAAATGATGATGAAAGACACAAAACACCCAGTCATCTTGAGGCAGAGAAAATCCCTGACCCCACCGGCAATCGACCTGGGACCCCGTGCGCAGGAAGCGAGAACACTACCACAAGACCACGCGACGCGGACATATCTATGGTAGTAACTGATCATTTCCAAGACTCTTCTGAGTTCTTTGAATGAAGGAGTGTATGTTGGCCACTTTTTTCCAAAGTCAGTGCAATGTCTGAAGCAGACATGTGGTAATTGGAAAAGATTTGCACTCTCTTTGCCTAATATGCTCTTCTCTGGGCTTACGATAATGACAAAATGCCTGAGACATTGAAACAGTAGTCAGAGGCGCATTTTTTGTTGCTCTTGGGACTCCAAGAACACAAAAACATCACCCATACAGTGGAACAAGAAATTTAAGCTGTGCAGAACTTGGTAGATAAACCTTTGCCATGTCTGTACCATTTTTTTTAAATCAAACAGCATGTAGTTTTATTCAAACAGACTGAAAGGAGTAGTAACTGCTGTCTTTTTAACATCCTCTGGAGCAACTCGTATTTGTGGATATGCCTTTTTTACAATCAATGACACTAAAACTCTACACTCAGACAACAGCATTCTCAGAGTTTCCCACATGAGGAATTGGATACTTATCCGTCACTGCATGAATATTAACCCTTTCGCTACGGTGAACTTGTGTAGAAGTCGGGAGTGAATGTGTCACTCAGCCAGTGGACTGCTGCAGCAGTCGAGTGTGGCCCATGCCTCCCAGCCAGTGGACAGCTATAGCAGTTCCGCCTCGCGTCATATTTCTTCGCATCACTACCCTCGACTTGTGTGGAAGTTTGACCTATGCACCATCTAGCGGCTTTGTTCAAAGTCTGTAATTAACAACAAAGTCACTAGATGGCAGTTGCATTCAGTTTCAAAGCATTGGTTTAGCTTGAGCTGCACTGCTCATTTCTCACCTTGTTTCTAATCTGAAGGGACATGTTGTTAACCTGAGTTAGTTTCTACTAGAAGTGATATGGTAGATAAGTGGTATACTGTGAAGGAAGCTCTTTCTCTCATACTCAGTAGTGACTTTGAAGACGAAACTGAATCATCGTCTGAGTCTGGCGATGAACATGAAACACCTATTGTGGCTGCTTCTACATCAGGTACACTTGCTACTCCAGCTGTTCCATTGACATCCCCAGACTTGGATTATGCACAGGCCAACAAACAATATCAAAAACATGTGTGATTTGTATAAATATTTTCCGAAATATGTAGTATAAAGTCTGATAATTGTGAAAACACTAAGAGTGTGAAGGCAAGACAGAGTAGCACCACGGGGAGTGTGAAAAATGCGCCGTACAGCGGGCACGGCCAGTCGGGACTGGTGCTCGTCCACAGCGCATTACGCAACAATCACAGCACTGTCATGAAAGGATTAACTACTCTGTGGTTGCTGCATAGGTACCATGTATAGCAAACCCCACGGACTATTGGTGAGTGCTATAACACTTTCTTGTATTTACCTCTCAGTGTCTGCCTTTGTTGTCAGAAATTTCTCTGGTGTTAGCCTTCTTGGTTTGGCAGTGACCGGTAGGCCCAGTGAGGCCTAAATATGGAGCATCGTGTGGTGTTTGCATCTTCTGTGTTGTCTTTGATGTGGTCTGCAGAAACTCTTGAATGATGTGATTGAAAGGGAAATTAATTTGGAGTGAGTCGACTTCTGAGAGAAGCGGAAGCCTTCCCTTGTGAAATACTGGAGTGAAACAAAAATGGTTTAGGAAATCAGCTCCTGCAAGAGGCTCAGTGACATGTGCCACAATGAAATTCCACTGGAACAACTTGTTCAAATTAAGGTCCAAATCTAGACTTTTTCAGGAAGCAATGTCATGGGAGCACACTACAGTCAGACCTTGTTTCTGCCAGGAAAGTGGTTCCATACAGTTTTTCAGTCACAGACAGACATCTCAAAATGGTTCTTTCTGTGTGCCTGAAACCAATCTCCAGTGCTCTGCTTGCCTATGAAGAATGACCCACTGCCTTCCCCATGTCAGCTAATCTTAAGTCTTCAAAGCTGTGATCCTTGAAATCTGCCATACATAAGGTGCAGTAGCATATAGTGTTTATTGTTGCAGGTATATGCCCTTAATTGTAAGCTCGGAACCTGGAACTGTCATGAACCAGATGTTGTAAGTTTGGAAATGGCGATAAGCATATCCAAATTCAGCCCTATTGCCCATGTTGGCTTTCTTTGCAGTCTGCAGAACATTAGCGAGATGAGAATTGTTGAGGAACACTCCACTTGATGAAGTGGCTGTTACCTCTGCCACAGTACCACAAACTGGACTATTTGGATCCATAGCTGGTTACATAACAGCTGGTATGTTCACAAATATCTTCTCTAGTGGATTGTCCCATAGAATTCTTCTTGCGTAGTGTATTGGTGTGCAATTTTTGAGTCAGGATGGAAAGATGCATGTCTGTTATTACCAGCCTGGAAGGGATGAAGAGGAGGTCAACTAAATCTCACAGCCACTCGCACCCTTAATGGGTCATTGGATGCAGTTTTGGTTGACTACTTGGAGTGACACATTTGGGGGCCTTGCTTCCAAACACCAGCTACAAAAATCTTATCTCTTCTCATCTTCTTGCTAAGTGAAAGATGACGATCCATTTCCAAAATGTCTTGAACTTGCCTTGGTGCATTATAAAGCCACTATTGTGCATGTAGTTCCTGCAGGCAGGCTTTCAGCTGAGCGACTATCGCCTCCTGTGCATTGGAAGAAGTGGGTGGGTCACAGCTGTTGGGTGTCGCTGTCCCAGGCGTGCTTGATCTGGGACCGGCTGCCTTATTGGCATGCCCTGCAGTGCTGTAAACATTATACTATAAGCTATTGGCAATAGCCCTGCCTTATCAGCCAAAACATTGAGTAGTAAATACAGTGAGCTGCTAAAACCATCCTAATACTGAGCAGAAGGTGCTTTAGTTATAGAAAGCATAAGGAATTTTCTGGTAATGAGTCACTTCCTGTGTGGATTTTGAGTTCTAGTAAAAAATATTTCAGCAATTTGCCTTCAAATTATTCATCATAGATCAGTTTCTGAAGTCAAAATTCCATCATTAGAGAAAAATATTTGATTAGACAAGTTTGTAGCTAAAAAACATTATTCAAAAATATGCGAAGTGTGGTCTCTGTGTGAACTAATCTGCATTTCATTAAGATGGGCCACAACACAATGATAACACTCTGTAGATCTGTGGATGCCGCACTGCTCGAAAATGCTTTCATCTTGCTTAAAATACACATCTCGCCTAGTTGTCCTGAATGGCAGCAACCTTGCGGAGCTGAGCTTCTTATCTTGTGGTGTTGTGGGAAATTTTCTGTTGGTCCATGGAAGAGAAGAACTTGCTTTCTGGATTATGCATAGTTGCATGAGACTGCTATGGATCTTTTTGCTTGATTGTGGAATCAGATCTGAGAATTTACATTTTATCAGCTCAGGTGGTATTTACTGTTTGTGGAGTCACCGCTATTGGATTTTATGGTACCTAGGAATCTGAGAGGTAATACTAACTGAAATGCACACTGATCCAGAAAACACACCTTTATTTTCCTTATAAAAATGCCTTTCACAATTAATGGGTTACACAGCCAAAGCATGTGAAAACCACTAAATACAGAGACTGAAACAAAAGATCAGACACCAGGTTGAGTTATCCTGTCCCTGTCTCACAGATTGACAGCTGCAGTTATCGTAAGAATATTGGGGCTATCCAAAAAGTAACAGACATTTTGAAATAAAAAATTAACAATATGTAAAAACCAAATTTTATTATATGCACTTTGTGGGTACCCTCTTAAGCCATTTTTCTACATAATTGTCATTCAGATTGAGGCTCCTATCATACCGTGGCACAAGTTTTTTGACCCCACCTCTGTAGAAACCTGCTTTTTGTGACTGCAACTGCTGGTTTCCCATCCAAAACTCTATAGGAGCTCTACAATATGACTTGCTGTGTGTGGATATGTGTTATTGTGAGAAAACAAAAATTTTGTGCTTTGTTTGACAATTGACATGCTTCACCCAAGTCTCATGCCCAGTAATGATGCAATCATTAACATTTTTTTTTAATCTTTGAGGAAGATCAATGCTGCAGCCAGATTTTTTTTTCTTCAGATAGGATTTAGGGAGCCTACCCAGCACAAAATTTGTGGGAACCAAGCCTTGCCATAGTTTCATGCACCAAACTCTGTGAAATATTGCAAAAATGTTTCAAAAGTTCCATAATCATGAAATTGTGATTTTCTTGGATTTTGTTTTTGATTTTCATCACTAGTTTGTCAGTCACAAGGTTAGGTCTAAAATTGCGGTCCTCATCCTGAACACTGTTACAGCCATTTTTTAAATCAATGCACCATTTCCTTACTTTGCTTTCCCTTATTATTCCTTTTATGTACACATCACAAATGTCATGATAAATTTCAATTGGTCTGCAGTTTTTTGCTAACAAAAATCTAATCACAGAACACACCTCACAGGTGGTGGGAGTTTCTTTTGCAGCATAATTTTAACATGTCCCAGAAAGCAAAGCAGCAGAGACACAGACTGCATGCTACCACTGCTGGATGTGCACTGGATGTAGAAATGTTATTACACTAAGATGGCAGCTGTTGCCCCGCCCACCACAGAGATAGACCAAAACATCTGTTACTTTATGGATAGCTCCTGTAATTCTTAAAGAGGAGTAGAGTAATAGCAAGTGGATTAACTCCATCCTTGCTATTTTTCAATTAAGACAAGAGAGAAAGCTGATTTGTCTTATATTATAAGTACACAATCTCTAGATAATCTAATTAAGCAGGTACAAATAAACTTCAGTCAAGTATGACAAGTTATGACAGAAAGTAATTTTTCTGTATATTTAGCTAGTTCAATTACTATTATCTGAATGCAAAACTGTGATGGTGCAAGGTCTACAGCTCTCATAATTTTTCATAATAAATTATTATTTGTTCATGTTTTCTAGCCCCATCAAAGAAGAATGTGAAGGATGGAGGAAATCACCTGGCCTCAGACAAGACTGAAAAAGAGACATTAAGGGAGGAAAGTAAGTAAGCAACTCTGGAAATAATCTAAGAAAAGGTTACTGTGGTATGTTCTTTTCATGTAAAATTCATCAATTTAAAACTGATCTGCAGATTACATAAATATTACCTGTAAAATTATAGTTCCAAATACTCAAAAACAATGGTACAAAAAAAACCTTAACATTCAGCAGTAACATTGCTAAAGTCAATCTTGATAACAGAAGTAAGAATTTTTAGAAAAACCAAAACATTTTAATAGGACCTGTAGACTCAGAAAAAGTGCTTGAGAGGGTAAGGCAGTGCAAGATGTGTGAATATTGTTGAGGTTGTGGTCTTCAGTCTGATTTGAAGAAGCTCTTCACACTAGTCTGTCCTGTGCAAGCCTCTTCACCTCTGAGTAACTACATCCATTTGAACCAGCTTATTGTATTCACCACTTATCTTCCCTTTACACATCCTTCCCCCTTCCCCACACACACTTCCCTCCAATACCAAATTGATGAATTCTGGGAGCCTCAGAAGGTATCCTATTGAAATGTTGCTGATATGGATTTTCTACTCATTGTAGCTACTTTTCCAGGCCATATGCTCTCCTACTGTTGTCTTAGTTAGATACATGTTCCATAGATCATTTGCACGATAGGTTATAATGATGTGGAATGAGACATATTACATGCAAATAACAAATTAGTTTGTAAATATGACTACTGCTTACAGTTTTTTTAAATATGCAAATGTGAGTTACTAATTATGCTAACCACATTTACATTATAGTAATAGAATTCTTCCACAGAATGGAAGGAGTTATCAAGGAGAAACTATTTCAGTTTGTTTTTAAATTTTACTTCACTGTCTGTCAGATCTTTTATATCACTGGGTAAGTGATCAAAAATGTTGGCTGCAGATTTGTGCACCACTTTTTGTGCTTAAGACGACCTTAATGTGGAGTAACAAATGTCATTTTTTCTTTTGGTGTGATAATTATGTACAGCATTGTTATTTTGAAATGCAATCAATTATTTATGATAAGCTCCTGAAAAAGATGTCTACAAGATGATCATGGTAAGCACCACATATTATTCTTACAGCACTTGTTTGTGCAATTAGCTCATTCTTTCTTAAAGATGACTTACCCCAGAACATTATTCCATATGATGTTATTGAATGAAAATATGCAAAAAATGACTGATTTGTCTTTCTCCAAGATTTTTTATTCTAAATGCAAATGTGGCTGAACTAAGTTGTTTTATGAGTTCCAAAATATGCTTTCTTCACTTTAAATATTCATCAATATGGATACTAAAAATGTTGAAGTTTCCAGCCTATTTATTATTTCCTCACCATGTGTTACACTTACATTGATGCAGTACCTGTCGATAAGCAAAACTGAATGTGTTCTGTCTTTTTAAAATAGGTTGATCATTTGAAGAAAACCAGCCAATGATACTTTTAAGAACTTTGTTTAACATTTCTTCTGTTTCTGTATGTATACTTGGACTTATTACAATTTAGTGTTTTCTGCAAAAAGGATTAATTCTGCTTGTGGTGTCGGAAAATCGTGTACATATATGAGGAACAATAATGGACCTAAGATTGAGCCACAATTTCTCCCCACTCAGAAGGATCTTCCATGATTACATTGGTTGAATTACTAAGTACAACTTTTGCCTTCCTTTGGTTAGGTATTACATTATCCATTGCTTGCCTATACCACCAGTTGCATTTATTTATGACAGTTTTGTTATTCATTCATTCCAACACCTTAAAAAGATCATAAAAAATACCAAACCATGCATTTTTGTTGTATAATGCTTGTAAAATATGTTGAATCAATGTGCAAATGGTGTTATCAGTTGAGCAACGCTTCTAAAATCCAAACTATGATTTACTGAGGATTATAGTTACTGAGATTATAGTTATTCAGGTGGGATATTCCAGAACACAAAAACTTCATAAAAATCTTATAAAATGTTGTCATTAGCGATACATGTTGGTAGTTGTTGACATCCTTCGTATCACCTTTCTTATGGTGGGGGAACAGGGGGGAGGGCAGGGGGGTTAACAATGATATATTTCAATCTCTCTGGAAAACTACCTTCAGTTAATGATGCATTACTGAATTTCAGGTAATACAAGGCTTATTATATTTGATTTGATGATGAGTTTGTTAAATGACACACTCAACATTGTGCAGTTAACTTGAAATCTTTGTATATTTATTGATGTATGTAGGTTGCACATCATTTTTGCTTATGACTGTGGATTTATTTTTACAGAACACTTTCACTTTTGAATTCCTTCTGACAAATAACATAAAGATGGTTTTGTTTATTTGATCCCCACACTATTAATGAGGTATTTAGTGTCTATCTCAACATGGAATAACCTGTTACACAAAGTGTCTGTACAATTCGATATTGCACCGAGAACTGGTGGTACTGGCTTGCTACAAACAGAAGTTTACACTTTAGCTAGTAGGCATCAATTGACTGGCACAGTGTTTTGCACAATTACTTATATATGCACATAAAAATAAACATAAAAAAATTTGGTACATTTTTAATATTACCATGAAAGAGGGCAAAGTCAAAGGACACAAAATTATAGTAAACAAAACATCATTAAAATATGAATATAAGAGAAAGAAACATTCCACATGGGAAAATTATATTAAAAAACAAAGATGCTGTGACTTACTAAACAGGAAAGCACTGGTAGATAGACACAATAAAAAACACACAAACACACACACAAATTTGAAGCTTTCACAACCCACAGTTGCTTAATCAGGAAAGAGGGAAAGATGAAAGGATGTGTGTTTTAAGGGAGAGGGTAAGGAGTCATTCCAATCCCGGGAGTGGAAAGACTTACCTTAGGGAGGAAAAGGGACAGGTATACACTCCGCGCGCTCTCACACACACACACACACACACACACACACACACACACACACATCCATCCGCACATATACAGACACAAGTAGACATTATTTGTGACTGGACAGAGGATATCTTGGTTACAGGGTCACAGCATGTTATCTCAGGCAAAGAGTCATTGACAGATGCGTAAATAACTTCACATGTGCCACAGGGAAGTGTATTGGGACTCTTGTTACATATTAACCCTAGGGCACTATAGGGGGAAAATGTTGCATTGCCACTACTCTGTCATAAGTTTTACTACTCCAAATTTTATTCAAAGGAAACCATAATTTATAGGTTAAGCACTAGTTAATTACAATTATTAGATCTATAATGGTATGTTACACATAAAATTAGTACAAAATATTCCATTTTATAGCTTGACAATTTTACTGCTCAAAATTTAATCAAAAAGAAGATATGATTTATGCTACACACTAGTTATAAATTATTATAACTCCTATAATGTTTTACACACAAAATGACTGAAGGTGCTTCTGCTTTAGACACTATTATTACAATCTAAGTGAGCAGTATTCTGTCCAAATTGCTCTTGAGAAGTGGTTACAAAATGTCACTTTTCTTTGTTTGCTTGAAGGACAGACTGACCGTATGTTTCCCCCTTGAGATTGTTCTAGGTTCTGCTGCTTCTCATGTGATGTTTTTCAAGCAAATCACCCAATATTTTCATGTAAGAATTAAGCTCAGCACTATCCATGTTGTGCTAATTTCAGCATAAAAAGACAAAATTGTCACAGAAGACGTTCAATGTGATATAAACTAACATATTTCAAACTGTAAGTGCTAGATATCTCGCTTAAGATGTCACACTAAGATAAATTCTAAATGATAAAAGAAATATGTTGACTATTAGGAAACCTTCACACTAAACATTTGTAATATTTACAACAAGAGCCTCACTGTCAGCTAACTACTGGAGTCTGGCAATAAATAACTCAGCCATTGTTAACAACAACGTTTGCCATGAAGGTACTGAAGTGCCTGTGTCACTTATGTATAATTGGCAGAAGCTCTGAAGAGATACCAAGTGCAGTCACAAATTTTATGAGGTTTTAGTAATCTAGGGTTAATGACCTTGCAGACAGTATTCATATAACCTCATATTTTTTGCAGATAATGCAGTTTTCTGTAATGAAGCACTGTCTGATAACATCTGCACTAATATTCAGTCAGATCTTGATAAGATTTCAAAGTGGTGCAAACATGGGCAACTTGCTCTAAGTGTTTGTAAATATAAAATCTTGCACTTCCCAATGTGAAAAACACAGTATCCTTTGACTACACTATCAATGAGCCACAAGAGTCACTAGAGTTTGTTGAGTATCAACGTAACAAAATTACACTTGCCTAATGATTCCATTACAAAATATGTCACTTTTGTTGAATTTTTCCTCTCTTCTATTGATTCAATCTGGTAAGTGGGTCAGACTGGTATGCAAAAATCATTAGTAGATCTCAGAATTGTTTCATAAGCCAGTTCTTTTGTGGACAGATTACATTTCCTTATGATTCTGCCATTAAATCTCAACACTGTTACCTCTTTGTGGTCAGTCCAGTTTAGATTGTTCTGGATGGTTACTCTTAGCTGTTTGATTGTTGTCACTGTTACCATTGATTTTTCGCCATTAGCATAAGTGAACAGTAATGGATCTCTTCAACTATTTATGCACAATATATAACATTTGTTTACCTTTGGGTAAACTGGCAGTTACTGTACCAGTCACCAATCATTTGAAGGTCTTCTTGCATTTTGTTACAGAACACAGACAACTGCATCATTTTGCAAACAGTCCTAGGGAGTTTCTGACTTATCCAGTATAAAACAGCCTTGTGGGATTCTGGCCAGTGAGAACAGCTACATAATGGAATGATAAACTGCAGCCTTAACAGGCTGAGATCCTGCCACGGTACAACTCTGGCACATACTGTAGATGTTTCTCCTTCATATATGAGGCATAACATGATCGTGTCACAAACAACTAACATTAAAATGTGATTTATGGATGTCGACCCCACTGTATAGTCTCTCCTTGCGTACAGAATGTAAGTGGCATTGATGCTGCCAATTTTGTGTGAATCTGCAGTGCTCAGAACTGTGCAAAATGGATAGCAGCAAAGCCACCTATGTTCTGTATGCAAGTAAAGACTACACCATAGGTTTGTCATCAATAAGCTGATGAGGAGCCTCGTGTAAAAAGGAGGAATGTCTGTGAGTGGTGTCAGAGTCCAACAGTGGCAAGACTTGGTCTGTCGGTCTGCAGTTTATCATTCCACAATGTTTCTGCTCTTGTTGTCCAGAGTCCCACATCTGCTATATGAATATGGGATCTGTGGGTTCAGGAGAGCCACACTCAATTCTACTAGCAGCTACGAGAACAGATGTATTGCTTGCACAGCCCCAGGACTGCACATACGGTCAGTCAGTTAATGAGCTCATTGGCAGTGAGGAAAGTACACACACACATGGTGTGATGACATCTGGAGCACCGAAGAATGTACTACACACAACAACCGGGCCTTTTCTCTTGTATTCTATTTTTGACAAGTAGCTGCTTTTCATATAGATGGATACATACAACTAAGTGTACGTTTCTGCTGCAACCTCTCTGCTTGCACATCACTACTCACTGCTGGCACAGCATTTCCAGCATTTCACTCCCCCCCCCCCCCCCCCCACACACACACACATACATACATATACATGTTCCCCCGCCCCCCAGCGTCTGCCCCCCCCCCCCCCTGCCGCCCATTTGGGAACCTTTTTCCTATGGTTCTTCACATCATTAATTGAATAAATGATTATTTACAGTGGATGAAGCAAAAACTATGTTGTGATGACAATAATGACACCGTGTTCATGCCAAAAATGTTGTCATTCACAAGGAGAAAGAACAGGTACAGATGCACCCTTTGTATGCAGATTGTCCACAACACAGATATTGCAGCAGTTCTAGTAACTGCTCAGAAGTAATTCAGAACACTTTTTTACGAATGTCATAACAAATTTTCCAGTTTATTTTAAATATTATTAGATCAGAAAAGTTCAAAATATGTACTTTCTACCAAAATTATTAGAGTAATTTCTGTTGAAGGGTGGTTCATAGGTCTTCTTCCTCTGTAGTCACATTGCATCAGTTTTGTCCAAACCTACTTCATGCACTACAGCTGCCACTTTTAGAGTTTTGTACTGATTTTCTAAGTAAAAAAAGAAAATTATAAATTAGGGGAAAAATATTAACTAACTTCCAAAAATTATTATGCCTGATGCTATCCAGTGTGAAGTGGTTATAATGGTCTCTTTATGTCAGGTTCCAGGTTCAGTTGCATCCAAAAATGGATGAAATAAGTGCCTGTTTAAAATCAGCACTTCTAGTTCTTACAACTTTACTGTCTGCATATGGTGGTTTAACGGATAGGTTAGTGGGAGATTGTATAAAAACTATCCTCAATAGACTACTTACAAAGTTTGAAGTGACAGTATTAACCAAAGAATCAAGGAATATACTACAGCTGGCTACATCTCTTGCAGTGATCATGAAGAGAGGATTGGTCTTATTACAGCCTGCATAGTGGTATTTCAGAAGCAATTTTTCCCACATGCCATACCTTAATATATGGTACGATGGGAAGTACCCTCTGCCATGCACTTCACAGTACTTTGCACAGTACGGATACAGACAGGGATGTAAAAGTAGATTACTCTGTGTGAGAAATTGTACAACAAGGAGCAGTCTAACACAGCACTGCTGAAGTGTCCTCGAAGTAGCCAAACGTGTCTCAAGTTTCAGGATGTACAGCAAAGGTCTCGGTGCATAATGCAAATCAGCTCGATATCACTGCACGGAGAGAATCTTAGCGAGCAGCTGTGGTGCTGCTTAAATGGGTCAGTAAGATACAGTGAGGTCACTTCCTTATTGCCTGGCCGTGTCTACGGACAGAGATCAGTGAGGTGGCAGAATAAACGCACCCTAATAATATGTATGTTAAATGATGAGTGTTACAAGCACACTGGTAGCTCCAGCTCATCATGTTCTAAGTTCTGACTTCGGTACTAGAACAGCACGTTTTTGTTATGTGACAGACTTCAATTTGTCACCCTGCACTGGTGCCTGTCTTCTGAGCTGCTGGCTGATCGTGGCATTTGTGACGTTCCCGCCACTGGCATTTGCCGTGGTGTTCCACAACTTGTGGTGCCTGCTGAGGGGAGCGTACTTCAAAGACAGCGCCAGCTCAGAGACACTGGGCTCGGCTGTCGGGCGTGACTGGAGTCAGTACTCGATGCAACGTGCGAGGCTCAGGAGGTCTACTTTAAACTGATCTGGGCTGTCTCACCTGTGTACAAGTGTTTCTTCTAGGTAAAGTAATAAAACATACTTATAGTTGCACAGATTTTTATTTATTTTGTGTCACGGTTTGGTAGAACAACTGAACAATTACAAATGAAAAGCACAAAATTTTTTACAATATTAATTTATTTAGTTAACCCCTTAACTTAATGATTTTTTTTTTCAAAGTATGTTCCAAAAAATAATCTCTTTTTATTAATGAAAAAGATCCTGTAATGAATGACATTAGCTGTGGACATATAACGACAGTGAAACTTCCTGGCAGATTAAAATTGTGTGCCGGACCGAAACTCAAACTCGGGACCTTTGCCTTTCGTGGACAAGTGCTCTACCAGCTGAGCTACCCAAGCACGACTCACGGCCCGTCCTAACAGCTTTACTTCTGCCAGTACCTCGTTTCCTACCTTCCAAACTTTACAGAAGCTCTCCTGCGAACCTTGCAGAACTAACACTCCTGAAAGAAAGGATATTGCGGAGACATGGCTTAGCCACAGCCTGGGGATGTTTCCAGAATGAGATTTTCACTCTGCAGCGGAGTGTGCACTGATATGAAACTTCCTGGCAGATTAAAACTGTGTGCCAGACCAAGACTCGAACTCGGGACCTTTGCCTTTCGTGGGCTGCAGAGTGAAAATCTCATTCTGGAAACATCCCCCAGGCTGTGGCTAAGCCATGTCTCCACAATATCCGTTCTTTCAGGAGTGCTAGTTCTGCAAGGTTCGCGGGAGAGCTTCTGTAAAGTTTGGAAGGTAGGAGACAAGGTACTGGCAGAAGTAAAGCTGTGAGGACGGGGCGTGAGTCGTGCTTGGGTAGCTCAGATGGTAGAGCACTTGCCCGCGAAAGGCAAAGGTCCCGAGTTCGAGTCTCGGTCCGGCACACAGTTTTCATCTGCCACGAAGTTTCATATCAGTGCACACTCCACTGCAGAGTGAAAATCTCATTCTGGATATAAAGACAGTTTTTACAACTCAAAATAATGAGTTAAACAATTTTGGAGCTCATCAGTAATAAAATCCTGAGTGTACCCATGCACTGGACACTGGACTTTGACTAAAATTCTCTGAACTTGAAGTTTTTTTTAGTTTCTTTGTAGCTATGAAGTCTAACTGTGTATTTCACAATGGTTTCCTGTGAACAAAGTTCTTGGAGGAGCTGGCTGGAGCTCGTGGTACGTATATATCTCATACCACTGGCGAGCACTTTTCACTCGACTGACAAAATGTCATCACTTTCAATTTCTAATAAAGTAACATCACTTTCTTCTTCATTCTCTGAGAGACTAAATTCAATGTCAAACTCAGGATCACTATTCCATCCTTTCTTGGAAGCACTGCATAAACCACAATACAGGAGCGAGGCTGAAATCGTGCATTTTGTTGTCGCACACAGTAAAGATGGCATCTAGTGACAACCACCTCAACCAAAACATGACAGCCTGGCTACAAATGTAGGACCAGATGCTCTATAGCAGTTGCACACTTAACTCTCAGTGCTGAAGTGGATATAAGTGGGTTTTTATTTTTTTGGAGGTATTTTCTTAAGTTGCCCGAGTATACTCAGGATTTTAAGTTTCTATCAAAATAATAAAAATGAGATAACTTGCAGTTCTAAGTTAAGGGGTTAACCAATATCTGGCTTACAAGGCCATTTTGTTGTTTTGTTATTGTTTATATACAGGGTGATTCAAAATTCCGATCACACAGGATGAAGTCTACATCAGTGATTCAATATTTTATTTTATTTTATTTATTTATTTATCTCTTGTTCCAGTGATCCATGTTGTGACACTATCACAGGATATGGAACGTGTCAATTTTACAAGCTTTTGTCCAGAATTTATGGTAATACATAAAACAAAACAAAAACAGTAAACAGTAACTTAGGTCCCACTACAAAAAATACATTTCAGAGGTAGATAGAGATTACAAAACAAAAACAGTAACTTAGGTCCCACTACAAAAAATACATTTTAGAGACAGATAAAGATTACAAAATAATAAGTGTTACAGAGAAATAAATATTGCAAAATTTATGTTTACATTAAAATAATCGATATTACAAATATAAATTTGGGCATACATTTGCAATTTACAATATAAGAAATGTTAAACACTGTAGTTCAGGAACTCTTCTATTGAAACTTCCTGGCAGATTAAAACTGTGTGCCTGACCGAGACACGAACTCGGGACCTTTGCCTTTCGCGGGCAAGTGCTCTACCATCTGAGCTACCGAAGCACGACTCACGCCCGGTACTAACAGCTTTACTTCTGCCAGTATCTCGTCTCATACCTTCCAAACTTTACAGAAGCTCTCCTGCGAACCTTGCAGAACTAGCACTCCTGAAAGAAAGGATATTGCAGAGACATGGCTTAGCCACAGCCTGGGGATGTTTCCAGAATGAGATTTTCACTCTGCAGCGGAGTGTGCACTGATATGAAACTTCCTGGCAGATTAAAACTGTGTGCCAGACCAAGACTCGAACTCGGGACCTTTGCCTTTCGTGGGCTGCAGAGTGAAAATCTCATTCTGGAAACATCCCCCAGGCTGTGGCTAAGCCATGTCTCCACAATATCCGTTCTTTCAGGAGTGCTAGTTCTGCAAGGTTCGCAGGAGAGCTTTTGTGAAGTTTGGAAGGTAGGAGACAAGGTACTGGCAGAAGTAAAGCTGTGAGGACGGGGCGTGAGTCGTGCTTGGGTAGCTCAGATGGTAGAGCACTTGCCCGCGAAAGGCAAAGGTCCCGAGTTCGAGTCTTGGTCCGGCACACAGTTTTCATCTGCCACGAAGTTTCATATCAGTGCACACTCCACTGCAGAGTGAAAATCTCATTCTGGATATAAAGACAGTTTTTACAACTCAAAATAATGAGTTAAACAATTTTGGAGCTCATCAGTAATAAAATCCTGAGTGTACCCATGCACTGGACACTGGACTTTGACTAAAATTCTCTGAACTTGAAGTTTTTTTTAGTTTCTTTGTAGCTATGAAGTCTAACTGTGTATTTCACAATGGTTTCCTGTGAACAAAGTTCTTGGAGGAGCTGGCTGGAGCTCGTGGTACGTATATATCTCATACCACTGGCGAGCACTTTTCACTCGACTGACAAAATGTCATCACTTTCAATTTCTAATAAAGTAACATCACTTTCTTCTTCATTCTCTGAGAGACTAAATTCAATGTCAAACTCAGGATCACTATTCCATCCTTTCTTGGAAGCACTGCATAAACCACAATACAGGAGCGAGGCTGAAATCGTGCATTTTGTTGTCGCACACAGTAAAGATGGCATCTAGTGACAACCACCTCAACCAAAACATGACAGCCTGGCTACAAATGTAGGACCAGATGCTCTATAGCAGTTGCACACTTAACTCTCAGTGCTGAAGTGGATATAAGTGGGTTTTTATTTTTTTGGAGGTATTTTCTTAAGTTGCCCGAGTATACTCAGGATTTTAAGTTTCTATCAAAATAATAAAAATGAGATAACTTGCAGTTCTAAGTTAAGGGGTTAACCAATATCTGGCTTACAAGGCCATTTTGTTGTTTTGTTATTGTTTATATACAGGGTGATTCAAAATTCCGATCACACAGGATGAAGTCTACATCAGTGATTCAATATTTTATTTTATTTTATTTATTTATTTATCTCTTGTTCCAGTGATCCATGTTGTGACACTATCACAGGATATGGAACGTGTCAATTTTACAAGCTTTTGTCCAGAATTTATGGTAATACATAAAACAAAACAAAAACAGTAAACAGTAACTTAGGTCCCACTACAAAAAATACATTTCAGAGGTAGATAGAGATTACAAAACAAAAACAGTAACTTAGGTCCCACTACAAAAAATACATTTTAGAGACAGATAAAGATTACAAAATAATAAGTGTTACAGAGAAATAAATATTGCAAAATTTATGTTTACATTAAAATAATCGATATTACAAATATAAATTTGGGCATACATTTGCAATTTACAATATAAGAAATGTTAAACACTGTAGTTCAGGAACTCTTCTATTGAAACTTCCTGGCAGATTAAAACTGTGTGCCTGACCGAGACACGAACTCGGGACCTTTGCCTTTCGCGGGCAAGTGCTCTACCATCTGAGCTACCGAAGCACGACTCACGCCCGGTACTAACAGCTTTACTTCTGCCAGTATCTCGTCTCATACCTTCCAAACTTTACAGAAGCTCTCCTGCGAACCTTGCAGAACTAGCACTCCTGAAAGAAAGGATATTGCAGAGACATGGCTTAGCCACAGCCTGGGGGAGGTTTCCAGAATGAGATTTTCACTCTGCAGCGGAGTGTGCACTGATATGAAACTTCCTGGCAGATTAAAACTGTGTGCCCGACCGAGAGAGAGCTTCTGTAAAGTTTGGAAGGTACGAGACGAGATACTGGCAGAAGTAAAGCTGTGAGTACCGGGCATGAGTCATGCTTCGGTAGCTCAGATGGTAGACCACTTGCCCGCGAAAGGCAAAGGTCCCGAGTTCGTGTCTCAGTCAGGCACACAGTTTTAATCTCCCAGGAAGTTTCGTATCAGCGCACACTCCGCTGCAGAGTGAAAATCTCATTCTGGGAAGTCTTCTATTGCATAAAATGATCCTTGCAATAGGAACTGCCTTAAGGTTTTTTTTAAACAAGATCATCACCTACCAAACACTTAATTCTTGAAGGGAGGGCATTAAAAATCTTACAGCCACTGAAATGGACTCCTTTCTGTACCATACTTAGATTTGGCTGTTCATAGTGGATATCATGTTTCCTTCTAGTATTGTGACTTTGATATGCACTATTCAGCTTAAAAATGGATTTTTCTTTCGTTATGAAGCACATCAAAGAGAATATATATTGTGCAGTGGATGTAAGTATTTCAAGCTTCTTAAAAAGATTCCTGCATTTGGCTCTAGGATGGACTCCACACATGATCCTTATGGCTCTTTTTTGTACACACAGTACTTTTTTAGCCAGTGGCTGATTTCCCCAAAATATAATTCCAAATGCCATAATTGCATGAAAGTAACTATAATACGCTGACTTCATGGTTTCCATATTTCTATAAGAAGAAACAATGAGCAGTGAATATGTTGCTGAATTTTGGCCCATAAGACAAAGTTATAATCAGTGGTGATAGCAAAAATATAAATAGATGAACACATGCTACAGAAGTACTTCAATCGTACAAACAAAATGGTATGTTATCAGTCAGTGACAAGTTGGGACTTAATAGTACAATGCAACTGCCATTCCCAGTCACCATTTTGCAAGAACCTCTAATGCTGGTGGCCATCCTGCAGATGAGACATTTGAAATGGCAACAGGCACCACTGAACATTGACCTTAATGTTGCTGTTGGTACTTCTGGACAGACTGTGGTGATATTTTCCTGCAGATCACCTAGTGTTCTTCTGAAATAATCCCGTGTTTTCCCCAGATTTCTCTCAGATGAAAAAATTTCCGGGTATTTTCAGGTCATCCTGGGGCATGATTAGACACATGCCATGCATAGTGCCATACACCCTGTTAAAAGCACTATAGCTTATGGACATAACTTTCCTTCAAAGCAGGAAAGTCACCTTCACGCCTACAGTGATGGAGACTATGCCATCATTGAGAAAATAAATCACTTCAAGGTAATAATATGGTGTGGTATCACATCAAAACAACTTATCAGTGTTCCTTCTCCACCATATGATTGGATCAGTACCTAGTTGTGCTCAGAAATCAAGTTTGGCTGTCTGTGTCAAAGACCTTACCAATGACCTTATCTTTATACTACATGGTTCCCACCACATTTTAGAAACAGCGTAAGCATCTGGCTAGACAACCATTTTCTGGGACATCTGTCAGATTGTCACAGTCTTCACGAGTGGCCAGTATTGTGCCCCTTTCTCACTCTGTGCAACTTCATCTCATGTGGGGATGAGCACTGGAGGAAGTTTATTGGACTAAACAATGTGGGGACAATTTGGAATCTCACATTCAACATATTCTCACCAATGTACCAACAGAGTCCCTCTTGAAGTCGATTGAGAACACTCACAAATGGTTAGAGAAATGCTGACACCAATGTGGAGTTCATACCACAAAAAAAAATATGTGTGCCATTCTGTTGATCACAATAAATTTTGTTCAATAAAATAGACCAAAAATTCATTATTAGTGGAGATAGTGAAAACTACAAGGAGAGTAATGACTGACACCACAACACTGATGAAATGATTAGTCATATGCCATGCATAATACCATACGGCTGGTTGCATGTAAGGCAACTGATTAACGTAGTCCAATGGATTAGTATTAAAGTGGTGCCAGTTCCCATAGCTCCGTAGTGTGGCCTCATTCTGTAGTTTAGTGAGTCGTACAGCAATGTACACACACAGGAGAAGGCAGAAATTGTTCTCATCCATGCAGCAGCTGTTGAGTCAATGGGAAGCAATATCAGAATACCACAGGTAACATCCAAGCCAACATAAGCCTAATCACAGAATGATGGCTCATTTAATGCAAGAGTTCAATTCAGATACACAATCAGCAGCCCACCAGCTGAGATAATAGTAAGTCCAACTTGGTGAACATGGAATGTGGCATCACCCTAGTCTCTGTGTCTGGGATACTGTCCTCCTAACCATTTACATCCTCGTTGAATCCACTTTGATGATGGTATTGACAGGTGGGTGCAATTCTGTGAATAATTTGGAGAAAAACACATACATCAGCAAAACCTTGAAGTTGATATTTTCTTCTTCAATGAAGCTAGTTTCCATTTGAATGTGAGGGTGAATAGGCATAATGCAACCTATTGGGCAAATGGCAATCCCCATCTCACTATTGAGGCATACACTCAGACTAACCATAGGTTAAATGTGTGATGGGGTATACATGTAGATGTCATTGTCCCTTGTTTTTCAATAGCACACTACAATCATCTGGAGGAAACATTACATCTCTGTTATAGAGGCAGATCACCCAAATAGGGTATTTGGGTGATCTGCCTCTATAACAGAGATGTAGGTTTTTCTTCCTGTAGGATGGTACACCTCCATACTTTGGATGAAATGGCCACTGACTACTGGATGAGGTCCTTCCTGACCATTGGAGTGGTACAAGGAGCAAGTGGAATGGCCATCTAGATCTCCAAACTTCATGCTACTGGACTGTTTTCCTTTGGAGCAACTCAGGTCTACACTGCGAATGGTGATTTGATAAGCATTCATTTCAAAGTAAATTTCCTTTTATGCAAGAAAAATTATGTTATGAGTGAGAATGTGTAATGAATTTGTTAAATCACAAGGCATTACACTATCATTCAAAATTTAACACTGAGGACAAGTCATTGCGAAGTTAGTTCTTGAGCAATTTCACACATAATTGGCTTTTCTATGGAAAAGTCGAAGTGCTTGACGGAACAGTTATTCAGCCAGTATCCCACAAAATGTTCATTGCAATGCAGTGAAATTTAGTCTTGCTTGTCAGAAATATTCAGCCACTGCAATTTAAGCTGTGCGCTTGGTATTGGCTGACTACATGATGTGTCCTACACCCTGAATTTATGCCATCTGGCAGGCAAGTTTTACAGCTCTGAGGGAAAGTATATTGACATTTAATACAGAAAGATTGTGCTTTCAGTAGGGGCATAGTACATTTTCACCCAGAAAAATCTGTGAATTTTTTTCCTTGTTCAAATATACACACTTTAACATATTTCAGAATCCTTTTTACGGCACTCGAAAGTACTTTCATTGGTTTTTCAAGGTGCTGACTGGCACTGTTGACTGCAAAACTAATATCTGCTCATGTTTCTATTAACAAATACATCAGACTACCCACAGCTTGCCTACAAGTAGAATCATCTGCTAACTTGTTCTGCCTGTAGGCCCAAGTAGGTACCCAATTTTTGGAGGTGATGTCAAATTCTCTTTATAGTTCACTCGGCAAAAATCTGATGATAGCAGGGTCTTTGGCAGCTATCAGACCATCATCTGCATGTACTGCCAAGATTAATGGATTTTTTGTGTCCTGAGTGTTGAATACACATGGATCTGCATTCATTGGCTGAAGTCCATACTTGCACAAAACTGCTGTGAAACATTGGTTCCAGCACCTGGAACCTTCTTTCAGGCCATATGAGCTTCAATTTAGTTTATACAAACAGTTAGTCCCATCTTAAAAACCTTACAGTTGATTTACATAAATGTTGTATACGAATACATGCTTTTTCGATGATATCCATTGCATTCAACAATACTTCTATTCTTAAACAGACAAACCGCTTCTTGGTTAACATAGCATAATAAGCAATAGAGATCAAAATATTGTACAACAACTTCAATAAAGATGGTGGATTGCAGCTGATTATAGTCTGGGATCACGTGAGTTGAAGTGGTTGCGCAACCAAAACATTGCCTTATATGGTGTGGGACTGGACACCAATGACGTCACTGACAGAGCAGCATGGTTATTTAAGCATGGCAGCAGCATTCAGACAACAGTCAATCACTTGACAATGGCAGAGATCTCTACCAAAATCTCATGGGCAGTTAAGCACTTGATGCAGCTTGATACTGAGAATATTTTATTAATTACACAATATTATGAAAAGGAAAGTTGCTTCTCACCTTGTAGTAGATATGCTGAGTCACAGATAGGCACAACAAAAAGACAAAAAGACTCTCTCTCTCTCTCTCTCTCTCTCTCTCTCACATACACACACACACACACACACACACACACACACACACACACACACACACACACATCAACAAGAGAAAAACAGGGAAAAAGTAAGAAGGATGGACATTGAGTATAGCAATGCAAAAGAAAGTAGTTACAAAGGAAAACAGCACAGGGTTAGGATCGAAGAAAAGCTGTCAGGCAAAAATCAAACAATGGAAAATCCAGGGTGGAATGTAATAATACCAGAGAAGGAAAGTTGCTACTCACCATATAGCGGAAATTCTGAGTCATGATAGGCACAATAAAAAGTTTCACACACTCAAAGCTTTCAGCCATTAATGCCTTTGTAAGCACTAGACACACATACACACACACTCTCACGCAAATGCACCTCATGTTTGCGGTCTCAGAGAGCTGAAACTACACTGCGAGCAGCAGTACCAGTGTGTGATGGGAGTGGTGACTGGGTGGGGGTAAGGAGGAGACTGGGGCGAGGAGGGGGAGGGATAGTATGGTGGGGGTGGTGGACAGTTAAGTGCTGCAGATTACATGGAGGGCAGGGGAGAGGTGGGGAGGAGGGGGGGGGAGGTAATGGAAAAGGAGAGAAGTGTAAAGATTGAGTGTGATGGTGGAGTGATGGTTGTGTAGTGCTGAAACTGTCACAAATCCAGCCTTTTCCCGGAAAGTTCCCACCTGCACAGTTCAGAACATTGAATTGCGCAGGTGGGAACTTTTCCTGCAATACATCCTACATTCCTGTAATCCTCCTGGCCTCAACCTTTGTTAGTCACTGTCTTCAACACAGCCATCATCACACCATCACACTCAGTCTGTTTACTTCTCTCCTTTTCCGCTATTTCCCCTTGCCTCCTCCCCACCACTCCCTTGCCCTACATCTAACCTGCAGCACTTCACTATCTGCCACTCCCACTATACTATCCCTCTCTCTCCCCACCACAGTTTCCTTGTTGTAACCACCCAGTCGCCACTTCCATTATACACTGGTGCTGCTGCTCGCAATGTGGTTCCAGTTACCTGGGACTGCAGTCTCGTGTGTGTGTGTGTGTGTGTGTGTGTGTGTGTGTGTGTGTGTGTGTGTGTGTGTGTTCCATTGTTTTATTGATTACATAAATGTTTTCTGCTAAATTTCCATAAAGAAAAGTAGTTTGGACATCAATGATTCAAGATACATATTTCTGAATGCTGCAGTGATTAATATTGTATGAATTGAGTCAAATCTAGTCCAGAGTCAGTGAACTGTAAGTTTCCAGATAACCTACACCCACAACTTACTTGAAACCTCTAGCCAAAAGCCTGGCTTTGAAATGTGGAGCATCATCACTGTTAGAATTCTTCATTTTGTACACTCAACAGTTATCAATGACTTGATGAGGTGCAGATAGTCCCACCAATGCCCAGGTTTAGTTAACTTCCAAGGAATTAATTTCATTCATTGCATCTTTCCATTTTTCTGCTCCATAACACATAATTGCTTCATCAAATGTTTCTGGTTCAGCAATATCTAAAATGTACACACAATTCTTGTATCTTGCTGGTGATCTTAATGATCTGACATCTTAACTGATGTATCCTATTAGACTAAACGGTGTCATCAGCTACTTCCTCCTGTTCACTGATATTATCATAATGTTAACACTGTCTCTTTCTTCATGCACTTCTGTAGTGTCCTGTTTCACAGGAATATTCTGGAAGTTATCTTGTACAGAGATAACTTATTTTCAGGTAGGAAACAGTCCACTGGTCTTTGTGTTGATGTTTCATGCTTGCTACAGTTCTCCATGAAGAGTTTTCCTGTAGAAGTGACATCTCTGCAGAGTTTTACTTGCCACCGGTCTATCCACCCATGGTCATCGCATCTGCAGTGATGAGCAGTCCCTCTCTAAATATACCGAGGGTCTCACTGAAGCCTTCACTGACCATAATTATCCTCCCATCCTTGTACAAAAAGAAATCTCCCATGCCTTATCTTTCCAGTCTCCCACCACCTCCCAAAGTCCCACAGTCTGGCCACGGAGGAGCATTCCCCTTGTAACTCAGTACCATCCGGGACTGGAGCAACTGAATTACAGTCTCCACCAGGGTTTCAATTACCTCTCATCGTGCCCTGAAATGAGAAATGTCCTACTCACTATCCTTCCCACCCCTCCTACCATGGCATTCCGCCATCTACCGAACCTACACAATATACTCGTCCATCCTTACACAACCCCTGCTCCACAATCCCTTACCTCATGGCTCATATCCCTGTAATAGACCTAGATGCAAGACCTGTCCCATACATCCTCCTACCACCACCTACCCCAGTCTGGTCACTAACATTACCTATCACATCAGAGGCAGGGCTACCTTTGAAACCAGTCACATGATATACAAGCTATGCTGCAACCACTGTGCTGCATTCTATGTAGGCATGACAACCAACAAGCTGTCTGTCCACATGATCAGCCACCGACAAACTATGGCCCAAAAACAATTGCTGAACACAGTGCCAAACAAGATATCCCTCATCTCAATGACTGCTTCAGAGCCTGTGCCATGTGGATCCTTCCCACCAACACCAACTTTTCCGAACTGGACATGTGGGAACTTTCCCTGCAATACATCCTACGTCCCCGTAAACCCCCCCCCCCCCCCCCCCCAGGCCTCAACCTTCGTTAGTCACTGTCCTCACCCATCCAGCCCCTCCCTGTTCCCATTCCAGCACTACACAGCTGTCATTTCACTGCCACACCCAGTCTTTTAATTTCTTTTTATTTCTCTCCTTTCCGCTACTTACCCCCTCCCCCTCCGCACCTTCTCGCCTGCCCTCCATCTAAACTGCAACACTTCACTGTCCGCCACTCTCACCATACTATCCCTCCCTCTCCCCGCCCCAGCCTCCTCCTTACCCCCACCCAATTGCCACTCCCATCATGCACTGGTGCTGCTGCTTACAGTGTGTTGCATTTGCGTGAGTGTGTGTGTGCGTGTGTGTCTACTACTGACCAAGGCCTTAATGGCCGAAAGCTATAATTGTGTGAATCTTTTGTAGTGCCTATCGTGACTCACTATATGGTGAGTAGTAACTTTCCTTCTCTGGTATTGTTTCATTCCATCCTGGATTTTCTATTGTTTGACTACAATAATGTGTTCACTATGCCATTCATAGTAGCTAACCTGCATCTAACATCCTTTATCTACGTGGACTCTATTGTCCGTCCTTTTCTTTCTCTCACTTTTCGTCCCTCTCACCTTTTAACACAATCCATAACAGCTGTGTGTTGTGTTGTGTTCTGCTTTAGGGTGCAGAAGACAACTGGGGTCATATGCTCCCGACTCAAAACTACACAACACGAAGACAGAGAGGACTTAAAAAACGACTATACATCAGTCCCAATTGACATAAGAGAAGACAGCTAAAAACAGGGACATGGAGAAAGGGCTAAAAGAGACACATATGGTTGCACATGACTTGTTGCACCCCGTAGTTATGGCTGTGTCCATTACGACAGCCTGCACGCAACTCCACGTGCCATGCGACTCCCTTTAACAGCATAACACTCTTCTACACTAAACTAAACTCCATCCGAACAGGCCTTGGAAGGCCCAATGGTACCAACTGACCGCCATGTCATCCTCAACCCACAGGCATCACGGGATGCGGATTTGGAGGGGCATCTGGTCAGCACACCCCTCTTCTGGCTGTATGTCAGTTTACGAGACCAGAGACACTGCTTCTCAATCAAGTAGCTGCTCAGTTTGCCTCACAAGGACTGAGTGCACTCTAGTTGCCAACAGTGCTCGGCAGACCAGATGGTCACCCATCCAAGTGCTGGCCCAGACCAACAGTGCTTAACTTCGGTGATCTTATGGCAACCGGTCTTAAAACTGCGGCAAGGCCATTGGCATAACACTCTTCTAGGAACACAAAATCCTCCCTCCTAGCATGTTGTTGTTGTTGTTGTCTTCAGTCCTGAGACTGGTTTGATGCAGCTCTCCATGCTACTCTATCCTGTGCAAGCTTCTTCATCTCCCAGTACTTACTGCAACCTACATCCTCCTGAATCTGCTTAGTGTATTCATCTCTTGGTCTCCCTCTACAATTTTTACCCTCCACGCTGCCCTCCAATGCTAAATTTTTGATCCCTTGATGCCTCAGAACATCTCCTAACAACCGGTCCCTTCTTCTTGTCAAGTTGTGCCACAAACTCCTCTTCTCCCCAATTCTATTCAATACCTCCTCATTAGTTATGTGATCTACCCACCTAATCTTCAGCATTCTTCTGTAGCACCACATTTTGAAAGCTTCTATTCTCTTCTTGTCCAAACCACTTATCGTCCATGTTTCACTTCCATACATGGCTACACTCCATACAAATACTTTCAGAAACGACTTCCTGACACTTAAATCTATACTCAATGTTAACAAATTTCTCTTCTTCAGAAACACTTTCCTTGCCATAGCCAGTCTACATTTTATATCCTCTCTACTTCGACCATCATCAGTTATTTTGCTCCCCAAATAGCAAAACTCCTTTACTGCTTTAAGTGTCTCATTTCCTAATCTAATTCCCCCAGCATCATCCGACTTAATTCGACTACATTCCATTATCCTCGTTTTGCTTTTGTTGATGTTCATCTTATATCCTTCTTTCAAGACACTGTCCATTCCATTCAACTGCTCTTCCAAGTCCTTTGCTGTCTCTGACAGAATTACAATGTCATCGGCGAACCTCAACATTTTTATTTCTTCTCCGTGGTCTTTAATACCTACTTCAAATTTTTCTTTTCTTTCCTTTACTGCTTGCTCAATATACAGATTGAATAACATTGGGGACAGGCTACAACCCTGTCTCACTCCCTTCCCAACTGCTGCTTCCCTTTCATGCCCCTCAACTCTTATAACTGCCATCTGGTTTCTGTACAAATTGTAAATAGCCTTTCGCTCCCTGTATTTTACCCCTGCCACCTTTAGAATTTGAAAGAGAGTATTCCAGTCAACAATGTCAAAAGCTTTCTCTAAGTCTACAAATGCTAGAAATGTAGGTTTCCCTTTCCTTAATCTATTTTCTAAGATAAGATACGGGACAGTATTGCCTCACGTGTTCCAACATTTCTGCGGAATCCAAACTGATCTTCGCCGAGGTCGGCTTCTACCAGTTTTTCCATTCATCTGTAAAAAATTCACATTATTATTTTGCAGCTGTGACTTATTAAACTGATAGTTCGGTAATTTTCACATCTGTCAACACCTGCTTTCTTTGGGATTGGAATTATTATATTCTTCTTCAAGTCTGAGGGAATTTCGCCTGTCTCATAGATATTGCTCACCAGATGGTAGAGTTTTGTCACGGCTGGCTCCCCCAAGGCTGTCAGTAGTTCCAATGGAATGTTGTCTACTCCTGGGGCCTTGTTTTGACTCAGGTCTTTCAGTGCTTTGTCAAACTCTTCACGCAGTATCGTATCTCGCATTTCATCTTCATCTACGTCCTCTTCCATTTCCATAATATTGTCCTCAAATACATCGCCCTTGTATAGATCCTCTATATACTCCTTCCACCTTTCTGCTTTCCCTTCTTTGCTTAGAACTGGGTTTCCATCTGAGCTCTTGATATTCATACAAGGGGCTCTCTTTTCTCCAAAGGTCTATTTAATTTTCCTGTAGGCAGTATGTATCTTACCCCTAGTGAGATATCCTCTACATCCTTACATTTGTCCTGTAGCCATCCCTGCTTAGCCATTTTGCACTTCCTGTCGATCTCATTATTGAGACGTTTGTATTCCCTTTTGCCTGCTTCATTTACTGTGTTTTTATATTTTCTCCTTTCATCAATTAAATTCAATATTTCTTCTGTTACCCAAGGATTTCTACTACCCCTCGTCTTTTTACCTACTTGATCCTCTGCTGCCTTCACTACTTCATCCCTCAGAGCTACCCATTCTTCTTCTACTGTATTTCTTTCCACCATTCCTGTCAATTGTTCCCTTATGCTCTCCCTGAAACTCTGTACAACCTCTGGTTTATTCAGTTAATCCAGGTCCCATCTCCTTAAATTCCCACCTTTTTGCAGTTTCTTCAGTTTTAATCTACAGTTCATAACCAATAGATTGTGGTCAGAGTCCACATCTGCCCCTGGAAATGTCTTACAATTTAAAACCTGGTTCCTAAATCTCTATCTTACCATTATATAATGTATCTGATACCTTCTAGTATCTCCAGGATTCTTCCACGTATACAACCTTCTTTTATAATTCTTGAACCAAGTGTTAGCTATGATAAAGTTATGCTCTGTGCAAAATTCTACCAGACGGCTTCCTCTTTCATTTCTCTCCCCCAATCCATATTCACCCACTATGTTTCCTTCTCTCCCTTTTCCTACTCTCGAATTCCAGTCACCCTTGACTATTAAATTTTCGTCTCCCTTCACTACCTAAATAATTTCTTTTATCTCATCATACATTTCATCAATTTCTTCATCATCTGCAGAACTAGTTGGCATATAAACTTGTGCTACTGTAGTAGGCATGGGCTTCGTGTCTATCTTGGCCATGATAATGCGTTCACTATGCTGTTGGTAGTAGCTTACCCACACTCCTTTTTTTTAAATTCATTATTAAACCTACTCCTGCATTACCCCTATTTGATTTTGTATTTATAACCCTGTATTCACCTGACCAAAAGTCTTGTTCCTCCTGCCACTGAATTTCACTAATTCCCACTATATCTAACTTCAACCTATCTATTTCCCTTTTTAAATTTTCTAATCTACCTGCCCGATTATGGGGTCTGACATTCCACGCTCCGATCCGTAGAACGCCAGTTTTCTTTCTCCTGATAACAACGTCCTCTTGAGTAGTCCCCGCCCATAGATCCAAATGGGGGACTATTTTACCTCTGGAATATTTTGCCCAAGAGGACACCGTCATCATTTAACCATACAGTAAACCTGCATGCCCTCGGGAAAAATTACAGCTGTAGTTTCCCCTTGCTTTCAGCCATTCGCAGTACCAGCACAGCAAGGCCGTTTTGGTTAGTGTTGCAAGGCCAGATCAGTCAATCATCCAGACTGTTGCCCTGCAACTACTGAAAAGGCTGCTGCCCCTCTTCAGGAACCACACATTTGTCTGGCCTTACAACAGATACCCCTCCGTTGTGGTTGCACCTACGGTACGGCCATCTGTATCGCTGAGTCATGCAAGCCTCCCCACCAACGGCAAGGTCCGCGGTTCATGGGGGTAGGCTCCCTAGCATAACATTCCTGATCTTCTTGTTTTCTTTTTATCTCTTACATGTGATGACAAATCACATGCGATCGAATTTATATCATGCGTGATCAGGTATATCTCAGTCACAATACTACCCCTTACCCGTAACACAATTCTTTTCACTCCTTAAGCTGTCAACATTATTCAACACTCCCTGTAACCATCTGCAACCTTTACCCGACACTTTCAACACTAACTTCCTTCCCCAGTGCCATCTCCCCTCCCCCCAACACAATGAACCCCTGCTCTATGTATTTGCATCAGTTCAGAAAATTGTCACTATCCCTAGCCAAAACCCTACCCCATATCCCATATCCTGTTTCTTAAATGCTGCCTAAGCTGTGGAATTCCCCCTAATGGCCTAACCATAAAAATCCCACCCCTCCTTCTACAATGACCTTCATCTTTTCAGATTCCACCAGACGCTTTCCCTCACAAACCTTGTACTACAAAAACATGTCTCCATGGCACAGACATCCCTGGACCACCTCCACTCCCTCTGCAAAATACTGTTACTATGTATTTTCCACTACCAACATCTCATCACCCAAACTGAAATTCTAACATCCCAACACCTTGAAGAACATTCCAAACACTATCTCCACAAGTTATCCAGCCTGCTGAAATTCTTCTCCCGTGTTGGGTCACCACTATCAAACCCCAACCCTACTCCCAGTGTTCCTCCTCGTCAACCCCTCACGGCTGTAGTCTCCCCTTGCTTTTGGCAGTTCAAAGTACCAGCACAGCAAGGCCATTTTGGTGATCTTACAAGGCCAGAACAGTCAATCATCCAGACTGTTGTCCCTGAAACTACTGAAAAGGCTGCTGCCCTTTTCCAGGAACCACATGTTTGTCTGGTCTCTCAACAGATACCCCTCTGTTGTGGTTGCACCTATGGTATTGCTATCTGTATCGCTAAGGCGTGCAAGCCACTCCACCAATCGCAAGGTCCATCTTCACACATAGCATTTGCAATCATGATTTCATCAACATAAAGTAGTATTAGGCTACTTTGTCTATCTGATCGAAGAACTATATCGTGCCATTATAAATACACCAGAACATACGTTGAGTCCAAAAGGTAAAACACAAAACTGATAACTTCTGCCAAGCTGTGCATTTCCTAGACACCATTGACAGTAAGATATGCTAATAGGAACAATGGAGATCTAGGCTAGTCAAATAGTGTACTGCATGAAATTATTGTAATTGCGTAACAGAAGCATCTGTGTCTAAAACTACTCTGGTGAGAATATTTTCCACTATAGCATGTACTGAGGCCTGCACTAAAACCTGCATTTGTTTGGTATGCAGAGGCTCATCCATAATCAACTCAACTCAAATTAGATTGAATTTGCTTTCATTCCAATTGATCTGTAGTGAGGAGGTCCTCCGGGATGTAGAACAAGTCAGGAAAACCACAGATCAATGTGACTGCCTTGATTGCTCCCATCCTCTTATATAATTATTATCGGAGGGCTTAATGAGATTTAAAAGGACTTCAGCATGGCTATCCAGTTGTGGGTTATTAGTCATATCAAGGATGTAATTTTACTAGCTAGTGTCAGGTGGTACATGGAGTAACTGATTATTATTTTTTATGTAATTTTTGTTCTCACATGGTTCTAGTTGGGATAATGTGAATTCCAGCAGATGGTCCACCCCCATTTCCCTGGTAACCAGGATGGAATCAATTATTATATTTTCTTTCATGTTTATTTAGTGTTTTCATGTGTGCTGGTCAGCACACTGTGTACCACACTCAGGTGACAAGGAAGATAACATCACACACATGAAAGTTATTAGGCTGGCTGGAATTGTAATTTTGCACTGCAACTTGGCCACGTCATTTTGGCGTAAAGACATTGAACTCAAGGTGGTGAATTAAAACTTTCTGCAAGTAGAACAGGAGAAAGTGACTCTGCAGTTGTCACTTCATATGATACACAATTTGGTAATGCTGTAGGTTGTTAGAATTTGTATTATTACCAAACATTGTATGCTCTGAAACTTGCGCATTTATTGTCTAATCAGAATTGTTGTCTTCCTTGCCATCAGATGTCTGTGAATCACTATCAGGGAGCATACTAATGTCATCCATACTGCTGCCTGGCTCACTCCATTCTTCATCTTTAGAATCTGAGGACACTGAAATTGTTCTTGTCTTGTGCACTTTTGGCTTTCTATGATTCTCTGCTTTAGTTTGCTTCTTGAGTTTCTTAGCAATCTCAGACTGTTCTTTCTTCAGTTTTCATGCTTCTGCTCTCTCAGCTTTTAGTCTTTCTCTTTGTAGCTTCATTTGTTCCTTTTTAGGATTATATTCCTGCCACTGGTTGGATGTCACAACACTTGAAAGTATTTCTCTTAATCTTCTTTTCCCTTGTTTTCCTGTATTCTGTGGCCAAAATAATGCATGTTTGAATGGGGAGGGGATTAGTTGGTCCCCTGATTTCTTATTATTATTTCCACTAGAAGCACACTGAGGAAAATCAGAATTTTTCATTGAATTCTTGGGTGAGACACACTGGTCTGTTACATTAGTCTCCTCTCTCTTTATTTTGGTTGTTGCATGCCAAGCTTTTCATGTCTTCCTGTTTTTTATTTTCGATTACTTCATTATTTTGTTTTTCATCTGGATGGACATTTCCCTCCTCCACTATTTCATTTTGATTTGCCACACAGTTGTTTGTGTCATCAACAGACTGGGAAAGGATAGAATTATGACAATCATTTTTAATTTCCTTCCAAAGCAATAACGAAGACTGATTATTGATATTTCCTTCCCACATATCACTTGAAGACTCAAAACATGAAAGTTTATCTTTCCCAATGTATGTTTCTAGAACCTCTAATCCAACTCTTAGGTTTAATTTTTCAGGAGTGGCAGTTGGCAGTTCTGTGAGTAGTGAGTATAACATCACCACTCACTGATGTAATTTTCGAGTAGTCTACAGGCTCTGGATTCCATGGAACAAGTCCAGTTCTCCTGAATCCATTCTGCAGGACAGGTGGTTTATGAACTCATCCAAAGTTTGTTCCAGTATGGGTGCAAAATGGATCTTCTTAAGCACTGGTTGATCCAAATGTTCCAATCTCCACTGATGTACCTTGTTTTTCCAACTTTCCTTTAACAAATGAAAGACAGCAACATGCATAGGTTGAAGAAGATGTGTAGAATTTGGAAGCAAAGCTACGAGTATTATCCCATGCTCATTACAAAACTAACTAGAGTGTAAGGTGAGATGTGACGCATGGCCATCAATAAACACAATGACTGGCAGTAATATTTTCTTTTCTAGAAGGTAAGAATGGAAAACATTCGTTATGAATTTAAAGAATAATGGACCTGTCATCCAACCTGTTTCAGATTTACCTATTCCCAAATGTTTTGGTACACTCTCTGCTAGTTCCTGTGGTAGTCTAATGTATTTAAACACTGTCCATGGAGGTGCTAAATCACCATTTTCATTTCCAGTCAACAGAACCGTTAGACATTCTTTCTCGTCACTATTCACTTGCTGATACACATTTTTTTCTCCTTTCAAGGCCAACACTTTGTTTCCTTTGGCATTCAGAAAGAAAGCAGTTTCATCTAAATTAAAAGCTCTTTCGGGACTTTGAAGAATTGACTTAAAATTGTTCTCTGTTAAATATTTATCTATCTCATCAAACCAGTTTCTTATAGCCTCCGGCTTTACTCCTGCCCTACTTGATGTCAGATTTTGTGACATTCTAATCCCAATATTGGGATGGCGCTTCAGAAAAGCACTGTACCAAGTTTTCCTTGGGCGGTTATAAAAAAAGGGATTTTTATGTTTCAGTTGTTCAATCAGGTGCCGCACACTGTCCAGAAGTTCGAGTTTTTTTATGGGGAGTCCGGCCTTAGCCATAGTACAAATCCAGTGTTCTAATAAATTCTCCTCTTCTTTGGTAAGAACTGTATGAGGACCCATGCAATTATTTCTAGGCATCTTCCCTCTGGCTTTGTACATTAAAGTAATTCGAGGAACCGAGAAACTTTTTGCTGCTGTAGAAACAGGCATTCCTTTAAGTACTGCATCGATGGCAAGCTGCAGTTGTTCCTCTGGATAACTGAGCATCTTCCCTTTTAATGGTGGCATTATAATGACCTAAATAATATAAAACATAATGTCAGAAATTCACAGTACTTGAATGCCAGTAGTTGACATGGTATGAGCTAGTGGTTGACATAGTGTGTCAACTACTGGATCTATACATGCAACGATAAATTTAACATAAACTCCACAGAGCTAAGCTTATGAGGATACAGCTAATGAAAAAGGTATTAAAAAGTTGTTGGACTCAGTAGTAGACAGATGTGTCAACTAGTAAAAATGAGGAACATATTAGCACCAGTACTTGACACCTGATCCCTGACCATACCATAACCTAAATTCACAAATATTTCAGAAATTTGCTTACTTTGTTTAATACTGGAACCATCTAAAAAACTATACACAAAAAATAATATTATCTTATGTTTGCTTTGCCACATCAAAAAACTTACCTCCTTATCGATTTCGAGAAGAAAATCAACAAAAGCAGAGAAACACAAACACACTGTTACAAACAGAAGCACCCACTTCAAGATGGCTGCTAGAAAAATATGATAGTTATCAAATTACACTGTAGATGGCACCACCATACATCAGTCACAACTCTCTCTCTGAATAAAGCGATTTTCTTGTTTTAAGAGCTTTTATTTGAAAGTGTCAACTGCTGGTGTTTGTCAACTACCAGTGCCTTTACCTTACGATCTGAGAGAGAGGAAAAAAAAAAAAAATCTAAAGGTAACGATATCCAACTCCAGGATGCTGGTAGAACAGTGTAAATCAGTACAGCCATTACTGATAAAACATTATAGTTTAAGTCATCTTGTGACTTACATTCACACAGCTTTACCGACAGTGCAAAAAATTTTAACAATAAAATATTGTTACTGAATGACAGACGAAAATTTCAATGCTTCACACTGCACGCAGCATGAGAAGCAAAAATTAGGCCATGTATTGCAGATTACTCTTACCTCGAAAAGTGATGCGTTGATATTTTCAAAATCTTTTCTGGAATTGATGAATTGAATTCTCTAGGTTTAGTGATAATTTTCCCTTCTTCTTATTGTTTATTTGTTTTTCCCTTTCTAAATGTAAATTCTTCATTGTTGTCATGAATATAAGAGTCATAAGACGGAAAGGACAATTATGATGACACAGAAGATGAAAATCAGCAGGCCTGTGTTGTAGGCCTATATGTAACACAATGCTGTGTGATTGTGGGGGAGTGAATAATCAGTCTTGTGCGTCAGAATTAACTTTGCAATAAAATGAGGCTTATAAATTGGCATCGGATTTCGTTACCATGCAAATGAGTGAAGATCAGTTCATTTTTTGGACCATGCTGTGAGCACTTAAGGTTCTGCCAATGGTGGCCGATCCATTGCATCATCGTATTAAGATGACCAGCAATGAATATTTGCAGGAAAACAACAATTATTAGATGAGGTGTGTGGTTTGAGGTTTTCGGGTGCTGAACAGCGTGTCATCAGTGCCCAATTATTAGATGAGGACAAGGAGGAAATTAAGTACTACAAATGAATAAAGTAAGATTAATATAATTCAATTTATTTAAACAATCATTAAGAAATCACCCATCTGTTTACTAACACAACTACGACAAGACAGAGTATGAAACAATAATGAGACACACTAGCATTTGTCTTAAAAATTAATTTGTATTGAAAATAAATCAGAATATATCTCTGAAATTGGGGAACTGTGATGATAATGATAAACTGTGGGATTACAAATTCCTACAGGAAACTTATTTGATTAAAGAATCATCAGTGTGGTGATGAACCAATCGTTGGAAGAAAGAAATCGGATGTCCATGGCCATAGTGAAAAGACAATTTGAAATTAAAGTGCACTTTTTTGGGAGTTCTAGTTAATTCTTCATTTTTCTGAAAGAGCGAGGGAAAAGTGAAGGATTACTGTAAGCAATAAAGAGCAATGCAAAATACGCATTCAAAAATGCAAAACAGTGATCATGTTACTGTTGAACATTTTCTTCAAGATTTTCTCCCCTTTCATTTAACTGAACTTTGCATTAAACTTGTTGTACTGCGTGTACAAATACAAATGTAAATATCCATTTAAAAGTTCATGTCATCGTTAAATGTCAAATCCATACAGTATAAATAAGAATCAAAAGTAACAGACCTACCTTTCCATTTTTAAGTTACTCCAGGAGGTACCTATTTAAAAAATTAAAGAATATTGGGGAAATGTTTAGATTAAAGTTCATTTCTTTGCACCCTTGTATATCTTGGTAAAATTTGATGCATAATATCGGTATATATGCACATAAGGGATTAGCCATATCAAGTGAAAATGAATTTATGCTTCGTAATTTCACTACAATTAATAATTTTATCATAGAGAATGCCAGATGTTTATTTGGGACACTTAAGTCACAATGTTAATTTTTTTAATAAACATAAAATAGTTTTGCACAGTGAGTTTACATGGAATCTGAGCCAATAAGTGTGTTAAGTTAGGTCATAAAGAGTCTGATGGAGACTTCCTATAGATTATACTTAAACCCCTGCCCCCTACCCTTGCGCACACACGATTCCCATAATTACAGGTGGTGTAAACACAAAATGTTTTTTATATTAGTGATTATTAATTTTATAATAACCAAAAAAACCTGAGACTTTTTTTTTCATTCGACTTGATAAGTTGCTGTATTGTTGAATGCCTTGGTTAAATGGTGAATTTTTAAAGGGAAAGGTGGGGTAGGCACTTTTTCAACACAATTTTTCATTTTCTTTTATCCTGTCACTTTCGTATTTCTCCTGAATTCAGTGATGTTATTTTTAACAAGTACTGGTGTAACAATTGTACATTTTTTACTTATTTAATGCAGTCTGAAATATTTGTCAAATACCTCATTTTCAAATTATAAATATTTTCTGACTTTGCCTTTCCAACATTAGCAGTTTAAAAAAATTAAAGACAGTACATAGTTGTAAGCTTAAGTTTCCAACTTTAGTTCAACATTTTCCATACTGGAGCATTGTTGGGTAACTAAGAATGACCACAATGTTTCTTCCAAGATTTTTATTTATTGCTTTAAGTAAGACAGTTATAAGTTCGACGATTGTTCTTGGCGCAGTCCTTTAATAGGCATGGCCCTGTTGGATGTGTTGCCTTCCTCTGACCTCTGAACTAACTTACCCATCCAGTTGGTAGGGGAGACCAACAGTTTAAAGTGGATTGAAAACCACGGCACAACTTGACATTTTCCACACCAACAAACATTGACAGAGGTGAAAGATGTGATATGTGACAGGTAAAAAATCCAAGGAATTGACTGGGTACTGAGCACATGACCTTTGAATTTGTAGAATGGCACTTCATCGCTGAATCATCAATCGTTATAAAACATTTACTTCCCACAAGAAACTTTACTCCTTCATTGAAGACAAATTTGTTTTTGAAGAGATTTTGTAGAGGATTCAATTTTATGTATGTCATTATATAGGGTGAGTCTAAAAGAACTTAACAACTCACTTACATATACAACTTTACTGAGATGACTAAGACATGGTTAAGGTGTCATCTTCTAGCGCAGTACTTCAAGTTTCATCCACTAGGAACAACAGAAAACTGAAAATCGTGTGGTTAATCTTCTGTCTGGTAGCAAGAGTTTCATTCACTTATTATTGCAGTGCTGAAATCCCACCACTAGAAAGGACAGAAGACTAAAAAATCAAAATTGCATTTATCACAGGACCCGAACATGCTCACTGTGTTGGATGGAAAAAAGTCAGCAACAAGGGTTCAATGTAAATTTCTCACTGAGTACCTTAAGGAAGATCCTAGTAGGCGTACAGTTTACTCCTATTATCAGAATTTCGTTCAAATTCTTGTAGCATTCATCATAATGAAACTCAAGGTCACCCATGAGTTTCTGATGATGTCATTGAGCAAGTGACAGTTTTATCTGCAGTCCCATGACATTGACATATTGTGAGAGCTCAGAACTCCTCAATTGCCTGATTTAAGTGTGTCAAGAAAAACATTGCACCTGAAATCATACAGAGTGGCATTGCAGACATGATTCCAGATTTACTGAATAAAGTGCGGCAAGAAATTGAGTTCAGATGGGGTGGGGGCATCTGCTGTATGTTCAGCCATAGTAAAAGTGTGGGATGAAACTTGCAATATTTTGCTACAAGATGAAACCTATACTACCCATGCAAGCCTGTTAAATAAAATTCTGCATGTAATTAAAGTTGAAAAGCCCTTTTAGAATCACCCTGTATAATAAGGCCATATCGGTCAATCGTACAGATTTATGCTCCTGCAAACATCGAAAAAGTAGCAGGCTCTCTTCATAAACTATGGGTTTGTCTGAAGTTTCTCCAGATACTCCTCCCATGTGGTCACACCTACTGTACGGCAGTCTGTACGATAGAGGCAAGCAAGCCAACCCACCTTGCCAAGTTCCACAGTCCATGAAGCACTTCGGAATACAACACTTACTGCTATGCTCCCATCTACCTATAGCTGTGTTAAAGTAGTTGAAATGTTTTGGACTTAACAGAACTCAAAATCTTCAATTGTGAGTATTTTTGAGAACTGCGCTGTACTGCTGTAGGAGATGATGTCCGAGCAACTGACCTTCGTATCTGGTAAGTATGAATAAACAGTGAGGTTACCAGCTCCCGAACAAATATTTAATAAATATGAATGGGGGTGAAATGACTAACAAGTTTATCATACAATGAGGAGTAAACCAACAAAATGACACTCTCTCACTCCCACCTCAATCATATTGGCGTACAAAATCACTCACACCCCATGTAAAACAATGGAAAAGGGGTGAAATGTGCTACAACTGGGATTAAAACATGAGTAAAATAATAAAGGAGCTAAAATAACAAGACAGGGAAATGTAATTAGCTGCCACCCGAAAAAAAAAGAACCAGTCACCCTGATAACATGTGAAGAACCTCTCCCTAAAATGTTAGGAAACAGGCTGGACATTTCACAAAACCTTAAAACTTTCACCACTTTCATTTCACCATCACTCAAAATGTGGGCAAATCTGCCACGGCTCTGTGGACTGAAAATATAATGCAGTCTAATAAAATATGGTGCACTGTGATCAGTATGCCACTACCATCACGCATTGGAAGGTCCTCTCACTAGAGCAAGAAGCCGTGCGTCATACGGCTATGGCCTCTGCAAAGGTGAGTAAGGATGACCTCACCCACCCTGCATGGATGAAATGATGTACACCATGGCCATATTCTGGGCTTTACTAGATGCAGCTTACTGTCTGTCACTTCCAGCCACTCCTCCTTATATTTATGCACAACTCTGTACCTCAACAGTGAAGTGATAGCATGCAGAGGGATGGAACTCTGAACTATCTGAAAATCTTGACATGCCTCCTTGTCTGCTACATCTGCCCTTCTGTTCCCTGCAATACCCATGTACCCTGGCACCCAGCAGCGCACTACCTTCCCCAGCCTTTGCAGTCAGAAGAAGGGGGAGGGGTCCTGGACATCTGTAACACATCTCATCTGCTCCAGTGCCTCCAAGATCACGCATCATTCTGTGTCGAATACAGTACACTAGTGAGGCAATCTTAACTTGAGGACACAACCAGGGAAAAGAACAGAGTAACCAACAGAGTGCCCTTGTTTAGAACCAATCATAAATACAGCTACAGAGTTGTGGTGCTCAGTTAAAATCTCATAAAACAATATATTAAAAAAATATATTTAAAAAATATGGAGAAGTGCAAACTCTCTTGTACTGCATTAAATCTAATGGGCGGTTGGCAAAGAGGTGTTTCACAGCTGGACAAGCAACAGTATGGTGTGCTGGGGGAAGTGGGAGCAGAGACAAATTTACACTTCTAATGCAACCATGAAGAGTTACTGCAGGATGGCAAGTGCAGTTCACCAGCCTCAGCACAGAGACTTGGTATAGGGCTGATCCCCTCAATCTGTAGGTAAACAGGCCTCATTGACCCGTACACTGAGCACCCATAGTTCAGTCGTGATTGGAAAAAAGGCTATATGAAACTGGAGGAGATGTGCCCTGCCCACTCCACAATATCTGTGGATAAGACATTTCAGGATATTTAGTGCCTTCTGGGCTTTTGCCTTTAGGTGTGGTAACCACAATAGGTTTGAGTAAAAAATGAGGCGCAGAGCCTTTAAAAGGGAGAATGGTGTCAAACATTCGCAATTCAGGTAAATTAAAAATATGACAAGAACAATTAAAATGAGCACACATGCACACGCACACACAAACAATCAGCAGAAAACTCAAAATCAGTCTTTGCAGCTCGCTCCTCCAGCCACTGCAATGCAAGTTCCAATCGACAATTCTCTGTCCCAAGACTGGAGGAGGAACAGAAGAGAATTTCAAAATCATCCACTATTACGGAGCACTGTATAGGATTCCTTAATGTTGATATGATACTGTTTATGATTATGGCAAAGAGGGCAACACTTTAAACACTGCCCTGAGGAACACCATTCTCCTGCTCAAAACAGTCCAACAGCACATCACCAACTCAGGAACTAAAAAAGCACTTAGAGAGGAAGGACTATATGAAGATTGGGAGGTGGTCACAGAAGCCCCATTGGTGGAGCTGCCCTAGAATACTGCACCTCAAAGTAGTATTGTACACCTTATTCATATCAAAGAACACACCTATACAGTGATGATTGCATAGGAAATCCTGCTGAGCAGCCTCCTCTGGCAGGGTCAAGCTGTCGACAGTAGACCAAAATCTCCTGAATTCACAGAGAGCTCCTAAGAAGTTGCCTGGTTTCTAACATCTGGACTAGATGATGGTTAACCATTCACTCCTGGATCTTTCCTACACAGTTCACACAGGCAATCCTCCAGTAGCTACCACGGCACATTAGGTCCTTCCTTGTTTGAAGCAAGGTATCAAAATGGTCTTTCTCCATGAGGTGGGAAAGTGGCTTGTCTGCCATATCAGATTAAAATATCCAAGGATGATTCCTTTTGACACTGCTGGCAAATGTCGGAGTATGCTGTACTTGATTTGACCATGACCTGGTGCACTATCACAATCTTCAGGCAGCACAGAACCCAGCTCCGACATGGGGAAAAGGCAATTGTAAGACTCAAAATTGTTGGATCTCAAATCCAACTTGTTCCTTGCCAGAGTGGTAAACACCAGATCCTAGCTGGCATGGCAGCAGTCGTTTTAAACTGCCCTGCCAATGTCTGAGTGGTCTCTGGGAATTGTTTGGAGACAGACTTGTTTCAGCACTACTACTATTGGTAATCAATTGTATTTACTGAAAATCCTCCCGATGGCTTTCCGTACTTGGGTAGAATGAGTGGAACAATTTATAGAATCCAAGGACACTTGCCATGATCCTTTGTTTCTCTCTGTAATTACATGCTGAGCCATGGCTCTTGCAACTCAAAGGGCTTCGAGGTTTTCTGCTGTTAGGTGACAAACTGCCACAGAACTGCACGCCTGAACCAGATTCCTGAATAGCACAGATCAGTCAACCGAGAGATAGGTTACCTCTGAAGAATATCTGAGGACTTCAGGACGGAGACGTCAGTGACAGCACTCACCCCTGGACACTGTCACGGCATCCAAAAACAGCCAGCTGGATGAAATGCATCCTATCAGCTCTGCTGACCATTCATTGTGGCTGTGTGCTTTCAGCAAAAGCTCCATCCAGTAGGTGAATATGGAATGGAAAGAGGTCACTGGAATGTAGCTAATTAGTGATTTCCCACTGAACAGAGTCCTCAAGAGCTCAAGAGCAGAGGAGAGGTTGATCACTGTGGATGACCCAGTAGCAGCACAGGAAAGAGTGGGAGCAACTGTGTTGAGGATTCACAGCTCTTGAGACATCACAAGACTGTCCAAAACCCAACCCCAGGACAAGTAGAGGTCGGGTCGCACAATACAACATAGGCACTGAAGTCTCCCAGTATGAGCAATGATGTTCTATATGATCTGTTATGGCCTCAGAGTCTATCGGATTTTGTGGAGGTAAATACAATGAGCAAACAGTGATCCTCTGGTACACATCAACTTCAACTGTAGTTGCTTGCACATCAGCAGCTTGGGAGAGAGCAGAGGAGTGGTGTGCATTATTGACAGAGCCACTCCTCCCGAGTCGCATCATCCTTGTGATGAAGACTATAGGCCTGTAGTACAGGGGCATCAGACACTTTAAAATACATTTTCTTTAAACACAAGTGCAAGGGGTGTTCCTGTGCAAGAATTTCAGTTCCTCCACTTGTTTCCCAAAGCCATTCATGTTCCACTGTAGCATGAGAACCATTTATCATGGGTGTAGCACTCTCACTGTCTTTCTGCTGTGGAGAGGAGCCTGTAGTGGATGGAGGCTGGGGCAAGATAAGTGCCCCAGGCCAACATCAGTGTCCATCAGCTCTAAAGACAGATCATGAAATACATCAGAGAGAGCTTTCCTGTCTCTGTCAGCAGCTGACCCTTTACCTATGATTTTTTTGCCTAGGGAGGGAAGGAAGATTGGGTTTAATGTCTCATCTACATCGAGGTATTTAGAGACATGGAGCCCAAGCTTGGATTGTGTCAAGGTTGGGTTAGGAAATTGGCTGTGCCCTTTCAAAGTAACCATCCAGGCATTTGCCTGGAGTGATTTAGGGAAATCACAGAAAACTAAATTTGGATGGCCAGATGTAGATTTGAGCTGTCGCCCACCCGAATGAGAGTCCAGTGGGCTGATTTGGTTTTTTGCTTAGGGAAGCTTTGGAACCATAACTGTGGAGGTGGTAGTGGTAGTAGTAGTGGTAGTGGCAGTACTGGACAGTCGACCAGACTAAACCTCTGGTGCAGGAAGCTCCACACTGTCAGCAACCATGGCCTTTTCTGATGTCCGGAAGCAGGTACAGGCATCAAAGTAACTGAAACAGGATAAAATGACAAATGCATGTCCTTGTGCTGAGATTAGTATCCATTCTTCTAGCAGCTTCAATCTTCTGAACTGGCTTTTTAAAAACAGAAGCACAGGAGGTAGTGAAGGTGGGGAGGGGGATGGGGGAGGAGAGGGGGGGGGGAGACACAACATGGCTTTAGATATCATTTTGGCCTCACCATATGGGATTCACTTCAGATTTAAGTTCTTATCATTTATTCTTCGAGATACATGCTGCAGTCCCCATTCTAGACAGGGTGATCCCCAGAGCTATTAACACACTTCAAAGGAGATGGACAGATTCCTCCATGGGTGGTATCACATTTGCCACAAGTGGCTTCTCCTTTACACTCAAGAGTAGTGAGTCCAAAGTGCTGGCATTTAAAATCACGCATTGGGACATGAATGTAAGGCCACACACTTAGGTGAAGGAAACTTGCCCTGACATGCTCTTGAAGTTCTGTGCTGTTAAAAGTATATTCGAGTCTGACTTAAGCAAATCGCCATCCTCCCTTTTTTTTATGTCAACAATGACTTCTTGGACTCAATCAGCTTTAAGTTCATATTTGGTAATGTCCACAAGATCCCTGCAAGTAATAATACATTTTCTGTAGTTTAAGATGTTATGGGGCTCAGTCGGCTTTCTGAAGGTTTGTCACTTGTTGGCAACTTGAAGTTTTGATCAACAGTGTCCCACTGCACAATCACTTGACTCACTAAGATGCTTGCAATGCCCTCTAAGCTTTTTTGAATGTAGAAAGGTAAAACTTTCTCCAAGCTGCCCTCTTTCCTGTTAACTATTAAAAGCACATTCAGATTACCAGCATGTGCCCTGTTACTAGAGACAAAGGTCCTGCAACAAATTCTAAATCAGAAGGACTGTCTGCACAAGTCATCTTGTTTGAATGGGTGTCGGTATTTACCAGCAACTGACCCATTCTGCTGGGAGGAGAAGGAAAAAATTTCAAGGGTTCCATCACAGTCCCACGAGCAGCTACGAAATCAAGGGCCACCTATACAGATCCCCACATGCCTAGGTAAGCCACATACAACTGGGATGCAGAAGGTTCCCCAGAGGTTGCCTGTTAATGACTATTTCACCTCAACAGTGACACATCTCATCAGTGTGCGGCACACCATGAGATGGTTGTTGTTGTTGTTGTTGTTGTTGTTGTGGTCTTCAGTCCTGAGACTGGTTTGATGCAGCTCTCCATACTACTCTATCCTGTGCAAGCTTCTTCATCTCCCAGTACCTACTGCAACCTACATCCTTCTGAATCTGCTTACTGTATTGATCTCTTGGTCTCCCTCTACGATTTTTACTCTCTACGCTGCCCTCCAATGCTAAATTTGTGATCCCTCGATGCCTCAGAACATGTCCTACCAACCGATCCCTTCTTCTAGTCAAGTTGTGCCACGAACTTCTCTTCTCCCCAATCCTATTCAATACTTCCTCATTAGTTACGTGATCTACCCACCTTATCTTCAGCATTCTTCTGTAGCACCACATTTCGAAAGCTTCTATTCTCTTCTTGTCCAAACTAGTTATCGTCCATGTCTCACTTCCATACATGGCTACACTCCATACAAATACTTTCAGAAACGACTTCCTGACACCTAAATCTATATTCGATGTTAACAAATTTCTCTTCTTGAGAAACGCTTTCCTTGCCATTGCCAGTCTACATTTTATATCCTCTCTACTTCGACCATCATCAGTTATTTTGCTCCCCAAATAGCAAAACTCCTTTACTACTTTAAGTGTCTCATTTCCTAATCTAATACCCTCAGCATCACCCGACTTAACTTGACTACATTCCATTATCCTCGTTTTGCTTTTGTTGATGTTCATCTTATATCCTCCTTTCAAGACACTGTCCATTCCGTTCAACTGCTCTTCCAAGTCCTTTGCTGTCTCTGACAGAATTACAATGTCATTGGCGAACCTCAAAGTTTTTACTCCTTCTCCATGAATTTTAATACCTACTCCGAATTTTTCTTTTGTTTCCTTTACTGCTTGCTCAATATACAGATTGAATAACATCGGGGAGAGGCTACAACCCTGTCTCACTCCTTTCCCAACCACTGCTTCCCTTTCATGCCCCTCGACTCTTACAACTGCCATCTGGAGATGGTGTGACTGTTTGTAAAACGTTTTTACCATCCTTGTAATCTGGGCAGTCAATCCAAGTGCCCTGTTTCCTGATGATGATGATGTTTGGTTTGTGGGGCGCTCAACTGCGTGGTTATCAGCGCCCGTACAATTACCCACTCTTTGCTCAGTCCAATTTCGCCACTTTCCTGGATGATGATGAAATGATGAGGACAACACAAACACCCAATCATCTCGAGGCAGGTGAAAATCCCTGACCCCGCCGGGAATCGAACCCGGGACCCCGTGCTCGGGAAGCGAGAACGCTACCGCGAGACCACGAGCGGCGGACGCCCTGTTTCCTGTGGCATGCACAACATTCCATTGCCACACTGTACAGTAATAGCTGGAGTATGCCCAGAACGTAAGGTGAACAGAGGATATGCAGCACCTACTAGTCCCAAGCTGAGAAACAATGGGGTAGCCAAGCCCATACCTAGCAGACGAATGCTGAGCTCTTAAGGTCTAAATGCCATTTGTATACAATAACTCACATCACACCAGGAGACAAGTATTACTAGTCACATCCATACAGGATGGAAAGATTGGCTGTGAGGCTTACCCATATGAATTTGATCTAACAGGGTGGTGGTAGGGTGTTCAAGATTCGAAAATCGAGGGACAGACTTCATAGGACATCAATCAAAGAAGGAATACTTCAACCCACATGTATTAAGAAAACTCTAGCAATTATGCCCACCAGACTATGTAATCCAGGCTAAATTGTTTGGGACATTTATTATCTAACTTTAAAACTGTTGTTTGAAGACCAAGAAATATAGGATTGACCTCTTGACATCTCTGCAGTTTCAATCAAATGTGACCCATTTTAGTAATTTATTGTAATTTCATGCTATTTTTTGAATGTATATGCACAAATATCTCAACCAGGGGAATAATTACTACATATAGTTTGCCATGGCTAAATTTGTATTATTAAAAAACTAAATAATAATAATAATAATAATAATAATAATAATAATGTGGTAGAGAGTTGCACGTTTGCAGTTAGAAGGTTTAGATCTTTTTAACCTAGAGGTCCTCATGCAAAATGTAATAAAACGCAGACAGTCCTCTTCAGTCATTGTCCATTATTTCTTGAAACAAACTCTGAACAGCAGTCCCAAGTGATTTTCTGTATCAGAGGGTTTGTTTTATTTAGCTTAACACCCACCCCCCCCCCTCCCCCTCCACCAAAATTGTAACTGGTTTCTTTGATACAGGAAGAGGCATCGACAAGTTTCTGCAAATGACACAAACAATTACACAGGCCAACAATGGAAAAACTTTTTTGCTGAAAATATCTTATTATTATGTTTTTTAGGGTGGGTAATCCAAATATGATACTTAAAAACGGTATCACCCACCATTTCTTCATATTTTACAATTAAATTTATTAAATTAAGTAATTTTTTAAATAATATAACAGCTTTTATATAGTTAAAATAATATAAAAAGGAGGTGTAATGATTGTATATGACATTGGTAGCACTGCTGAAAAACATTTGCTGGCAAAAAAAGGTCGATTCTATTTTTGTGTTAATGGATGGTGTATTGTTTACTGTTAACCGAACTTCACTTTCTGGTTTCCTGTCAATGTGCTCAGTACAATGTCTAATCGTGGTTGTAAAAACACTACTGACAGTTTTTGTTATACTTGTGGTGAATTTATGATTAAAAACACAAAGAAACATTACAGACTTTGTGAAAAAGGTTTAGCTATCATACTTTGGATCTAAACTTGGTGATCAAGATTAATCTTGGGTGCTGCATGCGGTATGTTATGCATGTGTTGAAGATCTGAGAAAATGGTCCAGAAAGGAGAAAAAAAGCCGTTAGATTTGCTGTTCCTATGATATGGAGGGAGCCAAGAAATCACTCAAATGAGTGCTACTTTTGCACTGTTGATATTAATGGTCGTAATTTGAAAAACAAGAAGGTAATAATCTACCCTAACCTTCCATCCGCCACCTGACCAGTAGGGCATGGTGTAAATTTGCTGGTTCCTGAACCACCAAATGATTTAAATTATATTCCAGCAGAAGTATTTTCTAATGTACAGTCTGATTTAGATGAACCAGTTGATGATAATTCCATTGTAATACAGAAAGCCTAGAGCCAAAATTGTTTACTCAGACCAGGCTTAATGATTTGGTTAGGGATCTGAGCTTAACAAAAGGAAAAGCTGAATTTCTTGGCTCTAGATCAAAAGAAAAGAACTTATTGACACTTGGAACCAGCATATAGATTTATAGAAAGAGAGGGCAGCAATTTTCCAAGCTTTTTCAACAAGGTGATTTAGTGTACTGCTCAGACATTCCCGGTCTGATGAATGAGTTTGGTATTAAATACAAAACGGAAGACTGAAGGCTGTTTATTGATTCATCCAAAACTAGTTTAAAGGCTGTTTTATTACACAATGGTAACATGTATGCATCTAAAAGAAGGTGTCTTTGTCAGACCTGACATTAGAAAATTGATGTTTGATGTTAACTTTGAATCCACAATGACCTTAAATGAGAAAGAAGCATGGGTGTCATTCAAGCAAGTCATTACAAAGTTCTTAGGACATGAAAAAGACCCACAATATGTTTCTATTATAACTACAATGTTAAAGAAGTTAAAACTTTTAGGATGTTTAATGAACCTGAAAGTTCACTTTTTGAACAGTCACCTTGATTACTTCCCGGACAATATGGGAGATGTTAGTGAGGAGCAAGGAGAGCGTTTTCACCTGGGCATTAAAGTGATGGAAAAATGCTACCAAGGCCAATGGAACATCAATGTGATGGGGGACTACTGTTGGTAACTTCACCCAGAAGTTCATCAAGCGACTCTTCGTAGAAAAAGCTACAAATGTAGCTTCAAAGAAAAAAGAGAAAGAAAATACAAACCAATTCCAGCTGACATGTGAAACCTCTATTAACACATATGATTGTTTTACGTGGCTTACTGTAAATACAAACCATGTTTCTGTTGTAACAAAGCGTTTCATTAATTTCCGCACTTAACAGTATAGCATAGGATTTTTATACTATATAACAAAAAGAATATTGCTCAAAAACTATGGGTGATACAAAAAAACTAAGGCTAGATTTGCATTCAGCTCATAAAAATCAATAACAAATCAGCTATCAAAGTAAAAAAGTTTCTTTTTAATTTTTCGTTGGCCTGTGTTATCTGAATTCGATCTCAATTGTATGTTGTGAAGAAGGAATTAACTGACTCAAGGTGCACACTATTAATTCAACATCTTTGGTAGGTCACCAATTTGCAACATGTTATACTTCTCTTTTCTCAGAACCTGTGCACAACATTTCCAGCTGCATAAAAGGGCATGTCTTTAGTAAACTGCTCATTCAGAGTCAATAGACTTTTGTTTAACTTTCTGCAGTGCAAGACCACTGTTTGCGGTCAACAGGGAGTTGCTCTTTAATATGACACTGGAAATAGTGCCTTGGTAATGCTAGTAGTCTCCTAAATTTTCTGCTGTTATCAGACCTCGTACAAAGACTCTTTTGGACTCTTAGGGTTTTGGCAACACAGCGTACTGATGCATATGAGATAGTCACAAAGTTTCAATCATCACCTCAAAAATTGTTACTTGATTAATTTTTTGTTCGTTTGCTGATACACGTCTGCAGTCCCAGTACACACCGAAATCTGAATGAATATTCAAGTGATAATATAGAGATTGTTTTCATTAAGTACCATGTTTGCAATGTGATTATGTATTGTTCATCTTTGTTTTCTTTTTTTTCCAGTTAAGCAGTTATAAATGAAAAAATTTGAAACAGACACGATAACTTTGTATAATTCTAGAGACAATTATCATTTAATATGTCTTTCTGATGATCACCTAAATTGTGCTCACATTATGTGCAGCCAAAGCAGATGTTTTGCATGTCACAGTAGATCCCTGGGCTAAACTTCAGTATTAGTCCAGACATCATATCTGTCACAATGAAATTTATCGAATGCAATTCTGTCACTGGATCTGCCATATTATGTAATCAGTTATCATCATTAGTTGGCAAATGTTATGCCATATTTTGCATATATTCATAAAATATCAACATCCAGTTTATGGGATGGCAAGTTTTACCATCTTTAGCAGTACATAAATTCCTTGTCTACATTTTAGTATCATAGACATGTAAGTCCATGTCTTAATTGGTTCCAGACATCAGCTAAGTTTTAATCATCACTGGAAAATGCAATAAGATTAAGCCAACCTAAAAAATAATTTGTCATATTGACTGGATAAATAGTAAACACTCCCCCCCCCCCTCCCAATAGGTCCTCTGCATGTCTGGGACACTTGGATATGTTACGTGTGCAAACATTCAGTGGCAGCTGAACACACTGAACAAACAATTACTAATTGAAGTGCCTCTTAAAGAGGTGTCAACAAAGAATGCCAGTGAAGAAAATCTGATTCTGTTTGAGAAATTTATTTACAAAAATAATATGCTGCTTTTTAAATTTTATCTATCACAAACAACTATATATATATATAAAGAAAGATGATGAGACTTACCAAACAAAAGCGCTGGCAGGTCGATAGACACACAAACAAACACAAACATACACACAAAATTCTAGCTTTCGCAACCAACGGTTGCCTCGTCAGGAAAGGAAGGAAGGAGAGGGAAAGACAAAAGGATTTGGGTTTTAAGGGAGAGGGTAAGGAGTCATTCCAGTCCCGGGAGCGGAAAGACTTACCTTAGGGGGAAAAAAGGACGGGTATACACTCGCGCACACACACACATATCCATCCGCATATGTGGAATGTTTCCCTCTATTATATTCATATCATTAATTTGAACCCAAAGTGGAATGTTTCCCTCTTTTTAGATATATTTTTCCCACGTGGAATGTTTCCCTCTATTATATTCATATCATTAATTTGAACCCAACATACGCGGATGGATATATGTGTGTGAGTGTATACCTGTCCTTTTTTCCCCCTAAGGTAAGTCTTTCCGCTCCCGGGATAGGAATGACTCCTTACCCTCTCCCTTAAAACCCAAATCCTTTTGTCTTTCCCTCTCCTTCCTTCCTTTCCTGACGAGGCAACCGTTGGTTGCGAAAGCTAGAATTTTGTGTGTATGTTTGTGTGTTTATCGACCTGCCAGCGCTTTTGTTTGGCAAGTCTCATCATCTTTCTTTTTAGATATATTTTTCCCACGTGGAATGTTTCCCTCTATTATATATATAGTTATAATAGAAGGAAACATTCCACGAAGGAAAAATATACCTAAAAACAAAGATGATGTGACTTACCAAATGAAAGTGCTGGCAGGTCGACAGACACACATACGAACACAAACATACACACAAAATTCAAGCTTTCGCAACAAACTGTTGCCTCATCAGGAAAGAGGGAAGGAGAGGGAAAGACGAAAGGATGTGGGTTTTAAGGGAGAGGGTAAGGAGTCATTCCAGTCCCGGGAGCGGAAAGACTTACCTTAGGGGGAAAAAAGGACGGGTACACACTCGCGCACACACACACACATCCGTCCACACATATACAGACACAAGCAGACATATTTAAAGACAAATATTATATATATATAAGGGAGAGGGTAAGGAGTCATTCCAATCCCAGGAGCGGAAAGACTTACCTTAGGGGGAAAAAAGGACAGGTATACACTTGCACACACACCCTAAGGTAAGTCTTTCCGCTCCCGGGATTGGAATGACTCCTTACCCTCTCCCTTAAAACCCACATCCTTTCGTCTTTCCCTCTCCTTCCCTCTTTCCTGATGAAGCAACCGTTGGTTGCGAAAGCTTGAATTTTGTGTGTATGCTTGTGTTTGTTTGTGTTCTATTGACCTGCCAGCGCTTTCGTTTGGTAAGCCACATCATCTTTGTTTGTATATATATATATATATAGGGAAGCATTCCACGTGGGAAAAATATATCTAAAAAGAAAGATGATGAGACTTACCAAACAAAAGCGCTGGCAGGTCGATAGACACACAAACAAACACAAACATACGCACAAAATTCAAGCTTTCGCAACAAACGGTTGCTTCATCAGGAAAGAGGGAAGGAGAGGGAAAGACGAAAGGATGTGGGTTTTAAGGGAGAGGGTAAGGAGTCATTCCAATCCCAGGAGCGGAAAGACTTACCTTAGGGGGAAAAAAGGACAAGTATACACACACACACACACACACACACACACACACATCCGCATATACACAGACACAAGCAGACATTGTGTCTGGGCAGAGATGTCAGTCGAGGCGGAAGTAAAGAGGCAAAGATGTTGAAAGACAGCTGAGGTATGAGTGGCGGCAACTTGAAATTAGTGGAGGTTGAGGCCTGGCAGATAACGAGAAGAGAGGACATACTGAAGGGCAAGTTCCCATCTCCGGAGTTCTGACAGGTTGGTGTTAGTGGGAAGTATCCAGATAACCCGGACGGTGTAACACTGTGCCAATGTCTGCTTGTGTATATGCGGATGGATATGTGTGTGTGTGCGCGCGCGCGAGTGTATACCTGTCCTTTTTTCCCCCTAAGGTAAGTCTTTCCGCTCCCGGGATTGGAATGACTCCTTACCCTCTCCCTTAAAACCCACATCCTTTCATCTTTCCCTCTCCTTCCCTCTTTCCTGATGAAGCAACTGTTTGTTGCGAAAGCTTGAATTTTGTGTGTGTTTGTGTTTGTTTGTGTGTCTATCGACCTGCCAGCGCTTTTGTTTGGTAAGTCTCAAAATCTTTGTAGGGAAACATTCCACGTGGGAAAAATATATCTAAAAACAAAGATGATGTGACTTACCAAACGAAAGCGCTGGCCGGTCGATAGACACAGAAACAAACACAAACATACACACAAAATTCAAGCTTTCGCAACCAACGGTTGCTTCATCAGGAAAGAGGGAAGAAGAGGGAAAGACTAAAGGATGTGGGTTTTAAGGGAGAGGGTAAGGAGTCATTCCAGTCCCAGGAGTGGAAACACTTACCTTAGGGGGAAAAAAGGACAGGTATACACTTGCACACACACCCTAAGGTAAGTCTTTCCGCTCCCGGGATTGGAATGACTCCTTACCCTCTCCCTTAAAACCCACATCCTTTCGTCTTTCCCTCTCCTTCCCTCTTTCCTGATGAAGCAACCGTTGGTTGCGAAAGCTTGAATTTTGTGTGTATGCTTGTGTTTGTTTGTGTGTCTATCGACCTGCCAGCGCTTTCGTTTGGTAAGCCACATCATCTTTGTTTATATATGAGAGAGAGAGAGAGAGAGAGAGAGAGAGGAGAAATCTTCTATGAGGGGTATTCAAATATAAACCCATCTGAGAAACACTTGAATAGGGTCACAAGGATGTTAGAAAATTATTTTTGCATACAAGGACAGAATGCAAAAAGAGAAACAATTACTTGGAAAATATGTTTATTGGGTCCATTGTTCATCTTGCATGATGTGTCACTACTGGATAGCAAAGACTGAAAAATATTTATCTTATTTTACAATAATTTACACCAGTCATTCACATAATTTACGTTTCATAGGCGCTCTTTCTTTTACACAGTTTCCTAGCGCTAAGACATAACTATAGCTGCACTCAGTTGTCAGCACACACTGCCTTTATTTTATTACTATGCACCACTATGGTACATACCTTGATGAAAATAAAGATAACCAACTCTGAAACGTTACAGCCAAAAACTGAAGCTAACCTCAGCAGTAATTAATGACGAATATTGCTACTGCCATAAGCACAAGTGAATTTTTCTGAGCGAAACGCAGTGAATCTTGTGCTTTTAAGTATTACCCACTCCCAATTCAACAACATAAATTTGGAAATATGATCAACTTATTTATGTGCCTACTATAGCTCAACACTGCATTATACAGGGAGTGGCCTTTTTTTTTGTTTCTTTTGTTAAGATTTCATGGTACCCCTCTCCTTCAGGATTTTAAACTATCACATTCCTTTGCTTTATTTCTATCTTTGTGAGAAACTTCTATGTAGACATTCTACACACCAAGCAAAAAATATTTCATGATTGTCCTTCTCCAGCATATATAGTGAAGTAATTTAGTGTATACTGTAATCTACATTCAAACTGGAAAGTTAAGTTGTCTTGAGGATAATCAGAACATCATAATTTTTAAAAAAAATTGATAAGAATAGATTTAAGACATGAAAAATAGTTGTAAAAGTTTAATAATAGTACAAATAACACTTAAAAGCATACCATAAAAACAATGGAGGCCACAAATGTCTTGCATAACTAACACAGTCAACAGTACAAAGTCATATACAATTAGACACCAATCAGTTACAAAAGAATGATCACACTATTTATGACACTCAAGAATGAGCAGAAAAATGACTATTTTGATGTAGTTAAGTCGTGAATCTTTAGTGGCACGACCTCTGAGAAATAAATAAATTATTTTGAGTAACTGGATGGCTGCTTCGATTTTTCCACACACTTTGCAGAGGTGGGAAAGTATTTCTGGAATGATGCAATGTTTTCTGCAAAGCAGTTGAGTGAAGTAATTCAATGGCCCATCTTATTAACCCCCAAAAGAAACTACAAAATGCCACAGCAATTATTCAAATTATTCTAACAATAATTACTTCTCCTCTTTCAATAAATACAACATTCAACATTACAACAAGTCATAAACAAAACAACAGAATTATAACATCTGAACAGATCACTGTCTAGCCCTTACAATCTCACAGAAGCATCAGAACACCACCATCAAAATATGTTTTCAGAATACAATGTTTCACACATGATTCAACAACTTGATAATTATGTTTAACACTTCAGTAACCAAGGCACCTGACAAGAACAATCACTCATTAATTAGTTATATTAACTCATTGCTCGCTGTTAATTTAATGATGTTATCATGTATGTATTAGTGTAAAAGTCTGATGTTGGTTATATGCCTTTATAATTTAAAAGTTGCATTTAAAACAGGCAGCTGCGGTTCTGTTAATAGGAACCAGCCATACTATTATATGACTTGTATTTCATCTGTTTTATGTTTTAAGTCCATTAACTGGACAGATCATTTCACTTCAGATATAAAGATATGCGGGTCATTTCACGAGTTGTTGTGATGTAGTTTACTCTTGTGATAAAACTGCAGCTGAGAAAATTCACTAAATATGGCACACAAGTCTGCTGTAATGGTCTTCAAAAGATAAGGGGGTAGTTATTAAGTTATTTGTAAATGTAAGTAGTTTTATTACACACACAATAAGAATTCAGAAGTATATCATAGAGGTATACTTCAAATTAGTCCCCAGATTTACCAGTAATGGGTGTTTAACAACACAAGCTGACTGTTACATCAATCACTGACTGACAGGTTAATTAATAATGACCAAATAAGCCAGAATCTCTCTAGCTCCAACCAGATGATATGTCTTACCAGTGTTCTGCCATGGAGAAGTAATATTCTTACTGTTAAATTTCAATAAATTCCTTCCTCCTCAGAGAAAGACCAGGAACACTTTCTAACACACTCCTAGCTGCCAGTTCACAAACACATGGTATTCATTTGTGTGTGGCATACACATGACCAGATGTGTTTCCAAACCTTAAGAGTTACCACATGTTCCGAATACACAGCATTGTTGCCACTTACAAGGAGGCAACAACAAAGTATCCCATAAGGATAGGTCAGTATTCTGGGAGCTGATAAAAATGGTAATTTGAAGCAAAAATATCCTTATAGGCATATGCTCTGAATCAGATTAGTCCTCAGAAAACACTTATCATTATGCAATTGTTTTATTTTTTTATTTGTGTTTGTTGTAATTGATTATTTTTCAGGTTACAGGTTTTCTACTGTTCAAGCTAAGTTTTTATGGAATCCACTGTGGCTTTCATTGCATTTTGTGCAATGCATCTCTGTACTGAGATAAGAGTACAGTCATGTCTGTGATGCAACGTATCAGTTTATCTCCTATATATCATTTCCTTTGTGGATTTAAACGTTCACCTGATCCCATAAAGAGAAAAATAAGTAGGAGATCCAGGTGGCAGGTAATGGTAATGCCACAACCAATGCACCAGTTAGGGAAAGTACTGCTGAGGAGTCCTGCCCCCCCCCCCCCCTCTCCCGCAACCCACACTTGGGTAAAATGCTAGAAGTATGAGTCATTCTTTGTACGCGTAAATACACACTGTGTTTTCACATTTTTAGTGACCACCTACGCAGTGAAATGGTGACCTGTTACATTTGCATTCATACAGTAGTTGTGCAAAAAAGTAAATAAATAAATAAAGGTTGATATCCATGTCCATACTCTGCAAACCAATGTGAAATGTGTGGCTCAGCTACAAACTCACCATGGTAGCAAATATATTTGGAGCACAGATGTTTGAAGAAAGAGGATATACAAAACAAAAAATGCACTTTACTGAGGGCAGGGGGGTGCACATGAAATCCTGAAAACCATTTAGAATATTTGTATTCATAACACAATCTTCCTGCTTCAAATGATCATTTGCCACTGCCCAAAATAATGACTTACCATTCTGCATGCATAGATAATAGGATGTGACTACTTGTATCATAAACACAAGAAGAGTGTTGCTCTGTAGAAGTTTGTCAAGCTAGAGACAACAAATATTGGAGGAAACGGCTGAAGTCCACCACTTCGGTAAGAATTTTGCAGTAAGTGTAAGCTGAAAGCATTGCAATGTGTTCAGTACCAAGAAACAAAATAACAGATTCATTTCCACATCCATGATGCATACTGTTAATTTCTCTAATTGGTCTTTTGTAATTCCAACCTAGTTATAATTGTTCATCTGTGTGACTGACATGTTTATTTTTTGTTGATATTGATCAAGATTAATGCAGTGAAAACCATTGTCACCAATATTCAGATAACAATGCCTGTGAGAGTTTCTGTTGTAATCTTATGTGATTAAAGATTTAGCTTCCGTCTTACATGCATTCGGTACTGTTAGTGGTTGTTGTTGTTTGTGTATTTGTTTCACGTAATTTTTCTGATAGCTCAGTCTCTCAGGGGCATATCCTAGAAATAAAAATTTAGAACTTTCTCTATGAATTGCATGGTCATGGTGTCTGTCTGCTGACAACATACTCATTAATTATTTCAATCTGTCGTATGTTTCTACCTCTTATTGGAGTCAGCTTCCACTGCAAATTACAGACTGATACAAGTACCTGACAATATTCTTGGCAACAAACAGAATGCAAATATCATACAGGCTACAATACTTTGTTTTTCAAATACCATTCAGTACTTGAGATATAGAATAAATACATTATAAAAATAATACAATACTCAGCAACTCGTTGCAGCTGCCAACAATATTTCAGTCACAACAAGAACAGCCTTCTTTGACAATCCAAAGAAGTACTATTACCTCTAATCCTACAGGGTGTATAGCACACACTGCTATAGGCTCCTCAGTGTTTCCCTGTGGTGTACATTAAACACTATATTCACAGCGCACAAATTTTGTTCAACAAAATAAATGTATACTACGAATCAGATTTAAGCTTCTTGAGAAGTGAGATAATTTGCTTAGATGCTATATTGGACTCGTAGAGTGACAGCAAGTGGTCCGGGAGAGCCGTATATTTGCGAGCCTCCAGGTCGATGCAGAGAAGTATGTACCAGGCACTGCTGTTTTCTAGTGGGGGCTGTCCCATCAGCAGTTCCCGTGCGCGGATCATTAGCTGAGCTATATCGTCTGATGCATGTAGCTGCAGTTTCTCTCCATTCATCACCATCTGCAATCAGAGCAGCACTCACATTATTCACAGAATATCTTAAGACTTGTCTTCAAGCTGAACTGGGGGAGGATACATTTGAGTTCATTTGAGTTCTGGAAAAATGCAGGAACATGTGAAACAGTGCTGATAATACAACTTAAATTTAGGTGAAAAAAAGCATGGCAATGTTTACTGGAACTTGCACTCCGGAATTTTGAAGATAGTAGGGATAAAATACAGGGAGCAAAAGGTTAGCTATAATTTGTATAGGAACCAGACTGCATTCAGAAGAGTCAACGGAAACAATACGTCAGTTAGGAGTGAAACAACACTCCCACTAAACCCCCGATGTTATTCAATCTACACACTGAGCAAGTAGTAAAGGGAATTGGAAAAATTTGCAAACAAAAATAAAATTCGACAGGGAAGAAATAAAAACTTTGAGGTTTGATGAGAATTTTATAATTCTGTCAGATGGCAAAGGACTTGCAATCAGCTGACTGGAAAAGATAGTGTTTTGAAAAGAGGTTATAAGATAAATATCAACAAATGTATAATAAGTATACCAGAATTTAGCTGAATTGATCAGATGATGCCGAGGGAATTAGATTAGGAAGTGAGTCACTAAAAGTAGCAGAAGAGTTTTGTTATTTGAGCAACAAAATAACTGGTGATGGCACAAGTACACAGGGTAGCAAAGAAAGCTCTTTTGAAAATGTGAAATTTGCTATCATAAATATAAATTAAAGTGTTAGGAAATGTTTTCTGAAAGCATTTGTCTAGAAAACAGCCTCAAATAGAAGCAAAACGTGAACAATAAACAATACAGAGCACTACCTCTACCCCTGTTCTTGTTGTACACCTCAGTCTCCACAAGTATGAAGCCTTCACGTGTCACGCCAAACCTGGCAAACTGCACCATCAGGCAATCCTGACTGATGTGTATGATCAGTGTCTTACAAGGCACTCATTTGAAAATAATACAATTCCCAAAATCAGCAGATACCACACTGCAATAAAGACTTTATACTCAGAAGTGAACAACAACTTATTCTAAATAATTTATTATGGCTGCAAAACTATACACAAAGGAAATGTTTGGAAAATACTGCAATGAAACAGCAGCCTCTGCATATTAAATCAGTCTCCAACAATGGAACATTGAGGATGGATTGTAACAATATTATGAGAAGGAAAGTAGCTACTCACCAAATAGCAGAGATGCTGAGTTGCAGATAGGCACAATAAAAGAACTCACACACACACACACACACACACACACACACACACACACACACACACACTGCAGCAACTGAAAACCACACTGGTTGCCTGAGACTACAGGTGTGTGTGGGGGGGGGGGGGGAGGGGGGGGGGCTCATGTATATCTATTGTTGACAAAGGCCCATGGCTGAAAGCTTTAGTTTAATTGTGAGAGTCATTTTGTTGTGTGTATCTGTGACTCAGAATCTCTGCTATGGTAAGTAGCAACTTTCCTTCTCAAAATACTGTTAATGCATTCTCCTATATTTTAGAAGTTAATGGCATCTGTTAAATTATAATGTTATTTCCAGTTTGATGATGTGAACTTTTAAGGATTCCTTAGCTTAGCAAGTTAGCAGTTTACAGTCGGTGGCTGTTCTGCTTTGAATTGGTAAATTTTTTGGGGGAAGAGAGGAATGTGAAGATGAGAGGAATGTGAAGATGACAGGAACAGGAGCTGACTGAGGGAATAGCATTTACAGCTTTAGGAAGGAGAAAGAACAATAAGCATAATATTTAGTGCCATTTTTTGTTGTTTAATTGTGCTCTTCTGAAGACTACCTGAGGAGTCATTTAAAGCAACAACAATGCTTTCAACAAACTTTTCGCAGATGCGTTCTTTCAGAAAACCGTTCTCAGATGCCTCCCTTCAGAAAATTGTTTTCTTTAGATTTTCAGGATGACATATGCACTTAAGTCTGTCTTCCACTGTCACATCTACTGCTTCCTCACGTACATTCTGCACATCTTATTTCTGCATATGCAATTTCTTGTTAACATTTCTTTCACTAAGGCTCACATATTTTCTATCATGTTGTAATGAAAGTGGTAGCTGCTACCATATTTAATCTTTAAATCAGAATGCTTCTTCCATCACTGCATTTTCTGTATAAGATTTTGGAATTCTCCACTGTAGTACCAGCCCTCTTTGAAAGTGATCTTGTCGTTTTAAGACGTCTGCTAACTTCTGATTTTTAAGATATTTGCCACAGTCATGAAATTCCAATAAAGTACAATGATCAGTGTATTTCTGGAAATCGTCCAAATCAGTGACAGTCCTCCGTCAACTAATATCCTTTTATGAAGATTGAAAATTAATTTTGCTGATGAATGGATAGTGGCATTAATGCCACATCCCTTCCCACATTTATTCCATTTTTTTTTTCTTTCTTTTGTTGCTATGTTTTAATGCACACATAGAAAGATTTTTTTAAGGGGGTTCGCTAATAGATAGGGTCACAAAACAGACTCATCAAAGGATGTGCCAGATAATCACATAGATTGAGAATGGCAGGGCGAATAAGAGCTATATCATACTGGAGCAGAGAGAGTGGAGATTAACCTACCAGGGTGGGCGCCGAGAAATGTTAATTTACTGTTCCAACTAGGCTGATGCATTACTTGCACTGAGAACTTGTTAATAATGATTTCAGTATCACCCATTTCATCAGAAAACGATCACTACAAATTTTAGTTACTGTCAGTGCTTATTGATTGGAAGGATAGACCAATCACAAGTCCACCCTGAGAACGCAGGTGCCAAACTGCTAAGATAGCTCACTAGCAGTCTACGATCAGTTTCCGAGGAGGTAATACATGAAACTGCATATGAAATCTGATCTCACGTAAAGGCGGAACATTTTGTTGAGAAATTGCCTCGGATGAAGTGCTTGTGCAATGTTGTGTTAATTCAAGGCAGTCTATGATTACTTTTCAAGGTGGCAACATGAGAACTGGTGTGTGAGGTGCAACTCCACATCCAGCAGAAGTAGCTGTTGTGGTTGCCTCAGAAAACATATTTATGGATCTCATGCTAATTCAACAATCATGTACAGCATTTTTGTGATTTTTGTAGTGCTCAGGAACTACAGATTAATGACTGGGAATCTGGCACAAAACTGCTACGGTCATTAGTGCCCAGTCTGTGACTTAGGAAAAGACAGAAATGGGAACGAAACACAAAAAATTGGAGAAAATAAAAATACAAGGAAAGCTTAAAAAACCACTATAGAAGGGGGTTGTTGTCCCCAAAAAGAGCTTCAAATGACTGACGTCATCTCACTGGCACTAATAAACTCGAGAACATGATTGGCTGAGTGCGTGTCATCTGCTAAAATGGAAGATATATCAGGCAACAGCTGGAGACAGACGCGTAATGGAGTAAAATAGGGGCACTCAAGTAAAAGGTGTCTTACTGTCCACAGCTGAGAGCAGTCGTGGCAGAGTGGGGGAGGATCGCCACATAAAAGATGTCGATGGCTAAAACAACAGTGCCCTATCCGGAGTCTAGTTAAAATTACCTCCTCCCGGCGACGCGGTCGGGAGGAAGAGGTCCAAGCACAGGGAAGAGCTTTCACATCCCGCTATTTATTATTGGGAAGTGTCGACCAATGTGCGTGCCATAAAAGAGTAGCACGACGACATAAAACACTCCGTAGATTGGCGAAGGGAATCGTGCGAATAGCTGGCCGAAGAAGAGAGACTGCAGCCTTGGCCGCTATATCGGCTGCCTCATTTCCACAGATACCAATGTGTCCTGGGATCCAGAGGAACGCCACAGAGACACCCCCCAATTGGAGCAAGTGGAGGCAGTCCTGAATCCGATGGACCAGAGGGTGGACAGGGTACAGAGCTTGGAGACTAAGGAGGGAGCTGAGAGAATGTGAACAGAGAACATACTGTATCCGCTGACGGCGGCGGGTGTTTTGGACAGCCTGGAGAACAGCGTAAAGCTCCGCAGTATAAACCAAACACTGGTCGGGAAGCCGAAATAGAGTTGGGGTGTCATCAACAATATAGGCACTCCCTACACCTAACGATGTTTTCGAGCCATCAGTGTAAATAAATGTGGCTTCCTTCATTTGTGCACATAGAGCAGCAAATGCCCGACAATAAACAAGTGAAGGGGTACCATCCTTGGGAAATTGACAGGTCACGGAGCAGGCAGGTCCGGGAACAGAGCCAAGGCGGTGCTGTACCCCAAGTTGTCAAGAAGGTTTTGGGAAAGCAGAAGGAAAGAGAATGGAGCAGTTGACGGAAGTGGACTCCCGGTGGTAGTAGGGAGGAAGGGCAGCCTACATACCCTACATCCAAGGAGGCGTCGAAAAAAATGTCATGGACCGGATTAGCAGGCATGGAAGACAGATGGCTAGCATAACGACTGAGAAGGACTGCTCGCTGATTGGACAGCGGAGGTTCAGCAGTCTCAGCATAAAGGCTTTCCACAGGGATGGTGTAAAAAGCTCCAGACACTAAACGTAATCCACGGTGGTGGATAGAGTCGAGACGCCGAAGAATAGACGGCCGAGCAGAGGAGTAAACTATGCTTCCATAGTCCAATTTCGAGCGCACTAAGGCACGATAGAGGCGGAGAAGGACCACTCAGTCCGCTCCCCAGGAGGTACCATTCAGTACACGGAGGGTGTTGAGGGAGCGCAGACAGCGAGCCGAAAGATAGGAAACGTGGGAGGACCAGCACAGTTTTCTGTCAAACATAAGACCCAAGAATTTAGTAACGTCTGAAAACGGAAGGTTGACAGGTCCTAAATGTAAGGAAAGTGGAAGAAACTCCTTACGACGCCAAAAATTTACACACATGGTCTTACCGGAAGAAAAGCGAAAGCCGGTTTCGATGCTCCAAGAGTGGAGGCGATCGAGACATCCTTGAAGACGTCGTTCAAGAAGGCTGGTCCGTTGAGAGCTGTAGTAGATTGCAAAATCATCCACAAAGAGGGAGCCTGAGACATCGGGAAGGAGACAGTCCATAATTGGATTTATGGCAATGGCAAACAGTACAATACTTAGCACGGAGCCCTGGGTACCCCGTTTTCTTGGGAGAAAGTACGGGAGAGAGTAGTGTTCACCCGCACTCTAAATGTGCGCTCTGCCATAAATTCGCGAAGAAAAAGGGGCAGCTGACCTCGAAAGCCCCAAGAGAACAGTGTGCGGAGGATGCCTGTCCTCCAACAGGTATCGTATGCTCTCTCCAGATCAAAAAATATTGCTACTGTTTGGCGTTACCAGAGAAAATTGTTCATAATATAAGTGGAGAGAGCAACAAGATGGTCAACTGCAGAACAATGCTATGGGAAAGCACATTGGGCAGGTTTTAAAGGTCTGCGGGACTCCAGCCACCAAGCTAAACAGCAATTCACCATGCGCTCCAAAACCTTACATACACTACTCGTGAGAGAAATGGGGTGATAGCTAGATGGGAGATGTTTGTCCTTTCCAGGTTTCGGGGAATGATGATAGCTTCCCGCCATCGTCTGGGAAAAGTACTGTCATTCCAAATTCGATTATAAAGGCGAAGGAGGTAACGCAGACTATGGGTTGATAAATGCAGCAACATTTGGATGTGAATACCATCTGGTCCTGGGGTGGAGGAGCGAGAAGAAGAGAGTGCATGTTGGAGTTCCCGCATGGAGAAAACAGTATTATAGCTTTCGCGATTTTGAGAGGAGAAAGCAAGAGATTGCACTTCCGCTGCACGTTTCTTCGGGAGAAACGCTGGCGGGTAATTTGAAGAGCTCGAAATCTCAGCAAAGTGTTGACCCAATGAGTTAGAAATTGCGACGGGGTCCACTAACGTATCATGCGCGACAGTGAGCCCAGAGACCGGGGAGAAAATAGGTGCGCCAGATAACCGTCGAATCCGACTCCAAACTTCCAAGGAGAGAGTGAAAGTGTTAAATGAGCTAGTAAAGAAGTTCCAGCTTGCCTTCTTGCTATCGCGTATGATACGACGGCATCGCGCACGGAGCTGCTTATAGCGGATACAGTTGGCCAAAGTAGGATGGTGGCAAAAAACGCAAAGAGCACATCGCCACTCACGTAGTGCGTCCCTGCATGCCTCGTTCCACCAAGGAACTGGGGGGCGCCGGGGCAATAGGGAGGTGCGTGGTATTGAACGTTCCGCAGCTGTAAGAATAACTCTGTAATATGTATGACCTCATCGTCGACGCTAGGAAAGTGACAGTCATCGAATGTCGCTAGAGATGAAAAAAGTGTCCAATCGGCTTGGGCAAACTTCCAGCGTCGCGGGCGCATATACGGCAGTTGAGGCTGCAGTCTAAGGACACATGGAAAGTGGTCACTCGAGTGTGTATCGTCAAGGGCGAACTATTCGAAGTGCCGAGCTAGCGGAACAGTACCAACCGAAAGGTCCAAACGAGAGAAATTTGTCGTGGAGGCAGACAAAAATGTAGGGTCCCCAGTGTTGAGGCAAACAAGATCTGCTTGGTGGAAGACGTCTATCAATAGTGAGCCACGCGGACAAGGATGTGGAGATCCCCAAAGCGGGTGGTGGGCATTGAAGTCCCCAACCAGCAAATAGGGGGGTGGAAGCTGACCAAGAAGATGAGGAGATCAGCTTGTGCCATTGGTGTGGACAATGGAATGTATACAGTACAAAGAGAGAAGGTGTATCCAGAAAGGGAAAGACGGACAGCGACAGCTTGGAAGGAAGTGTTTAAGGGGATTGGGCGATAATGGAAAGTATCATGGAGAAGAATCACAAGTCCTCTATGTGCTGGAGTGCCTTCAACAGAGGGGAGATCAAATCGGATGGACTGAAAATGGGGGAGAACAAAGCGGTCGTGGGGACGCAGCTTTGTTTCCTGACGACAGAAGATGACCGGTGAGTAGGATCGTAAGAGGATCGACAATTCATCCCGATTGGCTCGAATGTCGCGGATATTCCAGTGGGTAATGGACATAAGGTGAACAGAAAATGGAGGAATGTGACCAAGGTTGCCATCAACTCAACGACTGCTCAGAGCTTGCGACCGACAGCATGTAACGGCATTCAGCCGAAGGCAGAAGATCCTGATCCATAGGTTGGTGAGGAGCAGCTCCTGCCACAAGCGATCGGCCGGTTGATCAGCCGCCAGCAGTGCGCCTCGGCGACACAGAAGACGGTCGAGGGCGGTTACCACCATGTGATGCTGTAGACGAGACACGCCTTTGCGGAGAAGGAGAGGAACTGGGTTTCTTATTAGCCTTCTTGGAGACATGATGTTTACATGAAGGAGGAACCAATGGTTGTGAAGTTGGGGTACGTAAAAAATCTTCACAAGTATGCTCTTTTTTTGAAGTCTTGATGTCTGACTTTTGGGCTCGAGACTTAGCAGAACCCGATGAAGGGTGAGCCATAGAGTGAGCAGGCGAAAGTGGGGAGGCTGAACGGGCGATCTTTGCGCTCGCCGATTTGACGACCGTGGCACTAAAGGTAAGGTCACAAGTCTGAGTGGCTGCCTCCTTTGTTGGCCGAGGAGAGGCAAGGACAGTGCTCTATTTTCCTGTCTGAGGCACAGTGGGCTTTCGACTGGCGAATAATTTTCGAGCAGCAAAGGTCGACACCTTTTCCTTCACTCTGATTTCCTGAATTAGCTTTTCGTGTTTAAAAATGGGGCAATCAAGAGAGGAAGCAGTGTGGTCACCCATACAGTTGATGCAACAAGGGGATGGAGGTGGACAAGCACCCTCATGGGCATCCTTGCCACACGTAACACATTTGGCCGGATTGGAACAGGACTGGCTGGTGTGATTGAACCGCTGACACCAATAGCAACGCATAGGGTTTGGGATGTAAGGGCGAACGGAAATTATCTCATAGCCTGCTTTGATTTTCGATGGGAGTTGAACTTTGTCAAATGTCAAGAAGACAGTATGGGTTGGAATGATGTTCGTGTCAACCCTTTTCATGACTCTATGAACAGCCGTTACGCCCTGGTCAGACAGGTAGTGTTGAATTTCCTCGTCAGACAATCCGTCGAGGGAGCATGTATAAACGACCCCACGTGATGAATTTAATGTGTGGTGCGCTTCCACCCGGACAGGGAAGGTGTGTAGCAGTGAAGTACGCAGCAATTTTTGTGCCTGGAGGGCACTGACTGTTTCTAACAACAAGGTGCCATTTCGTAATCTGGAACAAGACTTTACAGGACCTGCAATTGCGTCGACACCTTTCTGAATAATGAAAGGGTTGACCGTGGAGAAGTCGTGACCTTCGTCAGACCGAGAAACAACAAGGAACTGTGGCAATGATGGAAGGACTGTCTGTGGCTGAGACTCATTGAACTTACGCTTGTGAGCAGACATAGTAGAAGATGAGGAAAACATTGTGAAAGTATCCCCCATGATTACCGGCGTCTCCGATGGCGCGCTCCTTCCTTGTGGGGGGCCTCTCTGAGGGCACTCCCGCCTTAGGGGATTGTTCACACCTCAGGTCACACCTCCCGACAAACGGACGGAGGGACCAATCGGCACTTTCGGAAGGTATCAGCTTGGGTAATCACCCCTCCCTGGGCCTGGCCGTTACCAGGGGGTACGTACGTGTCCTACCTGTCTACCTGGGGCGGGGAATTACGCGTTACCCCGTCACCGGCTACTCATGGAAATGCATGGGTCGGCCTTCAGACACGCACAGGGAGGAAAAAAGAGAAAGGGAAAAAACAAAGGGAAAGGAAAATAGAGAGGTCTCAATCGCCGCAGCGGAGAAAAGGGCAAAGAGAAGAGGCAAGGAAAAGAGAAGAGGCAAGGAAAAGAGAAGAGGCAAGGAAAAGAGAAGAGGCAAGGAAAAGAGAAGAGGCAAGGAAAAGAGAAGAGGCAAGGAAAAGAGAAGAGGCAAGGAAAAGAGAAGAGGCAAGGAAAAGAGAAGAGGCAAGGAAAAGAGAAGAGGTAAGGAAAAGAGAAGAGGTAAGGAAAAGAGAAGAGGTAAGGAAAAGAGAAGGACAAAGGAAGGACGAAGACTTGCAAGCAGAGAAAGCAAAGAATGTGTTACATTTTCGAGCGTCCGTCTCCGGACGTAGGCACAAAACATACTCCCACAGGGGGAGAAAGGGAAGGAAAGAGGCGGAGGTGGGAGGGGGGGGGGAGAAGATGTGGGATGGGGAAGGATGCGGAAAGGGAAGGTATGGCAGTCCGGAAAGGAAGGAAGGCCACATTAGCTCGGGGTCCCGTGCTCGCTATGCACGTATCCACAAAAGAGTTGTGGACCCCCTGGGGGGCTTGTTGAATTTGTTTTACTAGTTTTGCAATTAATAAAAATTACAAAATTAGTAGGCATCCTAACATTTTATGATTCTTATTATCCTTATCATATAAACCTACCCATTTGTCACATCGTTATATATTGTTTATGGCACAAATGTTAGAGCTCATGACCAAAGGAGAAGAAACCAAGCAGAACGACAGGTATGGGATACATCTTTTAGAAGATGTGAGGTAAGCAACTGCCTCCAGTTGTGCAAGGGAAAGTGATCAAAAACATTTCTTGCTAAAATCCACCCGTTGTTAATCCCAACACACCTTTAAGGTGGAACATTTCATTTACTGTAACCCACTGTGTAGTGTAGGGGGGTCAAATCTGCATTTATTCTGAGACTATATTTTACCACCAACCCTTACACGTTACACTTGGCATCCCTGTGTGTGGATGTGTTATTTAAGTGGCAGACTACATTTTGAACAAGAGCTTTTGCGTTCCTCATAATATTTGTTACAGGATTCCATTGGACACGATTCTATAAATATTCTCTGTACGGATCATAGTGAAACATGATGCACCTTTAACGCTGCTGTTTGCAGTACTGATAAGGTATTGTTTCTCTCACTATTGTCTGAAACTGCAAAGAAATTCATGTGCCTCATACACGATTCCCTTTGTGTGTACTGAAACTCAGTCATCTTAACTCTCGAATGAAAATAGCAATACTACCCAATGAAAATCACTGATCTCTTTGCAAACATAAACCTCCATGCAGCGCACGTTGTTTTAGCAACCTTGAACACAAACATAAAAGAATGCTGGATAGTGGGTAGCAACAAAGTTGCAAAGCCATGAAAGCAACAGCATAAATGAAGTGGAGCACTACCACATAAATCCCATAACTAATAACTGCTCATTTGGTAGCTGTCGTTCTTTAAAATGCTAATGGGAAAAGTTCGAGGTGGAAATGACTTTATGGCAACAGTGTAAGCTTAGAGTTACAGACCAAACTGGACAAGGTCACAGGCTTCTCATTGGCACTTACAAAACGAAGGAAGACGAGGGATCGGAGAACTGGCCTACACTTCTCTGCCAGCAATTTCTCTGCTCCCTAGTATAGTGAAGAGCTACCAAAATTAGTCTGGGAGGAAACATTTTATGGCACAACTAAACTAGAAAAGAAGTGATACATTGTTGGGGCACATCCTGAAACATCAAAGGAATGGTTACTACTACAATGCAATGAAGAGGGGTAGGTAGAGGGGGAGGGGGGGCAAAAGCTGTAGGACACGGCCAAGGCTTGCAGTTCAAATGCATGTAGCCCACAGTAGTTATTTCAGATGATGAGGCTTGCACAGAACAGACTAGCATGGTGAGCTGTATCAAACAAGTCTTTGGACTGACGACCACAACATTCTAAGACAGAAATGCCAATTTATTGTAAAGTACAGTACTGTACAGAAGTAAAGCATATTGAAAAAAGGCAAACATATTTGTTAAATAAGATATATGTTGGCTCATAAAAAAAGGTAACAATCATGAAAATAGCCAAAACATGAAGCCTATTATTAACACTTTGAAAGGCAACAAAATTTCTTCCACAGCAATAAAAAGTTAATAGTTATATGGGTGCAACCCCAAAAAAAGGTGCCCCACTTTTGATGACGTAGCCGCACTGTTGTGAGTGGCTATGCAGACACAAAGAACAACCTATTGTCATGGGTGACAAAACTTGTGCACTCCACTTTACACCTGAGACAAAACAACAGTCACATGAATGGAGGAATCCCTCCTCACACAAGCTGTAAAAATTCAAACGCAGTCGGCTGGTAAAGGTACGGCAACCGTGTTTTGGGTCTGGAATGGGGTACTGTTGATCAACTTTTGACTACATGTACAATAATAAAAGCTGACAGGTACCGTGAAACACTGAAAAACTCAGAAGGACAATACAGAACTGGAGAAGAAGAATTGTTAGCATGGATGTAAGCATTGTTCACAACAATGCGTGCTCAATCATCCCCTTCAAAACCATCAATCTCCTGCAAAACTTTGGTTGGAACGCCGTCAACCACCTACCGCACAGTCCAGACTATGGACTGAGCGTCTGCCCCCTCTTCTCTAACTTGAAGGAACATTTACCTGGACAGCAGTTGGGCTCTGATGACAAAGTGAAAGGTGAGGTTTGATGATTCCCAAAGAACACTGTATCAAGCTGGTATGACATGGGCATTGTCAAACTGCCTCAGTGTCTACAAAAAGTTGATTGTGTAAAAAAATAAAGCATTCTTCAACTTTTAAAATAAAAACTATTGTAGAAAATCCAAGAATATAGGAGACCTTACTTTTGGGATTGCCCTCATATGTTTACTCCTAACAGCAACACTTGAATGGCAGCAATGTGGCACAGCTGCTCCTATCCCAAGAAAGTTATACACAGGTTTGGAAAGCATTCCGAGATGGCTAACAGATTGCAACTACATTTCTCAATACATCCTGGCCACAATCTGTAGCGGGATGACTCAGACACAGTGCTCACAGACAATCAGGACAGCAAGGAAATTGGAACAGGACATGCCTTATACAGTAATTCAATTTAAAATTTTCCTGGTACTTACAGCATTGGAAGGTCAATGCCCAGACATTAAGTCACTAAACCAGTACATGTACTTCTCAAAAAATACTCCAAATAACTGACTTGAAGATGTGAAGAGCTGAGCGTTGCTAACCATAAAAAAAGCTCTGAGCTGCTTTTATGCAGACCTACCTACAGCTCTATGCATAGCAAGTCACCAGTTTTATTCTCACTAGGCAATGTTTTTAAAAAATTTATTTGAATTTTTATTTACCATCAAACTGAAATATTTATTAACAAATACTCAGTTACAATTTTTAATAATGAGTACATTTTTTAGTTTCAATTACTAATCAAACAAAAATGCGAGTATTCTTCGTAATTTAAAATTTGTGTACAGAAATTCCGAATCTAAAAAAGAAAATGTACTTTCATTTCTACAAATTACAGATAGATACAAACATAGGGAATGGTACATAGTATTAACAAATGTGCATTGGCTGGGTGGCCCAAAGTTGCTGAGCAACAGCAGTGTTAACACGCACTTTGTTATTTTACATACACAGGCAGCAAGTAGACCACTGTTCCAATGGGCTGCAGAACACTGCTGGACAACAACAGTATGTACCATGAGGGTGCAGTTGCAAAATAATTTGCATTAAGGTTTGAAAACTATCAAAGTATACAATACCTGTACAATATAGCTGATTCTGGCAACAACAACAACAACAACAGTTAGCTATGTAAGGGTATGTGTCAGGGTGCTCCAGGTAGACTTAAACAGTATATTAATGAAAAAAGGAAATGGTTTTAATATAAAAAAAGCAGTGTGTGCTGCAACGTGTTGGTCGGCTTGCATCATCTTCATATGATTAAAAATTCACAAACATGTGTAGTGACTTTTGCGACGCCACATATGTATTTGCTAAACAACACGTCCATTTGACAATAAATATAGACTTCCAGTAACTGTAAATAAAAATATATTTGTCTAACAAGAATCAAACCAGGGCTCTAATGATTACAAGACTAGAACACTATGCACACAGCAACAGGGTGCCCTTTTTAGCTGGATTGAAATTTTATATAATTAACAGTAACTGAATCTTCAAATTTTCAAAGTTATTTCTTTGACTGTTGCAGTACTGCATTACTTAAATGATATCCAGGCACTGATCTTCAAATCCTGCAAGAAGGAATAAAATTGAACATGTATGAGCAGTCTGCAAAGTCTGCCCACAAGTAACACTCATACTTCATTACATCTGTGGAGCACAATATTCTTTTCTTTCACAAACATGAAGTATTTGGCATAAGACACTGAGACACAGTACCTCTTCAGTGTCAGAACTCAAATCAGAAACCTTTCTGCATTTCTTTATCAGTTTCCTAATGGAAGAAAAGCTGTTCACAAGAAAAAGTTAAACAGAAAATGTACATGACCTTGACTGCATCTCTGTGCAGCTGGGCAACTCTTCTACATTTAAGTTGCAGTACTGACATAGTGAGTTCCTGTCACTCATCAGAATGCAGTTTTGTAAAACAATAGTTGGTAACTACATTTCCAAAGGACACAGTATCTAGTGCAACTGAAAAATGCAAACTGCGCAAGTACTGGAACCTCGTCCCAAACTGCTGACAAAGTTGACAACTTTTGTTGATAAAACTACTAAGCGTATGCCTCGAGGTAACTGTAGCAAACAAAATGATGGATTTCCTGCACGGAATTTGTCCATGGACGCACTAATTTTATCACACATGTTAATTCACTGAGCAACAGAATTAAAGGATCAGTTTCTCGAAACTCCATAATTCCCACACATTGGGCTCATAAGTTTTGAATTTGGCTCATAGGTGCATATGGCCTTCCTCTGTAATAGTGCAAAAACAAGACAACGTGCAATGTCATCCTCAAGCTCGACAACACCTCAAATAGAAAGATATCGACACTTGTGGGGAGGGGGAGTGGCTACAGCTCAGTAGTTCATGTACTGTGTAAGACGAATTAATGGTGTCACATAGGCACCATATTGCACCACAATTCTGCCTAATGCCACCACGGACATGTTACATGATCGGAAGGAGGTCACGGCCCCTCTTATCTACATTTCATCACTTCTTTTGACGCGTCTATAGTTCAATTCTTTTATCTTGGCGGTTTGCGCATGCCCGCCCAGACACGGGAGATTGCTGCATTGCCAGTTGTACACGCAAAGAGAAGCAGCGCTACTATATACTAGTTCGCAAACTTACGTTTAGGGGGGAGCGCGCAGTCTATGAAGTAAAGCCACCACGGCCACATTAACCCTTTTGCTGCTACAGAGACGTGCTCCCCGCATTCCACGATGTGCGCGATTTTGTCATCATTGCATTGCTCGCATGTGCAGACACAAGGTGTTTCGACTGCTTTGACACACTTTATCATTTGATTTCATAAAAACTATTTGGCCCAAAAATTTGATTTTTACACATCTTCTTGACTGATACCTTCTCCCCACAAATGACTTAATTTTGTTTTGATGTTCAACGCAGTTATTATGCAGCATCAGATGTAGTAAACCATTGCACGAAATTTTGAAGAGTTTGCAGAGGTAAAAGTCCATAGCGTATACTTTCCATATGAACGATTTTAGTTGCCACTAGAAATTTCAAAAAATTACATTCAAACAAATAAAATTCAAGAAGTAAGACACTTCAATATTGTTTTTAAATGAAGAAAATATAAAGCACCAAACAAGGTTTGAACTCAGAACCTTTCGCTTAGCAGCCATTCACTATGACCATTACACTAACGCAGCTCGTCATTCAATGCATCTTCCGGAGGACTTTAAAATATCACGCAAAAACCGACAAACACTGTTGGTATTACTATGAATTACTCACGTTTCGTCAAAGTACAATAGGAAATAACAATTACCGCTGTTCTTTATTGCGAAAAAAAAAAGCGGTTAGTGAGAATGATACAAACACATTTCCTTGCTATCGCCTGAATTAGGAGGCTTATTGCTTGTTTGGTTTAATTAGTTAATAGAATATGAAGCAATTGGTATAAAGAATGCTTTTTCCAAACTTTCTATAAAAGAAAGTCTGCTATCAAGACATTGCTTTTGTTCAAGTACTTTACTTATGACTGAACGTTTCTAAAACTGAAGACACTCGTCCATGCTCTGCACTGTAGTCGAGCTCTGGCAACGTCGTTCTCTGTTCATTGGCTGACTGTGTTTTGCGACGTCAGATGCGCAGAACGAACCTAAACTCGCCCGCCTTCATAAATGATGCGCACTTTAAGAAGAGGTTAGAACCCTGATGCCCAGTGTTGAAACCACACGGTTTTCTTATGAATGGCTGATGAAAACATTCCAGAACTGTCATGAAAAGATTGTAGGTGGTGCATTAATGAGCTTCAATGAAACCACCCCTTTCTCTGGAGCACTTATTCCCACATATCTGGTGGTCAAAAACGACAATTCGCAGTATGATTAGCAACACAAAAATATTCTTCATGAACTCTCACACTGCTGACATCTCAGACATTTCACCCCTTCTCTTAGGACATTGTGGGACTGCATTCCCATCGAATGTGACTGCACTCATTTGGAGCTCAGCACGACCACAATTTTTGCTCTCGTGTACAGATTGGAAGCACAAGCAGCTAAGGGTGCTCATGCTTTTTCAGCGCTACTATTTTGTGTCGTCCTGTGACATGGTCGCGGGGCACATGCAACATTGACACGTGCTTGTATAAAATGGAAGAGAGTTCCTCCAAGACCCCCAGTTCAGCAAAACCCTCAGTGACACCAGCCCACCTTTACTGAGGACATACAACTGTACAGACAGAACCCGTGACCACGTCTTAGACACTCGCAGACTGGTAACCCCTACGCCACACACTGATTCTGAATGGCCTATTATCTATCAGGAGGAAGAGCAGCATTGTGGCAGCGGAAGAGCAGCAGTGTAGCCTGCCTGCAGTTGCCTGGTACTCCCATCATGAGTTCTGTCTGTACATGTGCATTTTTAAAATTCTCAATACAGATGGGCAGGTGCCAAATAAGCTTTTCCTAAACTGGTCTTAGGGGACCCTTCATCGTTTCATTCAATTGTGTGTCAGTGACACATACCCCCATAATTAAGCAACAATAGGACACAAAACAGGAGCACTGAAATAGCACAAGCACGATTAGCTGCTTCAGGTCACATTCAAATTTCACTGCACAGTCCATAACGGTTCCAACCTGTACACGAGAGCAAAAATTGTGATCACACTGTGTTCCAAATAGGAGCAATCAGATTCAATTGAGATGCAGCTCCACAGCATCCTTAGAGAAGGGCTGAAACACCTGAATGTGTCAGCAGGTCAAGGGTTGTGCAGAACATCTTCCTGTCACTTATCACACTGCAAACAGTTGTTTTATGCTGTGAAAATTGTGGGAATTAAAACCCCAGGGAATGGGGTGGTTTCACTGACACGCTTTATGCCACCTCCCACCCCCTCGGCCTTTTTGTGCCAATTCTGACCAGTGGTATGCCTGGAATGTTCGTCCTCAGCCGCTCATCAGACGGTTTGTTTGTTGTTGCTCGATTGCATGGAGGGGGGAGGGGGTGCAGAGGAGGGGACCAAACAGAGAGATCATTGGTCCCATGACGTAAAGTGACAGAAACTGAGGGAGGAGCAACACGAACAGAACAGTCCAGTCAACAGGAAAGTAAAATAGGCAAACAGACAGAAGGAACACCAGGAGGCAGGAAGAGTAATGAACGGGAAAAGGAGGGGGTGAAGCAGGGGAAGGCCGAGAGCAGGGAGCTCTCCAAAGGTGATACTCGCGATGGGGCACCAGCACCACCACCGATGCACCCTGATTTCCACATTGTACCATGATCCCAGCACAACGGGGCCACCACCATAGGAAGAAGCAGCAAGAAAAGGGAAGACAAAATGGTACAAAAGACCAGAAGAAACATAGGAAAAGGGGGGATGGAAGAGAACACGGCCAGCATTGAGGCATAGCCAGAGGCCTTCCAAACTACTCCCAGTGCTAATCGAGGGAATCCAATTCTGGAAGGAAATTCAGGTACTTAAATCTGAGAGAAAGAAACACTTTCGTGAAGAAAACCAAGGACTGATGTAACCATGTGAGGGTTACCATGACAAACAAGGAGAGTAGGAAGACATATTTACTGTGTAGGGCTTAAAAAGGGGGGCTGTCCATCAAAATATGGACCACCATGAGGGAGGCAGCGGCAACTACAAAAATGGGAGGGAGGGGTGATGTGTTACGAACTAAAAAACCATGGGTCAACCTGGTACTGCTGATAGGAAGCCAGCAGAGGATGATATATTCCTGTCTGGACGGGCAGAAGGAAAAACGCCACGCAGCGGATGACCCCTTGTTCGCAAGATGAGTCTTCCATAACAATTAGCGCAGACAGGCTGCGGAGCACAGGAGCTCTCCTCATTGAGGGGGCATCCACGTTCACCACAAGGAGCGTCCAGTCTACAGCAGAAAAATGTGCCAGGACATACGGCTTCATGTGACATGAATCAACCCTAATCCTGACCACCTCTGGGATGGTGTCCCCCTCAAATGCCAGAATGAAGATGCTGGTATCGATGCAACTATCCTTTTGGCCTTTCTGAACACACCGAACAAAATGAATGCCCTGTTGTTCCAGATTGCCCAGGAGTTCCTCATCAGTTTGAATGGTGAGGTCCCAATGAAAAGTAACACACTGACTACATTCCATTATCCTTGTTTTGTTTTTCCTCGCCAATCATTCTATAACAGCCTTTCAAAACACTATCCATTCTGAATTGTAGCATGTAACATGGCAGTGTGTAACTCGATTATTTGGTGCATAAGAAACAGTTTGCTGTAATCAAGTTTCTAACTGGAGAAAACTGAAAGCACGAATTCGAAGAATTCATTCACCCACGGAGCACCCTCTCTTTCAGCATAACAATACCAGACCACACACAAGCGCTGCGACATCTGAAACAATCCGACATCTTGGGTTCGCTATCGTCAATCATCCCCCATACAGTCCTGAGTTGCCCCTAACTGATCTTGACATGTTTCCAAAACTTGGAGAACACCTTCAAGGACCTCACTTTCATAGTGATGAAGTGGTGCAAGCAGAGGTGAGGTTGTGGCTCTGTCAACAAAGTCATCCATTCTAGAGTGAAGACATCAACAAACTAGTCTCTCAGTGAGAGAAATGCATTTGTTGCCAGGGTGACTATGCTGAATATGTAGACATGAAGGATAAAGATGTACCATGTTAATAAAATTTATTTTAGTTAAAAAGCTTTACAACTTTTTACATAAAGAAATTGGAGAGGCATTACTTTTTAGCATGCCCTCGTACAATATCATCAGCAAACCTCAAGTTTTTATTTGTTCTCCCCGAGTTTTCCTCGATTTTATTTACTACTTAATGTAAGGATAGAATAAAAATGGGGACAATCTACAACCCCTGTCCGACTCCCTTGTTAACCACTGCTTCCCTTTCATGCTCAACTCTTACAACCACAGTTTACTTTCTGTGCAAGCTGCATTTAATTGTTTGCTCCCCGTATTTTATCCCTGCTACCTTCAAAATTTCAAAGAGTGTACTTCAGTCAACATCGTCAAATGCTGTGAGTCTGCAAATGATATAAACATATGTTTCCCTTTCCTCAACCTATCTTCTAAGGTAAGTTGTAGTGTCAGTATCAAGTCGCATGTCCCTACATTTTTCTGAAGCCCAGACTGATCTTACCTGAAGCCATCTCATACTATTCTTCTGTAAATAAGCTGTGCCAATATTCTGCAACCACGACTTACTAAATTTATGGCTCAGTAATATTCACACCTTCAGCACATGCCTTCTCCAGAATTAGAAATTATACACTCTTCTTTAAGTCTGTGTGTACTTTAAACAACCTTTTAATTCAATAACAGTACAGCAAAGACAATGCTTCTTACCAGTAGAGTAAAACCTCCACTGCACAACATATCATGAAAAGTGTCCTAATGCTCAATAAATTTCGTGTGCAAGTTTACATTGTTGGTGGGAAGCCATGAAAATGTTGGCTGATGGCTAATGCACTTCAAAAGAGTTTATTATAAAGTGAAACAGCTATTGACAAGTACACATATTTTTGAGATGCACTTACAGCACAGATACACTGCACATTCGACATTAACACTATGAGGGAGAGGAAAGCAGAGGGACATACAGTGGTAGTGATTATTTAAGCATTAAATTATTCTGTGAAGTTGAAACTGAAATCTTGTCAGTACAAATTACAAAATAATATTTTACATTGCTTACAGCAAACAAGTACGTGTTTGCTGAAATTGACACCGAGCTTAAATTAATCAATACCAGCCGAATTGTACCAATATACCTCTAATTGTACCAATATACCTCTGCTACTAGCATTTCCTGTGATAAGTGTCAAGTTTACTGAAAACGTTGTCTCTCTCTCTCTCTCTCTCTCTCTCTCTCTCTCTCTCACACACACACACACACACACACACACACACACACACACACACACACACACAAAGAAAATCAAAGAATTACGATTATAAGTGTATTCCTTTATAATGTTTCACCTTTGTGCAATGAGAAAGTATAATTAAAAATAGGCGTTCAACATGAAAACAAAAATTTTAGATATATTTTTAGTCACACTGGATATTAACCAAGTGGTGAAATTCATTGCTCATGTTACTTACATAGACTGAAGAACTTTATTTCCAACAACAAGCATCAATGTAGGGATGGCTCAGTAATATTCACACCTTCAGCACATGCCTTCTCCAGAATTAGAAATTATACACTCTTCTTTAAGTCTGTGTGTACTTTAAACAACCTTTTAATTCAATAACAGTACAGCAAAGACAATGCTTCTTACCAGTAGAGTAAAACCTCCACTGCACAACATATCATGAAAAGTGTCCTAATGCTCAATAAATTTCGTGTGCAAGTTTACATTGTTGGTGGGAAGCCATGAAAATGTTGGCTGATGGCTAATGCACTTCAAAAGAGTTTATTATAAAGTGAAACAGCTATTGACAAGTACACATATTTTTGAGATGCACTTACAGCACAGATACACTGCACATTCGACATTAACACTATGAGGGAGAGGAAAGCAGAGGGACATACAGTGGTAGTGATTATTTAAGCATTAAATTATTCTGTGAAGTTGAAACTGAAATCTTGTCAGTACAAATTACAAAATAATATTTTACATTGCTTACAGCAAACAAGTACGTGTTTGCTGAAATTGACACCGAGCTTAAATTAATCAATACCAGCCGAATTGTACCAATATACCTCTAATTGTACCAATATACCTCTGCTACTAGCATTTCCTGTGATAAGTGTCAAGTTTACTGAAAACGTTGTCTCTCTCTCTCTCTCTCTCTCTCTCTCTCTCTCTCTCACACACACACACACACACACACACACACACACACACACACACACACAAAGAAAATCAAAGAATTACGATTATAAGTGTATTCCTTTATAATGTTTCACCTTTGTGCAATGAGAAAGTATAATTAAAAATAGGCGTTCAACATGAAAACAAAAATTTTAGATATATTTTTAGTCACACTGGATATTAACCAAGTGGTGAAATTCATTGCTCATGTTACTTACATAGACTGAAGAACTTTATTTCCAACAACAAGCATCAATGTAGGGAACACGGCTTCCTTCAATGAATTTATGTAGGCCCTGTAAGAAACTTGGGGAAAACATTTGCATAAATGTGCTTAGCACTTCTGTAACACTTCCATTCTACGACACACTATTTCATCAGTGGCTTCTTGTACATCACTCATCATTAACTGTTCTTCAATCTTCTACAGTAACAGTCGTGACAATTCCAGTGTAGCCAACAACTTTCTCAGAACTGCTTTGCGAAGTGACAACTTTCATCCCAGAACACCCAAACCATGGACTGCTGCTTAATTTCCGGCTTGTCCACATGTCAAAGTCTTATCTCCTGTTGCCACATTGTACACAAAATTTTGTATTTTCTTGGTTGAATTTTTAAGTATTTCCTTACATCAATTGCCAAAAACCTGTTTCAGGGCTGTGATTAAATTGAGCAGAATCCACCTAGACCAGACTTACCTCACAACTAAACGTTCACACAAAAACAAACATGCTGCTGTCTTCAAAGTGCCTAAGGATACTTTTATCTCGCGCCATGTCCCGTTTTTTGGAACAATAACTAATTTTGGTCACTCTTCATGAAATTCAACAATGACAGACTCAAAACAAGGAGAAAATTCAGCATACCAATGGACATTTATGAGGGAAACTGGTTACATAAAATGCCATGAAGCGATTTGAGGCACTATTATCAAGTTAGACGTTCACAAGAATTGTTGGGGGGGGGGGCGGGGATGCCCAATGAAAACCTCCACACAATCTCTCCCCATCTTCCACCACTGTTTCTTGAAACACTCACTGAACTACTTAGTCAATTCCTGAGCTGCCATTGTTTTAACAATAGCAAAAGACAAATTTTAAAACAATAGTAATGTTAAATTCCAGTACCATTTATAAAATCTTTAAGCTGATCCTCATATTTTTAATGCACAGCTACATAAAAGTTTCAATTTCACCACTGTCAAGCGATTTTCTGCTAAAATCAGTAATCTGCAGCAAATCTCTACCTGCTGCGTGAAGATCTCAATCTTGGAAGCGCTGCGCCCAAGCACCATGCCGAGGCAGGTCGCCAGCGGGGCAGCCAGGACTCGGAGCGGCAGCCCATTCCTCAGCACCACCTTGTGGTACAGGTCACCCAGCAGGCACACAAAGTTCATCAACTTGGCTCCACCGTCTGCTGCCAACATCTTCTCCCGATCTAATTTGCAGAAAGTTATGGGATTATTTAAGATGCTGGACTGGAAACCAATTTTTGTATAAAAATTAGAAACAGTTATTTGAAAATAAAAAAGGAACAGCTACAGTTTTTATTTACCCAGTGAGAATAAATTAATGTTGACAGCATTTTACGGGCACTACAAGTAAATGAATATTTTGCATTGCATGTAGAGGATGTTTGGAAATTCCCGTTACAAACTTCTAGTACTTGTAGAGGGGAGAGAGTAGATTTCAAAATGGAACTTATGTCTGTCTGGTTGGTTGGTTGGTTGGTTTGTGGGATTAAAGGGACCAGACTGCTACAGTCATCGGTCTCTTTTTCCAAAACTTAAAAACACCCACACAGAAGAAAAACGAACAATGGAAAAGACAACAGACAACACAGGACAAGAAAGACAGACAGAGACCAGACAAAAGGAATTAAAATCACACAGAGTGTGACAGTGGTTGGCCGACCATAGAGACAAAAAAGGAAAAGGCAACCACCGAGAAACACACTAAAAAGTCAGACTAAAATCACAGGCCACAGGCCAGAATCAACACAAAAAGACAAACACTTAGATGTCTGGAAACTTACTATTTCTGTGCTACAACCATTTGGAAACAAATAATTGATGCAGTGTGACCCTTTTACAATTTTGCTCATTAATAGCAAGCACTTTGATGAGTTCTCTTCAATGTGGTGTAGTACGGCCTCCTCCACTTTGGGTATGCAGTGTCTCCTCGGAGCATCGTAGTCCGCTGCTGACAGTGAAGGTATCCTTCCACAAAGCTGTTGTAGGATTCTGGTGAAAGGGTATGCAATGGGAGTCGGACATCGCAGAGAACAATCTCGATAAAAGTGACAAGCAGCTCTTCCATTAATGTGAGTTTCTTGTCAGTGTATTCTGGAAACATGTACACAGTCCTTTGCTCTAACACTCACAGACATGTGAATGGGGCTCAGACTAGTCAGACAGGTAGAACAGATGTCAAATGACATCAGCCGGACTGACGTAACCATTTCCCACTGTGACTACACTGCTGCATACCTCCCTAGCAAACATTTTTTCAAACGGCTATAGCACAGAAACAGTATGTTTCTGGATGTGGGTTCATATTCAAAATATTGTGTACTCACTCCTATCTACAAGTCCTAGAATCCTAGAAGTCTGTAAGGGAAATTTTTGAACACACTATATGCAGCTATCTCCAACACGCACAAATATCAGACTAACAATATTTCAATAAGTGTATAAAAATCTCTTTGGCAACAATAATTGTTTTCACAATAAGTTGTACCATTAACAGCTAGCTTACAAACAGTGTGGACAAGTGCATTTTACTTCGTCTCTTAAATAAATGCACTATAATGGCATCTTGTGTAAAAATTATTTGCACAAAAACTACTTCTTGCTTCATTATGTAGAACTTAGACGGTTGTATTGCACTTTCAGACTCCAGCGGCACTGCTACACTCTGCAAATGGATATAAAACTTCGAGGGCATCTCCACATAACAGATAGGAAGAATTCCTAAACTGTGGTTCACGAAGTCAGTTGAAGGACAGACTAGCTTAATTATCACAAAACTCAGGTGGGTAAAACATGGCCAGTTATACTGTACACCCCTTGTACACTACCTACAGACTCACCAGCTAAACTGAGACATTTCTGGAGGTTTAGAACAAGTGGGGAGTTTTTGCAAGGTTCTGTGGATATGGACACCATAAAGCCACCAGCTATCGTCTGGCAAGCAACAGCACGATTGAGCGATGGCATCATTCCCTCAAAGCTTCACTTGTGTGTCATGATACCACCTGGACGAATGCTCTTCTGATAGTCCTCCTTGGTCTGCAGAATACTTACAAGCCACACACGGATTCCTCAGCAGAAAAACCGGTTGATGGCAAAGCATTTGGTCTCCTGGGAGAATTTATTGATGCAAATTCTCTGCAATCACCACCTCATGATCATCTAGACTTTATACAACATTTGTGGCACCATATAGCTTGCATCCCTCGCAAGTCTCTAGACATGACATACCATTAAATTATGTGCTAAATGATTTGGACAATTAGTTGCACATAATGATTTTGTATGGACAGCATGAAACCACCATTACAGCCTCCTTATACTGATCCAACGGGCATTTTAAGGAGAGTTACATGGACACTAGACACTGTGGCAAATGGCAAAACCACAACCTTCTCTCTTTATTGCACCACGCCCACCTACAACTTCCAAGAGGCACTTCCAGCTGAAGCACCAAGCAGACAAGATCATTTTCCGGTACCGGCACCACACCCACAACCACAGTGACAATAACTGTCCTGCACTTTTTCTTGATGGCACTTCACTTCTGCCATGAGGACCACTGTAGTATCAGGCAGCTGTCATCTGCCATATGTGAATGGTAGTGTTAACAGGGCTGTTAAAGTTGTAATTATGCACAAACCAGTGATGCCGTATACAGCAGCAGCTTTTGCACAACTAACCCTTACCCATGAATTTTTTACGTAGTTATGCAGTTTTCCCATCACACCTATTCTGATATTTGAGGGACTGATCTACATTCATGTATAATGTTTCCCATGCCTGTTAATTGAGTGTGTTATTCAAGAAAACAAACTTCTTATATTCCTCACTCCCAAGAGTGCTAATTCAGGATCTACCACTCGACTTTATAATAACAAGGATTGGATTGCCTAATTCAAGCAGTATCTGACAAATATATTTAAAAGTTCTAAATTAATGTTTGGCCCATCCACTGGTAACTGCATAACTTTTTTTAGGTTTTCCAAATCAGTTTTTTTACACTTACGAGTCAATCATTTGCCATTATATGTTTCAGAAAAAGTGGAAGCAAAGAAATTGTTATAAATGATTTGTCTGGTCCCAAAATCATACACACAAATCCATCTGGATCTTCTGAGATACAGTATTCACACTCTCTTCAAATTTTAGAACAATCATTTCAGATTTGTCAATGAGGTCATGTACTAGGCCAACCCATTTACAGTGTTGTAAAAAAACTTCTGATTTTTGCAGTTGCATTTTCTTTGCACTTTGACTATGCATAAATAACAAAGGGAATAATTCTACAAAATCTGCTGGGATCCAAACTGACAAATAACTCTTGACAGTGCCCAAAACCCATAAAATTTCCGCTCATGTATCATCATCCGATAATAAACAGGATTGCACTGTACGGTATTCTACAGAATGATCTGTGGCTCGGAATACACTGCCTTATTTGATACTGGAACTCTTATTAAAAAACCATAAATAATCTGTACTAGCTTAATAAATTGTACTTCCAGGTTAAAATCTGCTTATACATTTTCTCAAAATTGGGACAAAATTCACAATTCCCTCCTTCAAAGTATTAATAAAAATACTTCGGAGTGATGTATGACTGATTGTGTTGAAAACTGTAGTTGAAGATTTGGAAAATTGCGTGAATGTAAGTGGCAGTGACTTCTGCAAATATGCACTGAAACTCTGGTACTTCACGTTCTTGGCGTGACTTTCCAAAGCACTTTTCCCTGGCTGGAAATGCTGATCACTTTCTTGCACCATGTAAAAATAGCATATGTACTGTTTTTGGGATCAGGAGCAACCCCTGAAAACAGAAGCTCATAAGGCTTTTGATATTGTGTTGTACTTGTACACGATTTCGACATTGAGACTTTAACATCCTCAAGGTGAAAAAACTAATATAAATAAATTGTTGACATGAATTTGTTTAAAGTCGTACTTCAATTTTGTTCTGTTCATTCTTTATTGTTTATCCATATGTCGTTGGACACACAGTGTCACCAACTCTGATTTCCAAGAGTGGGATCTTCTATTTGATGGTTTCCACAGTTGCAGATTTTATTTTTTTATGTCATTAGTGGGTTTTCTACCTTTATTCAACTGCTTAAAAGTGAAAGAACTGGCAAATACGCAAAAACATTTGAAAGAAAGTGGTTTTCTCGGTTCCTTGGACCATGTACTTTGCGCTGCTTGGAACTACTGACTGCAATCCAACATAGTGCGGCTTCGCAGTTAAGTAGCCATTAGACTGTGAACAGTCACTTGTTTGCAGGTGATTTGTGTTGATGTGTAAGCAGAAAAATGAATGAAGAAGCTACACCGAGGTTAGCGATGTCTTATAATTCCGTTGACAAAGGGTAAAGCAAGAAAAACTATTATAAACATTGGGCTGCGACAAGGAGAAAATAAAAACAGGCGAGTACATTTGTGGGGTGAATAATTGCTCAATGCTGATAATTGTATTAATGCAATCGCGAATTACCCCATGGTGAAACTTCACTCATAACATTATGTCAGTCTGTCACCATTAAGCAATCGTTCGACCCCATAGATCTGTTTAATACATATCAATACAAGTCTGTAGTCTTCATGATTCTGAAATCTTGTTTTCGACTGCTGCCAACAACAGTGAACTATCAACTGTTACAATAAGTGTTGCAATAGGTTTCATTTAATTTCAGGTATTGTACTAAATCGAAAAAGAGTGACTCTATAAAGTGCTTTGAAACTTATTACTTCTGTGAGTTATTTCTACCACAGTAGCTGATCAGTACTTCATGCCTGATCTCAAAGCAACAAATTTCACCTTCCCTCCTCATCTCTCACATGGCAGCATGAATCAGCTTCTTCAAATCTCTGCTTCATGCGACAGCTCAATTGATATAAACCTGTTATGAATTTTTGTGTACACCGATTCACCATCAGGTAGTATGTGTATTACATGTAGATTTACTTTTGAACAGTCAAATGCTATTTGAAATACCACATATGGTTTAAACTGATAATATATGAAAATAGATTGTATATACGGGAAAAATTTTAAAAGTCAGTGTTTTTGAATTAAACTCTCCTGGTACTCAATTTAAATCTGGCACCAATGTTAGCACTGAATAGGGGATCATGGAGGAACCGTATAAGGGGGGCTATGCTCCAGACTGAACGCTGAAAGGCATAATCAGTCTTAAATGATGATGATGATGATCATCATCATCATCTTTTTTTTAATTTCTACAATTGTGTGATATGGGGAAGGCAATAACACAAGTCTATGACTAGGAAATGACAAATCATCCAAATAACTCTAAAAACTTCAAAAAAGGCAGTGTTGCCGACATTTTCGGAATGGGTTCATGTTGTAGAGAATTACTAGTATGTCCTTTTACTGTGCTAGTGATATGCTAGTTTAAATCCAGTTTGAGTTAAAGCATACTTTGTATTAGCATAGTCTGCAGTTTATGTGGCACACTGGTGAAAGACTCAAAATGCAAGGGTCATGAGTTCGAGTCTCAGTCCGGCACACAATTTTAATCTCCCAGGAAGTTTCGTATCAGTGGACACTCCACTGCAAAGTGGAAATTTCATTCTGGAAGGCTTTATATGTTCACATTGCAGAACCAAATCTAGTTTTTAGATGTTTTAGGACAGTCTGTCTAATGGAAACGATTTAAAAGCATTTGGAGAAGACTTTTCTGTAAAAGTGGGCCAAAAAACACATTTTTGACGTTTTTCTAAAAATCATCAATTTTGTCCTCAATCTGTTAACTATTGGAGAATAGTAACAGAATAAAATTTTATATTCTTGGTCATTGAATTGGAAACTTATAACATGCAATGATCAGGTTTATCCCTCAGTTTCTTTCAGAGTTACAAGAAACTGAACTTCACAGTTTTTTCGATTATTTTTTCAGCTGATTTTGCTTCAAATTATCCATACTTTGCTTAAGAGAGTGCAAGATTTACAAGATGGCCTATTTCCAAAAATGAGACCACTTGGATGGGAATGGCCCAGGACACAGGAACTGGTAGACCAAGGAATCATCTTTTGATACACACCCAGCAGCAGTTTAACACTGCCCAGAAGATGCTCTTAGAGAAAACAATACACACAAAGAACTCTTATCAGCTTAAAACAGAATATTAGACTGTATTGGTCACTGAGATGATACATATTGTTGCTATGTCCCCATACATGTCAAGTCAAAAATAATATGCTGTCACATAACTTAAATGCTTATTTTGATCAAGTGGAAACTTAAATGAGTATGTGTGGTATGGTGGCTCAGTTCTGCAGTGCCAGATTACAGATCCGAAGGTCCAGAATTTGATCCCCAGTCACTCCTACTTATGACTTCTCTCATGACTGGCAATGTTTGTTACTGTGATAAATAGAGTGTTGCACAGTGCTAGTCCAAGTTAAACTGTAGGTACCCTACAACTGGCTGGGTAAACCAGTTCAAAAAACTGAAGAATGTAATAACATACCACCTTCATTAGGATTTTGCCTGGCAAAGCATTGTGGTGTTCCAGTGATATTTAGTTTGATGACAGCTTTACTGAGTGTGTTCTAATTTTTTTTTTTTCTAAAAATATAAAGAATACCGAAGCGAACCATGTGCAAACATTAAGAGAAACAGAAGCAAGTGAAACAGACAGATCATTAACCCACCACTGAAAGTAGTAACACTGATCAATTCAGATTGTCATTAATGTTACTGGATTTCCTGCCTTAACTGACTTGCTATCACAAGGCCCCAGCACTAATCAGCCACACACAATGAGAACAGTGTGCATAGTGAAATACTACAACAAATTTCCAACTCGAGTGACAATAATTATTTAAATAAAAATCAGTTTTCATAAGGGGCGATCAAAAAATTTCTGTTCAGAAGTCCGACAGTCTAGGACTGGTATGCCGATCAGGAAAAATCACCTCAAACACTGACCCATCGATGCACCTGGTTGAAGATATCTGTTTTCACACTGTGTCCTGCTGTGTGAAGAAATTCTTAATTGCATGCTGCACATCCTCATCTGACAGAAATTGGTAAGCCTCTGAGGCCATTTTTAGGAGACTGAAGGTGCGATAACTACACGGGGAAAGATCAAGACTATAGGGTGGGTGGTTGAGTGTCCCACTTGAGTTGATCCAGAATGAATCGTGCTAGCCTCCTAGCTTGATCAACATCTTGAGTCAAATCGTAACCAGCACAGAACTTGGCTCGCCATTCCACAACAGTCATTTTCAAAACACATGCTATCCTATACACATTCTTCTATCTCCAATAGATGCTTACCAGTGTTTGTCCATCGGCAGCCAACAAAATTACAACAGCACATTGGTCATGTTTGGACGCTTTTGGTAATAACCTAGCCATAGTTTACATTCCCACATTTACCACACTCACATCGAAAAGACACAAATGCCACAATAATCCCTTGCCTACACGTCTATTCTTATACACCCGCATCACAATCATGCTATGTTGCAGCAACGCCCTCCAACAGAAACTTTTTGACCACCCCTTATATTTTTAAATCTGATTAAAAAATATAAAACAATTTCTCCTAGACACATACAAATAGCTCAGAAAATATGTGATTGTTAATCTTTAACAGCAATGAAAATGCTTTAAACAAAAAACATGGGGCACACACAATACACCGTTTTAAGCCTGACAAGTATTTTCATAGTTATTAAAATTTCACAATCAAAAATATTCAGGACTATCTGTACAGGATTAGGAATCTGTGTGGGGAAGGAGAAATTATTTTATTCTTTCTAGTCTGATTTAAAAATGTAGTATATTAAACTTGATTTTTATTTGAATAATTATTTTCTGCTTTTTAGTACAGCTTGTGTGAAATTTTTCATTTGATTTCAAACTCTGCCACGCATCAGATAAAGATGTGAGTTAATATTGAGCTGTCATCCAGTTCTGAGCTATGTTCAAAGTTTCAAGTCTCTAGCTCATTGGGAAATGACAGTGGTAACTTTCCCTCCATACAAGTTTTGCCACTTGCGTAGAAGAACAGCTCCACGCTCACAGAGGTCTTTCTCTTTTGGCCCATATTTAGTACTGTACCGGCATAGCTGCACTGGCCCCTGTCCAGTTCAGTAGCCACTGAACTGCAGTGACATTTTTCTCACTGGCTGCTCAGTAATGACACCAACAGTCAGGCTTTGCCCAATATTATGATTGTACGGTTTTTTCTCTCACCAATATCTTTCCCATACCTACTACTGTTAAAGCCCATCTTGTTATAATCATGTAGCTTGTTCATACAACGGCCTCCTCTACTAAGCTGACTTTCGCCTTACAATCCGAATTCTATCCTAATTTTGATATCTTTGCTGCTGTTCATAATTGTGGCAATGACTCTGTGTTTATATATTCTTTTGAATGATTTAGCACACCTCTGGGAATTGGTATATGCAAGGACGTCGTTTTTCGTGAACATCTAGCAGAATTAGTACATAACATTACGCATTTAATTGTTATCAAGAAAATATCTTATTGAGAAATTATATTTAATGTCTGTTTTTCCATTTATGTAACATAAACAACATATATTACACAAAAATTGTTTTCTACCAACTGAACTTCAACCACATGTGTTACAGACTACATAGCTACACAAGTGCCATTTTAGTGGAGCACGCTAGAGTTCAAGGTGCATTGAGCCTCACACAGCATTGCAGAGATTTACCAGTATCTGTGATACATTGTATATCACAATACACTATTAAATGCTACTAATTATCATGCTGACAATTTTGAACACCCCGTCCCCATACAGGAGTTAAATAAAGATGATGTTTCTTCAGTCATCATTTTGTGGGTTATTCATTACAACACCAATTTGAAATCACTATTGTTTTACGTAAAATCAAAATTTACATTTTAGTGATATCACTCAAGACATTAGAAACTTCCAGTACACTTAAAACTGGCGCATTATCTGAGGCCAATAACGACCGTCCAGCAGTGTGAAAGATATACGGGAACAATGTAGGTGCCACAAAAAGCTCATTCCCTGTGATAATCAAAAATTTCAGGACCATGTTTACTTTTACTCATGCTTTGAAAACACTTCTGTATAACTTGCTGGTGGATTTACACTGAACAAATTGGTTTCATTTAAATATGCAAGGCTGACTTGACAGAATGTGCTATGAAAAACACATGGGAAATAGCCTACTTATGGTGTTCATCACAAAGAGCAATGCTCTCTTGCAAAGTTAAGAGTGATTATTCTGCTTTTTCTTCAAAATGGATGTAGGCTGCAGTTGTTGTTGGGAGATGGAGAGGCTTGCATAAGATGGAGCAGCATGGAGAGCTGCATCAAACCAGTCTTAAGATTGGTGATCACAAGAAGTATACACTCATACTTAAAAACCACCAAACAATGGAAATTTGATACAAACCCCCAATCAATGGAAAATTTGATACAGACCACAGAAAGAAAGTGCCGATTAGCAGACAGCAACCTCAGAGAGGCATTCAAAACAGCTTCCAGTCATCTCAGAACAGATAAATATAGGTCCTGTGTCATTTTCAAGGGACTCTTATACCATTCATCTACATCTACATCCACATCCACATCCACATCCACATCCACATCCATACTCCGCACGCCACCCAACGGTGTGTGACGGAGAGCACCTTACGTGCCACTGTCATTACCTCCCTTTCCTGTTCCAGTCGTGTATGGTTCGCGAGAAGAACGACTGCTGGAAAGCCTCCGGGCGCGCTCGAATCTCTCTAATTTTACATTCGTGATCTCCTCGGGAGGTATAAGTAGGGGGAAGCAATATATTCGATACCTCATCCAGAAACGCACCCTCTCGAAACCTGGACAGCAAGCTACACCGTGATGCAGAGCGCCTCTCTTGCAGAGTCTGCCACTTGAGTTTGCTAAACATCTCCGTAACGCTATCACGCTTACCAAATAACCGTGTGACAAAACGCGCCACTCTTCTTTGGATCTTCTCTATCTCCTCCGTCAACCCGACCTAGTACGGATCCCACACTGATGAGCAATACTCAAGTATAGGTCGAACGAGTGTTTTGTAAGCTACCTCCTTTGTTGATGGACTACATTTTCTAAGGACTCTCCCAATGAATCTCAACCTGGCATCCGCCTTACCAACAATTAATTTTATATGATCATTCCACTTCAAATCGTACCGCACCACATACTCCCAGATATTTTAGAGAAGTAACTGCTACCAGTGTTTGTTCCGCTAGCATATAATCATACAACAAAGGATCCTTCTTTCTATGTATTCGCAATACATTAAATTTGTCTATGTTAAGGGTCAGTTGCCAATCCCTACACGAAGTGCCTATCCACTGCAGATTTTCCTGCATTTCGCTACAATTTTCTAATGCTGCAACTTCTCTGTATACTACAGCATCATCCGCGAAAAGCCACATGGAACTTCCGACACTATCTACTAGGTCATTTATATATATTGTGAAAAGCAATGGTCCAATAACACTCCCTTGTGGCATGCCAGAGGTTACTTTAACGTCTGTAGATGTCTCTCCATTGAGAACAACATGCTGTGTTCTGTTTGCTAAAAACTCTTCAATCTAGCCACACAGCTGGTTTGATATTCCATAGGCTCTTACTTTGTTTATCAGGCGACAGTGTGGAACTGTATTGAACGCCTTCCAGAAGTCAAGGAAAATGGCATCTACCTGGGAGCCTGTATCTAATATTTTCTGGGTCTCATGAACAAATAAAGCGAGTTGGGTCTCACACGATCGCTGTTTCCGGAATCCATGTTGATTCCTACAGAGTAGATTCTGGGTTTCCAGAAACGACATGATACGCGAGCAAAAAACATGTTCTAAAATTCTAAAACAGATTGACATCAGAGATATAGACCTATAAGTTTTGCGCATCTGCTCGAGGGCCCTTCTTGAAGACTGCAAACTGTGGCAATTTGATGTAATGATGGTGGAAGTGGATAACAAACACCCATCCTTCTCTCCAAGGTCAACATCAAAGGATCAGTAATACTGAGATTTGGTGGCTGTGGTGGTCTGGGGTAATGCGACAATTCACCCTTGTGCTCACAAAACCACTCCTGGACCGTGCAAGCTCTGTGAACACCGGCCCTGTTGACACATAATCTTCAGTAGTAATGCAATCCTGGAGAGTAACCACTGAGCCCATGGAATGACGTGGTATGGCTGCCCAAATTGTCACCAAATCCCAGCCATGTATTGCTCTTAGAACATATACTTGGCCAGAAGCTGGAAACAGTGTGAAATAAGACTCTTGCCACCAAACGACATTCATCCTTTGATCCTTAGTACAGTTCTACGGCTTTGGCATCATTTTTCCTGTTAGTATTTTCATCAATGATGAGTGGTTTTGGAATTCCGGCTCTAAATGCAATTCCCTGCTTACGGAGCTCCCTTCGTGTTGTTTGGTGGTAACAAGGGTTCATGAGCATGACACTCAAATCTCTTCATGAGCGTGACACTCAAATCTGTAGTGACTTTTGCAGCTGTTGTCCTCTTACTTTCATAACAATCCTCTTCAATGAGCACTTGTCCCGATCAGTCGACACATACTTTCTTCCTTGTTGTGATGTAGTGGATGATGATCTTCCACTTTCCCTGCACGTGTTCTACATGTATGACATGGTGCCTCAGGAAACACCAAACAATTAGGCTACCTCGGTTACACCACACGAGCACCAACAATTTGCCTTTGTTCGAATTCACTTAGCTCCGACATAATTCACTTGCAACAACACAGAACACTTTCCTGATCACAACTGACACGTGCAAGATATTGAGGACACTGTACAGGTCAGCGACTGTATCTGATGTGAGTGACAATATTTTCTGGGGTGGATAGTGGGGCACAGAAAAGGCATTTTGCATGAAGGATAGCAGGGTAGACATAGGGAAAGATGCTAGTTCTGCCTGTGCGAGTATACAGGAATGTGGTGGGATAGGATACGCCTGGTAGGTGCAGCATCAGCAAGCTACGCTGGGAGGACGGGGTAGAGATTAGATAACTGGAAACGTGTGATGCATGGGATACAAGGCATGCAGGTGTATGGATGGAGTGGGAGCAGGAAAGAGGATAGGCAGATGGTGGACAGGAACTAGTGAAGGTTGAGCCAGGGCAGGTACAAGAACAAACAATATGTTCCAGGGAGAGTTCTCACTTGCATTTTTCAAAAAAGCTGATATGCCAGGAAGAATCCAGAAGGCACAGGCTTTGAAGCAGTTGTCCTAGTTAAGCACACAGTAATGGTTGGCATGTTTGGCAACTGGGTGATCCAGCTGCCTTTTGGCCACAGTCCTATTCCCTACAGCCTTCTGTCCTACCAGTGCACCTGCATAGTCCTTTTCTCTTCTCTACCCCACCTTCCCCAACCTCTCCCCATCCCACCTGGAGCACAGGTTCCCAATGCTGCATCTGGGAGGACCCCCATCTTGTTGCCACCATGTCCGTGTTCACTCTGACAGGCAGCATCCCCCCTTCCCAATCACATATCTCATCTGTACCCCCACTGTCCACCCAAGCATAGATCACTGTTCATCTCAGACACAGTCCTGCATTAGTCCTCAGGGATGACAGTGGCTGTGTGTGTGTGTGTGTGTGTGTGTGTGTGTGCGCGCGCGCGCGCGTGCGCTGCATCTGGGAATGGGTGTATGTTTTGTTTTGTCTACGACTGATTGAGAATTTTGTTCAATAGTTAACAATATTTAGCAGTCTCTTTTCGATGTGCAGTCTGCCAATAGACACCTCTTCTATATGGTGAGCAGCAATATATCCTTTTCATATTGTTTTTATTTACAGATTATGGTATATAAAAATTTTGTAACTTTTCCTGAGTAAAAATTTGCACCTTAATCGCAGTTTTTCTCTTGTCATTCAGAATCAGACTTGTGAATTAATGGGAGTGAAACTAACTAAATGGGAAAGACATGCAACCACACAATGAGTTCCAAAATGAAGTAACATCCATACCTTCATAGTCAGACTGCAACCTGTTCAGCACAGTCTTTCTGAAGCCTTCCAGTTCCGTCCCTGTTAGCCTGGCCAGAACAGCTCCGCCAACTCTTCCAAAGTTACGGTCTCGTATGCTAATGTTGTATATAGTGTCCACAACCTCTCTGAAACAAGGAAAACAATTAGCTGAAAAAACAGAAAGAAGAAAAGCACTAAGGGACATTGTGCAACTCGAGTATTTCAATGTACATCTAAAAAACAGATGGGTAGTGAACACAAAATACCCAGTTTCTGATAGACGGCAGCTTGAGTGTGTGTAAATGATCATTGGGAGACCGATATGGACGAGGCAACCCAATGTGACTCTAGCCCGATGTAGGACTCTGTGTGCCCTTCGAAGTGTACCATATTAAACACACTGAAAACCAGCTTAACAAATTCTGGCCACAGCAGGAGAGGATTACCAATTTCTATATCACAGTACACAACAAAATCATTTTTGTACCTAACAAAGTCTCTAAAACATTGTTACCATCACACACAACTGATTAGCAATGAGTAGTAGCCAGACAGTTACACTCTTACCAAGGACCTTGCATCACAAAATGAAAAATAGTGCACATAGAACGAAGGAATCTTTTTGTTGGCAAAGACAATTCACCAAACAGCTACAATTTTTTCTTGAGTCTTATTTGCAGTCTGGTTCTGGAAAGTTACTTTCCATTCTCAATGGTAGTAACTAAACATTTCATAGCACACACAATTCTCCATATCTATTTCTGCACAGTAGTTTGCCTTTTCTTAGGGCATTGTGGCAGCTACAGTTTACATGAGCCTCAAGACTGCACAGTAGTTGTCAGTGAGCATATGAATCCATTTGTACCACAGAATACGAGTAGATACTGTACATCCACATGCCACATGTCACCACTTCATAAAACATTGAGTCTAAAAACGAGTAGCCATAACAGCAAACAGTTTGTAATATATGTAATACAGCACAACTTTCACTGTGTAGTAACTACATGCAGTTCATAGTGGGAGTTTGTTACCTGAGCATGGAGACAGCTCCATGCTAGCTTCCAGCTGTGGATTTCTGGGAACTGTCTTGATACTGTGGCACATTGCAGCAAGTGTCTCTCCTTTTTAATAGAACCCAGCATTTCACGGACAATGATGTTCTTTGCATGCCAAGGTATTGTCAGCAGCCTGACTCAAAGGATTTGTCATGCTGTGCCTCAGTGAAGTGTGATACAACTGGTCTTGTTTCCTATATACGAGGGCCGTTCAGAAAGTAACCTCCGGTTGATTTAAAAAAATACACCAAGTTAAATAAAAATATTTTAATATATACATCTTACAACTACATCTTTGAACTATTTTTCTACATAGTCTCCATAGCGATTGAGGCACTTATCGTATCTCTTCACAAGCTTTGAAATTCCTTCTGCATAAAAATCACCCGCTTGTGCCTGGAGCCAGCCTGTGACCGCATCTTTGAGCTCTTCGTCGTCATCAAACCGCTGTGACCCGAGCCATTTCTTCAAATGCATGAAGAGGTGATAATCACTTGGCGCCAGGTCTGGGCTGTAAGGTGGATGGTTGATAACGTCCCACTTGAAGGACTCAAGAAGGGCCGTTGTTCTGCGAGCAGAGTGAGGACGGGCGTTATCGTGCAAAAAAACGATACCGGAAGTCAGCATACCACGGCGTTTGTTCTGTATAGCCCGTCGTAACTTTTTTATTGTTTCACAGTACACGTCTTGATTAATGGTCGTACCACGTTCCATGAATTCAACCAACAACACCCCTTTGGCATCCCAAAACACCGTTGCCATCAGTTTTCTGGCAGAAAAATCTTGCGAGGCTTTTCTTGGTTTGGTAGGCGAATTTGAATGTGCCCACATCTTTGATTGTTCTTTTGTCTCAGGGTTCACATACTTAATCCAGGTTTCGTCACCGGTCACGATTCTGTTTAACAATGGTTCTCCTTCGTCCTCATAACGTGACAGAAAGTCTAATGCAGAGGCCATTCTTTGAGTTTTGTGGTGGTCGGTAAGAATTTTGGGCACCCATCGTGCACAGAACTTACGGTAACCCAATCTTGCTGTCACTATCTCGTACAAGAGAGTCTTAGAAATCTGTGGAAAACCAGTGGACAACTCCGACATTGAGAAACGTCGATTTTCACGAACTTTTGCATCAACTGTCTGAACGAGTTCGTCAGTCACCAATGATGGTCTACCACTCCTCTCTTCATCACGAACGTTTTCTCGTCCACTTTTAAGTAAACGTACCCATTCACGGACAACTCCTTCACTCATAACTCTTGGTCCGTACACGGTACAAAGCTCACGATGAATAGCTGCTGCAGAATATCCTTTGGCTGTAAAAAACCTTATGACAGGACGCACTTCACATTTGGCGGGGTTTTCTATTGCAGCACACATTTCAAGCTGCCACGAAAACTAAACTAGCGCAGGTACGACGTTCACTCGACCACGGCTTGATGCCGACTGACCTGTTGAGTGCGTGAACGCACAGATGGCGTCGCTACTCCCCCCACAACCCGCACTGTGACCGATCGGAGGTTACTTTCTGAACCGCCCTCGTACATAAACAGTCTGACACATAGGGTGACTAGTAATTTGCGACCATTTGCTGATGACACTGCAGTGTATGGACAATGACTATAGAGGGATACAGGAGGACTTCGATAGAACTGGTGAATGTCAGCTTGATATAAATGTGGATAAAATCAAATTAACAAGGATGAGTATAAGAAACAACCCTATAATGTTCAAATGCAGTATTAGTGTTGTGCTGCTTGACATAATCGTGTCAATCGCATGTCACGGAGCAACACTTCAAAGCAACATGAAGTGGAACATCTACATAAGGTCTAATGTAGGGAAGGGGAATGGCTGACTTCAGCTTATTGAGAGAATTCTTCGAAAGGCAAATGGTCAAAATCAGTTCCCTGGGAGAATCCTAAGAAAGTTAACTGATCTATAAAGGAAACCGTACACAGAGTATTTGTACGACTTATTCTGGAGTGCTGCTCAAATGGATGGGATACCCACCAAGTCAGATTAAAGGAAGAATCAAAGCAATTCAGATTCAGGTTTAAACTACGCATGATTATTACAGAAATGCTACGTAAACTCAAATGCGAATTTGTGGAGAGAGAAAGTTTTTTTTTCTTTTTTTTCCGTAAAACTTTATTGAGTTTAGATACTTGGCATTTGGCTACAGTCACCCACCTTCAGCCTGCTGCCTAAGGTGTAGCGGTCACGGATAATCTAGTGTGTCACATAGGAGACTTCAGGTGTCATTTGTTTTGCCCAAGGGCTATGCTGCCAAGGCACATCCTAGTGTACCTGACGATGTGGATCTGCCCTCACTCACAAAAGGGTGCATGGTGAGTGGCAACACATTTGCATCACTCGAGGCACAGGGTGTACGTGGAGACTGTGCATCTCACCCTACCTGTATGTCCTGTGAGTGAACAGGTGGCCATTCCTTCAGCAAGATCCGAGCAGGCATTTGTGGGGAGGGGGTTACTAGTTATCAGGAGCTCCAATGTTAGGTGTGTTATAGAACCTCTTTGGAAAATAAAAATAGCATTCAGGCCTGGAAAGACAGCTGATGTGCACTCAGTATGTCTGCTGAGGGTGCTTATTTGAGATGTGGAGGCAGCTCTCAGGCGCACAAGGTGCAGTCGTCTGCAAGTTGGGGCTCACGCTGGCATTGATGACACTGTCACACGGGTTGTGAAGCCATCCTCAGTTCATACAGGTGGCTGGTGGTGGTGGTGGTGGTGGTGGTGGTGGTGGTGGTGGTGGTGGTGGTGAAGGATGCTGGCCTTGCTCACACTCAGAACATGCAATTTGCAACATTGCTCCCAGAGTTGATCAGGGTCTTTTGGTTTGGAGCCAAGTGGAGGGTCTCCGCCAAAGGTTGTCAACTCTGTGACAGTCTTGGCTAGTGACAGTCTTGGCTCCAGATTTCTAGACCTGCACTATCGGGTAGGGATTTGTAAGACTTCCTTTGATAGGTCAGTGGCGCACTACACAAAGGAAGCAGCTACTTGGGTAACACAGTACTTGTGGAGTGCACATGTCGGTATTTAGGCTACACGGTAGTCTGAGGTACTCTGATAAGTGCTCGCCAGTCGATACCCAGGAAGTAAAGTCCAACCACATTCAGAGTACACACACTTTAACTGTCAAAATTTTAGCAGTAAATTGTCCAAGTATTCTTAATAAAGTTCCCGAATTTACTGCCCTCCAAGAAAGTTCTTACCCTCATATTAGGCTTGAGACTGAGAGCTGGTTGAACCCAGAAGTAGAATGCTCTGAGAAATTTACACGGGATGTGGAGCATTCATGGCAGTTGACAAACGTATTTAGGTCAAAGTTGAGCGTGGCAGTGAAGTTACACGGTCACGTACGAGGTTAATCCCAAAAGTAAGGTCTCCTATATTTTTATAAGAACATAGACCTGTTTATTTCTACAATGGTTTACATCAGCTTACAGCTTGAACATTTAGCTATTTTTCGACATAATCACCATTTCTCTTGATGCATTTTTGTAGACACTGTGGCAGTTTTTGTATGCCCATGTCATACCAGCTCGCCGCCATGCTGTTCAGAAAGTTATGAACCTCTTCTTTTACCTCGTCGTCGGAGATGAATCGCTTTCCAGCCAAATGTTCTTTTAACCTAGGGAACTGGGCGCCAAGTCAGGACTATAGGGTGGGTGATTATTTTCCATTGAAACTGTTGCAGGAAAGCAATGGTTTGCCAAGTGATGTGTGGGCGAGCATTGTCACGGAGAATGTGTATGCCCTTGCTCAACATTCCTCTTCTCCGGTTCTGAATTGCCCGTTTGAGTTTTTTCAGAGTCCCACAGCACCTGTCAGCATTAATTGTGGTCCCAGCGATTCAGCTCCGATGACAAGGTGAAAGATGTGGTTCATAACTTTCTGAACAGCATGGTGGAGAGCTGGTATGACATGGGCATACAAAAACTGCCACAGCATCTGCAAAAATGTATTGACAGAAATGGTGATTATGTCGAAAAATAGCTAAATGTTCAAGCTGTAAACTGATGTAAACCATTGTAGAAATAAACAGGTCTATGTACTTATAAAAAACAGGAGACCTTACTTTTGGGATTACCCTCAAATAACAGGTCTAGGGAAACCGAATTAACTGTTGGATAATTTTAGTGACCACCCAATTCTGCTGCGATAGCTGCAGAGTCATTAACAGGAAGTCTATGGTCAGTAGAACATAATAAATGCAGAACCAATTAAAGGTGATAACATACTGAATGTAGATTGGGAGATAGATGGATTCACTGTAGGTGGTGGGGTGTACACAAGAGACAGTATTGGGAACTACTTATGAACACGTTTTTTGAAAATGTGTCTTGAGCAGCTAGTTAGCATGGAAATATCTTAAATCTTGTAGCTACAAATAGGCCGGACTTCATAAACAGTGTCAGTATAGAGATGGGGATTAGTTATGTGCTTATAGAACTATTGTTCTGAAAGTTTAAATCAGTCAAGAAGGCTAGGAGTGTTTCTGCTAGAAACAGCAGAGAAGCAGTTGTCAGCATTTCACTTAGACATTGAACTGATATCATTTTGTTTCAGTAAAATAGAGGCACACGAATTACAGGCAAAGTTTAAACAGACTGTAAATCATGGTCTGGAGAACTGTGTGCCGAGTAAGAGGATTAAGGACATAAAATGGTGGGTACCATGGTTTAATACTGAAATTCGGAAAATGCTGAGGAAGCAAAAGGTGTTGCACTCTCGGTTCAAAAGAGAATCTGCAAATGACTAAAGGCAAAGATTAGTAGAGTGTTGTGTGTCTGTGAAAAGGTCTTTGCACAAAACATACAACACCAGTGTCATACCTGACTGAACGATCTGGCCGAGAACACGAGAAAATTCTGGTCCTATGTAAAATAATTAAGGAGGTCTTACACTTCCATTCAGTCAGTCATTGACGAATCTGGTGTGGCAGTTGAAGACAGCAGAATGAAACCCTAAGTTCTAAATTCCATGTTTAAGATATCATGTACACAGGAGAATCGTACAAACAGCTCATCGTTTGACCACTGAACAGACTCTCATGTGGACGCCACAGTAATAAGCATTCCTGGCTTAGAGAAACAACTGAAAGAGTTTAAAACACATAAGTCACCACGTTTGAATGGAATCCCAATCCAGTTTTAAGAATAGTACTCTACAGCATTGGCCCCTTACTTAGCTTACATTCATCGTGAATATCTCATCTGCTGCAAAGTCCCCAAGTGATTGGAAAAAAGTGCAGGCAACTCCGGTATATAAGAAGGATAAATGAATGGAACTGCAAAATTACAGGCCAATATCCCTAACATCAGTTTGCTGCAGAATCCTTTAACATATTCTCAGCTCAAATATAATACATTTTCTTGACACCAAAAAGTTCATATGCATGGATCAGCATACTTTTAGAAAGCACCACTCGCAGAAACTCAGCTTGCCTTTTCTGACATCATAAACTGCAAACTATGGATGAAGGGCAGAGGCAAACTCATTATTTCCAGATGTCTGGCAAGCATTTGACATGGCACCCCAGTGCTGACTGTTAACAGAGGTACGACTATATAGAGTAGGTTCCCAGACATGTGAGTGGTTCAAAGACTTCTTAAGAACTACAACTCAGTATGTTGTCCTCAATTACAAGTGTTCATCTGAGACAAGGGTATCAACAAGAACCCCAGGGAAGTGTGATGGGACTGCTATTATTTTCTGCACACACAGTGATCTGGCAGACATGGTGGGCAGCAATTTGTAGTTGTTTGCTGACGATACTGTGGTGTACGGTAATGTGTTGAAGTTGAGTGACTACGGTAATGTGTTGAAGTTGAGTGACTACGGTAATGTGTTGAAGTTGAGTGACCGTAGGAGTATACAAGATGGCCAAAATGAATGACGGCAAACTCAAAATGTAGAAAAATGTAAGTTAATGTGGATGAGTGGGAAAAACAAACCCATAATGTTTTGATACAGCGATAGTAATGTCCTGCTTAGCACAGTCATGTTGTTTAAATATCTGGATGTAACACTGCAAAGCAATACGAAATAGAATGGGCTTATGAGGATTGTGGTAGGACACGCAAATGGTAGACTTCAGTTTCTTTGGAGAATTTTGGGAAAGTGTTGTTCAACTGTAAAGAAGACCACATACAAGATACTGGCGTGACCTATTTTTGAGTACTGCTCGAGTGTTTGGGATCCGTACCAGGTCAGATTAAAGAAAGACATTGAAGCACTTCAGAGGCAGTCTTCTAAATTTGTTACCAGTAGACTCGAACAACACACAAGTCTTCAGGAACTCAAATAGGAATCACTGTAGGGAAGGCAATATTCTTTTCGAAAACACAACTGAGAAAATTTAGAGCACAGGAATTTGAAGCTGGCTGTAAAACGATTTTACTGGCACCAACATACATTTCGCACAAGGTTCACATAGATAAGATATGACAAATTATGGCTCATACTCAGACACGTAAACAGTTGCTTTTTTCTCACTTTATTTGTGAGTGGAACAGGAAAGGAAATTATTATTATTGTTGTTGTTGTTGTTAGTAGTAGTCAAGTTAATGATTATGGAAATTGCTTCTCTCTCTCTCTCTCTCTCTCTCTCTCTCTCTCTCTCTCTCTCTCACACACACACACACACACACACACACACACACACACACACACACACACACACACACACACACATCTTAACTGGTTGTCACTATACTTACAGAACAGTCAATTGATGTATAATTTGACTTGCTCCTCATCCCTGAAGGCTCTTCTTCATTGTGAGACTTATGGAACACAATAATCTGTGATTCAATGTGGAGTAGGTGGAAGTGAAGCCCAGCATGGGGTAAAAATGTGCACCTAGCTTTTGCAGTGACCACCACTGATTCAGGAGCTGACCACCAAATGACAACATAGTCTTATTCTTCCATGAAAGTTCATCACTCAACATGTCACTCCAGAGATGAGAAAATGAGGTAAGTTTGTTTTTTATTACTTGTATGTAACTTCTCATATGTATTACTTGAACACTGTACAATTCAGCATTGCTAAAGAAGAAACAACAAATTACATGCCACATTCAAGCTTCACTTGTGTGTGGAAGTCATTGTTCCACTTGATCCCCAAAATCAACATGGCTTATTTTTCAGAAAATAGGGCAAATCCTTACAGGCGTTTTGGGATAAATGCCCCAGCTCTTAAAGTCCTCACCCAAACCAAAACTGTCATTTTTTTATTAACATTTACACTTAGAATGTGTTTTGTACAACTTATTCTCTTTTAAAAGGTAACCAGTAGTGAACGCCTACCCACAAAGTTTTAAGTTGTGAAGAAATTTTATAGTTTTTATTTAAATTTCATAATTATTTCAATTCAGTTTTTTTTATATTATATTAATTTTAATTTTTTATGCATTTCTGTTTTATTTTATGGTCTAGACTCTAAAAAAAAAAAAAAAACAGAATTTAGAGCTCAATTAACCACACAAATTAATTGCAGAAGATTCCTATTTGTAAGGCAGCCATTCAAATTGGCTTTCACAAGAGTACACTAAGGGACCAATTGAAGAAAGAGGTAGGCTTCAAACCTGGGAGGATTTTGAGTAAGCTTTACACAGATCAAGAGAAGGCACTGGTGAGTCACTGAGTTGCTCTGAACTGTAGATTCCTTTGGTCTCACTCTGAAATCTAAGGTTTTTTTTTTTTAAGTAAAAATGTAGAGAAAACAAAATAATTACTGATTTTGTGTTCAATCTCTACATGCTGGTACAAAGTTTAACCATGAAAAACCAGCATTGCTAGTGCCAAGGGTTATAATACTGTTCACTTTAATCAATACTTTGATATTTTGGGGTTCTACCTTGAAAACATACAACCAAATACATAGGGTGAAACACCTAAAACTTGCACTGCAAATATTTTGGAAATGGAAAATGCTATCAAAGTGTGGTTTTCACAGAATGAATTAATAGTCACATATTGTTAACAATCATCATCACATTTTAATAATACTTAGAAAGTGTATTTTTGTCCAAACATACACTTTCTTAAATGAAACAATGCCTATTGACATTAACAAACTAAAAGTAGGGTAAGCTAGAATGTCAGTAATGTTTGTTGCAGGATTCTAGTGCAATTCATTCACCAGATATCACATTTTGAAAAGTTTCCACACTGAAACTTTTACAAAATCTGTAGTAGCACACACTAAAGAACACCACAAGTGCGTACACTAGTTACATGGAATCTGGCCAGATAGCTGACTATCACAGGTTCTGTTCAAAATGACCACCAGCAGCGCCAATAAATGCTTCCGATATGGTATGGAATGACTGCTGCATACTTGCTAGCCTTTCACTGGAGATGTCTGAGCAGGCTGCAGTAATACTTCATTGCATTTCATTGGACGTAGTTGGTATGTTCTTGTAGACAATGTCTTTCAGCTCTCCTCACAAAAAAGTCTACAGGCATCATATCCCAAGAACGGTCCAGCCAAGGTACAGGTCCTCTGCGTCCAATCCGACGATTAGGAAACAATTCATGAAGCCATGCTGTAGTACTTCACGCACTGTGGGTTGGACAGCCATCACATTGGTACCACACATTCCTCCTAGTCTGCAGAGGAATGTCTTCTAGCATAGTTGGAAGATGGTCTGTTAAGGGGCTGTGATACTTGTATGAGTTCAGTGTTCCCATCTATGAGAAACAGGTCTATGAGCTGATGGTTCAGTATCCCACACCACATATTTAAATTTCATGGACACTGATGTCCCGCCTGACTACGCCAATGGAGGTTGTCAACAGACCAATAGTGCATATTTCGTTGGCTTACCTGCCCACGACTGGTACATGCGGCTTCATCACTAAACAAGCTACATGAAACCATCTGGAGTATCCTGTCTTCATGCCCGTGTACAGAAGTTAACACAATTCTCATAACCGTTTCCATGTAGCTCTTGGTAAAAGAGAGATGTGATATGGATGGAGCCTATGTCGATGGAGGATGCGTAGGACACTTGCCTGACTCATGCCACTTCCTCGTGCAATTGCATGGGAGCTAAAGTCCGGATCAACTGCAACAGTAGCAATAACATTAATTTCCCCCTCTTCTGTAGACATTTGTTTCCTTCTGTTATGTTGTCTAGGTGTTACACTACAACTTGGTTGAAGAGGTTGATAAATAATTGCCGAGATGACTGACATCTATTGGGATACCTTGCCACATACACCACACAAGAACTCTCCATATAATATACCATGAGCATGTTGGTTTTTTTCTGTGTTGGTAAATCCCATCATCCACTCATGACCTAGTGCTTGGACTATCACACACTGACTAGCAAGTTGCAATGCACTCAAGGAACACACAAGCACACTGTAAGCAAACATAACATTGTACCTATCAACTATACAGGCTGAATGGCACTAAGAAGTGTCAGTGTAGAAAAATTTCAAAATGTGGTATCTTGTAAACTACTCACACTAGAATCCTGCAATAAACACCAGTGACATTCTAATTTACCCCACTTTTAGTTTTTTAATGTCAATAGCCATTGTTCCATTTAAAAAAATGTATGTTTCCACAAAGCTAAACTTTTTAAGTATTATTAGAATCTGTTTATTGGCTAATATGAGCCCCTGTCTATTAATCCATTCTGTGAAGACCGCACATCAATAGCACTTTCCATTTCTGCAATATTTGTAGTGCAAATATGGATGAAATTGGTGTCCAGACAGACCCGAACAAACTTTCTTTGCATGTTATTCCCAAAGGAAAAAGGAAAGTGGCTAAATGGTTGCACCTGAAGATGGGCATGGATGTGCCTGGACACTACATTCCACCTTATTTCAACTATGCAGTAGTAAGACAGAACTGCCAATTGCTTCCAGGTGGTCCAACAGTATATGACATGGCACCTTCACATAATGGGTATATGAATGCCCCAATATTCATCAAATAGCTGAAACATTTTGTGAAGCACACCTAATCTTACCAGTTCTCAACAACATGTTTCAAATAGAAGACTGTAGACGGTAGTTACTTTGGCAAAGTCTAAACATGTCCATCTATTAACATTGCCAGCACACAGCAGCCACAAAACACAATACACAATCATTAGATCGTCTTTTTTTTGTGCATTCAAGGGTTATTATGCTGCTGCTGATTCATGGGATGTTTCTGACCCAGGTCAGACCTTTGACACTTATAGCACTGCAGCAACTTTCAAAATTGCCTCTGAAAAAGCTGGGACCACTAACTGCTGCTCAACGTTTCAAATCAACAAACTGCAAAATCTTTACAGAAGCTGACTTTCTGCTATAAGAAGTTACAGACCAGGAGCTACGAGAAGACGAATGCAACGAAGATGGCGTGGTAATTGAATTTGAATGTCTTGACACTGAAAGTAATGTGACTGAGCCAGCAGTTTTGGAGGAACTTTATTATGATCTGGGACCTAAAGATATAATCCCACTGCCTAAAATGAAGGTTATTAGGAAATGTTGGTCAAAGTAATTAAATCTGTACTTCTAACATTGACAACCAATAAATAACTAATAAAAGAAGAACCCATGGGAAAAGAAAAGCTTGTTAGTGAGAAGGAAAGATGTGACAATGGAAGGAGTGTGTGATAGAAACAAAACAACATATGCTAGCTTTTACTACATAAATGCCAAAAAAGAAAACTGGTCAAACAGCCAACTGATTATTTATCAGAATCAGACTTGTCAGTCCATGACAATAGCTCAGATATAAATATGGACTTACTATTGAGTTAAAAAGTATCTGAGTAAGATGGACAAGAGTCCGAGACTTTAAGGAAGATTCAGATTTCTGCATCACTCAATGACTTTTCTCTAGTAAAAGTGCAGGGAAAAACCAAAAACTCACTCTGACTCTTTTTGGCCAAAATAATTTCAATACACCAAGTGGAAGGCTATGAAAATGTGTTTTACAAAAAAAAACTTTGAGGAGCCTACTCGTTTACTCAGATACTGGAAGGCGCATTAAATGGCAATATGATAATGAAATTGTCAAAACCCACAGGGATGAACACAGTACGCTTCTATAACATAACATTCTCAGAGTAGCTGACAAAACACAATAGAGGTACCTAGATACCTTAGCTTCAGTCACCGAACTCTTTCTTTATGATTAGGCTATAATTTTTCTTTCTGGTTACCCCACTTCTCCTCCATTCATGGAGAAGAAAGTATTATTTTTGTATCAGTATTTACAAGCATGCCAACGACCTTGCCGCAGTGGTAACACCGGTTCCCATCAGATCACCGAAGTTAAGTGCTGTCGGGCTGGGCTAGCACTTGGATGGGCGACCAGCTGGTCTGCAGAGTGTTGTTGGCAAGCGGGGTGCGCTCAGCCCTTGTGAGGCAAACTGAGGCTACTTGACTGAGACTGAGACGTAGCAGCTCCAGTCGTGTAAACTGACATACTGCCAGATGAGCGGTGTGCTGACCACATGGCCCTCCATATCTGCATCCAGTGACACCTTTGGGCTGAGGATGACACAGCGGCCGGTTGGTACCGTTGGGCCTCCCGAGGTCTGTTCGGACGGATTTACAAGCATGCTGCTCAAATTTAAGAGATATTAAGTTCAATATTATATGGGGTAGCTTGGCTGCAATAAAACAATGTTACAAAGTGTTATTTCAAGTGTTTCTATTATGCAGTCATCCACTTTTATTCATGTTTATCTCAAGTGGGGCAAAGACCCACACTGCAGGGCTCTACCAGAAGACTATCAACAGGGCTACTGCAAAGGACACTAGGGGCCAAACAGATACCACAATGGTTGACTGGGTCCAAGAGGAGCAGTGTGGAAGAGGCAGCTGAGCCATAAACTTGACAACCATATTCCAGATGGGACAGAACTAAGGTCCTATAAAGACAGAGAAGAGTCAAACAATCTGTGGCCCAAGAGGTGTGGGCAAGGAAGTGAAGGACATTTAGTTTATGGAAACAGCCAATCTTCAAAAGGCAGATATGAGGCAACTAAGTAAGCTTGTTGTCAAAAAGAAGACCCAAGAAACTGAAATGGGGGCCCACAGTCAGATGTTGGGTGTCAAGATAGAGCTCCAGATCATGGTGAACCATAGAACGGCAACAGAAATAGCCACCAGTGATTTATGGCATAGAACTGAATACCATGAGAAAGACCCCACAGAAACATGCCTGGGGTAGCTCCACAGAGTCCACCGACTGGGAACTGGATTACATTTAGAAATCATACACATACAGAGCAGGAGTGACCAGCGGTTTGACAGAGGCCACCAGTCCATTAACATATATGAAGAAAAGAAGGGCACTTTATACAGAACCCTGTGGAACACCATTCTCCTGGGTCTGTGGTGAGCTGAGAAAGGTGCCAACCCGAACTCGGAATGACCAGTGGGACAGGAAGTGGCGAGTGAAAAATTTAGAGGGCCCAAAAAAAAAACATTCATAGGGTGTAAGTAGGATGTGAGGGTGGTAAATCCTGTCATAGGATTTACAACGATAGAAGAAAATAGCATCAAGATGGCAGCACTGAGGAAAGACCCACCCAACTGTGGTTTCCAACCGAAGTAGCTGATCGAACAGAGACCGTCCCTCCCAAAAGTGGCACTGGTAAGGAGACAAATGGTCCAAAGATTCGAGGACCCAACAGAGCCAACAAGCAACCATTCATTCAAATAACTTTAAGGGACAACAGTCAGGCTGAATGGTCAGCAGCTACTGAGAGGCGACGGATCCTTAACGGGCATAAGGACAGGAACCACAATACTGTCCCTCCACTGTGAGGGAAAAACACCTCGGAGCCAAATCCAGTTGAAAACCCAGTGGAAATACTGCCTTTGTTGAGTGGTGGTGGTGGTGGTGGTGGTGGTGGTGGTGGTTGTTAGTGTTTAACGTCCCGTCGACAACGAGGTCAGTAGAGACGGAGCGCAAGCTCGGGTTAGGGAAGGACTGGGAAGGAAATCAGCCGTGCCCTTTCAAAGGAACCATCCCAGCATTTGCCTGAAATGATTTAGGGAAATCACGGAAAACCTAAATCAGGATGGCCGGAGACGGGATTGAACCGTCATCCTCCCGAATGCGAGTCCAGTGTGCTAGCCACTGCGCCACCTCGCTCGGTGCCTTTGTTGAGGTTTGAGATGCTGAATCAACCGGTTATGGATGCAATCAACGACAGAGGCTGAGTTGTGGGAAGAGGATAGGGCCAGAAGGTGTTCTCACACAGTAGAAGGTTCACCTGACAAGGGGTAATACATGAATGGGATGCTTGGGTCCACTGTTTCTGGAGGAAGACAGTGGCCGGAAGGAACCTGACACCAAGTCATCACAAAGTGGGCTGTGTTCTGTGGGAACTAACAGATCTCTGTACAAAGGCCACCCAAGATGGGAAGGCCTACAATGGGAGATGGCAGTTGGCAACCTTGGAGGGTGCAGGGCATATCCCACACCCGTGTGAAGTGACAGAAGAACCTAGGGTGAAGATGAAGTGCTCCCAACCAACCTGCTTGCTCTGTTTCATTAAGCAACAGCCTTGGGCACAAAGTTGTTTAAAGGTAACAAGATCAGTAAGGGACAGGTGCTACTTAAGGCATTGCAAGACTTGACAGCCATTACAGATGGCGGTGGCAATGGCCGTGCTCCAACACAGGACTGGCCAGCAGCGAAAGGAGCCTTCAAGTAGGGGATAGCAATGTCAGCAGCATGAATTCATCAATACAACCTGACAAAGAGGGTGTAAACATGACCAGTGAGATGAAAAGGCCAGCAGGGTAACCTGGTCTTCGTGAGGCGAGAAGGGATTGAGAGAATCAGTGGAGAGAGAGGAAGCAACCTTGGGGTACACAGAATGTGGGTCCTGAAGCCAACTTGTGGTAGGAGGCCTTGAGTCTGCAAGATTCTGGGGGGGGGGGGGGGGGGGCATGGCAAGTCCAGTGGGGTGCCTCGTACCCTGCAGGTGCCAAAGACAGTGGCACTTCTCCAGCTGGGTATGAAGAGCAACACCCAGAAGGTAGGAATCACAGGGGATTGGAAAAGGAAAAAGGGACGGGACTGGCTTAAGGAGCAAGGAGAAGGACATAACACAGGCAAAGTTAGATGTCTTAAACACAGGGTGAAGACCATCATATTTCTGAAGGGCCTCACACTACTCTATCTCCTTTTTCTTCTTATAAACTGGACAATCTGGCGACTATGGAGAGTGATGGTCATGACAACTAATGCACATGGTCGTGGAACATAGGTGCTCCCCTCATGAGGTAGGTGTCTACACTCATCACATAAAGGGTTCGCTGCACAGGAAGAAACACAAACACCAAAATCATCTCATGGGTGGCTGGATGTAAGGCTTCGAAAGCACCTCATGGGTGGCTGGAGGTACAGCTTCACATCATACCTAAAAAACAATAACTTTGACTAACTCCAAGAGGGTAACCTCCTCAAATGTCAGAATAAATGTGCCCATAACAATGTGATTGTCCTTTCGGCTTTTCTGCACATGCTGAAGAAAGTGAACAACCCACTGTTCCAGAATGGCCCGGAGTTCATCAGTTTTCAGGCTGAGGTCCCTATGAAAAATGACACCACGAACCAAATCTGGGGACTGGCGAGGAGTAATGGACAACAGGATGTCACCAAGATGGTCACAGGCACAAAGGGCCACAGACGGGATGCAAGAAGTAGTTTCGATCAACAGGAATCCAACCGCATCTTACTCAGAAAGATCACTTTGCCAAACTTGTCTTCGATAGTTTCAGGTTCCACAAAAAATAAAGACTTGGTAGCAGTGAATGTGTCCCCGTCAGTCCTGGTACAGACCAGGCAGTGGTTTAATCCCCATTCAACAAGCGAACCTCATTTCAGGAAAGCTGAGAAAGCTCGAAGCTGATTCCACGGCATCTAGCCAATATCCTCCAAGCACTGTGGCAACTTTGGCTACTGACATGCAACTGGTTAGTTTCACGCCCACTCTGGCACACAGTAAGATGTTCTGTATGTGCCAACCATCGAATTACAACTTGCGTATTCATGTGGGTGTGCTGCTTGCGTGTGTATGTGTCACAAAGCAGTTGGAGGACGTGTACACAATGCTGTTACATCATGTCTTTTAAAGGTTTTGTCCATTCAGTTTACACCTAAACTATAGTACTGGAATCGGACACGACCAGGAGACATTGGCTGACCGGCTAATGGTGTCGACGGTGAGTTGCCAAGTTCCACTGAAAGACAACAACAATGTATGGACAACAAACACAACATGGCAGAATGACAAGTCCGGAGAGTGAACCAAATCAAGAGCCTAGATGTAGCAATATCAGGAACCAAACAATGATGAGTACAACGAACAACATGAGAGAGGAGTTGGAACAGGACTGAGGTCCGGGCCTCTGCGCTACTAGTTTCACACAGGGTGTATATGTGGGCAGGAAAAAAAAATTCCCAATTTTTCCTAGCTAAAAATACACTTTTTCTCCAGTGAAAATGCACTACAACCCTCATGAAAGGTCATTTTTTTGTGTTAAGTGACAATATTAGTAAGTGTAACCTACTGCATATAATAAAGCGAAAATCCCCATTAATGTATGAGTACAAAATAAATACCCAGTCTTTAGAAGCGGTAACATCCGTCAACTATATGGGTAAGACTATTCAAAATTATCTCAAAGGGAACAATCAAATTACACAAGTAATGGGTAAGGCGAACTCTATTAATTATAGATTGCAGTTTATTGGTAGAATCCTGAAGTGATGCAGCCCTTCAATGAAGGAAATCGCTTACAATACTTTAGTTTGGCCAGTCTTAGAGTATTGTTCCTCTGTATGGGACCCTTACCACTTCGGTGTGATTCAAGAGATTGAGAAGGTCAAAAGAGGAGTGGCAAGATTTGTGACTGGTACATTTAGCTATCATGAGAGCATTACAAATCATAGAAAGTTTAAAGTGGGACACACCTGCAGATAGATGACGCGCTAAACGGAAAGGGCTGCTCACTAAATCCCAAAATCCGATCTTCGGCGAGGATGTAGAGCCTATATTAGTACCACCAACTTTCAAATTGTGCAATGATCACCATTCAAAGGTAAGGGAAATTAGGGCTCGTATTGAGGCATTCAGACAGTTGTTTTTCCCTCACGCGATCTGCGAGTGGAACAGGATGGCGGGGGACGGGGTGGGGAGGGATTATGACTTTGGCGCGAATAGTGCTCTCAGCCACACACTGCTTGGTGGCTAGCGGAGAATAGCTGTAGATATACATTCCCTTGGAGTTGTGAAACTTATCAGTCCTTTGAGTGGTCAGGTTTTATACAAGGCCACAGAACTTCTCGGCACTTTAGGAAAGTTGACCCAAAGAAAGACAACACATTTTGGAAAGATCTTTGATCTGCAAGAACATTTACACTTCATATTTCATATTACTAAAGTAGAAAAATGAATTCCACCAAACACAGCATGATAGCTTCCAAAGAACTGAAATTGAGACCGAGATGCACTTTTGTCAGCCAATCACAGCTCACGTCACATCTTGCCAGAAAATGACTGCATATATTCAGACCACAGGACACGTGATGCATTCAGCCAATAGCAACATCATTGTTGAGAAATGCGAACACACCAATAGGAAAAGTTAATGGTTTAAATTAATGTACATACAGTATAGCTTCAAGAAAAGCTAAGATTTCATATATAATGTTGGTAATCAAAAATTTTTAGCCTTTTTTTTGCCATTTGTTTGAGATACTAATTTTTGTAGTTTCAAAAGTTATGCAATTTTTATCACTTTTTGGAACCTTAAAATGGCTTATCTCCAAAACTTCTTGAATTAAAGGCCTGCAATTTGCACCAGTTTATTCAGTTTCTTATAAGGTTTAAAAAATATACACTATTTTGCTATATTCATAAAAGAGTTGAATTTTCCAAAACCAATCTCTTTCAAATTCTTAGAATCCCAAAACTGGAATATTTTTCTATTGGAAAAAAAAGTATGTTACTTATACACTACTTGTAAATGTGTGTTTTCCTGTGGGAACATTAAAATGAATTTTATCATACTGGTAAGCACAGAATCCAGCACATAGTAGGGCTGCACACTTATTACTAAATTGTAATGGAAACCTTACATGGCAAAACCATATAAGGCAGTCGAACGATTGTTATTTTTCATTTAATGACAATATATTACATTATTAGAATTTACAGTCTGTATTCGTCTTCCCAGGTTAATTATGAAAATATTTGAACATGCAACAAAACACTACATGCATAAGACTACAAATAATTTACTTAACTGTACCCATATTTTACAAATACATTCATATTAATTAATATTAGTGATTATACATTGGTGTAGCAGTTACTGTTTAACAGTGGGTTGTTACAGTGACCTTCAGTGAGAAATTTTGTATTCATCTTCAATAAGAAAAACCTTATAATGATCCAATTACTATCTTATTAGACTAAGGTTATATATCGCATTATTCCATTATATGACATTATCTAGTCCTCTAAAACAATAGTGACAGACAGATTACAGATGTAACAACACATTCTTTTGCAATATAATCTGTGAGACTTCCTCACAGATTAAAACTGTGTGCGAGACCGAGACTCAAACTGGGGACCTTTGCCTTTTGCGGGCAAGTGTTCTACCATCTGAGATACCCAACCACAACTAACAACCCTGTTTCCAGAATGAAATTTTCACTCTGCAGCGGAGTATGTGCTGATATGAAACTTCCAGGCAGATGAAGTTTGGAGGGTAGGAGACGAGGTACTGGCAGAATTAATGCTGGGAGGGTGGGTCCTAAGTTGCGCTTGGGTAGCTCAGATGGTAGAGCACTTGCCCGCGAAAGGCAAAGGTACCAAGTTTGAGTCTCGGTCTGACACACAGTTTTAATTTGCCAGGATGTTTCATATCAGCACACACTCCGCTGCAGAGCAAAAATTTCATTCTGGAATAATCTGAGAGACTTTTGGCATATCATCATCTGATAGTCTGTATATTATTCCAGTGGCAATTATAGGGTGTACTTTACAAATTATGAAGTTCTTTGGAACAATCAATTCATCTGGTCTTCTGGGGTGTGAAAAAGAAGGAGCTGGTCCACAAGAAGCATAAGTAAAATATTTACTTCTGCTTCTTTTTCATCTTTTGACAGCACACAACGCACCCACCATATGTTGTCATAAGCATAGGCGACAAATCCTCAACATGTAATCTGTTCAGATGGCATGTCATCTGCAACAGAACCCATCTGAATTTTATGAACGTCACAGTCTTCAAAATCAGAAACAACTTTTGCTTTAACCTTGTCTTTGCTCAAAGGAATAAACGCATAACATTTCTCAGTCCCTCTGACTGCTATGGCTTCATAAAATCTTTTTGCCAATATCCTTTCTTCTGCTGCATGCTCATCGTTTGACGAACAGAAAATTTGATTGATCGCATGACTACTTACCCCACCCAAACAATTGGAAGAGTGTTAATATTTCATTATTGATAGGATTTTGCAGACTAGCTTTGGTTGCAAGCCTTTTTACTGTGCTGCCAACACCAGCACACACTCATTTCCACGTGAAGTAGCGTAAGAATGTCATTCATCTACATCTACATGATTACTCTGCAATTCACATTTAAGTGCTTGGCAGCGGGTTCATCGAACCACAATCATACTATCTCTCTACCATTCCACTACCAAACAGTGCGCGGGAAAATCGAAGACCTAAACCTTTCTGTTCAAGCTCTATTTTATTTTGATGATCATTCCTACCTATTGAGCTCAACAAAATATTTTCGCATTCGGAAGAGAAAGTTGGTGACTGAAATTTCGTAAATAGATCTCGCCGTGACGAAAAACGTCTTTGCTTTAATGACTTCCATCCCAACTCGTGTATCATATCTGCCACACTCTCTCCCCTATTACGTGATAATACAAAACGAGCTGCCCTTTTTTGCACCCTTTCGATGTCCTCCGTCAATCCCACCTGGTAAGGATCCCACACCGCGCAGCAATATTCTAACAGAGGATGAACGAGTGTAGTGTAAGCTGTCTCTTTAGTGGACTTGTTGCATCTTCTAAGTGTCCTGACAATGAAACGCAACCTTTAGCTCGCCTTCCCCACAACATTATCTATGTGGTCTTTCCAACTGACGTTGTTCATAATTTTAACACCCAGGTACTTAGTTGAATTGACAGCTTTGAGAATTGTACTATTTATCGAATTCCAACGGATTTCTTTTGGAACTCATGTGGATCACCTCACACTTTTCGTTATTTAGCGTCAACTGCCACCTGCCACACCATACAGCAATCTTTTCTAAATCGCTTTGCAACTGATACTGGTCTTCGGATGACCTTACTAGACGGTAAATTACAGCATCACCTGCGAACAACCTAAGAGAACTGCTCAGATTGTCACCCAGATATAGATCAGGAACAGCAGAGGTCCCAGGACGCTTCCCTGGGGAACACCTGATATCACTTCAATTTTACTCGATGATTTGCCGTCTATTAGTACGAACTGCGACCTTCCTTGACAGGAAATCACGAATCCAGTCGCACAACTGAGACGATACCCCATAGGCCCACAGCTTGACTTGAAGTCGCTTGTGAGGAACGGTGTCAAAAGCTTTCCGGAAATCTAGAAATACAGAATCAACTTGAGATCCCTGTCGATAGCAGCCATTACTTCGTGCGAATAAAGAGCTAGCTGCGTTGCACAAGAACAATGTTTTCTGAAACCATGCTGATTATGTATCAATAGACCGTTCCCTTCGAGATGATTCATAATGTTTGAATACAATATATGCTCCAAAACCCTACTGCAAACCGACGTTAATGATATAGGTCTGTAGTTCGATGGATTACTCCTATTACCCTTCTTAAACACTGGTGCGACCTGCGCAATTTTCCAATCTGTAGGTACAGATCTATCGGTGAGCAAGCGGTTGTATATGATTGCTAAGTAGGGAGCTATTGTATCAACGTAATCTGAAAGGAACCTAATCGGTATGCAATCTGGACCTGAAGACTTGCCCGTATCAAGCGATTTGAGTTGCTTCGCAACGCCTAAGGTATCTACTTCTAAGAAACTCATGCTAGCAGCTGTTCGTGTTTCAAATTCTGGATATTCCATTCGTCTTCCCTGGTGAAGGAATTTCGGAAAACTGCGTTCAATAACTCAGCTTTAGTGGCACCGTCGTCAGTAACAGTACCATCGGCATTGCGCAGCGAAGGTATTGACTGCGTCTTGCTGCTTGTGTACTTTACATACGACCAGAATTTTTTAGAATTTTGTACCAAATTTCGAGACAATGTTTCGTTGTGGAACCTATTAAAGGCATCTCGCATTGAAGTCAGTGCCAAATTTTGCGTGTCTGTAAATTTTAGCCAATCTTTGGGATTTCGCAATCTTCTGAACTTTGCATGCTTTTTCCGTTGCCTCTGCAACAGCGTTCGGACCTGTTTTGTGTACCATGGGGGATCAGTTCCATCTCTTATCAATTTATGAGGTATGAATCTCTCAATTGCTGTTGCTACTATATCATTGAATTTGAGCCGCATCTAGTCTACATTTGCATAGTCAGTTCAGAAGGAATGGAGATTGTCTCTTAGGAAGGCTTCTACTGACACTTTATCCGCTTTTTTAAATAAAATTATTTTGCGATTGTTTCTGGTGGATTTGGAAGAAACGGTATTGAGCCTAGCTACAACGACCTTGTGATCACTAACCCTGTATCAGTCATGATGCTCTCTATTAGCTCTGGATTATTTGTGGCTAAGAGGTCAAGTGTGTTTTCAGCAACCATTTACAATTCGCGTGGGTTCGCGGACTAACTGCTCGAAATGATTTTCGGAGAAGGCATTTAGGACAATCTCGGAAAATGTTTTCTGCCTACCACCGGTTTTGAACAAGTATTTTGCCAACATAACGAGGGAAGGTTGAAGTCCCCGCCAACTATAATCGTATGAGTGGGGTATTTATTTGTTACGAGATTCAAATTTTCTCTGAACTGTTCAGCAACTATATCATCGATGTCTGGGGGTCGGTAGAAGGAGCCAATTATTAACTTAGTTCGGCTGTTAAGTATAACCTCCACCCATACCAATTCACATGGAGTATCTACTTCGACTTCACTACAAGATTAACCACTACTGACAGACACAAACACTCCACCACCAATTCTGCGTAATCTATCTTTCCTGAACACCGTCTGAGACTTCGTAAAAATTTCTGCAGAACTTATTTCAGGCTTTAGCCAGCTTTCTGTGCCTATAACAATTTCAGCTTCTGTGCTTTCTATTAGCGCTTGAAGCCCAGGGACTTTCCCAGAACAACTACAACAATTTACAACTACAATTCCGACTGTTCCTTGATCCAAGCACGTCCTGTATTTGCCATGCACCCTTTGAGATTGCAGCCCACCCCGTACTTTCCCAGAGGCCTTAGTGCCTCCAAAATCTTCAGCATGATGACATAAGTTAGCAAAATTGTATTCTGCTATGAATCATCACTGAAGCAATTTTTTATTTTATTTTATTTATTTTTTTTTTTCAAATTAGGGAAATCAAGCTTTATTAACTCTTTTAGAACACATGTATGTGTACTGTGATGTGTGTAAACTATCTTATATAAAACAAACCCTTTGTAGGTGGGAATATTTTTTTTTCATTATTCCCACTTTTTGTCTTATTATAAACAACAAATGGATGCACTGTGGCCACTGTAAGATATGTTTTCTATCATTTCCTCTTGAAGAGCAGGAATGAGGGCGTCCTTAAGAATGCTTGGCATTGGGGCAGTAGTCACATTCATTTGTAAAGCACCGAGTATCTGGTGGGTTGCACACAATTTTGAACACACAATGTTTTTATGTGGGAAGTGAGCTTCCATATTCTGATATGGTGACCTTGCTGAAGTTTGTGCCAGCTATCAGTTTCGCATTTTGATGAGCTGCACAAATGTAAGTAAGCAGTGTGTGTCCCACTTGTTCCAGCTATAGTACAATTTTTTGGCCTTAATTCAACAAATTTTGAGAATCCAATTCGGACTTGTGGGTTATTTGATTTGAAAAGTTTGTACATTTCTCTTGGCTTCGCAAAAATTAATCTTTTTAGAACACACATAGGCTTGCCATCACTATCTTTTCCCACAGAAATGTAACCCTTTTTCCCAGGCATTTGCCTGCTAATATGATCATCACAATAAAATTTTCACTAAGCGAACAGTTTTGGCAGACAAATACTGTCCAAGGTGCAGATCAGGATTAGAGTTTGCCCTTCCCTTCCACTAATTTTTTTGTTTTTCTTGCCATGTAGTTGCTTACTCCAAACTCTCTATGTGAGTGCATGGCAACTTTGTTAGTGATCACAACACTAAAATTTTTTCGTTTCTGTCAGAAGTGTGAAATGGTTTTTAAACTGATCAATCATTTCCATTTTTGGATCATCAAAGCCACATATTTCCTGATTATCACCAGTTTCTGCCTAAAAGAATGTTTCACATATTCTGCATGTAATTTTTTTGGTTTTACCTTCACAATGTTTCTTTGAGCTGATACATTTCTGTTTTACTACTGGGGATTCTTCCATTGAAGTCAAAAGAGGCATTCAACAAATGCAAGTTGCCTCCAACATCCACAAACTCAGGGTCAACAGACGCACTACAACTTAAATGCATCTTTCCATAAGAGTCTTTGCTTTCCATTAACAGTAGTTCGGGTTTTCTACCTTTAAATAATTTCAGTCCACTTGAAGTGCAGATTTCCATGCCTTCTTCGATACCAAAGATCAGATCCATCATCGAAGAAGTTACATTTCTAAGATTCTTACTCACATGGCATGAGTTTTTTTTAAGGGATTACAACAAAATTTTCACTACTTTTTATTCATAGTTTGTTTTCTTTTTAAGAAGCAAATGAAAGAAATTACAGGCATCAAAAAGATGAAACTTATAAGAGATATAAAAAAGTAAAATTGATTCATTTAACTTTTATTAAAAGAGTGATTATGAAGAGTAGAGAAAGTACAACTTTTCTTAAATATCGCCTTACAAACCCAGTACTGTAGTACAGTGATGATTCATGCTGGAGTCCTCTATGCTGGAGTTCTCAGACTGTAGCAACATTTATTTCATTCTGTATACAACGCCACTACTTCCATTTCAGAATGGCTGCTATATGTGTACCTGACTCATGCATCACATGTACCGCATTCCAGGAACCTCCTCAGTTTTCCCCCTCCAGTGCTTTGTTAAATTAGTTTCAACAACTGATCTTCACTGAAGTGTGTTATGTCAGTAGAAGTGAATGTTTTTATTTTACTGTTACATATTGGTAGTACTTATCTTCTGTTGTGTTGCAAAAATAAAAAACCAAATTCAAAGTTATATCAAATGAAAAAGATATAATATCCCTTACACTATTTAGGTTGTTTTATTTCATTGTTAAAATCATAAACTGAAGTCTGCTTAGTTCGGATACAATAATTTCATTTAAAATTAGGTTTTATGAACCACCTGCAGAAGTTGTGATGCAGTTTGCAAAGCAAATTGCAGTAAAATAAAATTTATCTTCATATGTTCCCATTGGAACACCACCATGAAATTTGGCACACACATTAACAAATTGTGTACAGTTAACTACATACTTTTTTCAAACAGTGAAAACGTTAGATTTTAAAATTTAAAGAAATTTTGATTTTGGAAATTAACTATTTTATGAATATAGTAAATTAGCATGTATTTTTGAACCTTATAAGAAACTTAATAATTTGGCACAACTTTCAGATCTGTAAGTCAAATTTTATTTGGTTGTAGTTTATTCTGTTGGTGTGGCTGTGGACATTGTTTTCAGTTGATTTTGGGAAGGTTGTGGTAGTGTGGTTTCATCACTTTTGTTGTTCAGTTTAGTGGCATATGTTCATCTTTAGTTTGTCCCCACCCAAAAAACCCCAACTTCCCATGCTTGTCCGTTAGTTTCATTATATTTTTGGAGGAATGTGTGTTTGACAGTTTTTTTTATCTACTTTTGTGTTTGTTGTCATGTTTACGTAATTACGTCATAGTCACGATGTGGGAGTTGTTGTGAAGGGTCGTTTCCTCCATACTGGTGACGTCATTGGTCAAAGCAGACGGGTGGAATCGGACGTTACCGTTAACCCCTGCTGGATGCTGCAGCTGGTCAGTAGTTTTTGTAGGTGATAGCCAACTGGGTGATAATATACAGTAGGCAATCGGAGCTGCTGAATCTAATTGTTTCAGCAGAACATACAAATTTGTTACTTTTGTTTTCGACACACATACACACAGTGTGAGACTGATGGTTATAGATCTGCTATTACGGATTATAAAGTTGGTTAATGGTTTTCATACATATTTCTTGAATCGTATGTTTCTTTGAGGATTTCTTGGGATATTGTCTCACGTTACAATGTAATACTTTGGTTGTGAGATGGCGATGTCAACTAATGTGCCTTCAGGAAAACTGGTTGTGGCGATGGACCAATCTGTAAATGTAGTTGAAGGTCTAGGTTAGGTTGAAATGTTACAGTTTGGTTGCGAGTTGGTTAAGCCAAAGAATGTGACTGGAGGAAAACTGTATGTGGTGACAGACTGATCAGTAGCATAAACCAATGATTGTTTTGAAAACTTTTGGGGTATTTCTGAGGTTGTAGTTATGCAGAAGCCTTAGACCACAGTTTAAATTTTGCAGAATATTTTGTTCTATATGACAACTGTTGTGTTGGCAGAAGAGCCAACACCGTGTTACTAGAGGAGGCTGAAATGCACACTTTTTAGCTCACGCAGGCTGGCGTGAGGAGGGAAGAACTCTAATGACGTGAGGTCTGGAACATGACAACGAATTAGAATTCAGAAAGCAGATGTAATTAGTTTCATACTTAACTTTAATGCATTAATGATGAACATCGCTCTTGACGATACATGATTCACAATTTTATCTGTTCAGATTATAGTAACTGAATATGGCGCCTTGCTAGGTAGTAGCCAATGACGTAGCTGAAGGCTATGCTAAACTGTTGTCTCGGCAACCGAGAGCGTATGTAGACAGTGAACCATCGATAGCAAAGTCAGCTGTACAACTGGGGCGAGTGCTAGGGAGTCTAGACTAGACGTGCCGTGTGGCGGCGCTCGGTCTGCAATCACTGATAGTGGCGACATGCGGGTCCGACGTATACTAACGGACCGCGGCCGACTTAAAGGCTACCACCTAGCAAGTGTGGTGTCTGGCGGTGACACCACAACAACATTCTGCACAATACATTTCATTACGCCGCCACGTCTAATTATCAGACGTCATTCATCGTGATCATTTCCCGTCATTCATTGCACAAACAATTAACTACTGTAACACACAACTCAAAAGCCGGTCACACTTAAGTACACTTTTTCCATTTACGGCCCCATTGGAGTTGGTGCGTTATCACCTTCCTCCAACCTCGAACTGACACACCCAGCCAGTTTTTGGAGGACGTCTGGTTTAACAAACAACTCCAAACCATGGTCTACCTTGGCATTTTTCATGTCAACAAACATTGCCAGAAGTGAGAGGTTCTTAACTCCGGACCAGACTAGTCTGATACTACCACTGAGCCACCATGTCAAATCTCTTCCTCTGTTATTTTCCTTAGTAATATCTGATAAAGCGGCAGCACCCCTTTTCTCAATAGCTTTTAATACCACGTCCCCTCAGCCTTACCCAAAACAAATGCACCATAACCCAACTGTAGGCTTAGCACGGATGACATATAACGCCAGCAAAACAAGACTTGTGAATTTCTACTACAAATCTTCCACTTCCAATTTTTCCCTACTACTAATTACATCTCTACAAATCTCCCTACCAAAATAACATCGGTCTCTCTCTTTTTAATGACACACTCCTCAATATAGACAAAATGTATACGCCACCTTAAACAAAGTAAACAACACAAATGTAAAATTTTATACAAACCAAATTTCACCCAGTCAAACCACATACCCTTTCTAACTGACCGCCATACTTTATCACGCCAACAACCCGTCTCTAGTCATAGTAGAGGACACAGTTAGGTTACTACATTTAAGACATCTAAATCACGTCCCATCAATTGTTTCTGTCACTACAGAGACTTATCAGAGAGACAGTGTCATCTGAAATGTGGAAGCTAACATTTTTCTCTTTTCCCAAAGCAGGGACACTGGCATGTCAAACTCCGCTACCAACAGGCTCTGCAATGACAATAACTATAAACAAATTTTAAATAGCATTACACAAAAACCAATGTGAACCAATCACAAAAATCTAATACCCACCGTACCATATACAAGAACCAGACATACTGATAAACAAAACATTTTAATGATGCCTACAACTGGAAAAAAGTCATCCATGCATGCTATCGTCATGTCATATGGCATCATAATATAAGTAGGCCCTAATATACCGATGCCTCGTTTCGTTCCCTAGGCCCAGAAAAAAGAAAGCAGAATAAAGGTATTACTGGTACTGTGTACATTCACAAAAGCTGCTAGGATACACATCAGAATTAGCTTATCTGAGGAGGAAAAGTTCTGTCAAGACATCAAAGCCCCCACAACTTAAGCCATGGGTCTTTCCTATAAAATTTATGAGGTCTACAAAGTAAATCAGACATACCTACCAAAGTTAAAACACAACACCCTATTCATGTTCATTTGGCAATATTCATGATAAACACGATTAGGAAAATTTAGCCCACATTTAGTGGTGTCAAAGAATGTTATGGTATAATTCAGTTACCAGTAAAACCTTGATTCTTTAAAGAACCGAACTCCCATGTATAAAACAACTTCAAACATATGATTACCTTACAAATGGGTCAATGTATTAAACATTTGACGCTAATATTTTCACTACGAGTTGTGAAGCAGATAAAATTTTAGTTTGTGTTGGAAATTTATTTTATTATCTATCAAATTCCTTGTATCACTGACTAAGTAGTCACAGAATTGATTGGGACAGATTATCTCACTCACTTCTATGCCGCAATAAGGCTGAGTGATGGATTGTGCAACTCATTTCCTCTCACAGTATTACGTTTATGAATATCACTGTCCTTTTTGTGCTGCGTATGTCGTTTGTGTGCCACAAATGGAAAGTCTATATAATTTCTTACTCCTAGTATTGTATTTATACATATGCCTATTACTCTCAAGCTGAATTGTATTGTTGACAAATTTAATGAAGATACAAATTTAGTGTGAGGCAACGGTCAATATTCCCAACTGCATAAAAAAATTAATGAATTTTTTGGGTTGTCAAAAATGTGTAAAATATGTTAACATACTGGTTTGTATGTGCCCAAAACTGGCAAAAATGTTCAGGGTGAAATGGTCGATTGTAAAAAACTTTCTACCAGTTCAAGTTTTCGGCAATATGAGCATCCAAGATTTTAAGGGCTTTCTACCAAGTTTATTAGTTTTGTTCATGCATTACTGTGATACCTGACCATACAAACCACCCAGTGATCTGTGTGTTTTCAAAGTTTAAAGCAAGGACAATTTGTGTTAGTTATATGCAACATACGCATAAATTAAATTGTATCGTGTCACCATAACAAAGCATTTTTACTATTCAAAATTTTCTTATATTAAATTAAGTTTTATACCATCTGTGCTAATCCAGTTCAATAAGAAATTTAAAACGCAAAGAGATAGGAGAGTGTGAAGATTAAAATTAAAGAAAAGACAAAATGGACACACTGATCCTTCATGTACGGAATAAAAATTTGTAAATACTATCTCCAACTAGGCCCTACAATCTGAACATATGCTTATGTCCTTGACGATCGAGTGGGCAAAGATTTGCAATTTAGTGCCACCTCACCACTGAACTGATGGTAACAAGTGATTTCAAACTTGAACACTGAATTCTGTTAGGGATAGCACCGACACTTGCTTTTGGTAAAAATGTAGATTAAGCCACATTCTGTGTAATAGTTTGTAAATTGAAAAAAAATTCTATAAACAAAACATGTTCACTTCAAAATGAAAGTACACATACTCAGTTGCAGTAACGGATGAGCATGCTGCAATCACTTGCTTTTCCACATAATCCAGCATGGTTTCCGCATAGTCCACATCTGACATTAGTGCGTTCATAGTCTGAACATAGTCTGGTGCATTAGCAGGCTGGCCAGGACGTCGCAGTGGGGCGGTATACGCCACTCTTCCACGGCCCCGACCAACTGAAGTCATTCTGCAAGGTAGAAACCTACATTGGAATGCATATAACGAACACCCAGGCAAATGAAGTTAACGAAAATCAAGACTGAAAGACAACCTAATTTTAAAATCCAAAGTTGAACGAGGCATTTTACGTGCTTTTATTTCATATCTTCTATCATGTTCGAAACGGGGTAGACACCGACAAACTAAATACAATTCAGTTAACTAGATCTGGATTAGACAGACTTTGTTTATATCAATATACTTAACCAAGTGTGCCCCGAAAATTCTTATCAGTTCTCGCTTTTCCTTTGTGTCTGTCTCTATGGCCTACAAAAATCTCGACAGGTAATCCCATAAAGAACACATTTCGGACGCTATGCAAAACAACCAGCAAAATAAAACTGCGCAAGAAATGCTATGTTATATTGGCGAACACATCGATCTCTTAAAATTCTTTAATTAGCTTCTTTTCGTGAGAGGCTTACGCCACATTAAGGCGACGACTACTGTCCTATCAATACCGGACCGCAATGATGATACAGATATCATTTTCAGTGAAACAACCATATGTAGTCATAATCGCTGGCGCATTTACAGAAGTTTTACACACATGACAGGTCAGTCTCCTCTGGGTGTTTAGCACGCTAACTTGCTCGGTAGCAACAAGTTATCCATGCAGTGACAGATTTCTAATATTTTATTTCCAACATTCACTCACATTATTTGTGGGGCGAATTCGTAGCTCACATTTAAGGTTAAATTACGGAGCAGTAATCCACAAACATTTATTACCTTGTTTGTCAGTGCCTGAATTTTAAACACGTCGATCCAAACACAATCGGTATAGATAATACTACAGGCCCGAAATGTAGTACAATATCTTTGCGCTGCCATGGGCGCTCATGATATCGATAAGCATTTATTTAGGCCTGTTCCCGTGCGAGGATCTGTGTGCGCATATATCTGCGCAAATGTCTGTGCTGCAACAAATGGCCGCAAAATCTCGTGCGTTTACACAACATAATTTCAGTCTACTGCTGGTCCGCCTTATGTCACTCTACGAAACAATTTTTAGTAGAATGCGGCAACCCTCTTTCAAAGGATATTTCAATACATGAAAGTACCTGATTATGCAAGAAATTCTACTGCGGTCTGTGTTCGTAACTAGTCATAAAGATGTTAATAAAGCGCCAGAGGAAGAAAGAACGATCTGAATAGACCGTGGCTCCTCAGTCGACGGTAAATTTACTTCGCGAGTTACATGGCAAACCCGACGGCTGGCGAAATTATTTGCGAATGGACATAGACAAATACAAATATCTATCGACAGTAATAATTTCTCTATTAACATGGCAAGATATTTGTATGATGTGAGTAATTTCACCAAATGAACCGCTGATAGCGACATTGCATATTCAGGAAACAAGAATAAGTCACAAAGGTTTAGAATTTTCAACATCAGTACCCAAACATTGAGCGAATCAATACCTGGCACATTCACAGCCATGTAACTGGCCTAAAGAAGAACTCCATGCAGACAAGTATATTATCTCAGTGATGTAGAAGTTACAGATAAAATTTTTACATTTTCAGATGTGTTTTGAACTTCAGATATTCTAATAAATTATAGCGGTGATCAATAAGGTGTCTTTTCTCTTAGTGCTGAAAATTTGGGAATTTTTAATTACCTGTTTAAAATCTACCAGCAACATGTTATGAATTTTTTCACGAGAATATAAAACTCCATTCTGAACTGCAGATAGGGATTCATAGACTTCAATGTACGAAAAATTTTAGTGTTAATATTGTGCTAGTGAATAGCACCATTTACCTTATTTCATTCTTGTCATGGGCCAAATATTCCATTAGAGAGTAAACGTGTTGACACAAAAGTATAAGAATATCACAGAAGACATTAATGTAAGATGTTCCTTTTCCTACTAATATTCCGATGCACTCTTTTGTAGACTAAATACTCTTATTTTTACTTTATCCACACTGACACATAAGATTATGGTACAGGGCAGTATGGCATCTTCGTCTATGCACATAAATAATTGCATGCAACCTTTAAAGGTACAAAATTAACTTCCATTTGTGAACATTGAAATAGAAGAACGTTACACAAAGACAGATAACTAAGAAGCATAGAACTTACAAGTGATGACAAAGATAAAAATGCATGTCTCAGAGGTCACATCTAACACTAAGGACCGCCAGTCTTATAACACACAAGCACAAAAACGTATCACTAACACCCTGTCCCCCCCCCCCCCCCTCCTCTCTCTCACTGGTGCTGAGCACCTAGAATTCTTAACGTTTGAAATCGATCTGGCAAAAAGTTCTTGTGTGGGTGAGATGTTCGCTGGTGTGAAAAACTGCCATCTGCAGCACAGACATATCCTCAAGCTGTACATTCAGGTTGGTCAGTGTCAAGGAAGTGTGATCTGGTGCAATTCTACATGTGTGCAATGAAATGACTGAGGTGTGGATGTGTTCCCAGAGGCATATGTGTTGTCGATTTCGTGTAATACATCACAAACAGGGCGGACTCTGGTCCCTGGTACTCCACTGCTGCTGTGGCTGTTTGAGTAACTATACAGTGAAGTACATTTTCCAGAACGTTGACCAAAACATTTGTGGTTCCAGCACACCCCGAAGGCATTGTTCTACTGTCACTGCCGTTTTCGTGATGACGACGCCTGGTTGAATTGGTGCTGGGTTTGACTGTCGCCACCCTGGAGTTGTTGATGTGCACACATTTGTGCTACAAGGGTCTCCACTGCAGTTTACAAGCTTCTTATCCCCTAGACTCATTCGGCAGGTGTTGTCTTCTCAGGCGAGCTTCGTAGGCATCTGTCGGTTTCAGCCTGTGGTATCATAGGTCGATACCACCCTCACCGGCGTCTCACAGTTGAGTATAGAAATACCCATTTCCGACAGTCGAGTGGGGACCCAGAAGTTCCAATGGTGCAAACCCGCTAGGTCACGCCTTCAGCTGCTCCGACTACTAGTGCCCTCTGCTGTCGCAATAGAGGATGTCCAGCGGCTGCTACACAGCCCAATCTCAGTCAGTCTTCGACAGTCTTCAGTCTTAGTCAGCCTTCGTCAGTTCTCTCATGCATCAGTAGTGGGAGCATGACAGTACACGATGCTCTTGTAAAAGCTGGTCTCTATTGTTGTTTATTCTTTTGTAAAGTTTCTCTGCAAAATTCTTGGCAGTTTTGTATTACTTTTCGCGAGTTTTTTTTCCTTTCCTTAGTTCAAAATGAGTGCCATGCCAAAATCGCCTGCTGCGCTGCCTGCCACTGATCTAACTCAGGTTATTGATTTTCACATTCAGCAAATGGCGCAACTGTTTGACGCGATAATTCGCTTCATGATGACAGAGAGTGCTTCGAATACGACGTCGGAACCAACGGTAGTGCTACCGACCCATGGAGGTAGAATAAGAGGAGATGGCGCTACAGACTTACGCTGTACGTTGTTTTCAAGCCAGTGGGCGGGGCTTGCCGCCATCTTTTATCCCCCAAAACATTAGCAGACGACTGTTTACAATTGCTTCTTGTTCGTTATTTCTGTCGTGTGCACGCGATCTTCGTTTTATATAGTAAATGTTACACTGTTTTAGTGAAAAACAAAGCATAAGGAACGCAACTTCAAACGTTTTTCTGGTCTTAAATGGGTATTCGATACAGTAATACGATACGAAAATATGAGGCTTCTGGCCTCAGTACTGTAATTCCTTTTTGTTTATGCACTTCGAATAATCGAGAAGAGAAGTATGTGCTATGAAAAGCGTGCTTTCGTAATCCATTTCTACTCACTTTCATTGTGTTTGTGTCGATAATTGATAAAGCCAGAACTCCAAAAGCAATTATTTATAGTTTAGAGGCACTGATTTGTATTCGTTGTATTTCCAAGTCGAATGCAAATTTTAAATGTTCCAGTTTGCAAGAAACTTACCTCGTTTCCTTTGGTGTCCCATAGATGTATGCAGGGATGATATAAACAAACCAGCTGTCATGTCGACAAAGTGAAAGATTCATTAAATTATGAAGGAAAAGAACTGAACTTAAGATTGTCAGGCCCATTGTAGTTTACACATCTGCTTTGTTTTTAAATTGTACCTACCAAATGACATTCAGTGTGGCAAATAACAGCAATTTACAGGGTAACACGACAACACAGTGATTAATGTAATGATCTAAGCCTGGTCTTAGACAGGGAACTTTGTAACCCTTTAAGTATTTATAATTTAACCACTGTAACAGGTGTTCCTCACAAAATTTACTGAAGATTTAATTAACTATATGAAGTTACATTACTTTTATATTAAATTATTGCATTTTAAAACATTAGTCCCCATTTCCAGGATATTTCTTGCCAGGACTTTTCGGTTACTTGGGAATAACCAAACAATGAAAACCAACTGTATTGCTCACCTCCAGAGAGCTCTTCGCATTGGATTGATAGGAAATCTAAAGACAAATCACAGAAATAAGACCATACTGTAAAACTTTACAGTGCATCAGAATTTCAAGTATATATAAGAAAATAGCGCTTGAGTAAGCCCACTTACGAATGAAATGTGATTTGTTTAAACTTTAGACTACAATCAGAACGATTATACACCCGTAAGCCACGCAAGCCGGCATTTTTTTATCAAAACACTTCACGACTACACGGAATCAAACCACCATAAGCGAATGTTTTGGGGTAGCTAACATAGCGGATCTTCACTTGGGTCGGCTTCAAGTTTGTGACGTCATGACAACTCCTCTTATTTTTACCTCCATGTACCGACCACACCGCTTGTGCCTGTGCCACTATTTGGTGAGTTGGGCGAAACAAAGAAAGACTGGAATGAATACCTCCCACACTTCTTCGTGCACATCGCAGGTCATCATATATGGGGTAACGACAAACATTCTTATTTCTTGGCCACATTAGGAGTGACTGTATATTGATTTTGCGCCAAACTCTTTCCCACTCTGCGCCCAGAACGTGTAAAATATGTGGAATTATTAGAGGCACTTACAAAGTAGTATGAGGATAGGAAACAACTGGGGTCCGCCTGTTAAAATTTTTTTACATTGCTTAAGCAACAAGGACAGATGTACCATCATTGGGCGACTGGTATGCAGGGCCTTACTAGAGAGTGTAGATTCAAATGTAACTGTGGCGAACACTATAATGATGCAATGACTTGTGATGCCATCGCACACAGTGTAGCTAACTCTCAAATTCGAGAGTAGATTCTTAAATACCTAGACACTTCCTTGCAACAGGTTCTGCAGATTCTTAACTATCAAGATTTTTGCGAAAACGCAGTAGATAATTTTGAGGTAGTGCATTTTTGTTCTATAGATAGACAAGACAAATAGGCTTCACAACCTGCTAGCAAACAGTGGCCTGGCCGTAAACTCGTGTCACATCCGGCACAGGTTGTGCAGTCATGCCCTCGCTATAATACTCCACATGATCACCGATCTTGCCCCTCCCAGCGACTTGGTTTTCTTGCGGCAAACAGGGACATGTACAGTCTGTGTCCTTACAGAAACGAAGACCCCTCTTCTGCCACTCCTTCCCGTAAATCTGTGACAAACAGTGTGTAGTCTATTTTCAAAGCTCCACAGTGTCATTAGTGAAAAACGATTGTGTAACGGCCATTCAGGAAATCTCCTAACTCATCTGCAGTACTACGTGAGGAGAACAAACATTTTGTGTCTCTTACCATTGGTGGACAATCCATCTGTTTGCAACTTGACACTGGAGTTTTAGTGACTTTGCTAAGCCATAGCACTTCCGAATTGCATGGGAAATCTCAGATGTGCACCTCACACCATATGCTGATGGCATAAAATGGCACTACTTGTAGCCTTCCTACAATCTTTCGAGATATGACAAGGACAGTGACATTGACAATACTTTGCTCCCAAGACAGTGCTAACAGTTTTGACGTAGATATTTTGACTCGTTGGGAGTAAGTATTCTGGGCAGTGTACTTCCTGTCACTTATTTTGATCCTTGGGGAAGTGTTACAAAGTTATGTACAGAATTTCAGGATTAGTTTGCTGAGGCTTTAGGCACAGTCAATGATTTTGTTGCACATGTCACAATGAAGGAAAATGCACTGCAGCATTTTGGCTGGGCTCGTCCTGCAGTTGGCTCAGAAACTTACTGCTTTGTAAGACAGTGAGATCGTAGCATCCATTACAGCCTGTCAGTGGGCATCCCTTATTGTTATCTTAAAGAAGGTATCCAGCAAACTCCGGCTGCGTACCAAGTCTCAAAAAACTATGAATGCTCAACCGATCATAGGCACTTATCCTTCACTGTGCCTGGAAGAACCGATGGACAAATTGGATACTGGGCATTACTTATCAAAAATTTACTTTTGTGATGCTTATTTGCAAATACCTTTGGATATGTAGTTGCAATGGGTGTCTGTCATTAATAATCTTCTGGGTCTCTTCCAATTTTTGAGATTGCCATTTAGCAGTGCTTCCACACTTGCCATTTTTCAGTCCTTTCTGGATCAGCCAACTGCAAAAGTTCCTTTTAACTCGAATTATTTAGAAGACATTGTTGTCTCAGGTCGGACTCCTTAAGAACACATTAATGATCTTCGTACTCTATTTAAATTGTTGTCTGCAGCTGGTCTCATATGTTACACAGACAAATGTGCATCTTTTCAGACAGAACTTGAGTACATAGGCCATGTCATTAGTAGCCAGGGTGTTCACCCAGTGCAATCACATTTGCATGTTATCTGTGACCTTCTGCCTCCATGCAATGTTGGTTTTTGCAGACTGTTTTAGGGAAGCTCACATACTACATCTGGTTTATTACTAATGTTGCACAGATCATCACTCCCTGTTCCTTTTTTCGTTTACATGAATGTCAGCCTGCTTTCCAGAATTTGAAAGATGCTTTGGTTAGTGATCGATGCCTTGTTCCTTTTGATCCCGCCAAACCGGTCGTCTTGGCTGTGGATACGTCTTTCTATGGCTCTGGTGCAGTTTTGTCTCATAAATTTGGTTCTGCTGATAGACTGATTGCCTTTACTACGAAGTTGTTGACCAAAGCTCAATGTAATTATTCGCAAATTGAAAAGGAGAATCTCGCAATTGTAAATGCTGTAACTAAGTTTCATGAGTACCTCTTTGGCGGAAAAGGTTACTTGGTGACTGACCTTAAACCTCTTCAACTTTTGTTTGGCATTTCTCAGTCAGTCCCGACTGATACAGCGCAAAAGCTGCAATGATGGGCACTTCTTTAGTCAAATTACCAATGTGAGGTTGCGTATCAGCCCATATATAATCATGCCAACGCAGAAGTTCTTTGTGCCCTCCCTGCTGGCCCAGATTCAACATTCGATGAGTCCTCTGCTTCTTGTTGCTACATCGATGCACAAGGCTTGCATGTTTTGCTCAGCTTTCTGATTAATCACTGGAAAATTGCCTAGGCCACAGCTTAGATCCTGATCTGCGGATTCTGTTGCACTACACCCGCACTGGTTATCCATGTTCAGCCAGACAGATTCGTAGCTCTGTGGTTCGCTGATATTTTTCCCGTCGGCACGCCCTTGCAGTTCACCAAGGTGCCATTTTCCTTTGCACTGATAACAACCAATCACGTGTTGAAGTACGCCAGGTTCTCCAACCTGACATGCTGTATTTGTTACACCATGATGACTGGGACATGGTTCGCCCCAAGCATTTGGCGCGACAACATTGTACTTGGCACGGTGTGGATGTGCAAATTGAATAGCGACTCCTCAATGCCGAAACTGTACTGAACATCAGTCAGCCACATCTCAGCAGGTCTTGGAATGGCCCAAATCTCAATCACCTTGGGACCATTTGCACTTAGATTTCACGGCTCCTTACTGCAATATACGTTGGCTCATCGTCGTTGATACTTTCAGCAAATTTCCCTTTGTGGTTTCTATGCACACTACTATGACTCGTTCCACAATTCAGGCCTTGATATCTATCTTTTGCCACAACATTTTTCTGAAGTAACTGTGACTGACAACGGACCTCAACTTGTGACACTGAATTTGGACAGTCTTGCACTGCCTCCAGCATTACCCACACCCCAAATGCATCGTTCCACTTGCAGTCCAATGGCGAAGCTGATAGCTTTGTACGAACATTTAAGCAACAGAAGGACAAAATCTATGCTTCCCAGCCACAGGATCAAGCTCTGTTGCTCTCCTTGTCTTCCTACCCCACCCAGCCATGCAACAGACTATCACCAGAGGAGTTCTTACATGGACAGCACCACAGCAACTTGCTTCAGTTGCTGCACACGCCAGGTTGGACAGCAAAGTATCACACTAACGATTCGGTCTCCTACAGTGTGCACTGCAAATGGAGGTGCTATGAGTAAGGCATCATTGTATGACTTCTTGGATGTTCTATGTTTTTTTTCTTCAGGGACCATGTGGATTGCTGAGACGCCACCAGAATCAAATTCGTCCACATGAATTGTGTGATCCTGACACAGGCTTTGTGCTTTCAGATTCCACGCCTGCCTGGATTCAGCAGCCCTTGCTGCACCAGCTCCTGTGTGTCCAGGGCTATCGGAACCAGTCCTGGAGCTGATTGAAGTCGAGCCTTTTCACGCTAGCCGCCATCTTGAGTGCCGCCATCACCTGGAAATGGGGCACTCTTTCTGGTGTCTGTCCCACATGCTGCCTCAGATCCCTCTGCAGTATTGAGATGCCTCCAACTCCATTTGGTGCTCTGCCTCTGGTTGTGGGTGTGTGCACTCTTCCCAGTTTTTCGTCTGGGATTCCTGGACAAGACTAGGTCATATGCTGGGGTATGAGCAGGAGCTCGGCACCAGGCTTCATTCTGGCGTCCGTCTCCTCATTGCCAACTACATCCAGCTCTGCCACCTATCTTCGTTTGCTCATCAGTGATGGAGAGGTGGAACGTGTGGAGGGATGTGATATCAAACATCGAAACCACTCTCACTAGCCTCTCACAGTTAGCAATGAAAATTCACATAGCAGTCACATGGGGGACAGTGGATCTAATGACGAGCGCCCAGTGATTCATGTCTCCAGCGGCTCTGTACTATTAGTGCCTTCTGCTACCGTGATGTAGGGTGGCCAGTGGCAGCTAGATGGCCCACTCTCAGTCACAGTCTTCGACAGTCTTTAGTCCTATATTCCAATCCGCGAATGATTGTGGTTCATGCATCTCGAGGCACCAATGAGGATTGCATTGTTGACGATTCCAAGTGGCAGTTGAGGTACGCACCTGAAATTATGAGGTAAAAGGAAAGAAAATAGCATTCATACAAACCATTATAATCAATGCATACTACGCAATTATTACCAGTAACAGAGCCAGTGTTAGAAGCTGAAGCAAATAAATGAAAAACGAAAAAGTCAGAATAGGTAGACAATGCCTAGATTTTTGTACTGAAACGGAGTATACATAGTCTCCAAACAGTGCTACCTCACAGAATCAATGAATCATTAACAACTGGAATTTTTCCAGACTTTCTGGATATGACAATAATGTTGCCACTCTTCAAGAAAACCGACTCTGGATATGCTAGGAACTACAGACCGATTTCGCTATTGTGCTACTTCTGAAAAGTATTTGGACTGTTGTGAGGGAAGCTTGATATGTTCTTTTTAACAAGTTCAATATTCTCAGTAAATTCCAGTATGGATTTAGAGTAGGTAGAAGCACATAACATGAGATTGTAGACTTTACAAAGAATATCTTAGATGCATTGATGAAGGAAAAAAAGAGGCAGATATCTTTTCAGATTTATCAAATGTTTTTGATACAGTTGATCAAGTCATTTACCTCCAGAAACTGGAAGCACCAAGAGTAACAAGTATTGCCAAGCAATGGTTCAAATTGTACACTCATCATCATCATTTGAGACTGATTACGCCTTTCAGCTTCAGTCTGGAGCATAGCCCCCTTATAAAATTCCTCCATGATTCCCTATTCAGTGCTAACTTGGTGCCTCTTCTGATGTTAAACCTATTACTTCAAAATCATTCTTAACCGAATCCAGGTACCTTCTCCTTGGTCTGCCCTGACTCCTCCTACCCTCTACTGCTGAACCCATGAGTCTCTTGGGTAACCTTGCTTCTCCCATGCATGTAACATGACCCCACCATCTAAGCCTCTTCACCCTGACTGCTACATCTATAGAGTTCGTTCCCAGTTTTTCTTTGATTTCCTCATTGTGGACACCCTCCTGCCATTGTTCCCATCTACTAGTACCTGCAATCATCCTAGCTACTTTCATATCTGTAACCTCAACCTTGTTGATAAGGTAACCTGAATCCACCCAGCTTTCGCTCCCATACAACTAAGTTGGTCGAAAGATTGAACGGTGCACAGATAACTTAGTCTTGGTACTGACTTCCTGCTTGCAGAAGAGAGTAGATCGTAGCTGAGCGCTCACTGCATTAGCTTTGCTACACCTCGCTTCCAGTTCTTTCACTATGTTGCCATCCTGTGAGAATATGCATCCTAAGTAGTTGAAACCGTCCACATGTTCTAACTTTGTTCCTCCTATTTGGCACTCAATCCGTTTATATTTCTTTCCCACTGACATTACTTTCGTTTTGGAGATGCTAATCTTCATACCATAGTCCTTACATTTCTGATCTAGCTCTGAAATGTTACTTTGCAAACTTTCAATCGAATCTGCCATCACAACTAAGTCATCCGCATATGCAAGACTGCTTATTTTGTGTTCACATATCTTGATCTCACCCAGCCAGTCTATTGTTTTCAACATATGATCCATAAATAATATGAACAACAGTGGAGATAGGTTGCAGCCTTGTCTTACCCCTGAAACTACTCTGAACCATGAACTCAATTTACTGTCAACTCTAACTTCTGCCTGACTATCCATGTAAAGACCTTTAATTGCTTGCAAAAGTTTGCCTCCTAGTCCATAATCTCGTAGAACAGACAATAACTTCCTCCTAGGAACCCGGTCATATGCCTTTTCTAGATCTATAAAGCATAGATACAATTCCCTGTTCCACTTATAACACTTCTCCATTATTTGCCGTAAGCTAAAGATCTGGTCCTGACAACCTCTAAGAGACCTAAACCCACACTGATTTTCATCCAATTTGTCAACTAATACTTGCACTTTCCTTTAAACTATACCTGAGAAGATTTTACCAACAACGCTGATTAAAGAGATACCTCTGTAGTTGTTACAATCTTTTCTGTTTCCACGTTTAATGATTGGTGTGATTACTGCTTTTGTCCAGTCTGATGGAACCTGTCCCGACTCCCAGGCCATTTCAATTATCTTGTGTAGCCATTTAAGACCTGACATTCCACTGTATTTGATGAGTTCCGACTTAATTTTATCCACCCCAGCCGCTTTATTGTACTGCAATCTATTGACCATTTTCTCCACTTCCTCAAATGTGATCCTATTTCCATCATCATTCCTATCCCATTCTACCTCGAAATCTGAAACATTGCTGATCGTATTTTCACCTACATTGAGCAACTCTTCAAAATATTCCCTCCATCTGCCCAAGGCATCCACAGGATTCACCAGCAGTTTTCCAGACCTGTCCAAAATACTTGTCATTTCCTTCTTACCTCCCTTTTGAAGACTGCTAATTACACTCCAGAGTGGTTTTCCAGGAGCTTGACCCATAGTCTCCAACCTGTTTCCAAAGTCTTCCCAAGATTTCTTCTTGGATGCTGCAATTATCTGTTTGTCTTTGTTTCTTTCTTCAACATAACCTTCTCTGTCTACCTGAGTTCTAGTATGTAGCCATTTTTGATACGCCTTCTTTTTCCTTTTACAGGCTGCCTTGACTGTGTCATTCCACCAAACTGTTTGCTTCATCCTACTTTTACACACTACTGTTCCAAGACATTCTTTAGCCACTTCTAGTACTGTGTCCCTGTATTTTGTCCATTCCTTTTCCAATGACTGTAATTGACTACATTCAACTAACTGGTACCTTTCTGAGATCGCTGTTATGTACTTGTGCCTGATTTCCTTATCCTGAAGTTTCTCCACTCTTATCCTCCTACATATGGACCTGACCTCCTGCACTTTCGGTCTCACAATACCAATTTCAGTGCAGATTAAATAATGATCAGTGTCATCAAAGAATCCCCTGAATACACGTGTATCCCTCACAGCCTTCCTGAATTCCTGATCTGTTATTATATAGTCAATGACAGATCTGGTTCCCCTGCCTTCCCAAGTATACCGGTGAATGTTCTTATGTTTAAAAGGAGTTTGTGATTACTAAGCCCATACTGGCACAGAAATCCAAGAGTTGTTTCCCGTTCCTGTTGGCCTCCATATCCTCTCCTATTTTACCCATAACCTTTTCATACCCTTCTGTTCGATTTCCAATCCTGGGATTAAAATCACCCATGAGCAGAATACTGTCTTTGTCCTTTACTCTAACAACTACATCACTGAGTGCCTCATAAAAACTATCCATCTTATCTTGATCTGTCGCTTCACAATGCAAATATACTGACACAATCCTAATTTTCTTGCTAGACACTGTCAAATCTATCCACATCAGTCGTTCGTTTACATACCTTACTGTAACTACGCTGGGTTCCATTTCTTTCCTGATGTAAAGCCCTACACCCCATTGTGCTATTCCTGCTTTGACTCCTGACTGGTAGACCTTGTATTCTCCCACTTCCTCTTCTTTCTCACCCCTTACCCGAATGTCACTAACAGCTAAAACGTCCAGCCCCATCTTACTTGCAGCCTCTGCCAGCTCTACCTTCTTCCCAGAGTAGCCCCCATTGATATTAATGGCTCCCCATCTCATTACCATTTGTTTGCCAAGTCGTATCTTAGGAGTCCCTGGTTTGTCAGTTAGAGGTGGGACTCCGTCACCTCTAAAGGTCCGAGACATTTTGCTCTGATTGTTGCCAGCATGATATTTAAAGTACCAGGGAAGCAGGTTGCTAGCCGTACTTGCCTCGAGTCCCATCGAGTTTTACCCCTAACGGCTGAGGGACTAACCGGTGGATTTGGTAGTCTTTGCCGTATGAGCACAAAGGTGACCACGACTCAGAATATGTCCGAGATGCCCAGCCTTATTCCAAAGTGGCTGGTATCCCGACTGTCGGGACCACTTACTTGGCCACTCATACGTTGCCCGTGGTTCATGAACTAGGACATGACTACAGGAACCCACACCATGAACCACTGGTGGAAAAAAAAATCGGAACTCAAAAAAGGACTTGTGCTACATAAATGAAAGTTGATAGGTGTGTTTCTATCTGAAAGGTGATGTATAGTCAAATTTTGCGCCAGTAGCGTAAAAGTAGCGCTGAAAACCAAGGTTGCTTTAAATATACACTGTAATGGCTGTGTTAGTCACCTTCGTGTCTGGTGAACTGATGTTATTAAGAATGCCTTTAAGGCGATAAAGATGCCATTATCAACACCTCACTGAGTTTGTACGAGGTCGTGTAACAGGACTTCGAGAAGATGAAAGTTCCTTCTGTGATACTGCAGAGAGACTTTGCTCGAATGTAGCCACTGTATACGACTGCTGGCAGCGATGGTCACGAGAACATACAGGCGCAGGAATACTGGGCTCAGGACGGCCACATGGCACTACCGAGAGGGAAGACCATCGAGTTTGGTGTGTGGCTCTGCCACATCGTACTGCATCTAGGCCTGCAATTTCGGCAGCAATCATCACCAAAGTGACACAACGAACTGTATCAAATCCGTTACTTCAAAGACAGTTCCGAGTCAGACACTCTGCACCATGTACTTCACTGATACCAAACCACCGTCTTTTGTGACTTCAGTGGTGCCAAGTAAGAGCTCATAGGAGTTTAGGGTAGAGGTCTGTTATGTTTTCTGATGAAAGCTTGTTCTGTCTCAGGGCGAGGGATGGCCGTGTTGGTTAGAAGGAGGCCTGTTGAGGGTTTGCAACCAACCTGTCTGTGGCCCAGACACGCTGGATTTACACTTGGAGTTATGGTCTATTGTGCACTTCATTATGACAACAGGAGCATTCTCGTGGTTATCCCATCCACCCTGAATGCAGATTTGCATGTCTGACCGGTGCTTTTCTGACATTCATGATCAGCAGTATAATGTTCGACCACATCCCGCTATTGTAACCCAAAATGCACTACAGTGTGTCGACATGTTACCATCACCAGACATGTCTCCAATCGAGCACATATGAGACGTCATTTCAGGACATCTTCAGCGTCATCCAATAACGGCATTAACTGCCCCTGTATTGATCTAACAATTGCAACAGGCATGTAACTTCAACACGCAAACTGACATTTGTCATCTGTAAAACACAACACATGTATGTTCGCATGCTTGCATTCAACATTTTGGCAGTTCCCCTGGTTATTAATGAGCCAGCATTTCACATTTGCAATGGGTTACCTAGTGCTTACATTAACGTGTGACCTTGAATGTTAATCACTTAAATATGTTATCTAGACAAATGTATTACCAAAATTTCATTACTCTTCATTAATTATTTTTTGGTGATGCGATTTTTTTCTGTCAGTGTACTTGAGCAACAGTGCAAAAAGTAGGTATTAATCAATATCCAAAAGATCTGAAATGGTTAATAATGTATTCATTTAGTGCTAAAAAACTAAAAATAGGTGTCCCACAAGGACATATCTTAGGACCAATACTACTTTTGATGTTTATGCCATGGTGAAATAAATATTGTTGAAGATGACAATAACCTAATAAACACACCCAGAGTATCAGAAGAGCTACAGACAAAGGCAAATTTAGCTGTTACTGATTATTGATGAATATAACAAGTTTTATGTTAGTTCAAAATCAGAATGAGACTGCATTACAAATGGTGAAGGAAGAAACTGAATGCATATCAAAAGCGAAGTTTTTGGGTATTACAAGGGAAACTAAGGAAACATTACTAAGGAAATTCCTCATTATGTTATAATCTTAAAACTCTGAACCCTATGTGTGGCAGCATCTGCCTTTAAACATCCTATTTTGTCCATGTTCATTCAGTATTAAGGTATGGTGTTCTTGTTTGGGGAACAAACCCAAGAATCTTTTCTAGCATATTAAAGCATCAAAAACATGCAGTAAGAATCATAACAAGAGGTATAAGAAATACACACTGTACTTATCTGTTTAAAATGCTTGATGTTCTAGGTTGTCCTTTTTCTTATATGCTCCAAAGCATAATATACGTTAGAAAACATTTTCAAGCATCACAAACAGCTGTACTCAAGACTAGAATTGAGCAGAGAATTCACAAGTCAAGTAAAACAGAAGTAAAAACTTGAAGAGTTTTCCCTGCCAAGGAATACTAGTGTTTCATTATTCTTCGGATGCTGTGATGACACAAAAGAGCAATAAGAGAAGAATTCTACTTCCACTATGACTCCACCCTCCAAATGAAACACCACAAAAAACGAATGCCTTACACGTCCTGAGGTTCTGTATGTATAAGTATGAGACAAAACTGACCTGACGAAATGGATTTGTGGTTGGACCTTATTTTACTGAATGTCTTCGCATACTTTCTTTTTGCTTATCGATTAATGGCAGAATAAAAAAGTAAACATTTTCTTCTTTTCTACTGGTATGGTTATTATTACTTGTTTTTCTCTCTTTAGACATCCAACTTCTGAATTAATGCTGTCAAATACACAACAACACTGACCATAATAATATATAATGAAGTTGTTAGCTTTTTGTTTCTGCACAGACATCATGTTAATTATTATCATAGAGTTAATCATGCACACTGCATAGGTCAATTCACCTGTGGGTATGAGGTCGATACAATACAATTGTCCCATTCCTTTCACTGGAAGCAGAACGTGCACTGGCAGTGAATGGTGCATGAAAGAGGTTTTATTCCTCAGTATTACACTGCATACATATAATGTATAGTATATTTATCAAGCTCAAGATTTGCAGGATACCATTCTTTTAGGCAGTATGTGTAAACATACTTTTACTCCCCATTGTGCCATAGCTTCCTTGTACTTTCCTGGCTAGGAGATGATTTACTATCTTTATTTGCAAACAGAATCAGTAATAAATATATACATATTATACATTACAACTAATACCAGAAGATAAACAACAGTAGAAGAAATTTTAACAATTAAAATATCCAGTGCCTCTTAAAAAACATTATTTTTTCCTTTTTCCTAGTAGCCCCTTTTCAGCTGAGTTTTTGAAGCTCTCGCAGGTGGTAATTCCATAGTTCGACAATTACAACGTAATAATGGTAGGCTACTCTGTATTGACGGTGTACTCATTAGGTTACAACCAGTCAAAGCAGCTTAACATTTGAAGATCATTGTGCCGTAGACTGCAAGGAAGCCTACACTGACGTTCACTGAAACATTTCGCTCCTGGAGTGCTTCCAGACACTCTTACCACATGATATTTCATTATCTAATAGTTAAACTCCTTATTTGCACATCACATGTGTCAGCTCTACACATTTGTACTTAATTCTTAATCACTTGGATGTTTATTCAGATCACCTGTTCCATTTTAGTTATAGAGTACTATAGTCTCATGTCCATGTCATTTTTCTATGATCATTATAGATAGTATTTTTTACATTAATCAAACAGTCCATCTGTAGGTCCTTTTATACAGAAAGTAACTACTTACTAGCTACTTACTTATTACATAAATTCATTACAATGCATTTATCACCTTTAAAATTCGAAGTTAGTCAAACATTTTTGTCATTCTCCTTATAGGGCTCCCACAAATGTGATACAATACAGTGCATCAACTTAGGATGCCAAATCCATTGAATTATCCGATCGTGATAAAAGCAAAGCCTCCCCTTTCATTTGCTTGAAAGGAAAAACCAATACTTTTCTTTACTCAGTGCGAAGTTTATCTTTGCCTATGTAAGTCAGAAATATTCACTACTTCAAGCTACTCATAGAAGCAGAAAGAAAACCACTTTAAGTAGAGTTTAGCAAATTAACATTCACATCTTTCACAGTCTTCCATTAGTGTTAATCTATGTGCTAAACAACAATTCTATTTCCTAGTATTTTTACCTGTAGAGTTTATTACCTACATATTCGTATTTACAGAAAATAAACAGTTGGATAATTGATTGTCATTCAAAATGCGTTGCCTCTATGTTTCTCATATAAAGAGTTCATTATTGGCTTATCTACAGCTTATTCTTCTTAAGAAAAAATGTGGTTACACACAGTGGTAGTACTTTCCAAGTGTACTGTTTTAGTTGGTACAAATTTGAAAAATGCTATATATATATATATATATATATATATATATATATATATATATATATATATATATATATATGTGTGTGTGTGTGTGTGTGTGTGTGTGTGTGTGTGTGTGTGTGTGTGTTCTATCAGTCTTGGTCACATAGTTAAATGAAGACAAAGACATCAATGTCAGTTTTGTATTGTTGTTATCCCATTGTAAAAAGTTACTTGATTACAATTGCTAGAAATACTTAGCTTATTCTTTCAGAAAGTCTACACATGTGCATACTTTCACAGTGTGAGCTTACTTGTATGTTACTGTTATGTAGTACAAGTTCATGCAATCCCTATACATCATTAATCAAGTGAGTAGGAGAAGATCCTGTAAGTTGCCTGTCACTCAGTGTCTAGGCTATTTCTTGCTGTACGTGAATAAGCAGAAAATAATCGTTGTATAAACATATTTTTAACATATTCTTCTCAGAGAGACACTAATGTAGCCTGCAGCAATTATGTTTTCGTAATTAGTTTTACTAAATGCACCTTCTTTACTGAAATGTAACATCCATTCATTCATTTATAAACACTTAAAACTGCATATTTCAATGGTGTAGTGGTTAATAAAAAAAGAAAAGGGAGAACAAAAGAAAAAGAAAAAAGGTTGAAAATGTGGGAAGAAGTCATAAGTGAAAATTTTTTTTTTTAAATCGTTAATGACTGTGGAAAAAGGGAAAGAATGAAAAGCAAATCGGACTTCGTATTACAGAAAAGCTATTGTTAGGGGTGGTCCTTGTGGCGTTTTTGAGCAAAAGTTAAACCAGTTTCCACTACAAAAAGTATTGAAAAAGAACAGAGAATACCAAAATGTAACTGACAAGGGAAATGGCATTGCTTTGAGTTCATTCTTTACCAGGTTAACATGTCTTCTTTCGGGCGGCGTCCAGGTCTTCAAAAATCTCCTTTTTCTGCGTGAAAAGTCTGCTCCTAAATCTTGCAATAGTCCAGGAATCACTAATTTATACCAATTAAAATCATCTTGATACTGTATGCAATTTAATTTACTCTGCTACTTCCATCCTCCGAATTTCTTTACAACTTCCACAATATGTCTACACATTAAAATCAGATCAAGACTAGCTAATAAGTTTTTTTTAACGTCTTCATCAGATCACGTTTGCCTTAAGCTTCGGCTATCAAGAGACAATTAAGAAACGAATAGAAAACAAAAAAAGTTACAATTTTAGTAGTTTCTCTGCCGTCGAGCGCTCATACCGCTGCGACAAGGGAAATGGCGTAGCTTTGAGTTCATTCTTTACCAGGTTAACATGTCTTCTTTCGGGCGGCGTCCAGGTCTTCAAAAATATCCTTGATTTCTGCGTGAAAAGTCTGCTCCGAAATCTTGCAATAGTCCAGGAATCACTAATTTATACCAATTAAAATCATCTTGATACTGTATGCAATTTAATTTACTTTGCTACTTCCATCCTTCTCTAGATTGTCGCACAGATGACAAAATGGTAGATATCGAAATAGACGACAGAGGGATAGAGAAACAATTAAAATCGCTCAAAAGAGGAAAGGCCTCTGGACCTGATGGGATACCAGTTCAATTTTACACAGAGTACGCGAAGGAACTTGCCCCCCTTCTTGTAGCGGTGTACCGTAGGTCTCTAGAAGAGCGTAGCGTTCCAAAGGATTGGAAAAGGGCACAGGTCATCCCCGTTTTCAAGAAGGGACGTCGAACAGATGTGCAGAACTATAGACCTATATCTCTAACGTCGATCAGTTGTAGAATTTTGGAACACATATTGTGTTCGAGTATAATGACTTTTCTGGAGACTAGAAATCTACTCTGTAGGAATCAGCATGGGTTTCGAAAAAGATGGTCATGTGAAACCCAGCTCGCGCTATTCGTCCACGAGACTCAGAGGGCCATAGACACGGGTTCACAGGTAGATGCCGTGTTTCTTGACTTCCGCAAGGCGTTCGATACAGTTCCCCACAGTCGTTTATTGAATAAAGTAAGAGCATATGGACTATCAGACCAATTGTGTGATTGGATTGAGCAGTTCCTAGATAACAGGACGCAGCATGTTATTCTCAATGGAGAGAAGTCTTCCGAAGTAAGAGTAATTTCAGGTGTGCCGCAGGGGAGTGTCATAGGACCGTTGCTATTCACAATATACATAAATGACCTGGTGGATGACATTGGAAGTTCACTGAGGCTTTTTGCAGATGATGCTGTGGTGTATCGAGAGGTTGTAACAATGGAAAATTGTACTGAAATGCAGGAGGATCTGCAGCGAATTGACGCATGGTGCAGGGAATGGCAACTGAATCTCAATGTAGACAAGTGTAATGTGCTGCGAATACACAGAAAGATAGATCCTTTATCATTTAGCTACAAAATAGCAGGTCAGCAACTGGAAGCAGTTAATACCATAAATTATCTGGGAGTACGCATTAGGAGTGATTTAAAATGGAATGATCATATAATGTTGATTGTCGGTAAAGCAGATGCCAGACTGAGATTCATTGGAAGAATCCTAAGGAAATGCAATCCGAAAACAAAGGAAGTAGGTTACAGTACGCTTCTTCGCCCACTGCTTGAATACTGCTCAGCAGTGTGGGATCCATACCAGATAGGGTTGATACAAGACATAGAGAAGATCCAACGGAGAGCAGCGCGCTTCGTTACAGGATCATTTAGTAATCGCGAAAGCGTTACGGAGATGATAGATAAACTCCAATGGAAGACTCTGCAGGAGAGACGCTCAGTAGCTCGGTACGGGCTTTTGTCAAAGTTTCGAGAACATACCTTCACCGAAGAGTCAAGCAGTATATTGCTCCCTCCTACGTATATCTCGCGAAGAGACCATGAGAATAAAATCAGAGAGATTAGAGCCCACACAGAGGCATACCGACAATCCTTCTTTCCACGAACAATACGAGACTGGAGTAGAAGGGAGAACCGATAGAGGTACTGAAGGTACCCTCCGCCACACACCGTCAGGTGGCTTGCGGAGTATGGATGTAGATGTAGATGTAGATCCTCCGAATTTCTTTACAACTTCCACAATATGTCTACACATTAAAATCAGATCAAGACTAGCTAATAAGTTTTTTTTTAACGTCTTCATCAGATCACGTTTGCCTTAAGCTTCGGCTATCAAGAGACAATTAAGAAACGAATAGAAAACAAAAAAAGTTACAATTTTAGTAGTTTCTCTGCTGTCGAGCGCTCATACCGCTGCGACGGGATATTTTTTATCTGAGGGAACGAGTGTAGCGCAGCGAAATTCATAGTCCCGCTACATCGCCCCCTCGACTGTCACGCTAAAACATTTAGCGTGGCAGACTAGCAAACCTAAAAGTCAATATATGCATATTTTCATTGGAAAGGCCACGTGCATCCATAGGGGATAACCTTTCCCAACACTTACTTTCTAAACCTATATACTAAATACAATTATTACAGTTTGGATCCTTTGTACACAATTAATATATATATTTACATACAGTTTGTTTGAAAAAGCTGCTCGCCAGCGCAGTTAATGTTGTGTGCTCCCAGCGTTGGTTTCCCAATGCATCTCTGGCAGCATGTAGTCTTTGCGCATGCGCAGTAGCATCACTGAATTTCGCGTGCGGCAGTTTCAAAATCCCTGTGTTATGACAGTCTTGAACAGTATTCACTTTCACATAGTGTTCATTACAAGTTGTTATTCCAGCATAAATGGCGTGTTAAGTCCGATGACACCATAAGATTGAGCGTGTGCGTGATCTGAAGCAACATCCATGTCTTCTGTTACGACACAACACTCCGGGTCCTTGTGCGTTTTCATGACTATTGTTCCCGGGGCATATATGGTCGATGTAGTTTTTTAGCCTTCACATCGCCTACGACAGGTGCTGAGTTTATTGTCTCCAAAGCATCTGAAGGCCGGCCAGGAACAACGGCGTCGATGTTCGCAAAGGTAGATGTTTCACCACATTGTTTACACTTGCCAACAAACGTTCATTTGCAGTGTGAAAATCCTCATTATCGTCGAAGTAAATTGCAGTTTATATTGATTTTCAAACAGTTATTTGGTTTATGCACCATAAGTTTCACAAACAACACAAAATTCGTCGTTTATAACGTTCACTGTTTAACACAGTTTGCAACACTTTTTTGCCAAATTTCCATTTTAACAAAGTTCACTTTGCCCAAGCATGTTTACATCGTTAATTATGAAAGCTCACATTTCGTGGTCACATTTCAAAATATGTTGACAATATGCAAAGTTTTTATACATATACAAATACATATAAATTTACAAGAATATGCATGTGAAATATTTACACTAAAAAAATTATACTAAGTTCCATTGGCTTTCTTTTATTGGGGTATTAATTTTTTATTCAGGTTTGGGCGTGCCAAGGGATATAAGACTTAAAGTTTAAAAGCACGGGCTTTCCTTCATTTATTATTTCTTTCTTTCTTTTGATTCCATATCTTGGCTGGCTAGTGGTTGACCAGGCTTGTAATGCCATCAATATTCAGTTTTCTTCATGTCTTTTTATTTACACCTGAAAGTTTACTGTCACACAATATAGTCTTACATTCCATAAACAAACAATACCCAGCTGCAGTAGGTGGTAGGATAATGGAGAAAGAAAGAAAGATAGACTGGAAGAAACTATTCACTACCTAAAAACTGATAAATCCTACAGCTAATACATAAAAAAGAACATAATACATTATAACGTTTGCATCACCTTCAAGGGGTGTGTGAAAGGAGGTGCTTACAATTTACCAAATCATGGGTAAATGTAAGTGTCCTTACGTCAAGTCTGTGTAGTGTAACATCATGACAGATTCTCTGTTTGTGTTGTGATTGTTCATATGACTTAGTGTATTATACCTTAACAAATCCTTGCATGAGTGAATCGCATATCTGCTCAGTACTTCCTCAATATCTCCACTACTTGTGGATACCGTTTATACAAATGGAAAATGTATCTCAGAGATTGTCTCTCTCATAATGTGTATTATATGATAACGTATCAAATTTCCTCTCAAGAGTTCAACCATGAACTTTCTTCTACTTTAGTGAAGGTTAAACATCATGTATGTGGTATATATATATATATATATATATATATATATATATATATATATATATAATTTCTTTCTATAAATCATAAATAAAGAACATAGTATTATAATTGACAGTAAAATGTCTCTTTCTCAGTGTCCGTTGCTGGACGTCGGCTGCACGGATGGTCACTGCTCCTTTGCACTTACCTTGCATAGCCTGAAAAGTCATATGTCTTCAACGTAGATGTAATTTTGTCATCTGTTCGCTTAAGTGGAGGTGCTGTACGAATCGCAAAACGGTCTTAATAACTCTGCTATCTTTTGCTTCCTCAGGGTTTTCTGTTGTGTGTAAGTATAATAAAGGCTAACATGGCACTAAATTTCACTTATGTTAAAAAAATTATACAAATGTATTCACTTGAGGGCTGTGTAAAAAACTATATTTCGACTTAAGATCCTTAAAATATCATTCTCCTGTCTGAACACGAAATATAAATGTTTTCTTCCACACAATGGTTTAACAAAACTTAACGAAAGGTTACTAAGTTACACTTCTGAAATAAATTAAGGCTAATGTGTTTCCAAGTTACATTCTTTTTACACTTCTTTCCACAGCTGTAATCATCATTAAGTTCACTCTGCTTTTCTTGCATTCGTTCATTTTCAAGGGCACTGTAAATAGATTCACCTTTAACGCCTTGTACTCACGTGTTTTAACTCATCACAAATGTTTTCTCTCAAACTGAAAATCTTGTGTAATCTTAAAGATGTAGACTGTTTACTCACTTCTCTATGTAGCACAATATTACCAAACATTCTCACTCATTCCTTACTCACATATTCATCATAATATATATATTCTTTACATTAAACATATTCCTCATCAAGCATTAATATATCACATACGTGGGGCACTTCCATTCTCATAAACTTCCAATAATATTTTCCTCAAATAATCTCTCGTCTCCATCAACTACTTCACAGTAACTTACCTTCTTATATTAACCTAAATATTAACTCATTCATACTGATCATTCATTCTTATGTCCTCATTCATTCTGCTATATACATATGTCATTACTGATCTCAATAGCTATTATTTCCTCTCATTGTAGTGCCTTGAAACAACGAACTAATTGTTGATTCACCTTATAATTTACAATTAACAACAAATGTAACCTGCGTAGACTTCATTCCTATATGAATATCTTTTCTCATTCAGTAAGTGTACTCACCTGAGTTTACATTCTCTTCATAATTATGTGTACAAGTGTAACTGCAGTATATAATTTCCATAAATTAACGTTTGTGTTCTTAGGCTGTATAACTTAATGTTCGTGTATTCAATACAAATATATATGATCTCGTTTTCGCAGCAGCTTGCTCATGTTCAAATTAGTTGTCATTTTATTATGTTGTTTTAGTGCACAAAGGGTTTCAAATGTCTGTGGGGATGCAGCCCCCTCGGCTTGTGAGATAACGGGTATTCTAGGGAGTAACAACCTGGGTGAGGTATGCTTGCTATTCTGAAAGGACCTGAGTATAATAGCTGTCATTTTCGTTCAGTTGTTTTAATGTTGTAGACTTGGGACGTGAACGCAAAAGAACAAGGTCATCAACCTGATAGGTTTCTTAATTCCTGATTTGCTGTCATTTTGTCATCGTACCTGAGGAAACAAACTGTCTCAGCCGTTGCGCTCTTACAACACCTCACGACCAAAGCTCGGTCATCGACTGTTTTCCGTCGTCTGCTGTGTTTGGCGGGTTCATTGACCAGCTCCAGCCGGTTGGCGCCCATGCGTCAGCTAATGGCGCGCCGCAATTGTTATTGCTACTTCGTGGCGGGGAGTGCATAACTGTACTGGAGAACGGGGTCGGATTCCGTGGAGGGTTATGATTTGTCAGGCGTGAATTTTGTGTGTTCCACATATTCTGTCGGTGATTGTTGGGATTGTTGTTGTTTTGGTGGTAATTATGTCTGTCATATGTCATGTTCCTGCCAAAGTAGCCCGGGTTGTACCAGTTATTCGCACGTCTCCTATTGTTGTTGTTGTTGTACTGTCTGTAATTTTCATTTTGCTTGTAATTACCATTTTGATATGGGTGATAATTATTGTTATTATTATTATTCCACGAATTTCTGCGGTTGTGCCTACTGTCATACACGTTTCCATTTGAATATGTTTTGCGCGCAGGCATCGTATTGTGTCGCGGTGCGGATGGATGGTTCCACCAACCACCATCACTACGGTTCCTTTGGGGTGGGTGCTGATTTTGGTTACTAATATGAGTAAAATTTGAATGGCGTGAATCGCCTCTGCAAACTACGTCCATTTGATCTAAGAAGTTTAAGAAAGTCTTAACGTCATTCTCCGGTACTCCTATTACTCTGTCTCGGTATGGAAAGGGTAAGTGGCTCTTTAAAGTGTCAATTATCGCTGGCAAGTCGGCTGGTTTGCACCAGTACAGTGTCTTGTCTAGGTACCTCTCAATGTATTGTCTTAATGTCTCTTTTTTAGGGTCATAGGTCTCGGGGTTGCACACTTCTCTCCTTAGACTCTGTTGCTCATTCTCGGACCAGAATTCGTCCAAGAAGGCTTGTTCGAACTGTTCAAATGTAAGGCACCGCCGTTTCATAGATGCACCCCACTTAGCTGCTCGTCCTCTCATGAGATTGGTGACGTATCTGATTTTATCGACTTCTGACCAACTACGTGGAAAAACACCGTCAAATGATCTAATAAACACAATAGGGTGAACTTTGTGCTTGTCCTTACTGGAAAATGTCTGGAAATGCCCATGTCTTACAAACGTGTCATCGGCGATGCCGGCTGGCATAACTGTATTGACGTAGTTTGTGTCACTTGCTTCTCTAGGTGTCGTACCGTAATATTGCTCGTTTGGTGGAAAAGAAAGCTCCACATTGTAATTTTGATTGGAAATAGGTGATTTCACAATAGGTGTTCTGTCTGTGTCATTAACCATGGTTTTAGCTGTTTTGTCGTTTCTTACCGATGCGTTTGCACCAATCGCCAAACACGGCACAACATTGTCTCGTAATTTTGTCACTTCGTCTTCTATGTGTTTTGTCTCGTCTTTAACATGTGTCTTTGTTTTTGAAAGTATGTCCTGTGTAATTGTTTCAAGTTTTTTGTCCAGATAGTCGTCACACAATTTACATTCATGTACGATTCTTTCGGCCATGTTGGTGTCGTTGTTTAGTGACGCGAGGTCCGCTCGGTCTTCTAATTTTTCTATCTTTTCCTTGAGGTGGGTTTGTTCAAGAACTACCATTGTGAGTTTTTGGGTAATATTTCCCACTTCTTCAGTCAGCTTTTCTTGGGTGGAGCTAGCTGAAGTGTGGGCCTGAGCTAACTCTTCCACACGGGTGTTCACTTCCTGCTGCACATTAACTATTTGAGTTAACTGATTCTCACATCGGGCGATATTGTTTTTTGTTTCATGTGTGAATGTAACCAAAGTTTCTTCCTGTTTAGTGACTCGGTCGGACAATGTCTCAAATCGCTGGCTGAGCTGTTGAGTGGTGTTATTTAATTCTGTCATCTGTTTTGTTGTTCGTTCAAAATTTTCGGTCATAGTACGGTTTAAGACGTCAAATTTTTCGTCGCTTTTATCTAGCCTTTGTTTAAAGTCCTGACCAAGTGCGTCCAGTTTTGCGTCAATTTTCTGACTAACGTCTCATTTCATGTCTGCAAATAACTCTAATAGTCGGTCCAGTTTGTCAGTTTCCTGCGTCCGATTTCTGTCACATTGCTGAATTTTTCTCATATTCAGTTCTGACATTGATGTTAACAATGTCTCTGACGGTCTAGTCTCGCTCCCATTCCACATTTCGTCATTTAAAGTCGCCATCTGTGTATTATCACAAATGTTGCGAGTTTGAGGCAAAATCATTGCATTGATCTGTGAACTCGTCCACGGAGGGAAATGCGGACTTTCTTGTTGGTTGAAAGATGAATCTACTTCACTTAACTCATCTGCCGAAACTATCTCTCCCTTACCGCGTTCCATTGTAATAGGATGTATAATCGTAAGTCAAAAAGGGAGTAATATAAGTCTGATTAATGATGATTTGACTCAAATTTATGTTGAAATATTTTCTCGTCAATGTAAATGATTGCTCTATTGCAAACAATGGTTGGGAAATATGCAGCAGGGCGGACGAAATTTTTCGTAACAAATGACTGTTTGGCGGTCAAATTCACGATCTTCACATGCTACAACAATACTACAATTACCACAAACTACAATAGAGATAGATAATTTTGGAAAAATCTAGAAGAAAGCTACAGGATGTGAGGAAAGGGAAAAATGGATTCTGCAGTTGGTTATTGAATGTTTGAATGAAACATAATTGTGTGACTCACCATTAAATTTTCTGTCCTGCAGCGGCTGGTCAAACACTTCTGCATAAATCGTATTCGTCAAAATATGGATTTTCTTAATACATCTCCATCGGATAATCACCAAAAGGTCTCAAAATAACAGTTTTGCATCAATATATGCCATGGAAAGAAAACAGATTGAATTAGTCACAAAAATTCTTTACAATATTGTTGTATAATCATTTGCTTAGGTACAATGAAGTTGGTCTTTTCGTTACCCTTTAAATTTCAGGATTTTTGGTTATTCTCTGTTGGGAAAAACTACAAACTAAAGTTTCAAATTTGCTCAAAAACGACACATCCCAAAATTGCGTCCTGTCGCGGGAGCCAGTTGTAGTGGTTAATAAAAAAAGAAAAGGGAGAATAAAAGAAAAAGAAAAAAAAGGTTGAAAATGTGGGAAGAAATCGTAAGTGAAAATGTTTTTTTTTTAAATCGTTAATGACCGTGGAAAAAGGGAAAGAATGAAAAGCAAATCGGACTTCGTATTACATAAAAGCTATTGTTAGGGGTGGTCCTTATGGCGTTTTTGAGCAAAAGTTAAACCAGTTTCCACTACAAAAAGTATTGAAAAAGAACAGAGAATACCAAAATGTAACTGACAAGGGAAATGGCGTAGCTTTGAGTTCATTCTTTACCAGGTTAACATGTCTTCTTTCGGGCGGCGTCCAGGTCTTCAAAAATCTCCTTGATTTCTGCGTGAAAAGTCTGCTCCGAAAACTTGCAATAGTCCAGGAATCACTAATTTATACCAATTAAAATCATCTTGATACTGTATGCAATTTAATTTACTTTGCTACTTCCATCCTCCGAATTTCTTAACAAGTTCCACAATATGTCTACACATTAAAATCAGATCAAGACTAGCTAATAAGTTTTTTTTTTTATCGTCTTCATCAGATCACGTTTGCCTTAAGCTTCGGGTATCAAGAGACAATTAAGAAACGAATAGAAAACAAAAAAAGTTACAATTTTAGTAGTTTCTCTGCCGTCGAGCGCTCGTACCGCTGCGACGGGATATTTTTTATCTGAGGGAACGAGTGTAGTGCGGCGAAATTCAAAGTCCCGCTACAATGGGATCCTATTTCTGGCCTCTATCGCTGTCAAATTGTCTCAAATATTCATTTCCATAAGAGGAACATGTCTTACCATCATTTCCTACATATTTTCATTTAGTAACTTGAACCTACAAATTCACAGCATCTGGCTGCATACTATTTCAGTCAGGTTAACAATCATTAAATATTCATCCACACATCTTAGTATTTTAGTTGCATACCAAAAAACAAATTCAATCATCTTCTTGAATGGTGCACACACCATTTTATGTTACATTTCATATGCAAATTGATACATAGTAAGTTGTGTTTATGTTCCGTTTCACAGTATCACATAATTCTTTAAAACCAATTGCTAATGTTGTGCATTGTGACCTTGTACAACTAGAAATGTTATGCTCAGCTTTCTTTATTAGCAGTATATTGAGACTGTAGTTTTTGTATATAATAGGCATATATTTAGTTCCTTCATTAACTCTATATACTTTCACTTATAAATCATTTCTTAGGTGATGGTTACATACTCTTCCATGTACAAATGAAGGGCATATTTCAATATTGGTACATGTCCCTTACTTCCACTTTTCTGTCTATGATGCTTCTGAAATTAATGGTCGAAACAAACAGAAAGAAAGGTTCATCTCTAGCAAGAAGCCGTATGCTTGAATATTTCTGGTATCTCAACTGCAGATTTTTCAGTGCTCATTTAACTTTAGGACCCAGTATCTCAGAATGGACAAAAATGGACTTGTACCACTATTGAAATAAGCCCTTCATATGTAGTTAGGTAGTTCAGAATGTACACAATTAGTTTCTTCAGCTCTCTGTAATGTAATGAATAGCTGTAGCCAGCCGGTAGATTCCCTGCTGGTTTAGCTGCAAGATATATCTTTTATGCGATGGATAATTATACTAAATGCTACGCCTGAATCCATCAAAATAGAGGTGACAACTTGAACGATTGTTTCCATGTGCAATGGGATTAAAAAACATCAGCAGCATACTTACACTTTAAAGGAAAGAAAAATGTAGGCTCTAAATACTCTTTAGACAATGTCAGAAACTGTAACTAAAAGTAATAAAATCCTATACTATACAATATATCTCGGAAAATATCCAGATATATGTGGTGATGTAAATAAATGGAAATGCCGTGTGGCTAGGGCCTCCTGTCGGGTAGACCGTTTGCCTGGTGCAGGTCTTTCAATTTGACGCCACTTCGGCGACCTGCGCGTCGATGGGGATGAAATGATGATGATTAGGACAACACAACACCCAGTCCCTGAGTGGAGAAAATTTCCGACCCAGCCGGGAATCGAACCCGGGGCCTTAGGACTGACAGTCTGTCACCCTGACCACTCAGCTACCGGGGCGGACTGTGGTGATGTGATCCACAAAGACGCAGTCAGTACTGAAAAAGGAAAAAATATTCATCTATTACACAGTCTTATAATAAAAATATTTACATTACATATACTCCTGGAAATGGAAAAAAGAACACATTGACACCGGTGTGTCAGACCCACCATACTTGCTCCGGACACTGCGAGAGGGCTGTACAAGCAATGATCACACGCACGGCACAGCGGACACACCAGGAACCGCGGTGTTGGCCGTCGAATGGCGCTAGCTGCGCAGCATTTGTGCACCGCCGCCGCCAGTGTCAGCCAGTTTGCCGTGGCATACGGAGCTCCATCGCAGTCTTTAACACTGGTAGCATGCCGCGACAGCGTGGACGTGAACCATATGTGCAGTTGACGGACTTTGAGCGAGGGCGTATAGTGGGCATGCGGGAGGCCGGGTGGACGTACCGCCGAATTGCTCAACACGTGGGGCGTGAGGTCTCCACAGTACATCGATGTTGTCGCCAGTGGTCGGCGGAAGGTGCACGTGCCCGTCGACCTGGGACCGGACCGCAGCGACGCACGGATGCACGCCAAGACCGTAGGATCCTACGCAGTGCCGTAGGGGACCGCACCGCCACTTCCCAGCAAATTAGGGACACTGTTGCTCCTGGGGTATCGGCGAGTACCATTCGCAACCGTCTCCATGAAGCTGGGCTACGGTCCCGCACACCGTTAGGTCGTCTTCCGCTCACGCCCCAACATCGTGCAGCCCGCCCCCAGTGGTGTCGCGACAGGCGTGAATGGAGGGACGAATGGAGACGTGTCGTCTTCAGCGATGAGAGTCGCTTCTGCCTTGGTGCCAATGATGGTCGTATGCGTGTTTGGCGCCGTGCAGGTGAGCGCCACAATCAGGACTGCATACGACCGAGGCACACAGGGCCAACACCCGGCATCATGGTGTGGGGAGCGATCTCCTACACTGGCCGTACACCACTGGTGATCGTCGAGGGGACACTGAATAGTGCACGGTACATCCAAACCGTCATCGAACCCATCGTTCTACCATTCCTAGACCGGCAAGGGAACTTGCTGTTCCAACAGGACAATGCACGTCCGCATGTATCCCGTGCCACCCAACGTGCTCTAGAAGGTGTAAGTCAACTACCCTGGCCAGCAAGATCTCCGGATCTGTCCCCCATTGAGCATGTTTGGGACTGGATGAAGCGTCGTCTCACGCGGTCTGCACGTCCAGCACGAACGCTGGTCCAACTGAGGCGCCAGGTGGAAATGGCATGGCAAGCCGTTCCACAGGACTACATCCAGCATCTCTACGATCGTCTCCATGGGAGAATAGCAGCCTGCATTGCTGCGAAAGGTGGATATACACTGTACTAGTGCCGACATTGTGCATGCTCTGTTGCCTGTGTCTATGCGCCTGTGGTTCTGTCAGTGTGATCATGTGATGTATCTGACCCCAGGAATGTGTCAATAAAGTTTCCCCTTCCTGGGACAATGAATTCACGGTGTTCTTATTTCAATTTCCAGGAGTGTATAAGACAATGAAAATTTCCACTTAGGATTCACTGTGTGAACTTCCATTGGTTCCTTTGTAAAAGGAATTGCCCTGTCGTTATTTATGTGTTCTCTCTCATATCGATAACTTAAAACTTCTATGTAAAATATCATTTATCCAGAACAAGTGTTCTGGTATGTGGCACAACTGCTTTCTTTTTCTCTTCCCTTATGTACTTGTTAACCAGTTGTAGTTCTGATACCAATGTCTGAACCTTTCGTTCCATATATATTCCATGCCAGTAAGTAACAGTTTTATTGTACACGCTTTCATAAATCTTTTTGTGGGAGTAGGTCACCTAAGTTACTTGAGCTGAGATAGCAACCAGGATGTGGTAAATCCACAATTAAAAATGTACCTGAATATAACAACTGCCATTTATGGTTTAATTGTTGTAATTTAGTTAATTCTGGGTCCATCTATAATAAAACTTCCTCTCCTTTGCTGTAAGTGCAAACACATTTTAACAATTTGTCAAAAGGTTTTTTTTTTCTCTTAAGTGTTTTGTCAGTCAATGTTATTAGAACTTGGCGAATCTTTTCCTCTAATGATTTCTGTCAAGTGGTATCTGAGGTAATACTTTACCCCATTCATTATATTCCTTTTCTTGAAATATAAGCTCGGTTGGTGCTAAAGTTGTGGATGAATGTGGAAGATTATTCACTGTCTTCTCGAAAGGACACATGTATTCTACCCGAATGGTTTGTTTCATTCGATACTTTGTTTAAATAAATCGATTAAATTGTACAAAAATTTTTCTAACTTGTTTGATTGTGAATTAAAACGTGAAATTCATGTATGCTTAACCTGACATACTTTCAGAAAAGTTTTCCACCTCTCTGCAGTGGTGTTAGAAGATTTATCTGTTAACAGAGCGATATGCTTGCCAACTCTATGTAAGCAATCCTCTGCAGTACACTTAATAACTAGTAGAGCCATTATAGTTTAGTTGGTATTTAACCAAACATAACCAATATATCATACAGTGCAACCCAATCTTGCTTTAGAAAGCGATACTGCCATATCTAAAAGGGACTAATTCCAATGTTTTTGTGGGAACAATAGGATGTCATTCAGAATACTGGTAGAATATTTGGCTTTCTGGCAAATGATACAATACTTAAAGTATGTCAGTGCTTGCTGAACTCAAGATCATATATTCGGAAAACAGCAATGTGATACAATTTTGTCTGTACATTTAAAAAACTGTATAATGTCCCTGTATGCAGTGTGTATTAGTAACGAAATTCTTCACACATTCATCTAGTATACAAATGTATCCACAAGTTGAATCAGTTGTGCAACAGCATAACAGGAGATTGTTGAATGACAATAAATAATTTTTTAATGAATGAACACTATTATGTTGAAGCTTTTGTTTAATGGTTTTCCACTGGGAATCAGTATCTTGCAAATGGCACATATTTGTACATATTTACAAATAGTATAGTTGAAGAGTTTCATTCTGCATTAGCAAAACATAAAAATCAGATGTTTGTTCTGTCAACTCAACAAAATTACTGAGTCCCTGTAGAAGACAGGAAAGTGCATTTGAACAATATCCGTGTAAACAATCTCAAACCTGAATTCTTGTAAAATTATTGTCCAGTGAGCCAAACATGCATGAAGCAACTTCTAACTTAGAAAAAAATGCTTGATGATCACTAAACTTTTAGTGTAGTTTACCCACAAGTAATACTGAAATTTTGATATTCTCAAACCACTGCTAACGCCTCTAACTCTGTGACAGAATAAGATCCCTCACACTCTGAAAGAATCTGGCATTTCAAATTAATTACACAGATAGTGAGTTCACCATTAACATCTTTATTCAGACACAATCATATCCTCAGTCCACTGAAGGATATGTCAGTGCTTAGACACAACTCCTTACCCATATATAGACGGTGTAATAGATTTGCATTCACCAAAGCTGTTTCAATTTCATCAAAATCTCTCTGGCAGTTTTCTGTTCAAATCAAACTTGAATTCTTCTGTAATAAGCGAAGTAAAGCAGTACCATTAAGCAGATGGTTTGGTACAAACATACGAAAGAATGAGATTGAACCACGAAATGCCTTCAATTGTTGTTTTGATAGCATCAGTTTTCTTTACTTAGTATATAATTACAAAGGGAGAAACAATATGACCTAAAAATTTAATTTCTCCTGTTTCTAAGTAAGTCAACTGTTAAACGTAATACAGAGGTGTAAACACCTGCACTAACACTGAGTCCAGATGGAAGGATACAAAATTGATAGTTTCTACCAGAAGAAAAGAAAGCTGTATACTTGTGACTGTCTAGGTGTAAAGCGACTTACCAGTCTGAAATCAATATTAGTCAGATAATTGGTAGCATGAAACGTTAAAAGCTATTCATCTAAATTTTCGGGTTTGATCCTGAGTGGGAAGATAATTTTGTTTATCTTCCTCAGATTGAAAACCCTGCTTATGCTTCCATCAGATTTAGCAACTGTAATAAGTGGATTACAATATGGAGACTGCAAGGGTTGTATTATTTTTGCAAAATATCGATCTGTCAATTTCTTTCCTCACTGCTTTCCTCTTCACCCATAGTATGGCATATGAGGAGTGACAAAATGTCTCATGTGACTTTACTTCCATATTGTAGAGATAAGCTAGTATTGTACCTGATAATTTGTCAAACACATTTCAATATTTGCATAAGAAATCAACAAATTCAGTTTTTTGCATACCATCTAAGAAATCTGATTCTACACCAGTACTCACACCATTGATACTGTAAACACATGATTCATCAAGAAACAAAATTTGAGGTCAAACAGATTGTACACCATTTATCGTGAGCCGATCTAGCCTTTATGAAATCTATAACAACTTCTTGTCCATCTACACATAAGTCCATCATTGCTTTGTATTTCCTGAAAAATTCCATCCGCAGGAAAAACATTACAATTAATTTTTCAACAACAAGGAAAGGGAATTTTACTGCTGTATTGCCGAATGTAATCTAAATTTGAGTTTGTATTTTCCCTCCGTTCGATCGTCTTCCTATAGCAATTTGTGTTAAGGAATTTTGAATCGGAAGCATGGGTACAGCAACCACTTTATTGATTTGAGAGAAGAGATCAGCAGAAACTGCATTAGCAGCTTGCCCTATCTAATCACCTATACTTTTACAAGGAGTGTCATCTAAACATAAACCATCTTTCATAACTTGTTCATGATAGTATCTTAAGCATTTAATTTGATTTGAAAAATTGCCCCCAACAGTGCCTTCGACCAGCACCTGAGGGCATAATAACTTTGATCATAGTTTTTCTGCAGTAGTGAGATAAGTTTACCATGTTCTGTCACCTTTGTAATGTTTGAAGTAGGTTTCACCTTACACCAGTTGGTATCAGTATTAATAGTTAAGTTTTGTATACTTCATTGAACATCTCTGTTGTGTGGCTGTTCATTGTTTATCGATCCTTGATTCCTGCACATGTAGTTGTTTCCCCATTGATTATCTTAATTAATGTGTCAATTAAAATTGTTATCATTACTCTTTGTATGTGATTGGTGTCATTGATTTAATAGGTGCTTTACTTGCATATGATCATTATTATTACTGTTATGAAATTTTGAGTTTCCTTCTGTGTTGTTTCACTGTGAATTATTTGGAGAGTATGTGTGGTTATTCACGTTGTGATTACCATTATTTGTAAGTTCTGTGAACCTGAGTGGATGTGACTTATTTACTTATCACTTGTCATCTTTGTATGTAAAAGTCAAGAACAGAAAGAAAAAACTCTAGATCAGTCTCTGGAAAAGTAATTAATTTTTCACGTATGCTAGATGGTAGTTTCCCTTTCAAAACTCTTAGTACATCAATATACAAAATGGGATCACTTCAATATCTTGTTTTATTAACGAATTTTTCAAAATATCTATGGAAACTACCTTGTTTACTATTATGTGGCTCTGGGTTCAGTACTTCCTTCCTAAGGTGCTCTTGTACAGAGTGTGACCAACATTATCTAAGAATGCTTCTTCAAACTGAGAATAAGTCTGGAATTGCTCTCCTATATCAGTTCCCCAAAGTGAATATTTGAGTCAGACAATATAATTTGAAACTGACTGCTTAATTAAACTTTCGTCAAGTAAGACCGATGGGAGTTAACGTGTTGTCCCTGTCGTTTGTGACATAGTCACTGGTAATGACACAGGAAATCTAAATTATTTTCTAGCCTTGCAGGTGACTGAGCATTTCTGTTATAATCATTTTCAGGTAACGATATTGTTGGTAGAGGTGAGAATATGTCTCATTCTCCACCGTTACATCTCGCTACACGTTTGTGAAATTAGCTGTATCCAAATCAGGTGGACCAATTCTACAACCAGAGATTTTGTTACGAATCCATTGTTCTGCGTTCTTAGTATTCTCATCTGCAATATTAATGGCACTCTCCTTATCAGAAATTAATTTCTTTACACCATCCAAATAAATTCCATGTTGTAGTACAACTTTTTGTACAGGAGTGTTGTCACTGTCGAATATGCCTACTTCATTGCAATCATTACAGTTCTTAATATCTGCACTGACTTGCTTCTGTTCTAATTGTGTGAAACACAAATTTTTTGTCCACTTTAGAATAATTAGATTGTAGATCAGGAACATCAGCTCGTATAGTGTCATCATTTTTGGTAATAATAGTGCTGTTTCTAGGGTAACCTGTTAGTGTTGAGTTCAACAAACCTACTGCTAGTTTTCTTTTGCTCATTCTTCTTGTTCTCAAATGAAAATTCTACTTGCAAATCTGTAAATTGTTTATTGATTGGGGGACATTGCTGACTGATCTGATCAAATCGCTGATTCACATGTTTAAACTGAGTGTTCATTTTTTGATTAAGTGGTTTGTTGACTACCCCTTTCAAGTAAATTGTTGGTTAAATGCCTGAAGATATTTTAATATTAGATTCATGCCATTTGTTGTATCAGCCCTGCATCTGGTATTACCTGTGTTAAGTGAACTTGCTAACATGGGAATCGTAGGAACATTTAATTCTAGCACTATTTATTCATTCACCTTGTTATACAAAACAGTGTTTTAATTAACTAATGGCAGTGACAAATCTTCAGAGTCGTGATGAGGTACTTCTTCCATCGAGAGCGCCACAAAATTACTTTTTTTCAAATTTGACTCAGTATACAGTGTTGATAACCCATTTTGTGGTTGTGTTTCTCCCTTACATATACATATGTGTTATTAATATGCGCTGGTTCACTAGTAATGTATGACACTTTCATTTTACTACGTTTATTTATGCTTTTATCAAAATTGCTAAGCGATTCTGTCTTACTCGTTTTGAATCTTAATAATACTGAACCTCTTACTGATACTCAAACGCTTAAAATGTTCTTTACACACAAACACAGTGAGTCTACCAAAGCAATAAAGAACTGCTCTTTCAACAATGGGAAGGTAAGTGATAGGAAGTGAATCCCATGGAGGAGGGGGCGGGAGGAGGCAGGAGGGGCAGTTTTGACCTCCCTTTCTCTCTTTCCTCCGTTTGTTTCGCTGATGTTTCCTCTCCTTTCTTCCTTCTATGTACCACAGCTATATCTCAGGGTTTTCAATGCAGAAATGCTGTGAGCAGGGGACACATGTATGTGGTGGTTCACGATATCGTAATCTGTGAGGAAGCGTCACTCATGCCTTTGGTTTGAGAAGACTGATGACTGAAGTACCAACATTTCTCAAAAGAAAAACAGGTACGTGCTCTCTTTTCTTTTAAAACTGTAAATACCAGCGTAGCTAGTATTATCTATTATTCAACTAAACTGAATGAGCGCTATGCCACTGATGAAGTTTCAGTCTCAAAACAAGTTTATTAATACCAATTAGCTGATATTAAAAAAAACTCATCCAATCCAGAAGCCACTCACAGTTAGAGTAATTAGTTTCTGATGTGTGTGTAGTGGTCATTGATACTTAAAAGATCATTTCAGTAAGTCTATCACTGTCTGTTTATGAGTTGCTAAGCAATGTATCAACAAACTGACTATGCAATGATTAATATTTGTCGTATCCCGACAGTAGACCGCTTCTCACTTGCTTTAAACATCACGACGATTACTATGCCACTCATGCAAGTCTTTGATAGTTATTATCAAGCTAATGTCCATAAATTGCGGTTAATGTTACTGAATCTTACACGCAATGATAACGCCTGATATCCAGCCACGTATCTTAAGCTCTGCGCCAATATTTGAGAATTCGTGGGCGATTCGTCTGCACCAAAGTCGAGCTGTGGTTCCCCAGAAAAATTTTTAAATCAACTTCTGGCTCTAAATTAACAATTCTATGCCCGTTCATGAAAGTTACAGAAGATCCGCACTCGACAACTACTCAGTCGCGCACTCGAGCAACATGGAAGTTTTTGTTCTTACAAAGAGGAAACATGTCATACATAATGCAACAAGGTTATTTGCTATGTCATAACTTATTTATATCTATCTCAAGAAAACTCAATACCTATTAAATGTTGCACATAATTAAATTCTTTACTCTGAAAATAATCAATAAAATTTGGAAATGAATTACATGTATAAAAAAACCTCAAGTTGATATGACATCATGGGTCACTACTGCTTTTTGACTCCCCTACACTCATGTGACACAAAGTAGATCTGAGTATATTGGACATACTCATGTAATGTTACATCTCCCCCCAAACCTTAATATCTTTGAAAGGTCACAGATATTGGAGGTTTCTCTGAATGATGGTAATTGGTGTTGTCTACTGCTGTTTTTGAACGAGTCATTTCCGTGATTCTCTTACCTTCGTGGATATGTTGGATGGTGGATTACTGCATGCAGCTATTTACTTTTCTTTTTATTCTTTCTGTGTATATTTATATATTCTGTTACTCATATACTTTATTTTGTGTATTATATATTTCTTTCCTTTTCTTTTCATGCATCATCCACAAAAAGATGAAAGTAAAATTGATTAATACATATATTTGCTTACTCAGTTTTACATATATTTAGTTATTTATAAGTTAGTTTTGTCAGTGGTCGCCAAATTTAATGGTTTATTATTTTTTGGATGTGATGGTGTCACAAAAGAGCAATAAAACAAGAATTCTACTTTTTTTATGATTCCACCCTTTAATGAAACACCAACATAAACGAACGCTGCTCGGTTTTAATAATGTTCTACACTAAGACTACAAGATATGCTTCGTATATCACCTGTTTGTTAATATTCTTCACAACTTCTCACTGAATGTCTGTAGTAATAAATGTTCTTATCATTTATGTGCCCTGAGTGGTTGTATCAGTATCAGACAGAACTGGCTGCACCTAATGGCTTTGTGGTTTGACCTTATTTGATTGAATGTCTTTGCATATTTCCTTTTTGCTTATAAGTGAAGGGCAGAAAAAATAAACAATTTTTTCCTTTTTTACTGGTATGGTGATTATTTATTGTTTTCCTCTCTACAGACACATCTCTTGTATCAATATCAGACAGAACTGACTGCACATAATGGCTTTGTGGTTTGACCTTATTTGAGTGAATGTCTTTGCATATTTCCTTTTTGCTTATAAGTGAAAGGAAGAAAAAAATTAACAATGTTTTCCTTTTTTTACTAGTATGGTTATTATTTATTATTTTCCCTCTTCAGACACATACAAGAATACATCTGAATTAATGGCTTCATTTGCAACAACACTGGCCAGAGCAATAGATAACAAAGTGGTCAGTTTTTCGTTTCTACACAGATATTCTTGTTAGTTATAACCATAGAGTTAATTATGCACTCTGCAAGGGTCATTTCACCTATGAGTACCTGGATGATGCAATATAGTTGCTCCATACTGTTCACTGAAAGAAGAATGTCAACCAACCTCAAATGGTGCCTGAAAACCCGTTTTATTCATCAGTATTACATTATATACATAGAATATGTAGTGTATTATCACCTCAAGATTTGCAGGATACCTTTGTTTTATACAATATCTATAACCACGATTTTACTCACCCAAGTGGTACAGCTTTTATTTGTTGGGATTCCTTGGTTTTAAGGAGTATGACATTGATAACTGCTGTTACTCAATAGATGAGGATATGTTTGTGGGATCGTGAGTGTAAAAGAATAAGTAAGAATTACTTTATTGAGTGAAAAAGCAATTGAATGTCACATTTATTTGATAAATTATGTTTTATTTGGAACATTCAGGTCTGTAAGGCCCAACTGAGGAGCAAATATCTTGCTCATGGAATGAGTCAGTACATGAAAATAACAAAAATGTTATCGGTGGCAAAAATAAAATTTACACAAATCCTCTGCCAATGACAAGATATTGAGTATATGCTATTATAATCAGCAATATAAAAAAAGTATTTGCTTCATTTTTATCCAGGTACTCCCTGACAAAATTGAAGGAGTGAGCCAAAAGAAAATTCTTCTGTTTGGATTTGAAAGTGGGTGGATTATTGTTAACATTCTTTATTGTTGTTGTAACGTACTACAAATGGATGCAGCAGAATACTGCATGCCTTTCGACAAGCCAGTCAAGAAGGTTTAATCCAAATGCAGACTGGATCTGTGTGCAGTATTAATCGAGCAGCTAACTCTTAGGATTCAGGTCATATTGTTAACAACAGATGAGTTTAGAGGAAATATATGCTGAGAAGCCAATGTCAGAACTCTCAAGCTTGTGGAGTCAACAACAGATTCATGAACATATATGACAAGTTGCTCAAACTGCTCATTTCTGAGTCACAAATACCCTTTGTGAATGGGGAGCTTTAGGATTTACCACAGAACATAATGGCATGTGTTATAAGCAAATGAAAACAAGCAAAGTAGACTAATTTTTGTATTGGAAAATTGTTTATTGCAGATGCTGTTCTGGTGGTAAATATAGCAGATCCTGAATATAGGCTTTCCATCTATCTGACATCTAGGTTTAGAAATTTTTGGACACACTGATCATATGCCCAGTCTGCATAATCAAAATGTTTTAGTTGAATTTAGTGTTCTAATGTGTAAAAACTGAGTCTTACTGTGATTTAGCATATTTTTATTTTGTATTGTGTGAGTAAGTAAGATCTGAATTACTGAATTACACTTCTGTATAAGAAATGTGGACATTTTTGTGTCTAGTTTGTGTATCTATTTGCTAGTTCATGGAATCACATATGACCACTGAAAACAATAATTATTTGTATATAAGGACTTCTGTAAAGTGAACACCATATAGACTAAAATTTATGTACTTGTGTTTGATGCTGTAATGTTATATTTATAGCTTTACATGTAATCAGAATAAATCCATACAACATAAATTGTTAAAGCATGAATAAACAAATTATATAAAAAATTCTGTCTATAACGATAATTGTTCCCTGTGATGAATCTCTCTCACTCTCTCTCTCTCTCTCTCTCTCTCTCTCTCTCTCTCTCTCTCTCTCTCTCTCTCTCTCTCTCTAGCTCTCTCTCGTATATGTGGATATGATGATAGGGAGCCTTTAGTACTATGGCCCTGGGATGATCAGATTTCACCGAAGTAGTGGATTCTACTCACCATGGTGTACTGCATTCTACTTACTACTGCAATAAATTGATGCAGTGATTTTCAACAAGAAAACTTTCAGGATAACGCTGGGAAGGACAGAAATAAGAGAGTCATAAGAGATGTTAGCACTGAAACAAACCTTTAGCATGAGACAGAAACGAAATAATGTAATTTTGGCATATTGTATCAATGCAAAGAGGTGATAGTTACAAGTTCTCAGCAATAAGTAGAAATTTTATTTTCACCGCATTTTATGTCAGTCAGTGTGAAATGCCAGCGATCTTTATTGCACAAAAATGTTTGAGGACTAACAAATAAAATTAATGAACCACTTATCAGCATTGACGAATCAAAGAACTCAACCACAGTTGACATAATGGTCCCCTTTGAACATCATATGACCACTGGTACAGATGTGTTATGTGTAACAGAATTAAGGTTATCATCTCACTTCTTTAGAGCAGAAATGGAGGAAGAGGGAGCTGCTACATTCCTTGGCAATTGTTATAAAGTTAAGAATGAAACTATGTCTGACAGAAGTAGAATTTCATAATAAATTCTTCATAATATTAAGAGTATTCCAACCACCTTCAGGTAATTTTGATGTTTGTTGAAGCTCTACTTGCCTATTTAACAGCAAAAAATGAAGAAATAGTGGTTGGTGGAGATTTTAATGTAATATTTGCTGAATAGTTTTCCAGTGAGAATTTGTTACAGGTAGGAACACTATCATTCAACTTAAATCCTCCTGTAAACTTCCCGACTAGGGCAGCTAATTGCCCACAAACAGCCACTGATACAGTTATAGAAAGGTCTAATAAAAACGAACTGTGTTACAAAATCAGTAATCAAAGGCCCCTCAGACCATGACACATTCCTTCTGTTAAATTTTAATACCAAACGGGATATAAAATCTACTAAATCTGTGTTTAAGAGGGTAGTCAGCAGTCCAAAAATTAATTATTTTAGGACAATAAATTATAAATAAATTATAATTAATAAATTATAAATTGATAAATAATTTATACATAAATAATAATTAATTTATAAATGAATAATAGTTAATAAATTATAATAAATAATTAATTTCTTTAGGACAATCCTCAAAGATATGGACTGTAGTGACATATTCAGTGCACGGGACATGAATGAAAAATACAACACTTTTATTAATAAATTCCTTATCTCATTAGAATACTGTCTCCGTCAAATAATAATTCAGATTAGAACAAAGTTTACAAAGAAGCCACCAATTACTCAAGAAATAAAAGTATCTTGTAAAACAAAAAGCAAACAGCTCTAATGTTGATACTATAGCTCATTATAAGATATACTGCAAAATATTAAAGAACATAGATCATAACATCTGATAATAAAATAAAGACAATATGGAATACAGTAGATGAGGAGACTAGTAGAACCAGATATGAAGATGAGCAGACAGCAATGATACACTGATGATGAATGTGTAGAGTTGCAAAATTTTGTAACAAGCATCACATAACTGTTACTGAAAAGTTAGTGATGTCAAGTTCAGTAAATGTTGCCATGGAATATCTCAGACCAGTAGTTACAAATAATTTCAGTAATATGAATACGGCTCTCACTACACCAATAGAAGTAATGTGTAACATATAGTCTTTAAATCAAAAAATCTATTGGTTATGATAAAGTATCAGCAAAGTAAATTAAAGAGTGTGCTTCTGATCATAGTAATGTATTAAGTTATCTACGTAACCAGTCATTTATCAATGGAGCATATCCTGAATGGTTGATGTCTTCTGAAGTTGTGCTTTTGTTTAAGAAAGGAGATAAAGAAATACATCAATTTTCTTACTGTTTCGCTTTTTTCAGTATTTTTGAAAAGTTAACTAAAGTTGGTATATAATTGATTTCATAACAATGCACTGTTAAAGTTACAGTTCAGATTTCTACAGGGTTTTTGTATTGAGAAGGCTGTCTACACATTCAGCGAGTTTGCACTTAGTTCATTAGACAGTAAAATGCTAATTACTGGTGTATTTTGGGGTCTGTCAAAGTATTTCACTGCGTAAATCAGATTATCTTTTTAAATAAGTTAGAATAGCATAGTGTAATGGGAAGTGCAGCAAAATAGTTCAAATCATAATCCCTGACATGAAACAAAGGACGTCAACAGCAAAGAAACATGTATTAAGCTATCAGGCATAATCCAACTGGGAGCTAATTACATTTGGTGTTCCATAAGGTTCGATCTTAGGGCCCATATTTTTCACAAGTATATAAAAGACCTGTCATCTGTAACATTACCATATGCCAAATTTGTTTTGTTTACAGATGATACAAATGTTGCAATGAATTACAAATCGTGTATAGTCTTAGAACGAACGATTAATGAAATTTTAACGGACATTTGTAAATAGTTCTTGCCCCATCTTTGTCAATAATAACAGAAAAAACGCACTGTATACAGTTTATAACTTGTAATAAGTTTCCTGCCAGTATATGCCTTAAATATAACGACAAGCAGATCGAAAGGTTGACAATGTTAAAATTTTTGTGACTACAGCATCATAACAAAATTCAAATGGGAGGAGCATACTACAGAACTTCTTAGGCCCTAAACAAATCTCTACTTGCAATGTGAATCTTGTCAGACAAAGGTGGTATAAAAATAAAAAAAGTTGGCATCCTACACTTATTTCTATATTGTCATATAGGATTATTTTTATGGGTGGCTCATGAAGCCAAGCTAAAGTTTCCCAGTTCCAAAAACGTGTAATAATAATTATTTGGATTGTGGACTCACGAATACCCTGCAGAGTCCTGTTGGGAACTAGGGATACAAACTACCACTGCCAAATAAATTTATTCCTTCATGAAATTTATCTTTCTCAAACCAACATCTAAGCTTATTGAATCAAATAGAATAGAAATAGAACAATCTTCACAAAGATTTGGTCAAAAAAGGTGTCCGTTATTCAGGAACACACATTTTCAATAATTTGCCAGCAGCCATAAAAAGTTTAATGCCAATAAAATTTAGTATAACAGAAGCCAAAAGAATTTACTGGTGACCAACTCCCTTCACTACACTGATAAATTTCTTAGTAGTATCAACTGATGTGTGTGTTACTAATAATATCATTAATGCAAGTACTAGATACAATCTGACTTCTAGACAGACTCAGTGCAGTAACATGATCATTTTAAATATATGCCATAAAATTATTTTAATGTTTGATTATGCATGGCTACAACAGCCTAAGAATTATCAATGCACATAGGAGTATTAAACTTTAAGTGTTTTGTGACAAGTTTGGTATTATATTTTAATGAAAACATGCTTGAGATTTTTGGACATATTCCTTATCCACAGGTACCATGTCACGTGGATTCTGCGGATTGTGCATTAGCATATTTGTTTTTATTTGTAAATATTTATTCGGTATTCTTGTTTTCTGATATGTTCTACATGCTGGAGGATCTTGTCACTTTGGATCTACGTCACATTTGTTACTTACTTATGTGAACACATAGAATAAACTGCTGTACTTTCATATGGTAGCAGAAGTTAAAACTATTATTCTTATTTTTTGACTATCATAATTCTGACACTTTGTTAATTTGCTATTGTTCTGCAGTTCTTCTAAGTTATAATTAAATTTCATAAATGGTTATTTAATAAAAAAAGTTCTGGTGCTTTGTTAGTGTTGTATCAGGCATTTAAATAACATTTTGCTAAGATCTAGATTTGTTTTTTATAGAAATGAAATTGGGCAGAGGAGGGATGGAGGTACAAATAAACTACTTGTCTAGAACACGAAAGTATATTAAATTAGGTTAGATTAGGTGCATAGTGAGGAGATTTTTGTAGATGGCAAACCTACAAAAAAAGCTACAATATATTTATGAAACAAATTATATGTTAATCTTTCTTCCACAGATGGTTATGAAAGAAAAATCAAATATTTAGTTTCTTCGTCAATTAATTACAAAGCTATTAAGCTCAGTGAACTACAAATTAGGTACATCTATAGAAATCATTACAAATACCGTTTGATACCGAGAAATTCCGACCCTGGAGTTGATAACCCCCTGCATTCAGGAAGTGAGTTCGAAAGGTTGTCCAGGCACTTCACATCCAAGTTAAGCCCATCACCGAGAATTTTATCGCGAAATTCCACTAACCTGCAGGGATGCTGATGTCGTCGTTTTACCTGTTGTTCCAACATCTCCCACACATTTTGTATGGGGTTAAAGTCAGGCTGCCTTTCAGGCCAGTTGAGATGTTAAAGAATGGTGGAGTGTTCAGATTACCAGTCACATATTCTTCCAGCCCAATGAACTTCGTTGTTGTCGTTTTTATGCGCAAGTCCGAGCAATGGCCTCCTGCGAGGTGACTGACTCCAAATGTTCACTGCATGTAGTTCCTGTCACAATGTTCTTTCGCTAAGATGTGGGAATGGATCTTGATTGACTGTCTGCAGCAATTTCTGTCGTGTTTGGAAGCAATTTTGATTCACAAGCAGTGAAGCGCGCCTCAGGGCCTCTCAGTCAGGATCTTTTTCGGACCACAATTCTGACGTCGTGTTTCGTGGCCATGTGTGTTACACCATTGCTTGTAGACACGTTACGTGGTGTTTTGTAGCCATAAGTATTACGTCATTTCTTGTAGACCCATCCAGCAACCCGCCACATCATATGGCCATGGCTGTGGCCAAACACAGTTCCCCTTCTGTCGCTCTGTTACATCCTTACATTTACCCATGTTTACACACAATGTCTGCACAAATCGTAAACGTCTCACTGATTGCAACTGCCTTATACTCACACGGAGACAGTCTGCATGGGATAGAGAACGTGACTTGATCGCTGCACCATATGAAGGCTCAATGATTCACTTGTGCATGTGCACTGGTGAGACTAATTTCTTGTCCAGTGAGCTTATATATACATATTCAAAGATGATTGTAAGACTACTGTAGCAAAGCATCATCAAAATCAAAATCGTTTGGCAAGGCTTTGTTACGTATTGATATTCTTATTATTAATTGTGTATGATAACATACTTGCTGTGTAACGTTTTATGTTGACACAGCTTCAGGGCAGCAATGCAATCTGCATAAGTAAACCATTGCATACTGTGGTTTTTACATCTGGAAAAACAGGCTGGCATCTGAGACTGCTATTGGTGATACACTTACATAAATTTTCAATACATGGGGAGACGCACCTTTGCATTATATTGAAGTACATACTATGATAAGAATCGAGTCATATTAGCACTGGATTTTTTTATCTACAGTGTTTACTCTTTTATCGTAGATTACTCAGGATAAAATTCGCACTAAGTGCCACAGTGTGGCAGTTAAGCTAAGTTCCTACATATCCAACATGGAACTTCAGTGATGTCACTTGGCGATAAAACCCAGGTTCTGGTTGTTTCATTATTATTTCAAGTTGGATTAACTCAGTTACAGAAGTAAGCTGGCATGTTGGAAGCACTTTAGTGTGCAAATATGTATCATTTTTATATATACTCATTATATGTACACATTGTTAGAAATGTAAGACGTAACACCCCACTTCTGTTTTGCAAATGGTTCAAGGTATCGAAATGAGATTTTCTGAAAATGATAAAATACAGATAGGTGTATGATTTTATTACTCAGTTATCAGTCTTAACTCTTATATCAACTGAAATACAAAGCAAGTATGTCTCTTTCAAACATATTGTTGTATGGTGGAAAATTTCAGTAATGGATAGCTCTGAGGAAGGGGATAAATGTCCATTATTAAGATGTGTCCACTATTCAGGTAAAAATGTAGGTTGTTACACAAGAGGATCAGCAAACTACAGTATTTTACAGAAATAATCCATTATTTTGCTTACAGTTTTCTCTCACTATTCAAGGAGTAAAACACATTAGGTGAATTCAAATCTATTAAAGCATTCTCATATATAAATTTCAAAAAGAAACATAGTGTATTTTCTAGTGTAGTATTTTATTAAATTACTGAATTCAGAATGCTTTGTCATATTCATGACTGTAGGTTCTAACATCCTGTCACCAGACCAAGATTGCCAAGTATAATTATCCATCTTTTTCTGACGCTTCAATTCATTATAACTATCTTTCCATTGTTTGCTGCAAATGCGTTCTTCATCCTTCGCAATAAGTAATGCGTTGACTTCCTCACCTCTCTGATAATTTCTTTGCTTGTAATTGGAAGGTAAAAGATTTCACAGATGTCATTGCCACTGTGTTTCTGAAGAACATAGAATTTACTTCCATCTGAAGACAGATCTTCCACATACAGTGTGTTCATAATACTAATGTAATTCTCAGATTCACCCATCAGATGTAGTAAATCATGAACACGTCTTCATTGACATCATACTCTTGGAGACTGCTATTGTTGGCTGAAGTCAGGTCGTGGTTGCACTTAAATTCAGCTTTTTCTTAGTAGCTGTTGACAGTAGAGAAATAAACTGTAGCTCAAGGCAGCAGATAACCACAGAATTTTGCCAAATGCACTATTAGAATTGTTAGTTCATCTGCAGGTTCAAGATAGTTCATTGGGAACAAAATAGACCTAAGTCTCCATGATATCTCCCCAGACAAAAGCATAGAATTATGAATAGGCAGCCTGCGTGAAATGATGTTCGACAGCAGAAAGAAAACGTTTACATTAGTTAGTGTGGCTTTGGAGTGAAATGCAGAGTTGTCAAGAAACATCAATACTTGCCTATTACGCTTTCCCATTTTTCGATCCAATGCCAACAACTACACAGTCACTACTGCCTTCATACCTAGGTAAAGTCCTTTGTGTACAACTCCATGTTTAGTTTACTCAAATCAATTTCCTTAAAACATCTAGATACAGCAGCCTTGCCTACAATGGCAGGGTTTGTAGAAATTCAACTATCTTTCTAACATACAGTAAGGTTGTATGTTTTTTTTTCCACATTTCTCCTCCCGTACACTTTTCACTTGTTAAGGATACTGTATTATTTGCTTTCTCTCTGAGAAAAAGAGCATTCACAGTGTAAAGTGTGTGTCAGAACTCTCCATTAACATAAAACAATATATCCAACTTAACTCTATTCTTTGAATTGTGTAAGCATTAAGATATCGATGATAACAATCTGAGGGCGAAACTTGGGAGCGCGATTCTAAGCATTTTGTGAGACAAGGTCTGTCTGCGAGAGTGGAAGTAGTAGTATCAGTCGAGAGCTCGGAGACAGAGGATGTCTCACGCCACCCTCATGTCGGTGATGGCAGATCTTACTATGCTCAAGGCCTGATTTCATTTATATAGCCAGGAAAGATTTAGATGACTTAACTTCGCATGAAGATGGAATTCAAGGCCAAATTCGCAAGAATAGCACAGAAGCAATTGCATGATTAGGCTCTTGATTGCTAGCCCGAGTTTGCAATAATTCCATGTCTTGCTTATCAGTTAAAGAAGCCTCCTCATCCTCCAAATAATAATAATTATTTTCCACATCTAACTAATATATGACTGCTGTCGTTATTAAATGTTAATGAAACTTTGAAATTGAAATAATATGTTGATCTGGCACTCAGCCATTATTGACATATATGTCATTGTCATTATTAATACTTGTTCATGATGATTCTGAAGTTTTAAATAGACTTAATTAATGAAATCCCTTCTCAAAAGTTATCAGGACCCCAGTTAACAGGACCCAAGCAAACTCCTTATTGTTAAATTCATTTCTAGTAACAATAAACTTTAGCCGCTGCTGCTGCGAATTGCTGTAAACCACATGGAAAAAGGCAGTCATCTAAAGAGATGAGGCCAAAACTTGGGTCAAAACAGAGACACTGACACACCACAACATGTCATGTACTCTAAGCCAGTAAATTCCGTTACACAAATCAGTTTCTGTATCACTTGAAAATTCTTGTTCGAATACGCAGTCAGTTAGCTTATCCAAATGTTAGTTTTAAGTTTTTCATGTAATGATCTGTTGAAGGCTTAAATGACAGTGAAACTGACACTCATACAACATGCACACAGTGTTATGAAGGCTAGATTTCGTTTACTTGTAGCTGAGGTTGTTTATCGAGTCCATTTTCACAGACGAACATAGGCAATATTTGTTGCATATACGTTACATATTGGTTGTAGCTACACACATATTGGTTGCATATACACTACAACAGTTAAATACGTTTCTTTCTTTACAGCCTTCACAGATTACAGCTACCCTTTTCTCCCACCCCAACAAAATGTTTCTTGTCTGCTGAATCGGATTCGTCACACTGATTTCGATAAGAGATAGTCTGTCTAATCATAAACTTATAAAGCCAACCCACAGACGTTTTAAAGTCATAACATCTTAATTTTTTAGCAACATCTAACGCTTTTTTTCCAATGACTGTCCCCCTCACAGTACAGTTGTTGCTACAAACATGTCAGTACCATCCTTCATGACAGGTTGACAACTTCTTAACATAGTTTATACGAAAATGAACGTTTAGCACAGAGATTTTCACTGCGCATCCACAATTTAAAGATATAGCTTCTGTTTCTCAAAATACCACTTACGTATATCTATCCACAGCAATCAGCGTCACAATCTGTTTTTCATACGCGATTATGATTTCGCCTCTTTCCTTTAGTGTCAATTGTCTGTGTTCGTGCAACATCGTAGCGCATGTGGCGCATACTTCTCAAAGCATAATCACAAAAGGGACTGTGCACCATCTGTACTTTGTAAACAAATGCGTAGTAACATGAAACAATCTGTACTGGCTCCAGGCACTGTGCACTGTTGTCTAATCAGGAACTGAGGGTAATTTCTATCGGGCTGCCATTTGTTTAGTACATGCGCCCTTTGCATGAGCATTAGTTATTGAAAATTGGCTGGGAATTTAGAAGTGTCCGTATTTTAGCAATGTCTGCTGTTCAGAAGAATCCATTAGGAGGAGGTTTTCTGCACTTTTCTCGATGGCGTTATAAAACTGTCGAAGAGACAAGAGCTGTGATATACAGGGTGTATCAAAAAGAATCATCTGATTTAAAAAAAATTATAACATTACATTATTTGAGGTATGTGCGTCGGTAGTTTATTGCTGGAAAGAACAAACACTCGAGTTTTACACGTCTCTCGTTAGGTAGCAGCAGTGTGTGCCCCCGCTTCAGTTCTAAAAAAAAAAATGGTGTCAGGACAACAGAAAGTGTTTTGTGTTCTACGTTTTGCACAGTGCGCGTCAAAATAACTGTTCAGTGTGACTTTCGTACTAGGTATGGTGTGGATCCTCCTACAGCAAAGAGCATTACGCGATGGCATAAACAATTCCGAGAAACACATTGTTTGTGTAAAGGCAAATCGCTGGGCCGTCCCCGAGTGTCTGACAAGGACGTTCAACGCATCCGCCGTAGTTTCACAAGGAGTGCACAGAATTCCATTTGCCGTGCAGCTCGACAGCTGAACATGTCCCTGATGTCCATCTGGCGTGTGTTGCGTCGACGTTTACATGGCAACCACACAACATTCAGCTGCTGCAAGCCCTTTGCGAAGGTGACAAGCTACAATGTGAGGACTTCTGTAATTTCGTTCTTGACCATGTCGCAAGACCTGACTGTATGTGATTAATTCTTGTGGGTGTTTATAAAAGACTGTTTATGTGCCTCCGTTAGCGACAACAATGTATGGACTGAGACATCGTATGATAGTAGCTGTGGAAGCTGTAACTCAAGATATGCTCGCTGCAGTGTAGGAACAAATTGATTACCACATTGACATCGCCGTGCATCTCGACTGGGGCATATTGTACACCTATGAAAAGGTTTGAAAAAAAAAACTTTTTGAGTTTCCCATTCATCAAAAAAACAAAATTCATTGTATATGCTAATTATTTTCAGAAATATAGACTGCCAAATCGGCTGACTGTTTTTGATAGAACATGAATAACACTTTTTAATGTTTTCGTCGAAATATTTCACAATAGTATCTGAGAAATGTGCTGAAACTAAGGCCTAAGATGGTCAGAATCCAGTATTATGGAGCTCTCAAGTGGGCCGCATTGTTACATCTGGCTTGTGATAAACCTGAGGTCATTCACGTATCTGAAATATTCAAACGCTTATAGGAATCCAGCAAGGTGACGTCTTGGACAGCAGCTTATATTTCGACAGGTGCACATCCTACCATTATCAAGGAACATTGGCACCACCACATAAAGTGGTACGCATTTCCAGATAATCGGGTAGTCTTATTATAGAAGCAGTTGAGATGAAATTAGCATGTGATCTTATAAATACATGTGGAGGTGTTTGCTTAAATTCTTTTTGGGATTCTGCTCTCTCTGTACCTGGTCAAAGAGCAGGCAGACAGAGTTAATGCTACTTGCCCACCCATTGGTAATTAATGTGCACTATTGGTAACTTTCGACAATGGTCATCTGTGATTGTGTTGTGGACAGTGAGAGCAGAAATGACATACAGTTTTGCACTATCCCCACCATGTCGTCCCAGCACTGATCAAGCAACCAATGAAAAATCAGAACTGTAAGGCCAAGTCTCAGAGCTAAGTCTCACCCACGTGCATGTAAACTGAATTAACTTTCAGACTGGGAATAGCTGGTTTTTGTTGCCCATCTAAAACACAGTAAACAACCCACACCAAACACAAAATGCCGTTTGTGAAAATGTTTAAACTCAAGTACTAATGTCTAACAACATGGCCACTTTACTAGAATACAAATGAGGCACTGAGACCCATAAGGACCTTAAGCACACCGCCGCCGATCTCACATTTAACTGAATAACAGAGAAACAAGTGATACAGCTTTTTGTGAATTTTCGTATATATCATATGGGCCTACAGCACAGATAAACTTGACTCACCGCAAGATCAACGGATTTCAGAAGTATGAATAAATGCTACAATCTCATAATTGGCGGTGTTGTCCTTTAGACCCTTAAGATTGTCAGTGCCTCAAATGGTTTACTGTATGATAAAATTCATAACTTAGTTCACAATAACTCATTCAGAAACCCACAAAATAGGTTTACTATCATTACATCTTTAACATATACCGACGTCTGATCTAATTTTACTATAGTAAATAGTGAATGAATTAGCGTATCTGAGGAGTGTAATATCATCTAGCAGGATTTATGCCAAGCTAACGGAATAAAAGCCTGGTGCAGTGTGCTGCTACCTGGTGGCTCTGACGTAAACTTCAACCGTGCACATTGTTTATCAAACCTTTATGTGTTTGGCCTGTAAGGCACTTACATCACATGAGTTGCATATGCTTAAAAACTGCTTAAAACGTGCACAGCTGAAGTTCTGCTCGCGACCCTGATGCCAAGTTTCACGGGGTCTAGAGCAGCAGTGGCGTAGTAGATTTAAGTGCCGATTCTTTCATATTGCAGCATCTACGTTATGTTTAACAGCATTCAAAGACAAATAACCAATAAATCCTGCAACGTGTTGAAAGTTAGGGTGTTCACATGCTCTTGTGCTCTTACACAGCTCCGCCACTGATCGAAGGTGTCACCCGTGAGTTGTTTGAGGATTTTATGGGTTGGGAGAAACTCAAGTTCCGCATATTTGATACTGTTTTCCTAGTCCTATTGGTACCTTGAATTTCTGTCATATACAGTTTAAGGCCCCAAAGAACAAGCTTCTTGAATCACCCATAAAATTTAGTTCTTATGTCAGGACACATCTCGAAACAGACCAAGTTATTTAAAACAGTAGTTTCAGAGTGCTGTCCACCCTTGCCCTATGAATACATTTCTGCACACATCCAAGCTTTCAAATGCTTCGATTTGTAACAGCAGTAAATAGAAGTTTCCTTTAAAATGGTGTGCGTTTTGTATTAGCCACGTGTTTCAGTTATCCTTGCAGTCTAGGGTCCGCTTTAGCCTGGGTAATTGGGAGGTTGCTACAGTTCAGTTCTGAAAAAATTACAGGATGGGGTATCTAGCATGATACTATAGCACTGTTCTCAGCCACATTCGTAATTTTTAATTTTGCAAGGCCATTTCCATTAACGATTACAGTATTCAGTAGCGAAACCGCTTTATAAAAAAGGAGAAATGGACAAAGTACACAATTTACGGCATATTTTCAGGGCACCAGTGTTTGCAAAAGTTATTGAAAAGGCTGTATATGAGTATATTATAAGGTTAATTGACCGTATTAGTTGACATAATTTTCTGGGAGGGATAGCTCACAATTGATTCCTTTCATACTCTAAGAACACACAACAGAGGTTCTTACCCACAGTAATGAAAACGGCTATGAGGTGGCGTGTGATTGTGGCATAATTATGAGGGAGGGGGGAGTGAGGGAGGTGCCTGAGGGGTCAATGCTGGTACTGCACTATTGTTTCTTATGTATGTGACAGATATGTCTTCTGGTATTTCTGTTTGTTTATGACACTATCTTGGTAGCGGAAGATGTTAAGAGCAACATACTCAATGAATCATAGTAGTACAGTTCAAGATATATGTGCACTTTTTGTAGAAAATCAGCTGATGCTAAATCACAGTTTTTACAGTTGATAACACACAATTAAACTACTACTGACATCTTAATTACACAGAATGGGCATATGTTTAGTCAGTCTGAACAAAACGAATTCCTAGGTGTTGAGATAAATGGTAAGCTGTCATGGAAAGCCCACGTTCAGGATTTTCTTCAGAAACTGAGTGCTACTGTATTTACAATTAGAACAGTACCTGTAATAAGTGATAATCCAATTCAAACATGAGTTTACACTGCTAATTTTCATTCACTTACGAATTACAGCTTTCTATTGTGGGCTAACTCATCCCTTTTTGGCCCAGAAAAAGGCAGTTCGAGCAATATGTAGCCTAAGTTCACGAACCTTATGTCAACCTATGTTCAGGCGTCTGGGAAATTTTGACATTGCTCTCTCAATACACATTTTCTTTAACGTTACTTGTTGTGAAAAATGTGAGCTTATTCCCAAGAATTAGCAGCTTTCATTCACTTAATACTGGGCAAAAATCCAGTCTGCATTTGGATAGAACCTGCTTGTCCCTTGCTCAGAAAGGCACACATTATTCTCCTTCAGTCATTTCTGTAAGGTACCACAAAATTTTTTTTAAAAAAAGTGTGTGCAGTAATCCTCACACTTTTAAGTCTACCATTAACTGAAGAATTTCCTCATGGTGACTCCTTCTACTCTGTCGGGGTGTTCCCAGGAAAAAATCAAGCAAGTTTCTGTGTTATATTCTAATATACTCGTAGCTTGTCGCCTACATAGGATTTGTGTAAGTTTTATTTCAATTATTATTAATTTTTCTGATGTAGTTTCATATCCTGACTCATTCCATGTGCGTGGGAATTGGGCCCTCAATTTGGTGCTATGGAACTAGATATGTAAAATAGAAAAAACTAAACAAAGAAATCTGACGTATCTGGGGTGTCCTCCGTTAGTTGCCTCAGTCCATATGAATGAAAGAAAGCATATCAGTCACATACACATTGCTTAGCAATAGGCCTCTCACATTGAAGCAGTCAGACATGATGAGTTACAGGATTCTCTTTTGTATCTTTTCCCATTATCAGAAGATATGCAAGTTTTATCCTTTCTGCATATGGTACAAACACAGAAAAAAATAGTACCAGTCCTCTGAAATAATGAAAACATCAGCAGATGTTTAAAGTCAAATGGATTATCGTTATAGTCTGACGCTACGGAGCTCCGAAAGGTATAAAATAAGTGTATTCAAACAATGAAATTCAAGAATATATACTGTTCAGTTTTTAAGACTACAGGTAGCTTAATTGGAAATGCCAGTTGCTATAATTGATGAAATACTTGAGCTCAGCTAAATTTGCAATATCCATGATTCAAAATGTAGGTGTTTTGAAAAGGGCGAAAATGTTCTGGGTATTTCCCATTCGCTATGGAGTTACAAGAAAGTTTTTGAGTAACTGAACTATCAAAGATAATATTTTCAGAATACAGATATGTATAGTAAAAATTACATTTGGTGTCAGTTGTGGGACATCCTGAAATCCTGCAGAGACTGTTCGAACAACTTAATACTTCACCATGTGTTATACCACACATACAATCATTAGTTACCTTCACCTTACAAATATATCTCTTTTTTTTTCAAAAATTACTGCAAAACAGGAGTATAACGTTACGACCAAAAATAGCCCGAACAAAGCTTTCATAGTTTTAGTATCAGTACAGAAATGACTCGAGCATTTTTAGACTTAGAGAAAGCTTTTGACAATGTTGACTGGAATACTCTCTTTCAAATTCTGAAGGTGGCAGGGGTAAAATACAGGGAGAGAAAAGCTATTTACAATTTGTATAGAAATCAGAAGGCACTCATAATAGGCGAGGGACATGAAAGGGAAGCATTGGTTGGGAAGGGAGTGAGACAAGGTTGTAGCCTATCTCCGATGTTATTCAATCTGCATATTGAGCAAGCAGTAAAAGAAATAAAAGAAAAATTTTGAGTAGAATCCACGGAGAAGAAATAAAAACTTTGAGATTCGCCGATGACATAGTAATTCTGTCAGAGACAGCAAAGGACCTGGAAGAGCAGTTGAACAGAATGGACAATACCTTGAAAGGAGGATATAAGATGAACATCAACAAAAACAAAACGAAGATACTGGATTGTAGTCGAATTAAATATGGTGATGCTGCGGGAATTAGATAAGGAAATTAGTTTTGCTATTTGGGGAGCAAAATAACTGATGATGGTCGAAGTAGGGAGAATATAAAATGTAGACTGTTGATGGCAAGGAAAGCGTTTCTGAAGAAGAGAAATTTGTTAACATCGAGTATAGATTTAAGTGTCAGGAAGTCGTTTCTGAAAGCATTTGTATGGAGTGTAGCCATGTATGGAAGTGAAACATGGACGATAAATAGTTTGGACAAGAAGAGAATAGAAGCTTTCGAAATGTGGTGCTACAGAAGAATGTAGAAGATTTGATGGGTAGATCACATAACTAATGAGGAGGTATTGAATAGAATTGGAGAGAAGAGGAGTTTGTGGCACAACTTGACTAGAAGAAGGGATCGCTTGGAAGGACATGTTCTGAGGCATCAAGGGATCACCAATTTAGTACTGGAGGGCAGCGTGGAGGGTAAAAATCGTAGAGGGAGACCAAGAGATGAATACACTAAGCAGATTCAGAAGGATGTAGGTTGCAGTAGGTACTGGGAGATGAATAAGCTTGCACAGGGTAGAGTAGCATGGAGAGCTGCATCAAACCAGTCTCTGGACTAAAGACCACAACAACAACAACGTGGATACACAAATATTTAACAGCCTATCAGAGCCTATTTTTCCCACATTTCAGAGACCCTCTCTGCAGAATATATTGAATATGTTTTACCTACTGTAAAATGTTATCATAACTGATATCCTTATTTTAAATTGTTTTCTGTATCTCATAATGTATACTAACAATTATATTCTAATGTATATGCATATTTACAGTAATGGTACATTTAAGAATCATAATCATTTCCAGGAAAGATTCAGCTCACAGAACTCTGTAATACAAAGCAGTGATGATACCTCAGGATCACAGAGGCCAGTCCATGCTGACGCCTTGGCTGTTACTGTTTTGTCACCTCCCAGCGTCATCAGCAAATGTCGTTCTGAGCGAGCCAAGATTTGTACAAGGGCGACACACAGGGTTGCTGATAGTTTATAAAAGCGTGGAGAGTATTGATAAGTCAGGGCAAAAGTCTTGTCATGTAGCTATTTTACGCTTTAAGACAGTAACGACCATAGCTGTACCAAGAAAAATTGGACATTATGTGTGACAAATAAGAAAGGGCTCAGTATGCATCCATCTGGCACACCAAGATTTATTTCTCGCTGGAAATTAGATAATGCAGAAGCGTAATTACATCTGTTGGGAATGAGAGAGAAGAGTACATCAAAAAATTTATTTCTCCATTACATTTACAGTGATTTACAGCCAACTTATTCTTATTTTTCTAAGTCTTGCGAGTTTATATTTAATGTTACGGTTCGTTCTCGAGCTCTTTGTGCACTGTGCTGCCCCTCGAATGCACACCCGGGCGTTTCTGGCTAGTGGTGTGCCGCTGGCAGTGCAAAGCGGCTCCAAGCACCGAGTCTATGTTCGTGGCGCGGGAAGTTAAGCTAGCGTCAACACGTAACACGACACACACTTTTCTCGTAGAGTCGTGTTCTTCAGTACACACAGTTACGCCGAAATAAGTGCGAGTTTACACAGAAACAATCAAAAGCGACTACGAATGCACGTACGCCGGCGTTCTGAAACGCGAGCGTCGTTTTTGCACTGTTATCTCTCTAGCGTGCCGGATTACCATTCACTGCGGAACAGATCCGCCACGAGGTTCCAGGGGCAGCCTCAGAGCTCACTAGCCTACAGAGCAGTTAGCACCAACAACTACGGAACTGTCTCTACAACAACTTAAGCGCTCTTGCCAAGGCAAGAAAATCGTGAACTGTCTGAGGTAGCACTTTTTTTTCACAACACATTGAAACATTCACACTTATCTCCGTCGTATCGTTCGTGTGCCATCAGTAATGGATTCTTCAGCAGGTCTAGCAGCATTTCGGAATGTTTCACCAACACTTGTCACAAAAGTGGACTAGACATCCAGTGTAACAGAAGTCACTGCCTCGGTAATCGACAATCTGTCACATTTACACCGATTCTTCAGCACAAGGAACACTCTCGTCGCAGATGGTACTGGTAGTCGAACCACTGTGGTAGTTTTCATTAATTATGTCGTATTTTAATACAGTACATGCATCAGTTTTCAGAGTTTAATATTGACCAGAGAGCATACAGTAATATGCACAGATGCTCTCGCCTTGTGGCAGTTAATATGTGCGAGATCGAATTCGCTATCTTATCTCACTCAGTAAATATCGCAATCACTAAATGGGGAAAGAAGGCGACGAAATTCAGGTTAGTGTAAGTGATGAGTTCTCTTCGAGAATCTTGCTGAGAGATGATGGCTAACAATCAAGGCCAGGTGACACACGAAGGGAACTCCTGAAATGCTATGTGGAAGCAATGTGCAGATGTGAGTACTGTGGAAGAAAGAAAGAAGGAAAGAAGACTAGGTTTATCATCCCATCGACTTCGAGGTCACTAGGGACAGATCACAAGCTTGGACCGTGTCAGGGACAGGGAAGGAAATTGGTTGTGCCCTTCCAAAGGAACCATCCCAGCATTTCAAAATGGTTCAAATGGCTCTAAGTACTATGGGACTTAACATCTGAGGACATCAGTCCCCTAGACTTAGAACTACTTAAACCTAACTAACGTAAGGACGTCACACACACCCATGCCCGAGGCAGGATTCGAACCTGCGACCGTAGCAGCAGCAAGGTTTCGGACCGAAGCGCCTAGAACCGCTCGGTCACAGACCCCAGAATTTACCTGAAGCGATTTACGGAAATCACGTAAACCTAAATCTGAATGGCCAGACGCAGGTTTCAACTGACGTCCTCTGAATGTGAGTCCAGAGTGCTAACCACTGCACCCCCTCACTCGGTATACTGTGAAAGAGGAGGCATTGAGCAGCTGTTGGTGCATGTACAAGGAACACTGTGATATTTCCATACGGAATTCCTTTAAAGTGGCTTGGGCAGTTTGGGAACTTGAGTAGATATCGATAGGACTCTGATGTATCGAATCTTTAACTTATACATCTCTGCCAGACTTGGTTGGATGTAAGAAGATCTCTGACAGCTGGCAGCACTGTAAAACACAAAAATCTGCAGGCTAAAGCAATAGTCATCTATAGAGCTGCGACAACACCGAGGCACTGCTGCAGAGACACATAAAATTGCATTGCATTACGTGATCGTTTGAGGTAGACGCACGAAGCATCTGTGCCACGCCCATTCCAACTGTCAGAGATCTTCTTTCACTGACTCTACAGTAGGTTCAGTTCATGGAGAGAACAAGTATGACCTGGGGCATGGAAAAGTATGGTGCAGAATGGAAAATGATCGTTTGAGGTAGACGCACGAAGCATCTGTGCCACGCCCATTCCAACTGTCAGAGATCTTCTTTCACTGACTCTACAGTAGGCTCAGTTCATGGAGAGAACAAGTATGACCTGGGGCATGGAAAAGTATGGTGCAGAATGGAAAATGATCGTTTGAGGTAGACGCACGAAGCATCTGTGCCACGCCCATACCAACTGTCAGAGATCTTCTTTCACTGACTCTACAGTAGGCTCAGTTCATGGAGAGAATAAGTATGACCTGGGGCATGGAAAAGTATGGTGCAGAATGGAATAGTACATTTTTCTTAACGGGGGCTGAGAGGAATCTTAAAGGGCAAGAGCTAACTCAAGTGAAAACGTGAACAGTGTGCGTGTTCATGTACTCTGGATGTACATTAGACCCATGTAGGGACCATATCATGAACTTGAGACATAATAAAATGAGCATAAAGTAAAAACTATTAAATTTTATGGTCCCTTTTCATCATGGCATGTTCATTGAATTAGTTACCTCCCCAACACGGCATGCATCACGAAGACATACAGTTATGGAAGTTATCTGAGTGATACCTTGCGAGCAACTAGTCTGGGAATGCTGTCTATAAATAGTCCAACGCCCAAAGAATACGACAGCAAACGGCAGGTCAAAAGTCGTACAGTCAATGAACAGATTAGAAAACCTTCAAACGTCATGGAAAGGTACAGTCTGCACAGAGGAAGCTTCTCTAATGGTTTTCTTTCAAACTGGGTGTCATGGGAGAACGCTCCCAAAGGTGCAGTGAAAATGTGCAACACAAATGAGCTGGGCTATTGTTGCTTCCCTCTCCAAACCCTGGTCTGGCTGACACTCCATTTCACTTTCCGTATGTCATGGACCTCTCTCACGTATCAACTGTACCTGGTCAAAGAAGTGCCCAGATCTTCTCAGACACTTACAACACCTCCATCCCTGCTACACTACCTGATAAAAGTATCTGGACACCACCCCGTAATGTGGAAGTGATGGCGAGAGGCGGGACCGCCAGTGTAAAGTGAAGTGTGTTGTGTTGTCAGTAGAGGAGCAGTAACATATGGGGTCCACTCAGGAGAGACTTCCAACGTGGACTGGTCACTGGATATAACCTGAGTAACTGTACGAGAGGTAACATTTCAAGCTTCTAACATTGCCCAAGTCGACTGTTGGTAATGCAACCGTGAAGTGAAAACGCCAAACAGTCACGACTAAATCAAGTCCAGACACACTCGTGTACTATTCAATCGACACCTTCGAGCACTGCAGATGTTGGTTGTAAAAAAATCACACGACATCAGCGGATTCCTTCCTGATAATTTAACTTTCTTACAAACTGAGACCCTTAAATTCCTCTAGATCCTTATCATGTGGAGCAGATACTTGCGACAAATGGGATTCAAATTCCAGGGACTTGAACTAGCAATCAATAAGGTATTTCATCAGGGAGAATCAGAGTTTCTATCGGATCCACAGGTTACCACTCAGCTGTGGGAAGCCATCTTGAAATATGTTGATCCAACACTTCAAAGAGAATTGTTTGCTTTCGGATCTCTAAGGCTCAGTGATTCTCCAGTAGAGGCAGTAGTCAGAAGATCTAGAGAAGACAATAGATTATTACTGAATATCAAGAAAGGTCCCTACAACAGATCTAGAGTGATGTCTTACATGCCTTAATCAAACCCTGATAGTGTAGTCAGACAAGGCAGGAATCCATTATCAGTTAGAGTTCATGATGTGGGAGGGGTTCCACCTCTAATTAATCCCATTCTTAGTACTCCTGCACTCAGGATAAAGGGAACCAGACAGGATATATATTATAGGTTGGTTGGAATATCTTCAACATCTTTCCTAAAATTAATTGAGATTTTGGAGGATCAAGAATTCTGGTGGGATAGAACACTACCTGCAATAACCCTAGCAGAAGGAGAAGGCAGTTTAGCCCAATTGCTACTAGCTTATAATGTGAAGGTTGTCTATTACAACTCTCTTGTTGATAGGAGTAAATTCGTCCCTCATCGGGTTGCATCTTTCACCCCTGCATGTTTAATAGGGAAGACATCTAGAGTCAGATGGCTTGACATATGTGCAAGGACTGGAGGTGACTGAACTGATGATGGAGCATTGAGTATTATGTTAAGAAACGAGCCCAAAGAAAATGCTGGGATTGTATCATGTGATGCAGAGTCAACTCATTCCTTCTCACTCAATGCCGCTCGTGATATATTCAACGCTTGGCTTATCATATGTTATAAATAGGGCCCGGATTTTAATGACAAGTCATTTTTTTCTGAACTATAGGTTGAATTTTAGAACAATTTATACACAAATCTAGGCATTTAAGCGTCGAAAATTGTATTTTGATTGTGCATATAAAGTCATATTTCAACAAATTTTAGTAATAGGTTATATTGAGGCTAACTTTTAATATAATAGGTCACATTTCGGTCAACTATTGCCAAAAATGCATATACCGTATTTCTCGTATCGTACGGGACACACGAATAAGAAAATGACTATGTTGCTCACAAGACAACATTTAACGTGCTATTATGAAAGATAAACAGATAGATTAGTACACAGCTTTATTTCTTAGGACTGTGGCAGAAAATCGGTGAACCACTACAGTCGTTTCGCGAGCATAAAACATTGTTGCGCAGAGTCTACAATAAGCTCTCAGAGCCAACAAAGGCGGCTTCTGCCGTAACAATCATCGCAGTCGCACAGGTGTTCCCAGTAACCAGTTTGGATACAGCCTTTGCCTTGTTCAACATGCCTAAAGCAAAGTGCTCCGACAGCGTGAAGTTGCGAGGATATGTTCGAGAGTTTGGAGAGAAGTTCTTTAGTACTGATGGGAAAATATTATTTTGTAAACTGTGTGAAGTTAAAGTTAGTGCAGAAAAGCACTTTAATGTGCAACAACATTGTAATATCGCTAAACACAGCAGCTGTGTGAAACGAAGTGCTGAAAATTACAGCAGGCAAACACTGTTATTTGAACAGACATGTCAATCGTCAACCATGCAATCATTCTGCAAGGATTTGTGTGAGATGATGGTGTCCTGCAACATCCCATAGGAAAAGCTGAAGAATCCACGCTTCAGACGGTTCTTGGAGAAGTACGCAACACACCCAGTTCCAGATGAATCTACACTGAAAAAGAACTATTTATCCGTATGCTACAATGATGTGCTCAACAAAATACGAATTACTATTGCCGAGTAAAAGATCTAGCTGTCGATAGATGAAACTAACGGATATTAGTGGGCGAAATATTGCAAATGTTGTTGTTGGTGTTTTAAAAGTTGATGACCCTGGAGATATGTTCCTACTAACGTGTGAAGCTCGCGATAGAGTAAACAATTCGACGATTGCTATTTTGTTTGACAACTCTCTGAAGCTACTGTGGCCTGATGGTGTGAAAAGAGACAACGTTTTGCTGCTTCTAACATATGGTGCTTCATATATGGCTAAAGTAGCCAAAGGGCTTCAGATTCTCTGCCCCAGTACGGTGTGCACCACTTGCCTTGCACATGCGTTGCACAGAGTTGCCGAAGAGGTGCGTTCAAATTACCCTGACGTGGACAAATTAATATCCTGTGGCAAGAAAATCTATGTGAAGGCTCCGCTATGGGAGCAGAAATTCAAGGAACAAGCACCTTCAACGCCCCTCCCACCTAAACCTGTTCTTACACGATGGGGTTCTTGGCTTAATGCTGCTTAGTATTACTGCACCAACTACACCCAAATAAATACAATTTTCTGTGAGCTTGATAGCGATGAATCAAGTGCTACCAAAATTGTGAAAGAAGTTTTTAGAGATACATTGTCTCGAAACTTGGCATACATCAACGCCAATTTTTCAGTGATATCAAAAGCCATCAAACGACTGGAAGCTGTTGGCCACTCAGCTATGTGAGGCCCTGAGTATTGTGCAACATGTGCAGAGTGAGTTGGGTCGAGCTCGCGGTCACGTGGTTGAGAAAGTGAAAACCAAATTGCAAAGTGTTCTTCAACGGAATCCTGGATATTCTACACTGTGCAAAATTAGTGACAATCTTTCAGGGAATGCAGCGACATTTGAAGATACTGAAACAAAGCTAACTCCAGTGACCTGGCTGCTTTCAAATACGCTCCAGTGACTTCTTATGAAGTGGAGAGGAACTTTTCCACGTATAAAACTATCCTCAGCGACAGCTGTAGATCTTAGACAATCGAAAACCTGAAAATGCACCTTGTGATCCAGTGCAACTTTGCAGATACTGAAAATGACATATGGTATTAAATAATGTGAAACGCTTTAAATACTATGTAGAAATGAAAACATTGTTTTACTGTTTCGATAGATGATCTTTTCACTGTACTTTGTGTTTAGAAAATAAAATATTCAGACATTCAAAAAATAAGTGCAAATTAGCCACAAACCCTACAGAAAGAAATAACTATACTTACAATATTTTGAGAAGTGAATTTTGTATTACTTTATGGTGAATAAAAAATTAAATAAACAAACAAGGATGCTTTAAATAAACTTCTATTAAGTCATATTTTATTTTTTAAGGTCATATTTATGTAAGCTTTAGGTCATAAATGCTTGCATATTTCACCGTTTTTTAGGTAATTAAAATCTGGGCCCTAGTTATAAATCAAGGGCAAAAGCAGGTATCTTCAAGACATTTAGCAGCAATGTGGAATTACTTGGTTTATTTATGGCTGTTGCTAACCTGGTATTTTACAATGTAAAATATGTGGTTCTAACATTCTCATCTCATGAGGGATATGAGGTGTACCTAGTTTGCTGGGGAAATACACACAAACAGAAAAAAAATTCCATGAACAATACGAGAGTGGAATAGAAAGGAGAAACCATAGAGGTACTCAAACTATCCCCCGCCACACACCGTCGGGTGGTTTGCGGAGTCTGGATGGAGATGAAGAATAATCACTCATGACTTCTAATGTCCTACCAGTAGTTCTGCTAGCGACTGTGTGCAGAGAGTTAAAACGAATGGCAAATAATGGTCGAGATGCTTCTGTTAAGCTCCACACTTGTGTAGTCAATGCTAAGCGACGTGTGAAGTGATCTGAAGAGCAATGCTGCTGGAAAGTGGACGACTGGAAACGAGTGATCTTGATTGATTAATCACACTCTTTGACAAGGGTTTACTTTTGACGAACCGTACCTGGAGAACGTTACCTGCCGTCGTGTGTGGTGCCAAAAGCAAAGCATGGGAGAGGTGGTGTTATGGTATTGGTGTGTTTGCAGTGGTTTGGTTGTGTTCCCCTCATAGTGATCTGTCAGGCAACAGTTTGTGGATAATAACATTCCTGAAATGGACTGGCCTGCCCTGAGTCCCTACCTGAACCTAATGGAACACATTTGGGATGAATTAGAACGTTGACCTCGCTCCAGACCCCAGTGACCAACATCACTACCTTCTCTCGTTTCGGTTCTTGAGGAAGAATGGGCTGCCATTCCTCCATACATTCATAGACACCATAATGAAAGTGTCCCCAGCAGAGTCCAAGACGTCAGTAATGTCAAGGATGAACACATCTCTAATTTGTGTCCACTAATAGGTGTCCACATACCTTTGATCAGATAGTATATAGAGTCCCAGCACCCTACAGTTCGCCCCATCCTTGAGAACCTTGGCTTCGATCAACATACCACACCTACCTTTCATCTCCAAACTCTTCATGTCTTTCAAGGTACTTTTATACTTCTAGACTATGAAGACATCCCTGAAATCTACCCCTTCTTCCAAACACAGCCTAACATACCCACCACATCCCAAATGAAGGCTCCAACCCAGCTTTTCCTTGATGAGATGCCATTCCACTCATCTTCTAATACCTGTGCTAGGCCTGTTAGTTCCTTCCTACTCATATATCGCATGTGCGTTTCCATATAAAATCCTCTCCAACAATTCCAACATCGCAGTCCCTGCCCACCCCATTACTCGACCTCCCATATGAGAAGAACGTACATCACATCACCATCATTGCGTTCTAAATGTCACCTAGTTCACTTTCTCATTTTTTATATTCCAATTGTAAAATTTTGTAACCCAGAGGCTATACAAGCCAGCCCAGTAAATAACTACTAAATGAAAAGAATTAACTAATGGGCAGAAAGCTGCCCTACTGCAGTTCAAGAATGCCCTCCATGCACTGGCGAAGTGGCGTATTGATTTGTCACAAGCGATCATCTAATTACTAATATGTGGTACTTGTCACAGCTATTTTATTCTGAATTGGTATACTGAGACGCTGCAATGTTCGTTTTTACCTTTTAACTGCATAGCGCTCTACTACCACACAACAAATGACTAAACTGGATGGAGCGACTTCACTCACTGCGTAGCAATCAAGCACCTGTGTGTGGGAATTGTTCAGTGACTGTGCCATTTAAAACCTGATGATACCGGCTGTACACGAAGGCCACCAGATTAATCAACCTGTGATTCCCCCACTCCCCAATCCCACCTGTCCCACCTCAGGGCAGTCTTGATCTGCGCTTATAGGTGAAGGGCGATGTACAAACTAAAACAATGAATTAAAGGATAAATAGACGGTACCTCAGCTCAGATGGTAAGCGGAGAATAGGGAAATTCAGTGGTAGGACAAACGTACAGGGATTAGCCATCTGCATGATCTAATTGTTAAACAATGAAAATTTTTTAATAACTGCCAAGTCGAAATAGCAAAATTTCTGTCAATAAAAAGTTTTTATTGGATTTCGTTAGGTTGTATTAGGTTTTTCGGAGTTATCCCTTATTTGTGTCACCTAGTTGCTTTAGTATTACAAAAAAACGTAATTGTAGTTCATTTGCAACTTTGAAGGCTAGATGGAGTTTTGCATTCCTTCTCTTTGTAAAGCGAAGGAAGGGATGAAGGAAGGAAGGAAGGGAGGGAGGGAGGAAGGAAGGAATGAAGGTTACTGTCTAGCGTTCCGTCAACGACGAGATCGTTTGAGACGGAATGCAAGCATAGACTGGAAGAAGATGAGCATGGGAATCAGCTGTCTCCTTTTCAGAGGAACCATCCAAGCGATGTGAGAAACTCGTGGGAAACCTAAATCTGGAAGGCGGGCTGGTGAGTCGAACTCTAGTCCTCGCAAATGGGAATACGCAGCCTTTTAAAGAGTTCAATTGTTTCGTTGGAGCCATCACCTGCTACAGTTATGGAACAGCTACTGCGGTATCTGTCACTGTTTAGTTTAAGGGAACTGTTGGCGGGTGTTTAACGACGTTCGTAATTTTTTTTTTTTTTTTTTTTTGGCTGTAGGTGTGGCGTACGAGAAGAGAATGGTTCCAGAATGTTTAATTCCTTAATTGTCTAAACTTAGCAGCGGCTAATCCTATTGACATATGTTTTGGGTTCGATTTTTGAGCCTCGTTCTGGTGGAACAGCCTGGAACTGGGTCTATTCAGCCTGGTATAGCCAACTGTGAAGTTGGTGAATTGCGTTGAGTCGAAAGGAAAAGAATACGAAGCCACATGGAAAATCTGCAAATCGTTCTGATTCAGTACACTCGTGCCCTATTCATTTTCCACTGGCGGCATTTCACTTGAGAATCAACCTAGTTGTCTGCATTGTCTTTTCGGCCACCTGTCAAATAGACAAACGAAGCTGTCACAATTAGGAAAATTCTACGTGGTCACATAATTCATTCGCTGTGCCTCCAGGCAGCTCTACGTGGAAACGTCTGTAGATTCTTCTTCGTGTGTTGCTAGAAAGCCTACAGTCCGCGGCGGGATGGCGAGTGTCCAGTCTGGCGTCGGACGACCTGCAGTGGCCCAGACTGCAGCCTACCACGGCCTCCAGACGGGACCCTCCTCGGCTTCCAGCGCTCCGGCGGCGTCCATGGCCGCCTCCGCGGGCTCAGGGGACAGCCTGGCAGCCGCCGTCCCGACCGAGCAGTCGACGGGCTGGTCGTCGTCGTCGTCAGCTTCGTCCACCCTGCGAACAACGACTGGTGTGGAGCTAAAGGGTCTCCATCTGCTACACAGATCAGTAGCGTTCCATTTTGGTGCGAATAGTTAAATAGAGTAGGTACAATTAACTAGATATGTGGATCAGATAAAAAGTAGTGTCAACACTGATATAATTAACACCAGACTATATTGACAGACGTTCACTATTTTAGATGTCCTCAATATAATCGCTCCGTTTCTTGATGATCTTCCCCCATGCAGGTGGAGGTGTCGTACATCATCAGTGTGCCCATCTCTGTCGATGTTTCGCAAGGACCGTCCTACGACATAGATGATGTCGTCTCTTCTGTTCTGTTATAGCACATGCCACAAAGAGCTTTCTGCATTTTGACGACTAAGTCGTAACTGCACATACCCACATCGGGTGAATACAGTGGATATTACAGTATCGCCGACCCTAATGTACGCAGTTCGTTGTGTGTCATCGTGCATTGTCATGAAGGATGATGGGATACTGTACAGTAGGGAGGTAGGGTGCTCAATTATCATGTTGTCTATTAGTGGGCCTCCCAAATGGGGCTGATCTGGAATGACATCCCTGTGATCCCGAAACACGTTCTGGCCACATGCCACTTCAGTCTCGATCCATGCATGTTGTTCATGTTTACTAAACATACTACTAGGGCGCTTCAACTGGCCTTTCAGACAGTTTACACTGCAACTGACTCAAACACAGCTGTTGAACCTCGCTGCATTACTTCGGCTGACCCTCTGCTATCAGCTACAGACCACACACATGCCACTGGATGCGCATCCTTCATTTTATGGCAATGTTGCCACTACTTTTTATCTAACCCCAGTATGTATGAACTAGAAAATCCCCCATTTTTCCTCAGGTCTCGAAACAAGTAGAGATATGTGGTTTGTTTAAAAATGCGCATGCACTCGTTGTGAATGCATGACAAGGATGCAAGCACTGTATGGCACACAGAACTCTAGTGGCAGCAGCGAGAGTGAAGATTGTTTTTGATACTGAAAATGACGATGTTTTCATTATAAGAACAGCCTCCACGCTACTTGCATGGTGTAGCAACAATTGATATTTATCGCGAGTAAACATGTGATGGTGTCATGGATGTGTGCAATGTATGTTTGTGGATGCGACAGAACGTTATGTAGCGACAAACTGAGACAGTCTCGGCCTTGCACCAGCTGGTCTGATGGCATGATTGAGCAAGCGGAAAAGGTTGTTTGGATGATCGCCTAATGAGTGTGGAACACATCGTCCCCAAAGTTGGCGTTTCTGTCGGATGTGTGGTCACACTTCTGCAGGAAGACCTGAAAATGCAAAATCGTTCTCCAGGTGGGTGCCACGAATGCTGATCGATGACCACAAGGCCGTGCATGTGGCATATTGCCATGCAATGTTGACCCGTGATGACACGATAAATGGACTTCCTTCTCATCGATTGTGACAATGCCGACTTTATGTCGCACTCTTATTATGTGTGGCCGAGAAAACATGCAGTAATACTGGGACTCAATGGACTATTATTACAAGATGATTCGTGAGCTGTCATTGCAAGTCCCATCTCCACACTGTTATGGTGAAGTCAACCATATTAAGGCACACATTATCACTCTCACATGCCACATGATGGAGAGTCCACCTTTAAGGGTCATACGCTTGGTGGGTATGACCGGGAAACCTCCGTCAGTGAACATGGGCTATGTGAAAAACGATAAGTTCGCCAAACTGATTAATGCAGTCCATACTGCAGATGTTTGGCATCTGACATCAGAAGGGATGTGGTTTCAGCATTTTTTTGACATATTTCGTCGGCTGTTCACTGGTGCCTACACAAATACTCTGCTGGGGGAGGATATCGTGTGACCAATATGGGTGGGACTGAATTAGATGAATGAGGAAGTGCTCGTGAAACCTATCACGGAAGATGAAATATTGGGAGCATTCAAAAAAGGGGCAGCAAAAAGAAATCGCGTTGACAGGACACCTTACATTTAGAATTTTATCAGGCTTTTACAAACCTAATGATCCCCAAATGGCTAACAATGTGCAGTAAGTTCATGTACCCTGACACAGTCATACCGCCAGTTTCCATTGAAGGCTACCTTCTCCCAATACTGAAAAACGGCTGGAAGTCATGCTTAAAGTGATTATAAGATCTTTGCCTGACTGATGATGACACAGCTCAGGACCACTATTGTCACACAATATTTCCCCAGACCAAACATGCATTGGAGTACATAGCAACATACAACAGGCACTCAGTGGCCGTAGAGACATTATCCCACTGTCGACTTTCATTAAGCTTTCTACTGGATTAATCAGGACTTCCTAACATTGGTCATGTGCCACGTGGCGTTTCCACCCGTTTTTATCCAGATCATTATGCAGTGCTATGGGTTGCGGTCCCCAAAATGATAGTGAATGCCTGAGATGTGGGACCTATTCTGATTACAAGCTCTATAAAACAAGGGTGCTACCAATGGTCCTTTTTGTGGTAGCGCTTCAACCATTAATGAACAGACTGTGGCGGAATGCTCACTGGCATGGAGATGAGGGCAGACACCTTCATCGGTCGAGCACATGCGGACGACCTGCTGTTCCTCATGCGATCAGCAGAGGACGGTCCCTCAGTTCGATCGCACTGTATGGAGTCGTGGCGAAAGTGTTCTGAATATGGCGAAATATGGGATAAATCCCATCTCAAGAGAGCTGGCTGGTGACCTCGACCCATTACAAGTGGTGAAAATGTTAAGGTGCCTGGGGATTCCATTCACGAATCTACAAAGGACAGTAGTGGCGCGTTATAGACACCTACTCCAGATGATTCTCGTTCTGGTGCGACATAATTCCTTACAAGTGCTGGACGTGATACAATTCATGCAATATGTCAGCATACATGTTGTGTTATGGCTGCCACATATTGCACATATATTTCAACTGCCATCGGAAACTGTAGATCGCCTGCTGGCAGTCTTCGGATATTTTGACAGCTGCAGGATGATACTCAATACCTGTTATGCCACTCTAACCCTTGGCACACGGGACAGTGGCCTTGGCCTTACATATGTCCACCTTAAGGCTTCAGCCCTGTTCATGTGGGCGATGTTCAGAGTATGGTACCGTCGGACACATGCGATAATGTCGGCACTGACTGACGAGCTAATGCCATGCTCTCAAGTATCGCCTGCTCCAGTCGCAACGTTTCTTGGAGACTATAGCTATGTCTGCCATGAGCCGCCGTCGTTCAGAGGAACGACAGTGCGAGATACTTATCGCCCCTTAATGCAGTATCAAAATACTAACACGAATTCTTTACAGACGAATGGAAAAACTAGTAGAAGCCGACCTCGGGGAAGATCAGTTTGGATTCCGTAGAAATACTGGAACACGTGAGGCAATACTGACCTTACGACTTATCTTAGAAGAAAGATTAAGGAAAGGCAAACCTACGTTTCTAGCATTTGTAGACTTAGAGAAAGCTTTTGACAATGTTGACTGGAATACTCTTCTTTCAAATTCTACAGGTGGCAGGGGTAAAATACAGGGAGCGAAAGGCTATTTACAATTTGTACAGAAACCAGATGGCAGTTATAAGAGTCGAGGGGCATGAGAGGGAAGCAGCGGTTGGGAAGGGAGTGAGACAGGGTTGTAGCCTCTCCCCAATGTTATTCAATCTGCATATTGAGCAAGCAGTAAAGGAAACAAAAGAAAAATTTGGAGTAGGTATTAAATTCCATGGAGAAGAAATAAAAACTTTGAGGTTCGCCGATGACATTGTAATTCTGTCAGAGACAGCAAAGGACTTGGAAGAGCAGTTGAACGGAATGGATGGTGTCTTGAAGGGAGGATATAAGATGAACATCAACAAAAGCAAAACGAGGATAATGGAATGTAGTCGAATTAAGTCGGGTGATGCTGAGGGTATTAGCTTAGGAAATGAGACACTTAAAGTAGTAAAGGAGTTTTGCTATTTGGGGAGCAAAATAACTGATGATGGTCGAAGTAGAGAGGATATAAAATGTAGACTGGCAATGGCAAGGAAAGCGTTTCTGAAGAAGAGAAATTTGTTAACATCGAGTATAGATTTAAGTGTCAGGAAGTCATTTCTGAAAGTATTTGTATGGAGTGTAGCCATGTATGGAAGTGAAACATGGACGGTAAATAGTTTGGACAAGAAGAGAATAGAAGCTTTCGAAATGTGGTGCTACAGAAGAATGCTGAAGATTAGATGGGTAGATCACATAACTAATGAGGAAGTATTGAATAGGATTGGGGAGAAGAGAAGTTTGTGGCACAACTTGACCAGAAGAAGGGATCGGTTGGTAGGACATGTTCTGAGGCATCAAGGGATCACCAATTTAGTATTGGAAGGCAGCGTGGAGGGTAAAAATCGTAGGGGGAGACCAAGAGATGAATACACTAAGCAGATTCAGAAGGATGTAGGTTGCAGTAGGTACTGGGAGATGAAGAAGCTTGCACAGGATAGAGTAGCATGGAGAGCTGCATCAAACCAGTCTCAGGACTGAAGACAACAACAACAACAATGCAGTATCACGACAAGAACGTGATGGTACAGCGATATCCAATGAGAGCCTGGCCCACCCTCTGGCGTTGTGTGTACCCACCGTACTTGAGCTTGGCGCCTCGATCTTCGTGCTATGTTCTCCTTAATCACAAGTACATGACACGGGCCAGACTGCACATCATAAACATGGCTGAATCGTCTGTTTGCACACGTTGCAGGGCGATGGACACAGATGAATACTCGTGTCTGGTGTGCAGAAAAGCCATGGAAGTGTGGACTCTGATGTATTGTATCGTAGCCTTCCTTCGCTATACCACTTAGACAGAGACCACATTGCTGGTAATTCTCTATCTGGATATGACATACTTCACTTGACAAAAAAATCAACGCAATCAATTGGATGTCAAGAATAGCGGTGAGTTGCGTATATGATGGCAATGGAATGGAGATAGCCGGCCGCGGTGGCCGTGCGGTTCTAGGCGCTGCAGTCCGGAACCGCGGGACTGCTACGGTCGCAGGTTCGAATCCTGCCTCGGGCATGGATGTGTGTGATGTCCTTGGGTTTAAGTAATTCTAAGTTCTAGGGGACTGATGACCTAAGATGTTAAGTCCCATAGTGCTCAGAGCCATTTGAACCATTTTTGAATGGAGATGCTGCAATACGAACTCCACGAGAAGATACAGCGCTGAATGAAATATGAAACACATTATGCCAATTTCTTGAGAAGATCCTCCCAACAGATGGGGCGTGCCAGCTCCGAGAAGTTTTACTGAGTAGTTAGTTTCGATTGGATACACGAACGAATGTAGCTGTTCTAACAAAATAAGGTGTTTGCATTTCCTGAATGGAAACTGGTGTAAAGGTACTCACTGTTCTCTTGTGTAATTGCACTGTTGGTACTTTGTTCAACCTCTGTTCTCCCTAAGTACCTCAAAAATTCTCTTTGGGATTGATTTTGTTAGGGTTTATGGTTCTTGCAGTAAAATTGTCACCCACTCTTCTCGTACCGCACATTTCAGATCACATAAGGCCTCAAATTCTCTTCCGTTGCGGTAAACATTCCTTGCAAGCATCCGGCAACGGTTTGCCACGAGGTTCATATCCAGGCTACGCCCAGGCCAGGGCAAGACGTAGATATCTTTATCTTCAAATCACTTTTATTTGTAGCAGAAACATGCACAGATGCATTATATTGTTGAAACATTAGAGTTCCGTTCCCTAAGTCATCATATATTCTAATCAGTTCTCTCCCTAACATCTTAGTGTATATGTTAGAGTTCTTTGTGGTGATCATCCAAGCAATACGTGATTTGCCTTTGGTGCAGAAGGCTGCCCAAATCATAGCACTTCCACCAACAAAATTTCTTCTCACTCTTACCTGCTGTTCTGTTCTCACATAATGCCAATAATATTGAAATCTATCCCGCCCATCTAAACTGAACTTCTTCTCATCACTGAAGATAGCTTTATCCCATTCTGAAGTCCAGCAAACCTCAATAGTGCCCATTTATGTTTCGGTCTTATAGCAGGTTGCTGCAGTAGGTTCTTGAAAGCAAGATGTTTGTCATTTGACAAAATTTGTCGTACACGTCTGATAGCTGCTGATAACAGTAAATCCTCAACAAGTTGAAAAGAATAACGGATTGTGACCCCTGGCTTTGCGTAATAGTAACCGTTCGATGCCTCAAATAATTTTTTGATTAGACTGTCCATACCGTGCGCCAAATCTAACGAAATTATCGATCACTGTGTTTGTATGGTTCAACTTCTTGGCGATGTCACAATTAAAGAGTCCCTTTTCCTTGTACACATCAATTTTTGCTTTTTTATCACATGATAACTGTTTTCCATGAGGTATTACCACAATCGGTCACTTACAGTGTCTGTTGCCCATCTGCAGTAAGGGCACGTATGCACACACTAACACCACGCAGAGCCGACTGCCTTTATACTTTCTCCCTCTACCACCTGAATCGTTGATGTCTTGTTATACTCTGTACTACTGACATCAAATGCAACACCATTTGAATGCATTTGTAAGTACACTAGATCTCATACTCTTGCACATACACTGTACTGACAACTATTCCAGCTGACAATGTTACTTTCACTGTAAACATCCAGGACTTTACACTGATTTCCGCCACTGCATGCAATGTTACAGGAGGCCTCTGGACATTCTGTCCTTCCCTACATCACAGGTCGAAGATGGTTTAAATTGTTGAACGAGGGGACACAATCAACTGCCCTTACTGCAGAAAACACTGCTGCTGTCACAGTGAGAGAACATCGGCGAAAAATATTACCAACACTTTCTCAAATTGTGAAAATTTCACTGGGTATCACCCAAAAACTGGTGACGGAAAATTTTCACTGGAGGAACGTTCCTGTGTGGTGGGTTCCATGGCGTGTACTGAATATCTTTCAAAAATCTTTGTGGAGTACGTTCATCACCCTCCATATTGTCTGGATTTAGCCCTGCGTAACTTGTTTCTAGGCCTTACTCTGAGGGAACACCTTTGCCAGAGTCGTTTTCCACATCGAAAGCAGTAGTGATCGCTGTAGAGGCGATTCTGAAGGACCTTCCGAGAATGGTTACCAGCATATCTTTGCAAACAGGCAGTAACGCTGGAACAAGTGTGTCACATCCAAGGGAGACTATCTGGAGAATGATCATCAGAATTACGGGCATGAGCAAAGGTACATTGTAAAAAAAATTATGATCATTCTTTACTGAACAGTTATTGTATATCCAACAAAGAGTTGGGGACGTTGGATGCAGTTGGATGCAACTGCTACACCAAACTGAAAATAAAATGAAGTGATTGTATGGCATTTTGGCCAAGAGACCCAATCTGGAGCTGTCCAGCTGCTTAGTGCAGGTCTTTTTATTCGGCACCACATTGATGGCTTGCGCATCGGCGATGATGGAATGATGATGACAACACACCCAATCCTCGAGTGGATAAAATCTCCAAACCAGTCGGGAGACCGACCTGGATCACCCACATGTCAGTCAGCTGAGCTGATCGCTCGACTATGGAGGTGGACAATGAGACAAACGAGTTGGCACAGGACAGGAACTCATGGTGGGGCATATTGAACCAGACTGAGGGCTGATAGGAAAGAAAATTGGAACACATTCTCCTGTTGTGCAGTCTGGATATGACGTGAGACGTTACATTCGAAGCAGCAGGTCGGGGGACAAGAGTTGCCATTGCCTGGAGGACTGTGAAAGGACTTCCAGTGACAAAAGAGGTGGCAGCGGGGAGGAATGTGTGGTGGGCGGCATCAGTGACATGAGATGTAACACTTAGGACAGCATGTCGGAGGCCACGAGTCGCCATTACCTGAAGGACTGCCTGAGGACTTCCAGAGAACTGGGCCAGCAACGAACGAGTTGCCAGAGGAGAGGAACTTGTGGCAGGCCACATCAAACTGGTCAGGGAACCAATGGGGAAAAACTGGAAGAGAATCTGGTATTATGCAGTCTGGATATGACGAGAGACGTTACATGTAAGACAGTGCCTAGGGGACCAGAAGTTGTAGTTACCTGGAGGACTGTGTCAGGACTTTTCGAATGCCAGTCCCAGTGACGAACGAGTTGTCAGAGGAGAGTAACTTGTAGTTGGCCACATCGAACTAATGGAAGACTGATGGGAGAAAAACTGGGAGGGAATCTCCTATTCTGCAGTCTGGACACGAAGTGAGACGTTACATTACGGACAGCAGGGTCGCCATTACCTGGAGGACTGCGTGAGGACTTCCGGAGAGCCGGGCCCGGCGACCGGGGGCGACGGTGGTGCGATAGAGGCGGCGCGGGAGTCCGGCCGACCTCCAAAGACTGCAGAGCCCGGGGGCGACGGCAGGGGCGGCGCGGCGGCCGCGGACGAGGTGGGCGGCACGGGGGTGGAGGGCCCGGCGGCGGCGGCGGCAGCGGCAGCGGAGGCGGCGGCCGCTGCGGCGGCGGCTGCCGCAGCGTCCCAGGCGGAGGCGGGTCGCGGCGCGAATAGCGCCGGCGACAGCTGCGGCGGCGGCGGGGGCGGCACGCCGTGGTGCAGGTGGTGGCCCAGCGCCTGCATGTGGGAGGCGGCGGCGGCGGCAGCGGCGGCCAGCTGCACGTAGTGCGACGGCAGCAGGAACACCAGCTGGCCGTCCGGCAGCCGCGACGGGATCACCTGCTGCTGCACAGGCCAGCCGGCACTCCCGCTGTGGTGCACCTCCTCGCACTATCTGCTCACTTCCTACTTGCTAATATGGCTCACCGCTCAGTGCAAGCTTGTACACACGTCAAAAAAAGTATCCCATCACTCCAATGCAAGGTCCAGATGTGTCAGTTTTGTAACTGTCCCTCTACTGATCGGAATGTCACCCGTGATGTAGTTTGTAATGACATGTGAAGTTACTGTTATCGCTACCTGTGGATATGACGCCACACTCGAATGGATTGCAGCATTTCAATTGAAAATAAAGCATTAGTATGACCAGATTACAAACGTCTTTGGAAGAGTAGATTGAACATCCACGAAGCCACTAAAAACAATCACGACCAATGATAGGATCCACATCACCACGTTACATGCAGAAGGCTTTTCAACTGAGGAAGTTGATCAATGTGTGCACTGGAGTGTAAGTGATGAGGTGTGGACATGGAATCACTCCCAACTGACAGGCAGTATTGGGCACTTAACACCCCCCCCCTCCCCCAGGGAACCATTTTACCATTTTCGAGAGGTGCTCAGGATGATCTATATCTACAACTTTTGTGTCAAAGGAACTGTCAGTTGAGTGCCCCAGAACCAAATCCAGTGATCACAGAGGCTACATGACGTCGTATATCGCCTCAAGATTTTACAGGACGAGTGCATTATGCGAATCTTCATTCCCAACAAACGTGACGAACACCACATCGTACACCACTACACCATGTTACATGTGGGCAAGAAATCGTGCAGAATGGACATTCCAGGACTGGCTTTGGGTGTAGTTTACGGATGGCACTCGGACTGTTTATAGCGTGATAGTCGCAAACAAACACAACTGCCTGGTAATTTCCAGCACCTCCAACACTGTGTCCCACAAGTGGAACAAGGTGGTGTTGGTGTGATGTTCTGTAGTGACATCATATGGGGCCACTGCACACTGCCTGTGGTGGTTGAGGGCAATCTCACTGCCCTGCAGTAAAGAGGAGATTCAACAGCATATAGTGGCACCATATTACCAAAATTTTGATGACAACTTCAGCTTTATGATTGTCATGCTCATCCTGTCGTTCTCCTGAAGACATTCTTTCAGAATGCGAGGCTCACCACGCTGGAGTAGCTTCTCTGTTCCCTGGGCATGAACCCTATCGAACATGTATGGCACCGATTGACCTGAGCTGTTTCTGGACGTCGACAACGACCATGCACATAGTGCTACTTATGCAGAGTCACTACTGAAGAGTGGGACAGTTTACACCAGGGCTGAATTGATGGTCTCATCGCTGGTGTATGCTACGATGGATTCAAGCCTTTGTCCACTGAGCAATGTGTCGCAATGGTTAGCACACTGGACTCGCATTCGGGAGGACGACCGTTCAAACCCTTCTCCAGCCATCTTAATTTCGGTTTTCCATGATTTCCCTACCTCGTTTCAGGCAAATTCCGAGATGGTTCCTTTCAAAGGGCACGGCCGATTTCCTTCCCCATCCTTCATTAATCCGAAATGATTCAAATGGCTCTGAGCACTATGGGACTTAACATCTGAGGTCATCGTCCCCTAGAACTACTTAAACCTAACTAACCTAAGGACATCACACACATCCATGCCCGAGGCAGGATTCGAACCTGCGACCGTAACGGTCGTACGGCTCCACACTGTAGCGCCTAGAACCGCTCGGCCACTCCGGCCGGCTCCCTAATCCGAGCTTGGGCTCCGTCTATAATGACCCAAACACTAATCTCCTCCTCCTCCTCTATCCGAGTCCCTGGACATTCCAGCATGTACTTACGTGTGGTATCGATAGCTACGATGCCACGGTGTAGGTGCAAGTTCTTAGGTTGGCACTACGACACCGACACCGACGACAGCGCCCTCTAGCCGGTGCTGTGCAGCTCTGCGAGCGCCGCTCCAGATTGGGCCCATATGATTCCGAGCCAACGACCAAGCAACTTAGCTTCTACTTCATAGGGGGCTAGCCCTTACAGACTTTGTTACTTCAATGATAGTTTGTCCACAACTAGTAGCTGTTAGCGTTGATACCTGTACGGCTTAGCACCTATGTGCTCATCTAAGCCAAAGTTAAGTAAGCGTAATGTAATCTTAATTCTGACTATAGTAAAACTGTAAAATCTACCAGCAGTACCGAAGCATTTCACCTTTTCCTGCTCCTACTCACGTCCTACATCCGGCCTACCCTTCAGTTTACTGGAGCAGACCCACGTGCCGCCTTCCAGGCGGGGTACAAAATGGCGTTTCTCAGGAGTTCGGTGAAATACCTGCATGGGAAATAGAAGCTTTTGTTGTCAATGATTGACTGATCTGGCCTTGTAACACTAACCAAAACAGCCACGCTGTGCTGGTACTGGGAACGGTTGAAAGCAAGGGGAAACTACAGCCTTAATTTTTCCCGATGGCATGCGGCTTTATTGTATGGTTAATGATAATGGCGTCGTCTTGGGTAAAATATTCCGGAGGCAAAATAGTCCCCCATTCGGATCTCCGGGCGGGGACTACTCAAGAGGACGTCGGTATCAGGAGAAAGAAAACTGGCGTTCTACGGATCGGAGCATGTAATGTCAGATCCCTTAATCGGGCAGGTAGGTTAGAAAATTTAAAAAGGGAAATGGATAGATTAAAGTTAGATCTAGTGGGAATTAGTGAAGTTCGGTGGCAGGAGGAACAAGACTTTTGGTCCGGCGAATACAGGGTTGTAAATACAAAGTCAGATAGGGGTAATGCAGGAGTAGGTTTAATAATGAATAAAAAAATAGGAATGTGGGTAAGCTACTACAAACAGCATAGTGAACGCATTATTGTGGCCAAGATAGACACGAAGCCCACGCCTACTACAGTAGTACAAGTTTATATGCCAACTAGCTCTGCAGATGACGAAGAAATTGATGAAATGTATGATGAGATAAAAGAAATTATTCAAATAGCGAAGGGTGATGAAAATTTAATAGTCATGGGTGACTGAATTCGGTATTAGGAAAAGGGAGAGAAGAAAGCATAGTAGGTGAATATGGATTGGGGGTAAGAAATGAAAGAGGAAGCCGCCTGGTACAATTTTGTGCAGAGCATAAATTAATCATAACTAACACTTGGTTCAAGAATCATGAAAGAAGGTTATATACATGGAAGAACCCTGGAGATACTAAAAGGTATCAGATAGATTATATAATGGTAAGACAGAGATTTAGGAACCAGGTTTTAAATTGTAAGACATTTCCAGGGGCAGATGTGGACTCTGACCATAATCTATTGGTTATGATCTGTAGATTAAAACTGAAGAAACTGCAAAAAGGTGGGAATTTAAGGAGCTGGGGCCTGGATAAACTGAAAGAACCAGAGGTTGTACAGAGTTTCAAGGAGAGCATAAGGGAACAAATGACAGGAATGGGGGAAAAAATACAGTAGAAGAAGAATGGGTAGCTTTGAGGGATGAAGTAGTGAAGGCAGCAGAGGATCATGTAGGTAAAAAGACGAGAGCTACTAGAAATCCTTGGGTAACAGAGGAAATATTGAATTTAATTGATGAAAGGAGAAAATATAAAAATGCAGTAAATGAAGCAGGCAAAAAGGAATACAAACGTCTCAAAAATGAGATCGACAGGAAGTGCAAAATGGCTAAGCAGGGATGGCTAGAGGATAAATGTAAGGATGTAGAGGCTTATCTCACTAGGGGTAAGATAGATACTGCCTACAGGAAAATTAAAGAGACCTTTGGAGAAAAGAGAACCACTTGCATGAATATCAAGAGCTCAGATGGAAACCCAGTTCTAAGCAAAGAAGGGAAAACAGAAAGGTGGAAGGAGTATATAGAGGGTCTATACAAGGGCGATGTACTTGAGGACAATATTATCGAAATGGAAGAGGATGTAGATGAAGATGAAATGGGAGATATGATACTGCGTGAAGAGTTTGACAGAGCACTAAAAGACCTGAGTCGAAACAAGGTCCCGGGGGTAGACAACATTCCATTGGAACTACTGACGGCCTTGGGAGAGCCAGTCCTGACAAAACTCCACCATCTGGTGAGCAAGATGTATGAGACAGGCGAAATACCCTCAGACTTCAAGAAGAATATAATAATCCGAATCCCAAAGAAAACAGGTGTTGGCAGATGTAAAAATTACCGAACTAATAGTTTAATAAGTCACAGCTGCAAAATACTAACGCGAATTCTTTACAGACGAATGGAAAAACTAGTAGAAGCCGACCTTGAGGAAGATCAGTTTGGATTCCGTAGAAATATTGGAACACATGAGGCAATACTGAACCTACGGCTTATCTTAGAAGCTAATTAAGGAAAGGCAAATCTACGTTTCTAGCATTTGTAGACTTAGAGAAAGCTTTTGACAATGTTGACTGGAATACTCTCTTTCAAATTCTGAAGGTGGCAGGGGTAAAATATAGGGAGCGAAAGGCTATTTCCAATTTGTATAGAAACCAAATGGCAGTTATACGAGTTGAGGGGCATGAAAGGGAAGCAGTGGTTGGGAAGGGAGTTAGACAGGGTTGTAGCATATCCCCAATGTTATTCAATCTGTATATTGAGCAAGCAGTGAAGTAAACAAAAGAAAAATTCGGAGTAGGTATTAAAATCCATGGAGAAGAAATAAAAACTATGAGGTTCGCCGATGACATTGTAATTCTGTCAGGGACAGCAAAGGACTTGGAAGAGCAGTTGAACGGAATGGATGGTGTCTTCAAGGGAGGATATAAGATGAAGATCAATAAAAGCAAAACAAGGGTAATGGAATGTAGTCGAATTAAGTCGGGTGCTGTTGAGGGTATTAGATTAGGAAATGAGATACTTAAAGTAGTAAAGGAGTTTTCCTATTTGGGGAGCAAAATAACTGATGATGGTCGAAGTAGAGGATATAAAAAAATGTAGACTGGCAATGGGAAGGAAAGCGTTTCTGAAGAAGAGAAATTTGTTAACATCGAGTATTGATTTAAGTGTCAGGAAGTCGTTCCTGAAAGTATTTGTATTGAGTGTAGCAGTGTATGGAAGTGAAACATGGGCGATAAATAGTTTGGACAAGAAGAGAATAGAAGCTTTCGAAATGTGGTACTACAGAAGAATGCTGAAGATTAGATGGGTAGATCACATAACTAATGAGGAGGTATTGAACAGACTTGGGGAGAAGAGGAGTTTGTGGCACAACTTGACAAGAAGAAGGGATCGATTGGTAGGACATGTTCTGAGGCATCAAGGGATCACCAATTTAGCATTGGAGGGCAGCGTGGAGGGTAAAAATCGTAGAGGGAGACCAAGAGATGAATACACTAAGCAGATTCAGAAGGATGTAGGTTGCAGTAAGTACTGGGAGATGAAGAAGCTTGCACAGGATAGAGTAGCATGGAGAGCTGCATCAAACCAGTCTCAGGACCGAAGACCACAACAACAACAACATCCTTTTTTTTAAAATTCCCATCTCGAAACTTTTTGGACTGACGTCGTCTGTGAGTCAGTCCAAAATAAATGCACAATATTTTTGTAAACATCTAATTTTTTCCATACTTTTGATATTTTTGCAGTTTACTGATAAGCTGTTGAGAAACAAAATGTAATTTTTTGACGTAATCTCCATCCACTTCAATCGCCTTATGCCTCTATGAAACTAACAAGGGGAGGTCTCGAGCGGTGGGATCGACCTTCTGAAACCATCTATACTGTATTTGCTTGCACAGAAATATTTGTTTTGCAAATAAAAAACGCCTTCTCTTGTTGCAAGACAAGGCGTTTTTATTTGCAAAAGAAATACATCTATACTGTATTACAGATGAAGCTACCAAGTATCACATCCTGCAACCGTTCACCCTGATAGGTCCTCATTTACGCGTAATCGATGAAAAAAACTTTGGAATTTCGCGTAATAAAGATTTAAAAATGATAGATCGTTTGCATAGCGTAATGCAGATAGAACAAGCATGTTATGCGAGAGGTTGTTGGTTCGGATTTTCGTCAGGTACTTTCAAATTCTTTATTTTTTAATTTTCATCCAAATGACTTAAAATGTCAATTAACGGATGTAAATGTAATTATTTTATTTCTATTCTTCTATCATTTCATTTTAATCGCTGTATTCACTTTTCCAACTGCTATCATTTTGTCTTCCTCTCAATCTTTTTTCCAGTTGAAATGTTTGTACATATGAATTTAGTTTTTTCATTTACCTACAATAATATTTAAATATTCGAAAATGCCAATCTAAAGACTGAAAAACCAAAAGACGAAATAATATATATGCAATGGCGGCAAAAATGTAATAGTGGACACAAGATGTACATTCTCTGGGATGGTAATCGTCATATAAACATTTAAGGCATAAATTTTTATTGCTGTACGTATAAAGTAATGCAGATGAAGATTTAAACGAAAGAAGGGATTCTTAATGAAATGAAATTCAACCAAAATGAGGAACAGACATAATGAATGCAATAAGATACACGAAAATACAGTATGATGAAACGGGAGAAATTAAATCGACGTTAATACATGGAAACATTTAAAATCAGATGCACTATGATTCCAAGTAGAAAAAGAATTGTAGGAAGACAAAATGAAAGCAACTGAAAAATTAAAAACGGTAATTAAAATGAACAAAGGAACAAATAAAAAAATGCATTTAAACCCATTAGCTGAATACAAACAAAGATCAAAGTCCTTTCGGTAAAGGTTAAAAATAAAAAATTGCGAAGCGCCTGACGACATTCGAACCCCTAACCTCTCGCATGTGAGGCTTGTCCTGAGACCATTACGCACGCGACCAGTTTCTGTGGAAGTTCTAGTTTGAAGCTCAAGAGCAATACGCAAAATTCCAAATTTTTTTCCTCTATTACTCGCAAACGAGTGCCTGCCAGCGTGAATGGCTCCAGGGTATCACAACAGGTACCTTAAACTTCATCACCATGTAGATGGTTTTACAAAGGGGGTCCCACCATTGGGGACCTCTCCTCGTAAGAATTGTACAGGGAAGAAGTGAACACCAGCGTATTTGAGCGAGGGCCCAAGAGTCTTCACAGGGAATCTTCATCTTGAAAATCTCAATCCATCAGTTTACTGAAGAGTTTTACCGAAGAGCATGTCATTCTCAATGGATTGAAGTCTTCCGAAGTAAGAGTGATTTCGGGTGTGCCGCAGGGGACTGTCATAGGACCGTTGCTATACACAATGTACATAAATGACCTTGTGGATAACATCGGAGGTTCACTGAGGCTTTTTGCGGATGATGCTGTAGTATATCGAGAGGTTGTAACAATGGAAAATTGTACTGAAATGCAGGGGGATCTGCAACGAGTTGAAGCATGGAGCAGGGAATGGCAATTGAATCTCAATGTAGACAAGTGTAATGTGCTGCGAATACATAGAAAGAAAGATCCTTTATCATTTAGCTACAATATAGCAGGTCAACAACTGGAAGCAGTTAATTCCATAAATTATCGTAAGTAGGCATTGGGAGTGATTTAAAATGGAATGATCACATAAAGTTGATCGTCGGTACAGCTGATTCCAGACTGAGATTCATTGGAAGAATCCTAAGGAAATGCAATCCGAAAACAGAGGAAGTAGGTTACAGTACACTTGTTCGCCCACTGCTTGAATACTGCTCAGCAGTGTGGGATCCATACCACATAGGGTTGATAGAAGAGATAGAGAAGATCCAACGGGGAGCAGCGCGCTTCGTTACAGGATAGTAATTGCGAAAGCGTTATGGAGATGATAGATAAACTCCAGTGGAAGACTCTGCAAGAGAGACGCTCAGTAGCTGCGTACGGTCTTTTGTTGAAGTTTCGAGAACATGCCTTCACCGAGGAGTCAAGCAGCATATTGCTCCCTCCTACGTATATCTCGCGAAGAGACCATGAGGATAAAATCAGAGAGATTAAAGCCCACACAGAGGCATACCAACAATCTTTCTTTCCACGAACAATACGAGACTGGAATAGAAGGGAGTACCGATAGAGATACTCAGAGTACCCTCCGTCACACACCGTCAGGTGGCTTGCAGAGTATGGATGTAGATGTAGATGTAGAAGAGATGGTAATCCCACGGTGCCAAATGAGTGCAAGAGGGTGGGTGTTTTTGTCCATTGCTTCTTTGTGGGTATTCGTTAACATTCTCAGAACCAAAACTTTTTTCAGCTTGCACTGTGTCAATATTCTGCACACACTCCCGCCTCTTATTTCCACTCGGACTGACACTTGTTTCACTTACACGCATTTGACAGCCAAAACCAGATATGTGAAGATGCCGCGTATTGTGAGGAGTCTGTGGAGCGCTCGGTCTTGATAACCTGCTTGCCCATCTACTGGTTGTACTGCGGCAAGCAGCACGTGGAAAAATGTAAATTAATGAGGATGAGTAGAAAAAAAACACGTAACGTTCGGGTACATCTTTACTAGTGTCCTGCATAAAATACGTAGTCACGTCGTTTAAATATCTGGGCGTAACACTGCAATGTAATATGAAATGGATCAACCATTTGAGGACTGTGATAAGAAAGGCTAATTGTCGACTTGGGTTTATTGAGAAAATTTTACGAAAGTGTGGTTCACCTGTAAAGGAGACCGCATACAGGAGAGTGGTGCGACCTATCCTTGAGTACTGCTCGAGTGTTTGGGACCAGTACCACGTCGGGTTAAAGGAAGACATCGAGGCAGTTCAGGCGCAGGCTGCTAGATTTGTTACCGCCAGGTTCGAAGCACGCGTAAGTGCTACGGAGATGGTTTGCGAACTCAAATGTGGAATCCATGGGGGTGACGTTCTTTTCGAAGAACACTATCACGAAAATTTAGAGAACCGACGTTTGAAGCTGACTGCAGAACGATTTTGCTGTTGCCAACATACAGGGTGTCCCCATAAATTGTATACGGTCTTTTACAGCTCATAACTACAACATCTTTTTTTCCCTTTTTCAGGTGTGACAGCTGGAAAAACGGCTGAAGGCAGTCTGAATCTTGAGCAACGTAAGTTCATTCTGAGGTGATACTGGAAGACTGAGAACGTAAGTGAAGTGCAGAGATATTTCAGAATGAAGATTCAACGAGATGTACCAACGAATCTCATAATTACTCGTCAGTGACCTAACACTGAGGAAGAAGGACCCGTCCAAAACGAATGAGTAGAAAGCAGCCACTGAAAACGAATGTGCCAAAAGATCAACTGCAACGATTAGGAAAACGTTGGATTCCATCGGTCAGCATTATCTGTTGTTTCTGGACCACAATGGCTGACGATTTGAACATTTTCGATAAATGGCTTGCCTTTACATTTGTTCACATTATTTTGTATTTTGACATTTCTTCGTACCTTAATAAATGTTAGTGTACTGGCATAAAAAAATATACACATTTTTTGGGACACCATGTGCATTGCGTATAAGGACCACGAAGATAAGATACGAGAAATTAGGGCTCACACGAAGGCATATAGACTGTCGTTTTTCCCTCGCCCTATTTGCGAGTGAGACAGGAAAGAAAATGAATAGTAGTGATACAGGTATCCTCTGCCACGCGCCGTACGGTGGCTTGCGAATTATCTATGTAGATGCAGATGTAGATATCGATCCCCAAACACTCTGTTCATTCTCTTGTGAATGTCTGTCACGGTCTCGTTCTCAGAACATAGGAACTCTGCAACGGCTCGTCACTTCGGACAAACATCAAGTTCAACAGCCATCTAGATGGAGGACGACGACAGCGCGAATTGCAGGAACAGGTTCAATTAAATATGAATATAAGTGAGAACAATGTCGCTATGGCCTTCATGCATAGTAAAGACATAGAACAAAAGTTGAATTTTCGAAAGAATGGTTGTGGATTTCTTTTGGAGCGACCCTCGTAAATGATGTCACTGAAGCAGCTTGTCCGAAAGCCGTGTTCCCACGTGCAACTCATTAAGCGGTGCCTCTCAAGGGCTGTCACGGTAATTGCGTGTGCAAACACGCATGGTCGTGTGACTCCAGTGACGCCGCATTTAGCAGAGCCACTGAAAGATAAAGTCGTTTTAACTTTGTAACATCACTTTCCTTCCCCTCCCCCCCCCCCCCTACACCCACCCAACCCCTCTTCCGAAACAGATTAGCCTAATTTGGCTGCCATCCTGTGGCTGAATTTCGGTTTTCATGTTAGTTAAGGATCAGTCCAGAGAATCTGAGAAAGGAAGCAACAAGGTTTGTCCCGCTAGCCAAAGTTGCAAATTTCATTTTTTTTATTTACTTGAGCACTATTTCCGGGGCGGGACCCATTTTCAAATCATTAAAAGTTTTTTTAAATTACCTCTACCAGTCACAAACTTTGTCAACTATTGCATTACTTATTTATTTAACGACATGTTTCGATGGTTAAACCTCATCTTCAGGCTAAATGGCATTACAAAAACAGCTTTACAATAAGGTCATACCGCTGTTACATAGTCTTTTCGTAAATGCTGTGGTCATCTTTGTTGTTCTGGCGTGACAATCTCGTTTTGATGACCAAGAGAGCCATGGATACACCGCAACACATCACAGCGAGACTGCCATGAAAGAACAACAAAGATGACCACAGCAATTACGAAAAGATTATGTAACAGCTGTATGACCTTATTGTAAAGTTGTTTTTGTAATGCCGTTTAGCCTGAAGATGAGGTTTAACCCTCGAAACGTGTCGCTAAATAAATAAGTAATACAGGGTAATTCAAAAAGAATACCACAACTTTAAAAATGTGTATTTAATGAAAGAAACATAATATAACCTTCTGTTATACATCATTACAAAGAGTATTTAAAAAAGTTTTTTTTCACTCAAAAACAAGTTCAGAGATGTTCAATATGACCCCCTCCAGACACTCGAGCAATATCAACCCGATACTCCAACTCGTTCCACACTCTCTGTAGCATATCAGGCGTAACAGTTTGGATAGCTGCTGTTATTTCTCGTTTCAAATCATCAATGGTGGCTGGGAGAGGTGGCCGAAACACCATATCCTTAACATACCCCCATAAGAAAAAATCGCAGGGGAGGCCAGTGATGGTGCTCTGTCATGGGCTGCCTGGCGGCCGATCCATCGCCTCGGGTAGTTGACGTTCAGGTAGTTACGGACAGATAAGTGCCAATGTGGTGGCGCTCCATCCTGCTGAAATATGAATTGTTGTGCTTCTTGTTCGAGCTGAGGGAACAGCCAATTCTCTAACATCTCCAGATACTGTAGTCCATTTACAGTAGCACCTTCGAAGAAAAAGGGACCAAAAACTTTATTGGATGAAATGGCACAGAAAACGTTCACCTTAGGCGAGTCACGTTCATACTGAGTTGTTTCCCGCGGATTCTCGTCGATTCACTTCTGCTTACTCAATAACACAAAAAGCTTTCTGTTGAGCGGCCGCCATCTTACCATCAACTGACGTTGACGCCTAGTCATCAGCGCCTCAAGCGAACAAATGTACAACTAAATGAAACTTTATAGCTCCCTTAATTCGCCGACAGATAGTGCTTAGCTCTGCCTTTTGTCGTTGCAGAGTTTTAAATTCCTAAAGTTGTGGTATTCTTTTTGAATCACTCTGTACAATAGTTGACAAAGTTTGTGACTGGTAGAGGTAATTTAGAAAAAGCCTTTACATATTTCTTGACACAGTCACGGTCGAAAAATAGTCAAAATGGCTTCATTTTCAAATCATCAGAACAGTCAAAATGGTATTTCCATAACTACAAAAACCACGTTAAAAATATATATATATATACGTACCCCGAAGTGCAAATGAACAGCTACACCATTGTAACTGTTCATTTGTGCTTCATTATACGATCATACAGGGTGAACATTAATAAAACCGACAAACTGCAAGGACATAGTCCTGCCTGGAAATGGAAAAAAATGGTCTTATGAACATGTTTCCGGAAATGGATCGTTACGACAGTAGATGGCTCTGACAAATAGTTCCTCCGACCACATGCTGCGTGTTCCCTGTGTGTTGCAAGCTGTGTGATTGACGCAGCATACTGTAGGCAGCAGAATGGTCTGGTATTCATGTCGGGAACCAGCCGAGATGGTATCTGTGTACGGCCAAGCAGATGGAAACGGTCGAGAGGCAGCACCACTATACCAAACGTGGTGAGCGTACTATAAGACCTTCAGTACACACACCATCAGATTATTTGACTTGTCGCTCTAACAAAGTAGGCGAGTGTCAGCAATATGTCTCATGGGCTTATCGTGGCGTGTTTATCTTCTTCCGTTAGGTCAGACGATAGAAATGCCACTTGCACGCTTAGAGTAGCAGATTGACGGTGACCAACTTTAAACAGAACTTGATTAATTTTCACACACATTTATTACAATAATAGCAAGCATAAAAATTACTTAACTTGGTTCTGCATGCTATTTACAATTGACAATCTGAAGTTCCTTTGGTATTGGTACATTAATCTTATTCTCACATATATCTCTGATACTTGACAAAAGTGTCTATACATTTACCTTCACGGCTATGTACAGGAATATGGTAATTTTATTAGGCGCAGACTGAAACTTGATTATAGACTGGTACAGACAAATGTAGAACTCGTACAGACTGGTACAGACTAATGCAGACTGGTATAGACTGGCGCAGAAAAAAAATGCAGACTGACCAATCGGAGGTCTGTACACTCGTTATAATACCTCGCGCGTTCATGTATCACTGCGCGAGTGTGATCTGCGAGGAGAAAAAGGTTCTAAGTTAGCAGCAATCTCATTGGCTGCGTAACATGTTAATACGCGGATCGGCAGAAGCAGAATTTGGTCCGTCTCTATGGCAGCGCCATCTCGTAGTGTGGAGATGGACGAGCGCTGTGCATGCTCTGTTGTGCTTAGCGGGGCGCGCTCTAGCGGGAAAGTTGTGTACGCGCTGACTATGCGGAACTATGTACACAACACCAAAATAAGTACCCTCACAGATACTTATCATGTCATACAACTTTTCAAGCCCTTTGTAGTCATTTGTGTGATCATGGGTCCTTTCAGACAGACAAACGTGCAGGGAGGTGGCAGACTGCATACACCAGATTTGGAAGACCAGGTTCTGCAGGATACTAAGATGAACCCTAGTACAAGCTCTGGGCAAGTGACCCACCAACATGGCGTAAGCCAAAGTACGATTATGCATATCCCACACGACAACCGCTACTATCCCTATTACCTGCAGTTCTCTCTGATGTGGATTTGATACAACTTTGTACTGTGTTCTGGGATGATTTTTTTGTCGTTGTATGTATACTGTCCATTTCCAGGTACCTGTTCATAGGACCAATCAGCCTCAGGAATCCGTCCCTGCAATTTGTCAGTTTTATTAATGTTCACCCTTTACTTTTTGGCATGATTTTTATGTTTTTTGGAAATACCATTTTTACCATCTGGATGATGTGAAAATGGGCCCCGCCTGAAACTAGTCATCAAGTAAATAAATAAGTAACTTTTGCAACTTTGGCTGACTTTACGTTGTAGTGATTTACACAAAGCTGCAGTCCCGCTATTATTCCAGCATGGTGGAAGTTTGTAATGTTTCTGGCGATAGTGTCATTTCTGCTTCGCTTTAACTTCTAATGAACGAACACGAATATCCAATCACCAACTACTCGGCCAGACAAAAAACTGAGGTACTAAGAAGCGAAAGAGGAAACGAAATGAAACTTCACGGGTTGTGTGTGGCAGGGGGCGGGGGTTGTGATGTTATTCCAGTGATTACAGAAACTAGTAGAATTTACAAAGAAGTTGGCAGTATGAGCCCACATATCTGTAAGAAGTTTTACACCCTCTGGCAAGGGTATATGCACCAATATGTTTAGGATAGGTCTTATACACCTGCCGTACCTTCTCCTGAGGCAACCTGGCCCACAGCTGTTTTAACTGGTGCTCAATATCCACAATGTGGGCTGTGTGTCAGAGTTAACGACCAAGCAGGTCCCAAACCAGGACAGATCTGTGAATCGTGAACCTTGTTCGCCATGGGAGTACCTCAACACCACATGAACGGTTCAGAGAGACAAGTCACACGTGAAAGCGACCATTGTCCTTTTCAAAAATAGCACTGCCACTCCAAGATGTTCTGTTGTGCTGTTAGAATTCCATCACTCTCTATCAGCCACCATCTGAAGTTATATTTCACAGATCCCCAGAGGAAGGTGGCAGGTGTGAAACCTCCATGCATCTCAAAATTATTGGAAGAATGCGACCTCCTCCTAAGGTCGCCATTGATGATCGTTTTGGGTAGCGCAGAACTGCATTTTGTTGCTGAACACAATGCGATGCCATTAATCAGCAATCCATACTTCCCTGTCACGGCACCGCTGCAAAGTAACCCTCTGTGTTGCGGTGTTAACGGCAGCGTAGAGCCCGCACAGAATACCGTGGCTGGCAGTTGTGCAGACGGCAGGGGATGCACGGGGCGAGCAGTAGTGGTGGGGGCCGTGGGCAGGCGCTGTAGGGGAAATGTTGAGCGCTGGAGGGGATGTGCCGTTCTAAACTGAAATCTACACACATTTCTTGTAAATATTAATTGGGGCCCCTCCACGCCCACACTTGCGTGATGACCATTCAAGAAGATCTGTCACCTCTGTTTTGGTTAGTATCTAAAAAGAATTCCGCTTACATTGCATCGATTTATTCTCCCTTGGCTTGTTCACCATTTTTAGCTTTCAGAGAAGTGCCACTAGGGGCGAACATTGAGTAAAACCTACACATTTCTCTTGTTGCCACGTTAAAATTTGCTTCTTTTGCCAAAACAGCGTAGTTTGCGTAGTGTCACCTCACTAACACGTCGTACAGACACGACTGAGAGGGAGTTCTGAAACAGTGGTTTATTGAGAGAGGAGGTCAGTATTGTAAGAGAAAGCACATCCTCGGTGCAAAATAAACGTGTAATGTCTTCACTCGTGTTGTTTGTAAACCCACAGGAATTCTTGTTTCACCAGCTGTCGACATCCTTAAAAATCACATTCTTTCATCGAAAAAGTCTGTAGTTAGTGGAAATCACGGTATATAATGACGTTTTGCATAATAACCATATGACAAAATACTGTCCTCTTTGCGTGCTACCATCAGCCTAAATCTGATTTCGATATCTCAAACCGTTTACAAAATATGAGGAACATTGTGAATATTTTAGTCTGGCTTTATCGCTAGTTCGGCGCGATTGCAAATGAGTGTGCTACAGCTGAACTTTTTCGAATTCTGCGCAGTGTATTACTTCCAAGTAAGTATCACAATAACTATGACCATTAACGAAATGATGGGCACATCATCATGAACCTGACACATAAATCTATAAGTAAAGCAAAAATAATTCTTTTTGCCGAACATTTTCCATAAAATCGTTTGAGAAAGGCTTCAGGGCGTACTCTCGATTCTGCCATTGCCGACACACCGAAATGTGGCATACAGAGACGGCCTCCCATCCGACCAAACGAATGAACTCGTCCAGAGCGCTGGGCATCCTCCCGAATGCGAGTCCAGTGTCCTAACCACTGCGCCACTGTGAGGAACGATGTCGAAAGCCTTCTGGAAATCTAAAAATGTGGAATCGATTTGACATCCCCCGTCGATAGCACTCATTACTTCATGAGTATAAAGAGCTAGTTGTGTTTCGCAAGAATGATGTTTTCTGAATCCGTGCTGACTGTCAATAAATCGTTTGAGGTAATTCATAATGTTCAAACATAGTATATGTTCCAAAACCCTACTGCAAATCGACGTTAGTGATATGGGCCTGTAATTCAGCGGATTACTCCTATTTCCATTTTTGGGTATTGATGTGACTTGAGCAATTTTCCAGTCTTTAGGTACGGAATTTTCTGTGAGGGAGCAGTTGCATATAACTGCTAAACACGGAGCTATTCGTTATCAGCATAGTCCGAAAGAGACCTGACTGATATACAACCTGGACCGGAGGCCTTTCCTTTATTAACGGGACCCCACCGTGGTTGAGGTCGAAAAAAATCTATTTTCGGTTTTCATCATATTTCGATAGATTAAGGTTTCATTTAAGTCCACTGAAAAGGATTTCGCTGAAAAAAGTTTTTTTTTCGAGCATTTAAAGAGCATTTTTATATGTGTGTTTTCGTGCCATGCCCAATTTTCTGTCACCCACTGTCAACCCACCCACTGTCAACCCTGAGCCATATAGAGATGCCGTTATTAGCAAAATAGAATGTGTAGGCCATGTTCAAAAACGTTTAGAAACAAGGTCGAGAAAAATAACTGTTGATACGAGAGGGAAAAAATTAGAATATGGAAAATTGTTGAACGGACAGGGTCGGTTAAGTAAAACTGAAACAGAAAACTTGCAGGTATACTATGGCCAGGCAATTAGGAGAAATAAAGACAATCTGGAGGCAATGAAGAGAGATGTTTGGGCCATATTCTTCCATAAGTCCTCCGCTGATGATAAGCCATGTCATGGATTGTGTCCATCAGGAGAAAATGTGTGGTGCAAATACAACAGGGCTCAGGCAACTGGAGAATCTTATTCTCATCAGCATTCTCTTCCTGCTGCTGCTATTACAGCAATTAAACCTATTTTCAGAAACTTGGCTCATCCTGACCTTCTAAGGAAATGTGTGTATGGGCAGACACAGAACCCAAATGAAAGTTTCAACAGCATAATTTGGAACCACCTTCCTAAAACTGTATTTGTAGGCATGCATACAACGAAAATAGGAGTTCATGATACTGTTATTAGATTCAATTGTGGTAATATTGGAAAGTGTTTGGTACTGAAAAAGCTGGGAATTAATCCTGGTGGAAATATGATCACTGGGCTGCAACATTGCGATAAAATGAGGATAGCCGATACAGACAGGTCTGCATCTAATATGGCCAAGAACGCAAGACAAACATCCAGGTAGGTGAAAAAGAAGCTGTAAGACCTTCCAGAGGCCAAAGAAGGGCCATCATATGCAGCAGGACAGTTTTAATTAACTGTAAGTAACAAATTTCAAAAGTTTTTTCTTTAAAGTCAATTTCCCACAAACTAAAATTTTCAGTACATATGCCCCATTATATCAGAAACTATCATAGATACATGAATGAAATTTTCAGAGACTCTGCATAACATAAAAAAGCCACCTCTGGTACTACATTCATTAATATTCCCCCATTAGGAAGCTCACAAAATATATTTACTGCAGAAAAAACTTAATATTTTTTGTTAATAAATTTATAAAAGTATTTCTTAAAAACTATAAAATGGATAAACTACATTTTAGTACAGTTGACTATTAGCAAAATGTAAGACGCAGTAAAAATATTAAGGTCCTGCATCAAATAATTTTTTCAGAAATGGGTCAAATACTTGCCTAAATTAACATGGGTTAGACAGGCAGTGTGGGATCCCCTTCAAGTGATTTAATAACATATAAACCGTTTGTGCGCTGCTATCGTTAATTTGTATCTATGCAGTGGTTGCCTAGTCTTTCAAGAACTACCCTACTCTTAGTAGATCATATGTGTAGTTGATGCAGTCTCTGAAGTTGGTTCAGTAATGGCCCTATGCCAGTAACCCAAAACTGTGGGCCACAAACAGAGCCCTGTGGGCAGTGTGTGTCACTATTGGGGAGTAAATCTTTTAACTACTACTGCCGGTGTCAATCAATTCGAGTCCTGCGAATTAATTTGGGGACATTTGTTATGTCTGCAGCCAACAGCCAGTCACAGATGCTCTGTAGGTCTTCCCAAGTTTCACTACAAATGTTCATCATTATTACTTCTCCGTATCCAACAGCCTCCTAGGCATATGTTATTCATCGGGTCATTTACGTGCATATTGTGAACAGTAATACACTGAGGTGGCGAATGTCATGGGATACCTCCTAATATCGTGTCAGATCTCCTTTTGCCCAGCGTACCACAGTAAATCAACGGGCAATAAGTCGTTGGAAGCCGCCTGCAGAAATATTGAGCCATGAGCCATGCTGCCCCTGTAGCTATCCATAACTGTGGAAGTGATGTCGGTGCAGGATTTTGTGCACGAACTGTCCTCTCGATTATGTCCCATAAATGTTCGATGGGATTCATGTCGGATGACTTGGGTAGCCAAATTATTCTCTCGAATTTACAGAATGTTCTTCAAACCAGTCACGAACAAGTTTGGTGTGGTGACAAGGCACATTGTCATTCACAAAAATTTCATAGTTATTTGGAAACATGACATACATGATGGCCACAAATAGTCTCCAAGTAGCCGAACATAGCCATTTAAGTCAATGATCGGTTCAGTTGGACCAGTGGACCCATTAAACACCATTATGGAGGTGTTACCAGATTGCACAGTGCCTTGTTGACAACTTGTGTTCATCTCCAAGTAGCTCAGTATAGCCATTTAAGTTAATTATCGGCTGAGTTGGACCAGTGGACACATTAAACACCGTTATGGAGGTGTTATCATCTTGCACAGTGCCTTGTTGACAACTTGGGTCCAAGTAGCCGAACACAGCCATTTAAGTCAATGATCGGTTCAGTTGCACCAGTGGTCCCATTAAACACCATTATGGAGGTGATACCATCTGGCACAGTGCCTTGGTAACAACTTGGGTCCGTCTCCAAGTAGCTCAGCATAGCCATTTAAGTCAATGATCGGTTCAGTTGGACCAGTAGTCCCATTAAACACCATTGTGGAGGTATTACCAGCTTGCACAGTGCCTTGTTGACAACTTGGGTCCGTCTCCAAGTAGCCAAAGATAGCCATTTAAGTCAATGATCGGTTCAGTTGGGCCAGTGGACCCATTAAACACCATTATGGAGATGTTACCAGCTTGGACAGTGCATTGTTGACATCTTGGATGCGTCTCCAAGTAGCTCAACATGGCCATTTAAGTCAATGATCGGTTCAGCTGGACAAGTGGGCCCATTAAACGCCATCGTGGAGATGATACCAGCTTGCACAGTACCCTGTTGACAACTTGGGTCCATAGCTTAGCTTAGTGGGGGTCTGCGCCACTCTCGAACTCTACCGTCAGCTTTTACCAACTGAAATCGGGAGTCATCTGGCCAGGCCACGGTTTTCCAGTCGCCTAGGGTGTAACCAAAATCGTCACTAGTCCTAGAGAGGCGCTTCAGGCGATGTCGTGTCTGCTGTCATATCCCATTAATATCAGATTGCACCACACTCTCGTAACTCATACGCTCGTCACACGCCGCACACTGATTCCTGCGGTTGTTTCACGCACTGTTTCTTGTGTGTTAGCACTGACAACGCTACGTAAACGCAGCTACTCTTGGTAGATCGCGGTGAGAGGTAATGCCTGAAATCTGGTATTCGCGACACACAACACTGTGGATCTCGGAATATTGAGTTCTACAACGATATCCGAAATGTAATGTCTCTTGCGTCTAGCTCAAAGTACCACTCCGTCTTGAAAGTCTGTCAGTTCCCATCATGCGGCCACAGTCACGTCGGAAACTTTTTCACATCAATCACCTGAGTACAAATGACGGCTGTGCCAATGCACTGCCCTTTTATACCTTGTGTACGCAATACTACAGCCATCTGCTTATGTGCCTATCGCGCTTCCATGACTTTCGCCACCTCACTGTTGCCCCTATGTAACTTGTACGTCTGAACATACTCTGAAAAGCCAAAGAACCTGGTACACCTGCCTAATATTGTGTAGGGTCCCCATGAGCATGTAGAGGTGCCGTAACATGACATGGCATGGACTCGACCAATGTCTGAAGTAGTGATGGAGGGATGGAGGGAATTGACACAATGAATCCTGCACGGCTGTCGGTAGATCCATAACAGTAGGAAGGGGGGGGGGGGGGGAGATCTCTTCTGAACAGCACGTTGCAAGGCATCCCAGATATGCTCAATAATGTTCATGTCTGGGGAGTTTGGTGGCCAGCGGAAGTGTTTAAACTGAGAACAGTGTTCCCGGAGCCGAGCCGCTCTGTAGCAATTCGGGACGTGTGGTGTGTAGCATTGTCCTGCTGGAATTGCCCAAGTCTGTCGGAATGCACAATGGACATGAATGGATGCAGGTGATCACAAAGCATACTTACGTACGTGTCACCTGTCAGAGTCGTGTCTAGCCGTATCAGGAGTCCCGTATCACTCCAACTGCACACGCCCCACACCATTACAGAGCCTCCACAAGCTATAACATTCCCTGCTGACATGTCGAGTCCGTGGATTCATGAGGTTGCCTCCATACCTGTACACGTCCATTCTCTCGATACAACTTGAAGCGAGACTCGTCCGACCAGGCAGTCTGTTTCCAGTCATCAACAGTCCAATGTCGATGTTGACGGGCCCAGGCGAGGCGTACAGCTTTGTGCCGTGCGGTGATCAAAGATACACGAGTGGGCCCTCGGCTCCGAATGCCCCTATCGATCGCACGGGGTGGCCGTGCGGATATCGATTATGTTTTGTTGAATGGTTCGAACGCTGACACTTGTTGATGGCCCAACATCGAAATCGCAGCAATTTGCGGACGGGTTGCACTTCCATCACGTTGAAAGATTCTCTTCAGTCGTCGTTGATCCTGTTATTGCAGGATCTTTTCCCGGCCGCTGCGATGTCGTAGATTTGATGTTTTACCTGATTCTTGATATTCAGGGCACACTCGTGAAATGGTCGTACGGGAAAATCCCCACTTCATCGCTACATCGGAGATGCTCTGCCCCATCGCTCGTGCGCCGACTATAACACTACGTTGATAACCTGCTATTGTAACAGCAGATAGCTGTAACTAAGGTACGAGCATATGGGATTGGTTCCCAAGTGTGTGAGTGGCTCGAAGACTTCTTAAGTAATAGAACCCAGTACGTTGTCCTCGATGGTGAGTGTTCATCGGAGGTGAGGGTATCATCTGGAGTGCCCCAGGGAAGTGTGGTAGGTCCGCTGTTGTTTTCTATCTACATTAATGATCTTTTGGATAGGGTGGATAGCAATGTGTGGCTGTTTGCTGGTGATGCTGTGGTGTACGGGAAGGTATCGTCGTTGAATGACTGTAGGAGGATACAAGATGACTTGGACAGGATTTGTGTATAGAATGGCAGCTAACTCTAAATATAGATAAATGTAAATTAATCCAGATGAATAGGAAAAAGAATCCTGTAATGTTTGAATACTCCATTAGTAGTGTAGCGCTTGACACATATATATTTGGACGTAACATTGCAGAGCGATATGAAGTCGGACAAGCATGTAATGGCAGTTGTGGGAAAGGCGGATGGTCGTCTTAGGTTCACTGGTAGAATTTTGGGAAGATGTGGTTCATCTGTAAAGGAGAGCGCTTGTAGAACGCTGGTGCGACCTATTCTTGAGTACTGCTCGAGCGTTTGGGATCCCTATCAGGTCGGATTGAGGGAGAACATAGAAGCAATTCAGAGGCGGGCTGCTAGATTTGTTACTGGTAGGTTTGATCATCACGCGAGTGTTACGGAAATGCTTCAGGAACTCTGGTGGGAATCTCTAGAAGAAAGGAGGCGTTCTTTTCGTGAATCGCTACTGAGGAACTTTAGAGAACCAACATTTGACGCTGACTGCAGTACAATTTACTGCCGCCAACTTATATTTCGCGGAAAGACCACAAAGATAAGGGAGATTAGGGTTCGTACAGAGGCATTTCTGTTTGGGAGTGGAACAGGGAGATAAAATGCTAGTTGTGGTACGAGGTACCCTCCGCCACGCACCGTATGGTGGATTGCGGAATATGTATGTAGATGTAGATGTAGATCTGACAACAGCGCCAGACATTTGTTGTTGTCTTTTATTGGCGTTGCCGACCACAAGACCGTATTCTGCCTGTTTACATATCTCTGTATTTAAATGTCTTTGCCACTTCAGTGTAGTTAATAATGACGTGCTGTGTTCTGTTTGTTCGGAAGACTTCAGTCCAGTGACAAACCAGGGCTGACATTTTCTACGCCGGTATTGTGTTCGCTACGCTGCAGAGCAGAACTCTACCGAACGCTTTCTGGAAAACGAGAACACGGCATCAACCTGTGCACCCTAAGTGTAGACTATCCGGTATCTGGCGATACGAGGACCGGTTGCGCAATGTCCACTGCGAGAGCTGGGAGGTGACTGGGCAGGAGACATTTTGAGGTAAAAGTCCCATCTGTTAGCTCCAGAATGTTCGCTCAGGGCGTGTCTATGGCAGAGTGTCCTCCTGCTGACAAGACGTGGCGTACGAAGCGGCGGTCTGCTCGTCACTCAGGAGTGGACGTGTGGCTTTGCGCCCCCTCGCTGCGGTGACGTAACATCACACGCGGCTGCCGTTTAGCAACAGGTGGCGTGTTGGGATGCTAATGCGGTGAGCGGGAAGCGAAGCGGAGACCAGAGTAGGGGCCGATCAATGAGGGCGAGGCGTGTGTGATGGGCCGACCACACACCGCCTCTGTCCGTCAACACCGTACACCGTACACAGTAAAGGCAGTACTGTCGTAGAGGTTCCATCGTTGTGGGGTGGGGGGAGGGGGGGGGGTAACGATGCAACTGGCACTCCCATAGCACCCTAAGACGTAGCGACCAGCAGGAAAGAAGGCAGTGCCTTCTGCGAGTACCAGCAACCCCACCGTCGATTCTTTAAGGAATCCAATTCCCATGCATAAGGCTAGGTGTCGACAGGATGTGTCAGTATGGGACAGACCGTCGCAGGTTGTCGTGTGTCACGTTATCTCGCTAGGACACAGTGTACTTCGTTCACGACGTCGTCCGGTGAAATCTGCGCACTCGTCCTTTCGCCTGGAGAGGTTGTCATGTCTTTATCTGATTTTTTTCTCTATATATGCATAGGAAACACCAGGGCTTACTACACGGAGAAACAGAAAAGGAAGCAACGATGGGTGAATGAAGCAATAGCTGAATTATGTCTGGAAAATTTGCTCACTTACATTTTTTTGAGGGGCGTTTGAAAAGTCCGTGCAAAGTCCGAGATATGGCACCACAGGCGCGTATCGACGTCATGTTTAGTTAGTAGCATCTTTGGAAAGAACGCACACCAAGTTTCAGCCATATTGGTCTATTTCTTGTGTTTGGCATTCGTGTGAACCAAGGAAGTCGAGTGATAGTCAAAAAATAGACGAAAAAGAATTTCGTGTGGTGATTGAACATTACTTTATGAATGGCAAAACGCCCTAAAGCTATACACCCAGACGAGTAATTTAAAGGAGGGCCTAAACACAGCTGAGAAGATGGAGCATGCAGTTACGTACAGCAATGACGAGGACGGACCCACCAGGCACAAAAGCTGCTCAGTCAGTACAATCTGTAAATCAGAACGAACTGTCGACTAGCTGCCATTTTCAAACTTATGGCACCCTGTTGTACTGAAAAAACAGTCTATGAAGGCTTAAATAACCCACAGTTGTTCTGGAACGAAATACTGCTGAAGTTGCAGAATGGTGTCTTCATTTCCACACAAATTTTCTGGCCGATTCCGCAGTTTTATGTGCATCATCAAGTTGACGCTTTGTTTGAAATTTGGTAATCTTATGTCTTTCAGTTCGGTAGCACTGTTTGTACTACACGGTCATATTGCTACGGACTCATTCTAAGTCTGTTCGTAACTGCTTTTTTACTATGCTGTGGATTATCTTCCATGTGTGTAATTATGTTTAGTACCTGCTACGTGGACAACGATTGTCCTTTACTACATTTCACTGAAAACGAAATTTGTTTCTCCCTGTCCGACAAGGATGATGAATGATGAAGTAATCGGCTCGAAGCCCCACAGTTAGAATAATATCAACCGTGGATAATTTTCAAGCGAGATGGAGCAACGCCCCCCCCCCCCCCCCCCGTCACACACACTGGGCTTTGAAAGTGCGTGTTTTCCTGGATGAAACATTTCTTGATCGGTGGATTGGAAGGAACCGTCCAACACCCTGACCACCCCGCTCTCCAGACATCAAGGACAGAGTCTTCGTCACACCAGTTGCTGACGTCGACGAACTGAAGGCTAGGATACAAGCTGCTGTGAGTACTGTGACAGAACACATGTTACGAAACACCTGGCGGGAACTGGAATACCACCTCGACATTCTTCGATCTACCAAGGGAGCATATGTTGAGGTTAACTAATGTAAGTGGTCTTAAATAAACTAGTAACACTAACCTATATAATTGCATCAAATTTAAATTATTATGTCAAACGATTTTTCTGTAATAATTTGTTATAATCAGGGCAAGACTTTGTGCTCACCCTGTATTAAAAAAAAAAAAAAAAAGACCGTTGCGGCTGGTTGCCACAGTGCAGTGGAGTAGGCAGTACAGTGGAGTAAGTTGGAGGAGGAAAGCAGTGCAGTGTAGTCACCTGTACGACGGAGAGCAGGGGGTTGGAGGCGTCCAGCGGCGACGCGGGCTCCGGGCTCTGGCTGGCGGACAGCAGCCGGCTACCCAGCAGCGACCCCGGGGATGCCTTCCCGCTGGCACTGCAAACAAGACAGGCACTGTGCTGTACCCAGGTTCCCAGCCGTCCACGTCAACCTCTGGCTCTGCACGTCCTTTCCATCCGCTGCTGGCACCACTCTAAAACAGCAGAGTTCTAGGCGAAATTGGATATACACCTGCATCCCGTGCGAAAATCAGTTGGAGCCCAGATCGTCATTTCCATTGTCCCAATCCCAGAACCCATCTGCACCATATTAGACGAATTTCTGCTCAAAATCAAACATGTGTACTCCAGTGACAGCAAATCGTGGACGGACTACTCCAGTAAGCCTATTCAGTGTCGTTTGGTCGCTGTGCCGATCAGTTCGGTAGGTAAATGCCCCGAGCAATAGCATTATTGCAGTCGAACCTCTGTGCAATTCCGTAAGCCGTTCGGTAGCGAGTCGATGCGGCTCGGTAGTGAGTCGATGCGGCTCCTGATAAAGCGAGGTAGGCCCGTGCCGTGTTGCCTTGTCTCCTCGTGCCAGCCACTGAAAGACAAGTGACCACAGCAGCTGCGGGCACGTTCACCCGACGACTGCTCACCCGGCACGGCGCGTCACAGTGGGCACAGCGACCCACACCCGAAGTGGCCAGCTGACACGACTACCAAACGCCATGTTCCAATTATTGTTTTCCACTGCAGGCGCAGTGAGAGCCCTCACAACTTTGTCAGCGCCGCCATGGCAGCTGAATTGTCAGTCCCTATCCCCTTTAGATTAGCCCATGTCCCAAGAAGAGTTGTTAAAACCTAGAAGAAAAAAAACAACCATTTCATATGATGACTGATAAGAAATGTCCAGCAGCAAAAATGAAATTTTCAATCTGCTGTGGATTCTGAACTAATATGAAACTTCCTGGTAGATTAAAACAGTTAGCCAGACCAAGACTCAAACCTGGGACCTTTGCCTTTTGTGGGAAAATGCAGTACTGACTAGAAGTGTTAGTCTTGGTTCTAGGCGCTTCAGTCCAGAACCACACGGATGCTACAGTCGCAGGTTCGAATCGTGCCTCGGGCATGGATGTGTGTGATGTCCTTAGTTAGGTTTCAGTAGTTCTAAGTCTAGGGGACTGATGACCTCAGATGTTAAGTCCGATGGCGCTTAGAGCCATCTCTGTTAGTGTTGCAAGTTTCGCGGGAGAACTTCTTTGAAGTTTAGAAGGTAGGACACGAGGTACTTGCGTAAGTAAGGCTGTGAGGACGAGTCGTGAGTCGTGCTTTGGTAGCTCAGAGCACTTGCTCACGAAATGCAAACGTCCCAAGTTCGATTCCCAATTCGGCATGCAGTTTTAATCTGTCAGGAAGTTTCATTGTTCAGCTGATACAGTCATTTCATGACTTGTTAGACGAAAGTATCTTGACGTGCAAAGGGATGTCGGTAGGTCTCTGATGGGCCCTCATGTATGTCCACAGTTCCTCAACCAAATTATGGGCTGCCCCCATGCTCAGTCTGTACCTCATCACGAAGTTGCGCTCAATTATTTCAAAGGGATTTATCTGGTTCCACAGACTGTGTTGCTAAATCTCATGGCGCCGCATTTCCTAAAACCCTTTGCTCGCCTTTGTCGCTCTTGCCATCTTCTTAATAGCACCATGAACACTGTGTCCACTTCCACGATGTGCGATAACATTTATGAACTCGTTTTCCAATCGGATGCGTCCCAGTGATTCTTCAATAAAAGATAATCACTAAATCCAAAACTAAAATATGCTCACTATTTCTAAAATAACAAATTATCTCCACAATCAAAGTATGCTGAAACCAAACAAACGGCCTTACTGGCACCTCACCATCTCTCAGTACAAGATAACATCTTGGACCTACTGATAACAAACAGACCCGAACTTTTCGACTCTGTAAGTGTAGAACAGGGAATCAGTGATCATAAGGCCGTTGCAGCATCCCTGAATATGGAAGTTAATAGGAATATAAAAAAAGGGAGGATGGTTTATCTGTTTAGCAAGAGTAATAGAAGGCAGATTTCAGACTACCTAACAGATCAAAACGAAAATTTCTGTTCCGAGGCTGACAATGTTGAGTGTTTATGGAAAAAGTTCAAGGCAATCGTAAAATGCGTTTTAGACAGGTACGTACCGAGTAAAACTGTGAGGGACGGGAAAAACCCACCGTGGTTCAACAACAAAGTTAGGAAACTACTGCGAAAGCAAAGAGAGCTTCACTCCAAGTTTAAACGCAGCCAAAACCTCTCAGACAAACAGAAGCTAAACGATGTCAAAGTTAGCGTAAGGAGGGCTATGCGTGAAGCGTTCAGTGAATTCGAAAGTAAAATTCTATGTACTGACTTGACAGAAAATCCTAGGAAGTTCTGGTCTTACGTTAAATCAGTAAGTGGCTCGAAACAGCATATCCAGACACTCCGGGATGATGATGGCATTGAAACAGAGGATGACACGCGTAAAGCTGAAATACTAAACACCTTTTTCCAAAGCTGTTTCACAGAGGAAGACCGCACGGCAGTTCCTTCTCTAAATCCTCGCACAAACAAAAAAATGGCTGACATCGAAATAAGTGTCCAACGAATAGAAAAGCAACTGGAATCACTCAACAGAGAAAAGTCCACTGGACCTGACGGGATACCAATTCGATTCTACACAGAGTACGCGGAAGAACTTGCCCCCCTTCTAACAGTCGTGTACCGCAAGTCTCTGGAGGAACGGAAGGTTCCAAATGATTGGAAAAGAGCACAGATAGTCCCAGTCTTCAAGAAGGGTCGTCGAGCAGATGCGCAGAACTATAGACCTATAGCTCTGACGTCGGTCTGTTGTAGAATTTTAGAACATGTTTTTTGCTCGCGTATCATGTCGTTTTTGGAAACCCAGAATCTACTCTGTAGGAATCAACATGGATTCCGGAAACAGTGATCGTGTGAGACCCAACTCGCTTTATTTGTTCACGAGACCCAGAAAATATTAGATACAGGCTCCCAGGTAGATGCTATTTTCCTTGACTTCCGGAAGGCATTCGATACAGTTCCGCACTGTCGCCTGATAAACAAAGTAAGAGCCTACGGAATATCAGACCAGCTGTGTGGCTGGATTGAAGAGTTTTTAGCAAACAGAACACAGCATGTTGTTATCAATGGAGAGACGTCTACAGACGTTAAAGTAACCTCTGACGTGCCACAGGGGAGTGTTATGGGACCATTGCTTTTCACAATATATATAAATGACCTAGTAGATAGTGTCGGAAGTCCCATGCGGCTTTTCGCGGATGATGCTGTAGTATACAGAGAAGTTGCACCATTAGAAAATTGTAGCGAAATGAAGGAAGATCTGCAGCGGATATGCACTTGGTGCAGGGAGTGGCAACTGACCCTTAACATAGACAAATGTAATGTATTGCGAATACATAGAAAGAAGGATCCTTTATTGTATGATTATATGATAGCGGAACAAACACTGGTAGCAGTTACTTCTGTAAAATATCTGGGAGTATGCATGCGGAACGATTTGAAGTGGAATTATCATATAAAATTAATTGTTGGTAAGGCGGGTACCAGGTTGAGATTCACTGGGAGAGTCCTTAGAAAATGTAGTCCATCAACAAAGGAGGTAGCTTACAAAACGCTCGTTCGACCTATTCTTGAGCATTGCCCATCAGTGTGGGATCCGTACCAGATCGGGTTGACGGAGGAGATAGAGAAGATCCAAAGAAGAGCGGCGCGTTTCGTCACAGGGTTATTTGGTAACCGTGATAGCGTTACGGAGATGTTTAACAAACTCAAGTGGCAGACTTTGCAAGAGAGACGCTCTGCATCGCGGTGTAGATTGCTAGCCAGGTTTCGAGAGGGTGCGTTTCTGGATGAGGTATCGAATATATTGCTTCCCCCTACTTATACCTACCGAGGAGATCACGAGTGTAAAATTAGAGAGATTCGAGCGCGCACGGAGGCTTTCCGGCAGTCGTTCTTCCCGCGAACCATAAGCGACTGGACCAGGAAAGGGAGGTAATGACAGTGGCACGTAAAGTGCCCTCCGCCACACACCGTTGGGTGGCTTGCGGAGTATAAATGTAGATGTAGAAGTATCGAGCAATCGGGAAACGGACCGGTCGTTAACAGGTCCCAGTAGCATTTGGAATAGCAACTTCCGCTACGAGACCGAAAGTAACGTTATTACTGAGGCTAACCTACAGAAGTGAACAATATGGACGATACAGAATAGGGCTACAGGACTCAGCACCCAGACACCCACAACCTCCACCGTGGGCTCGGGTAGTCTCTAACGATTTCTCACTTGGCATTGCCTCGGCAGAGGATCCTGCGGTCTAGTAGCCATGAAAAACACCCCCCACACACGGAACTGGCACTTCATCTGAAAATAAAGAGTAAAGAAGTCGTTAAAACGTTGCCCCAATATGATGATGGCTCATGGCTGATTACCTGTGGCGGTTTCGTAAATGACTGTGCTCCTACCTCTCTGTAGAATTCAAAGCCACTTCATCTTGTCTGAAACTACTGGAAGGATCTGGGAAATGTTAGGGCCCAAGATCTGATGAAGGGAAACCAGTAATCTACATCACCCTACGGTGGAAACCAACAGTACGATTTTGTGTGCTAAAAGAAAGAATTGTGTGATACTGGTGTGTGGGAGCTATGTAAGTGTATATATCATGTAAAGGTGAGAGCAATGGGTTCGTGCGCTGTGTGGGGTCTGGTTTGTGTTGTATGTTGATGATGAGAGAGATGAAAACCACAGCCTACTCCCTCCAACGGCAGTGAGGGGTATCGCTGGGCTCAATGACTCCATCTTACAACTATAAAAAAATAGTAGACATATAAAAATCTTGCAATGATTTGCCAGTAGTCCCCGCATCAGAAGAACGAAGTTATCAGTAAAGAAAGCTAGTGAAGTACGGGATTTTTCACTCTCCTTGTCAGAAAAGTTCCAGGATACGTTTTTAATTTCCGAGTTAGCAGTACTAAAAAGGAACAAATTTTCTTGCTATATTATCTAGTATATGTGCGCCCTTGAAATGACCTTCGCCATGTTTCCTAGCAAACTCAGTAGGTGACAGGGTTAAAGAAATACAGTTTGGGTTCTTAGCACATTAGTTACGGTAACGCAATGCCTGTTGATTGTGAGCAAAGCGTGAGCATTAAGTTCTGCATTAAGGTCGGCAAAACCGCTAGTGAAATGTGAACAATGGTAAAAGCATGCATATGCTGGAGAGGCACTTTCAAGAAGTCGTGCTTTAGAACTGAACAAAAATGTTTGGTTGAAGGCAGGGAGTCAGTGCTGATCCCAAAGTTAGTCGCCCGTTTGCAGCCCATACCGATGCAAACGCGGAGCGTGTAAGGCAGTTATAGCAAGAAGACCATCATGAAAAATAATTTGCATCGTGACGAGTGTCGTAAGCTTTTACACTGAAAGTTATGGAAAGGGAAAATGGTTCAAATGGCTCTGAGCACTATGGAACTTGACATCTGAGGTCATCAGTCCCCTAGACTTACAACTAATCTAAGGACAGTACACACATCCATGCCCGAGGCAGGATTCGAACCTCCGACCCTAGCGCTCGCGCTGTTACAGACTGAAGTGCCTAGAACTGCTCGGCCACAGCGGCCGGCGGAAAGGGAAACTTAGTGCAAAACTCGTCCCTCACACACTAATAGATGAACCCAAAGAGAAAAGGAATTTCTGCTGTATTAGTGGAAACAGCCAGACGAGACCCCAAATTACTATCAAAGATTGTCGCTGGAGATGGAAGTTGGTGCTAGCAGTAGGAGTCTCGCACGAAGCGTCAAAGTCCAGAATGTTGGAGTCACGGATCACCAGCCTTGAATAAAGTCAAACCACAAAGTTCGTGTACAAAGTCAATGTTGATCACATTCCTTGATATTAAGGGAGTATTTGACCACGAGTATGTTCTTTCATGTCAAAATCTTTACATCGAAGTCTCGAAACGTTTGCAAGAAGCAATTCGGCGTCGTCGCCCCGATCTGCGGCATTTTCAGGACTGTTTCTTACTGCACGACAATGCAAGGGCCCATACTGCTTTATCTGTTACCGAGTGTCTGGCCAGATATTCTGTTATTGCCACCCATATGCGCCATATTCGCCCGACCTCTCGCCTAGCGATTTTTCATTGTTTCCGCGGCTGAAAGGAAAGCTTTGTCAAGATATCTAAGACATCCAATGGGCTGTGACAAATGACCTTACAAGCACCACAGTTTAAAATTTCCCTGCTTGCTTCCAAGATCTCCAGAAACGTCGGCAACCGTTCATACAGGGTGAACATTAATAAAACTGACAAATTGTAGGGACGGATTCCTGGCTGAAAATGGAAGAGAGCCTATGAACATGTGTTTCGAAACGTATCGTTGCCACGGTAGATGGCACTGACGAATGACAGTTCTTCTGACCATGTACCGTGTGTTCTTTGTTTGTTGCAGGCTGCGTGATTGAGGTAGCATACTGTAAGCAGTAGAATGGTCCAGTATTCAATGTCAGGAACAAACTACGATGGTGTTTGTCTACGCCCAAGCGGATGCTACGCCCAAGCGGATGAAAACGGTCGAGAGGCAGCACAGCCATACCAAAACAAGTACCCTCACACACACCAGCCACATCAAACAACATTTCAAGCCCTTTTTCTGGTTTGTGTGGTCATGGGTCCTTTCACACGGACGAGCATGGTGGACTGTGCATACTTGTAGGACTGGGATCAACAGGATATTGAGACGAAACCTTGTACAAGCTCCAGGCAAATGGCCTCCCACCATGGTGTACACTGGAGTACGATTATGTGTGTCCTGCATGACAACTGATACAATCCCTGTCACCTACAACAAGTGCAATTATTATCAGGAATTGATTTCCGTCTATGGGTAGGATTTTGTCGACGGTTTCTGCACCAGGCCATCACAATTACGGGATTTCCGTCATCATTCCTCTCTACCAATAAAGCAACCTTTATCAGAACTGGCATCATCAAGCTACATAATCGTCATCTGTGGACTACAGACAATCCTTGGGGAATGGTTGAGGCATCTCATCAGCATCAATGTATGGGCAGGGATTCTTGGCGACCGCATGCTTGGACTGGCTATTATTCCAAAACGCCTCGACTTCCTGAAGAATACTCTGTGAAATAAAACAACCCTTTTTGCTTTACATTCCTGTTTTCAAATTTCCGTAATTCCAATGGTACCTAGTAAGTGATTTCGCGTAATACATTAAATCTCATGAAATTTACTATTCCATTTGTTTACTAGTACGTCATGCTTGTCCAATATATGTTCGCAATATTTTGCATTTACAAATGAAGCCATAATTAAGAAAATTTAGGTTAGCATTGTTATCTTTCAATATTTTATATAATATAATGTACATCCTATGTAAAAGTCTTTTCTATTGTATTTGCCAGTTTCAGCATAAAATAAGCAAGGTTCTGTGGATAGTCACTCATAAAAATGTCAAACTTTTAATTGTTAATTTAATAAATTTACACTGTAGTTTTATTGACTTGATTGTTAACAAACGTATCAATAGGAGGAGCACAAGACTCCAGAATGGACAGTTGGAGACAGTTCTAAGAAGCAACCACTGTGTCGCACGTCTGTGCAATAATGTAATTGTTGTAATACAGTATTGTGACTATGTAGCCTGTTATGAGGAGTGGGCTCCCACTAAAAAGAAATGGTGCAGCTTGTCATAAAAACCACTATAAAAACGACTTGGTACCTGGAGTATTTCATGGAATTCACGTAACTTGATGGTGTTAGCACATGAAATGGACCGAGGAAACGACTACCTCAGCAGCAGCAGCAGCAAGCAGATTACTTCGAGTTACACCGAACTAAGATGCGTATAAGAAATCAACTGAACTATATAAGTGTCACCGCAGAACTAGTTACTAAAGTATAATATATTGGAAGCTGTTCTAGCAGTAAACATTTGCATTTGTGTCAAAGTAATTCTTTGAGAGGCGGAGGCCAATGTCATTAGTAAGAAAAGCCCCCATGATCACATGTTTCTTGATGCCTTTGGGACACAAGAATAACAACAAATTTTTGAGGTTTAGTTTAAATCAAATAATCTCTTTTCGGTGTTGAAAATTTTCGCCCGAGGAAAATTTCACTGTCTTCCCCACGTAACGTAGCAATAGTAGTTTCGTTACATCTGCTAGGCTACTTGAGAACGTGTCTTTGGCAGTATGATAGGTCACGTGATTTCTGAATGACAGAGCACCACCCCACTTCCCCATTACAGTTCGTTGACACCTCAACAGCATCTTGCCTGGGCGTTGGATCGGACATGGAAGCCCTGTAGCATGGCCTGCTAGATCACTGGATGTAAACCTCCTAATTTTTTTGTGGGGCATCTGAAAAGTGTTGTGTATGCTGAATCGGTTCGTGATGTGCAGGATTGCCCAGAAAGGAGTCCAGTATTCAGCAACACATATTTTTAATAAGTTACCAGCAACCATTAAGAGTTTAGTTTCAGACAAGGCACAATTTAAACATAATTTAAAAGAATTTTCGATGGCCAACTCCTATTCCATCCGTGAGTTTCTCAACAAGTGCAGTAGACCATTTTAATGAAAATTTATTATACTTTAATTTTTGATAATACTTGGTTGTAACAGCCAAGTAACTACCTACTGTGGCAATGATGGATGTATGGAAAGCAGATGTAAGTCTTAAGTCTGCAAATAGTGGAAGTTTAATTTTAAATCTTGTACATGATTTGACTGTTCTTAACTGTGGATCATTGAAATGAATAATTTACTTTAATTTTTGACAATACTTGGTTTTAATAGCCAAGAAACTAGCAAATGTCTGAATGATGAATTTAATGAAAGCAGGTGTAAGTATTAATCCTGTAAATATTAGAAGTTTAAATTTAATTCGTGTACATAATTTTACAGTTTATTGACTGAGGATCATAAAAATTAATCAAACTCAAGTTTTTCTAATTACATTTTTGTAATGTGTTTATCTGACATGTTCCACACCTGGTAGGATTTCCTCTTTGTGGGTCTATGGAATGAATTAATGAATGAATAATTAGATTTCATCTAAGTCCCTTCAACAATGTGTTCACAATACCAGTGACATTATTCAGAGACAGGCCACAACGTGACTTGCAAACACGTGTATTGCATCCGTTGGAGGAAACTGAACATCTGAGGTGACACGGATGCGATGCAGATCATTACCGTGTTCTCGGACGATTTGTTGTCACTGCACACGCACCGTCTATTTCTGGGCACATGTTCAAAGGACCTTTTTCCCTCCATTTCCAGTCAGATACCCGTTCCACAAGTCTGTGGGTTTTCTTAATTTTCGCTCTGTATGTACAAAATTTTGCCATCGTTTGGTCAAAGAGCACCAATACGGTTCTGCCAGTGGTCCCCACATCATCAGAATGAAGCGATCAATAAAGGAAGTAGTGAGGCTGGTGGCGTTTTACGCAGACAGCGACCGAAAGGAGGCGCCACTCACCTGTGCGAGCGCTGGCCGCGGTTGTTGTTCTCGTCGCCCCTGGCGGCGGGGGCGCCGGGCGCGGGGGCGGTGCCGGAGGCGGCGGACGAGGCGGAGGCAGACGAGGAGGAGCAGGAGGAGCCGGGCAGCGGGGCCTGCGCCTGGCCCGAGCTCGAGTCGGGCTTGGAGCTCTCCTCGGCGCGCATCGCCAGCCCCAGGTCCAGGTCCAGCTCGGCGACGCAGCTCTCCAGGTGGCGCAGCAGGCGCTGCTTGAGCGACGCGTGCGGCTCGGGCGGCGCCAGCACCACCTCGGGCGACTCCAGGAAGCGGCCCACCTGCCGGGCCGGCGACCGCTCCGTCTCACACTCCGGGACACAGTGACCGTGTGCGAAAAACTAAGAGCTAGAGCGTATGTACGAGGGGCGTTTGAAAAGTCTGTCCAAAGATACACTACTGGCCATTAAAATTGCTACACCAAGAAGAAATGCAGTGTTCATCGGACAAATATATTATACTAGAACTGACATCTGATTACATATTCACGCAATTTCGGTGCATAGATCCTGAGAAATCAGTACCTAGAACAACCACCTCACCTCTGGCCGTTATAACGGCCCTGATACGCATGGGCATTGAGTCAAACGGAGCTCGGATGGCGTGTACAGGTACAGCTGCCCATGCAGCTTCAACACGATACCACAGTTCATCGAGAGTAGTGACTGGCGTATAGTGACGAGCCAGTTGCTCGGCCACCATTGACCAGACGTTTTCAATTGGTGAGAGATCTGGAGAATGTGCCGGCCAGTCGAACATTTTCTCTATCCAGAAATGCCCATACAGGACCTGCAACATGCAGCTGTGCATTATCCTGCTGAAATGTAGAGTTTCGCAGGAATCGAATCGATGGTAGAGCCACGGGTCGTAACACATCTGAAATGTAACGTCCACTGTTCAAAGAGCCGTCAATGCAAACAAGAGTTGACCGAGACGTGTAACCAGCGGCACCCCATACCATCACTCCGGGTGATACGCCAGTATGGCGATGACGAATACACACTTCCAATGTGCGTTCGCCGCGATGTCGCCAAAGACGGATGTGACCATCGTCATGCAGTAAACAGAACCTGGATTCATCCAAAAAATGACGTTTTGCCACTCGTGCACCCAGGTTCGTCGTTGAGTACACCATCGCAGGCGCTCCTGTCTGTGATGCAGTGTCAAGGGTAACCGCAGCCAGGGTCTCCGAGCTCCCTACTTCTTCAAAAGTTGCTCTAATGGCACAATTTGCACATTCAAATGTTCAAATGTGTGTGAATTCGTAAGGAACCAAACTGCTGAGGTCACCGGTCCCTAGACTTACACACTGCTTGAACTAACTTTTGCTAAGAACAACACACACGCACCCATGCCAGAGGGAGGACTCGAACTTCCGGCGGGAGGGGTCGTGCAATCCGTGACATGACGCCTCTAACCGCGCGGCAATTTGCACATTCATCAAGCGAATGTTTTTTTTTATTATTATTATAAAACTTGTGTGCTCCTGAGCGACCTCTGAGAGTAAGCATTTTTTGACCAAATATTATGTGTGTTACTTTTACACATAAATGCACAATTTATGGCTTGTGGAGGTATGAAATTTGGGACTTCAGTTGTTTGGGCCGCCATATGTACAGGTTTTTTACTCGTCGGACACACTAGGAACTCACCTCTCGGGCGCACTCCTGGAATCCGGCGCGGAACTTGGAGAGCACGGAGCTGGAGCCGAGCGCCTTCTGCCGCTGGAGGTGGCGCACCGTCAGCTCCAGGATGTCCGCCTTCTCCAGCTTGGAGTGCTTCGTGTTCTGCTGCAACAGCCGCCCGACATCACTCTGCAGCGTCGCCACACTCACGCCTTCATCATCTGACGACTAGGCGACATCGTCATCAAATCACATTCAGTGCACTTAAGCCAAATGTGCTGTTGCCAGTACTGTGTGATCGTGAACTTCTCAGGCAATTTAGGAGAGCGACGCGTAGCGCCATATAACGATCCTGTCTTGGAGGCGGTTAAGTGTGAGATGTGTCTCAGAGCTGCATAGTGACAGATGGTGATGCGAGACTGGACGCGCACGTAGTTTATGTGTCAGCCGATAGAGGACAATATTGTATAGGGGACTGATTTAGTTTCGATTGTGCCCATTAGAGTGCACTAAAGTAATAGAATGTTTTTCATAAACGGTTCTAGTATTTTCATAAAGTGCTATTATTTCTTTTTGTGTATGTAAAATGTTATAAATGTGTTTTAGCAGTATGAATAATGCGTGAGTGTGGTTTAAGGTTAATATGAAGATAATTGTTTAACGAGTTATGTAGTGGGATTTAGTGTGGGAACATTTCGAAGTAGTATGGATTTGGACAAAGGGGATTTTTGTAGAATAGATTTTTAAAGTAAGTTTATGGTAAAGGGAAAGTTAATTCAGGTATAAATAACAATAGTAAATAACTTTATGCATAAACAAAACTTCAGCATATTAGATAATTACGTCGGTAAAAAGTGCAGTCATTATGTGGTGTCACCGCCAGACATCACACTTGCTAGGTGGTAGCCTTTAAATCGGCCACGGTCCGCTAGTGTACGTCGGACCCGCGTGTCGCCACTATCAGTGACTGCAGACCGAGCGCCGCCACACGGCAGGTCTAGAGACACTTCCTAGCACTCGCCCTAGTTGTACAGTCGACTTTGCTAGTGATGGTTCACTGACAAATTACGCTCTCATTTGCCGAGACGATAGTTAGCATAGCCTTCAGCTACGTCATTTGCTACGACCTAGCAAGGCACCATTATCATTTGCTATTTATCTTGTGATGCAGCGCGATGTTCACCAATTATGGATTAAAGTTAAGTATTCCAACAGCTACGACCTTTTTTGCTAAAGTCTAACTTCCTTAAATGTTCCAGACCTCACGCCAGACTGCGTGAGCTTAACGCGTGCCTTTCGGCTACCAATCATAGTGGCTTGGCTGTCTTGTCAAGTCACAACACATTAGGATTACTATTTTGCGATTGGTTATGGATGAAAAGCGCGGACTGACGCGGGAGAATGTTGTTTTGCTATTGGCTGTTGAGTAAACTGACCAATGGTAAAGCAATATTCTTCTCGCGCCTTTCTCTGCTGGTAGAGAAGAGTGGAAGCCTAGCCATGAAACAGTTCGGACGTGTGTAGTAGTAGTTCCGATGGAAACAATAAGTTGCCGGATCTAGTAGTGTTTCATACATCAAAAGTGTTGTAAAGTGACGGCATAATTATTCAGATGGGTGTGAAGAAATTTCGGAATTTTCAAGTGAATTTTGTGACGAGAAAAGACATATATTCCGCGTGGCGTATTGAGCAGGTCGGTGGCTAAAAACTGTGACTGCATTTGGTACCGACAGACTTAATATTTGGCGAGCATTCTCAATCAAAAACAATCAGTATTTTTGTAGCTATTACGTTTTCGGAAAATGCAACCCCATAAACTTTCTAACGTGAGTGAAAGGGATTATGAGTGACTGTGTTAAGGCTAACACGGGCTTGGCAGTGATACTTGTTCACCTAGTTTCAGAATATATTAACTGAGGACAAAATTTCCAACCTTTCATTTCGTGTTTCTCCCGAAACGTAGATTAGTGACTTTAATTGCAGCGTGGTTCACGTCGAAGTACAGTAGGTTTCACTCGGCTTTCCTACTGATGATCTGCTGAGACGATGTTCACAGGTAGCTGCAGGTCCGCGTAAAGGAACGGAAAGAACCGCGCCACCGCATAGAGGAGTTTTATTGGTAGGTACTTCGGTGACGAAGTATTTGCTTTGGCAATACAACTCCAGCAGCAACACTTCGGTTTCTAGTTTTATTTGATTACCTTTTGTTTAACGAAACTAATTTCGAGGTCGCAGCCCATTCTGGGTAAATGTCTGCGCCGGATACCAGCTTGGCGGTCTGGCTGATGGCAGGAATGGTTGCGCGAGAATGGGCTGAGAGCCCAGAACAACTCAGCACGAAAAAAAAAAAAAAGATAAATACATACGAGGGAGGATCGAAAAGTAACGCACAACAATTTTTACCACGCTGGTATTGCTGGCACAATGTTGAAATTTCACGACGATATACGAGGCGTGTTCTTTATGTAAGTGCCCTTTTGATATTAAAAAGAGACGTGCTAAGATATCTCAATAATTTTATTTTTACATGAAAGCACTGACGCCATTACAATCTCATCCTTCCTTGTTTACGTTGTGTACTGAGTGTTTAAGATGCCTCCGATAATCGTGAGTCCCGCCGACTGTGAAGTACAGGCTGTTACAAGATTTCTTAGTGCTAAGAAATCTAAGCGATCGATATTCATCGTGAGATCTGTGCAGTTTACGGAGAAGACATTATGAGAGATGGAATGGTAAAAATGGAAATGTCGTGTGGCTAGGGCCTCCCGTCGGGTAGACCGTTCGCCTGGTGCAGTTCTTTCGATAAGAAAGTGGGTGAGAGCATTTAAAGATGGCCGCACAAATGATCATGATGAACAACGGAGTGGACGTCCTTTGGTCGTTAATGAAAGTTTAGTGCAGGAAGAGGGCAATAAGGTGAGAGAAAACAGACGCTTTAAGATTTCCTCCTTGTGGGATTAATTTCCTAATGTTTCTCGAAGTGTTTTGTACGGCACTGTGACCGAGCACTTGAATTACCGAAAATTGTGTGCACGTTGGGTACCGAAAATGTTGACGGATGTGCACAAAACCTAACTTTTAGACAGTGCATTGACTTTCCCTGAGCAGTACCACAACGACGGTGATGATTTCTTAAGCCAAATTGTTATGGGCGACGAAACATGGGTGGCCTACGTCACATCAGAATCAAAGCAACAGTCCACGGAAGTTGAGCAAGGGCATCGTTTTGCTGCAAGACAATGCCCGTCCGCATGTGGCGGATCAGACCAAAGATCTCATCATATCTTTTCGATGGGAAACTCTAGATCATCCTCTGTACAGCCCAGATCTTGCGCCCAGTGACTACCATCTGTTCCTGCACTTGAAGAAACACCTGGACGGTCAGCGTCTTCAAGACGATGACGAAGTCAAAACAGCGGTGATGCAGTGGTTAACAAGTCAGGCGGCAGACGTCTATGAGGAGGGTATTCAAAAACTGGTACAACGTTATGACAAGTGCCTCAATGTTGACGGGAATTATATAGAAAAGTAGATTCACGTACAGGCTTTCATGTAAAAATAAAATTATTGAGATATCTTAGCACGTCTTTTTTTAATTTAAAAACGGTACTTACTTAAAAAACACGCCTCGTAGTTTCACGTTTGCGCTATAGCGGTATTTGTTATGACAAGAGAGAAGCCTGAACTACGAAACAAACATGGCGCGCAAGTCACTGTCGTAAACTTGTGAAGAGCAGCGGAGTGTAGTTCGATATTTGTGGGCCAAAGGGCATAAGGCGAGTGAAATTCACAGAAACATGGGTGGTGTGCACGGGGACTACTGTATGGGCCGCAGGGCAATGCCTTCAAGTCCTGTGTATTCTTCCGAGTAGAGATGGGGGATCCGCTCTTTCAAAGGAGTGAACAATCAGTGATTCAGAAAAAAAGAACGGTAGTTCGAAACGTTTCCCATGGCGGGGAGAGAGAGAGAGAGAGAGAGAGAGAGAGAGAGAGAGAGAGATGGAACATATCAGCGGCGCCTCTGCTGGTCAGAGCACAGTGCACGCCAACAACACAGCCGGCGCCGGCCTCTGCCCTGCTTCTACCTTGGCTGCCTGCATTGTGCAGTGCCCCATTGTATTTTGTGTTTCACATATGCTGTGCCGTCTCTGTGCGTCGTCTGCCGCGTGCAGTGTCTGGCGCAGCTTAACTTAGCATCGCACTCTGTCGGCGATCGTTTCAGTCGCACGTCCTGCACTCTGGGCAGTTGATGCGAGCAACAGGACAGAGAGCCACCTAGCGGATAACATAGGAACTACTTGCAACAACCTGCTCGCAAGGGAACGGACGATTTGTCTCGGAGCAGGTGAGTTCACCGCTCCCCCCACCCTCGGAACTCGCCTGCTCAACGCTCACCCCACCGTTCTCGACTCTAGCCAGAGCGTTGAGCAAAGCAACTCAGGTGTCACTCTGGTCTCTGCGGTCTTAGCTCACGCAGTAATACAGCTCGCGGCTCGACCTGCTTGACTCAGCGCTTCTGCATCGGAGTTCGTCTCTACTGGATATTGTTCTTCGTAGTAATACCGCTATGTATATTACATTATTATGTTATGTATACATCATTTGTTTTTATTTGTTTAAATTGATCAGATTAGGTTCCTGATGACTCCTCTTACTATAGGATTTTTATTATGGACACTCGAATTTACGCTTTAATTACGAGCGAACCGATAAACGTATCGCAAAATGTGATACACCAATATTTTCCTTGTTTTATTCTGCGTAAGGCTATATGCAGCACTTTAGTCTTACAGTCAAATTTATATATTTTTTTTCTTATTCTGGTACGGATTTTGCGATTTTAGGCGTCTTCGGAAGGAAACGTTCACTTTAAAAATATATGGCTGGCGATGTATTTGTACGAGGTTAATGAAATTTTAATACATTATAGCCAAATATATTGTTAATGTAAATCTCAAGTTACAACATTTTCCGATCACCCAAAAAACCACTATTGTGCAAAATAAATCAATAATCAAAAACTTTGTCATATCGTGGAAATTTCAATAAACAATACAAAATTCTTACTCATTATCTGTGTTACTTCAAAATAGGATCAAATAAGATCAAAATACAGGTATAGTACTGGAATAAACCAAGTTTAAAGGGCAATGTGCCTTCCCTTTATTTTCTATCGTGAATGAGTGGTGAGTCATGAAAAAGAGCTAGTTCATTTCAGGGAGTGAACAGTTCTGATCCGATCTCTGAAAAGAACAGTTTTGCCCATCTCTACTTCCGAGGGGACCGTGAGAACCTCAGCGATTCGCCACGCTCCCGGCGGACGGTGACAGCTGCAACTCCACAGAATGTCGGAGCCATCGAGGCAGCAGTTTTGAACGATCGGCGTGCGCCACTGCGAACCTTTTCGCAGCGGTTCAACATTAACTAGGGTGCGGTGTACGATACTGTTCAATACTGTTCGTGACACGTTGACATTTCGTAAAGTTAGTGATCGCTGGGTGCCTGAGAACCTGACAGACAACCACAAGCGCCAGCGAATGATGAGAGGCTTGGATCACATAAAGCGTTTCGCCGCAGAAGGGCGCGACTTTCTGAAAGGAATCGTCATTGGTGACGATTCGTGGGCGTACCAAACACGCCCGAAGTACACTACTGGCCATTAAAATTGCTACACCGCGAAGATGACGTGCTACAGACGCGAAATTTAACCGACAGGAAGAAGATGCTGTGATATGCAAATGATTAGCTTTTCACAGCATTCACACAACGTTGGCGCCGGTGACGACACCTACGACGTGCTGACGCGAGGAGGGTTTCCAACCGATTTCTCATACACAAACAGCAGTTGACCGGCGTTGCCTGGTGAAACGTTGTTGTGATGCCTCGTGTAAAAAGAAGAAATGCGTACCATGTTTTTGACTGTGATAAAAGTCGGATTGTAGCCTATCGCGATTCCAGTTTATCGTATGGCGACATTGCTGCTCGCGCTGGTCGAGATCGAACGACTGTTAGCAGAATATGGAATCGGTGGGTTCAGGAGGGTAATACGGAACGCCGTGCTTGATCCCAACGGCCTCGTATCACCAGCAGTCGAGATGACGGGCATCTTATCCGCATGCTTGTAACGGATCGTGCAGCCACGTCTCGATCTCTGAGTCAACAGATGGGGGCGTTTGTAAGACAACAACCATCTACACGAACAGTTCGACGACGTTTGCAGCAGCATGGGCTATCAGCTCGGAGACCATGGCTGCGGTTACCCTTGACACTGCATCACAGACAGGAGCGCCTGCCATGGTGTACTCAACGATGAACCCAGGTGCACGAATGGTAAAACGTCACTTTTTCGGATGAATCCAGGTTCTCGTTACAGCATCACGATGGTCGTATCCGTGTTTGGCGACATCGCGGTGTACGCACATTGGAAGCGTTTATTCGTCATCGCCAAACTGGCGTATCACCCGGCGTGATGGTATGGGGTGCCATTGGTTACACGTCTTGGTCACCTCTTGTTCGCATTGACGGCACTTTGAACAGTGGATGTTACATTTCAGATGTGTTACGACCCGTGGCTCTACCCTTCATTCGGTCCCTGCAAAACCCTACATTTCAGCAGGATAGGTCCTGTACGGGCCTTTCTGGATACAGAAAATGTTCCGACTGCTGCCCTGGCCAGCACATTCTCCAGATCTCTCACCAACTGAAAACGTCTGGTGAATGATGGCCGAGCAACTGGCTCGTCACAATACTTTGATGAACTGTGGTATCGTGTTGAAGCTGCATGGGCAGCTGTACCTGTACACACCATCCAAGCTCTATTTGACTCAATGCCCAGGCGTATCAAGGCCGTTATTACGGCCAGAGGTGGTTGTTCTGGGTACTAATTTCTCAGGATCTATGCACCCAAATTGCGTGAAAATGTAATGAGATGTCAGTTCTAGTATAATATATTTGTGAAATGAATAGGCGTTTATCATTTGCATTTCTTCTTGGTGTAGCAATTTTAATGGCCAGTAGTGTAGATTAGGTCTCTATGGAGTGGAAACATGCTCGTTCCCCAGTACGAAAAAATTAAAAATGACTCAGCCTATTAGGAAAGTGTTTGGGTCAGTGCTCTGGGATACGCATGGCGTGTTACTGGTGGACTTCGCCGTTGTGAATGCTGCAGCCTACATTAACACTTTGGTACCCTTCGTGACAAACGCCATAACCTAAATGTTGACGGTGTCATACTTCTTGAAAATGCTCGCCCCCATGTTTGTGTTTGAGAGAATATCGCCAAATTTGTGTGGGAGGTGCTCCAGAACAATCCGGACTTTGCAGCGCCGGACTTTCATCTGTTTGGTCCCGCGAAGAAATTCTGGCCGGCCAACGCTTTGTGCCGGATGCGGAAGCAAAATCGCCTGACCGCAGATGGCTACACTCCAGCCGAATGGATTCCTACGAACAGGGCACACTGAAACTGGTACCGTACCACGATGGGACAAATGAGTTGGGATCGTTCGTAGCTATGCAGGAAAAAAGGTAAGAGATGCAAGCTCGTTTGTGATGTTTTTGTTATACAGGGTGATTCAAAAAGAATACCACAACTTTAGGAATTTAAAACTCTGCAGCGACAAAAGGCACAGAGCTAAGCACTATCTGTCGGCGAATTAAGGGAGCTATAAAGTTTCATTTAGTTGCACATTTGTTCGCTTTTATCCTTGCTCTAATGGAAACAGATGAATCTTTCGTTTCAAAGATTGTGTTTAGTGATGAAGCAATTTTCCACACTAACGGGAAAGTCAACCGTCACAATGTCTGTATATGGGGCACTGAGAATCCGCGGGAAACAACTCAGTATGAACGTGACTCGCCTAAGGTGAACGTTTTCTGTGCCATTTCAGCCAATAGAGTTATTGGTCCCTTTTTCTTCGAAGGTGCTACTGTAACTGGACTACAGTATCTGGAGATGTTAGAGAATTGGCTGTTCCCTCAGCTCGAACAAGTAGCACAACAATTCATATTTCAGCAGGATGGAGCGCCACCACATTGGCACTTATCTGTCCGTAACTACCTGAACGTCAACTACCCGAGGCGATGGATCGGCCGCCAGGCAGCCCGTGACAGAGCACTTCATCACTGGCCTCCAAGAAGCCCTGATCTTACCCCCTGCGATTTCTTCTTATGGGGGTATGTTAAGGATATGGTGTTTCGGCCACCTCTGCCAGCCACCATTGATGATTTGAAACGAGAAATAACAGCAGCTATCCAAACTGTTACGCCTGATATGCTACAGAGAGTGTGGAACGAGTTGGAGTATCGGGTTGATATTGCTCGAGTGTCTGGAGGGGGCCATATTGAACATCTCTGAACTTGTTTTTGAGTGAAAAAAAACTTTTCAAATACTCTTTGTAATGATGTATAACAGAAGGTTATATTATGTTTCTTTCATTAAATACACATTTTTAAAGTTGTGGTATTCTTTTTGAATCACCCGGTATAATAATTCCAATCCCAAAGAAATCAGGTGTTGACAGATGTGAAAATTACCGAACTATCAGTTTAATAAGCCACGGCTGCAAAATACTAACACGACTTCTTTACAGACGAATGGAAAAACTGGTAGAAGCCGACCTCGGGGAAGATCAGTTTGGATTCCGTAGAAATGTTGGAACACGTGAGACAAACCTACGTTTCTAGCATTTGTAGACTTAGAGAAAGCTTTTGACAATGTTGACTGGAATATTCTCTTTCAAAGTCTGAAGGTGACAGGGGTAAAATACAGGGAGTGAAAAGCTATTTACAATTTGTACAGAAACCAGATGGGAGTTAAAAGAGTCGAGGGGCATAAAATGGAAGCAGTGGTTGGGAAGGGAGTGAGACAGGGTTGTAGACTATCCCCGATGTTATTCAAATGGTTCAAATGGTGACCATTCGATCTGTTCCAATCGATTGCTTCAGACAAAAACTGCTTTCTTCGTCGTAATTTAAATTTCCGTAATAAAAGTTCATTGTGATGTAACATAACAAACGCTTTCGCCTACTGCACAAAACTAATTGAAACTACCCATCTCACAATGATCCTTTCACTTGTACTTACATTATAAGCTTCCTTGGTGTGGTTAATGTTTTCTTATTTGCTTTCTCTTTTACAAATTACCGCTAGCTTTACTGACTTCTACTAAAAGTCAGAAACACATCTTAAATATAGTAGGCTTCGTTGGGTATGGTCTCATCGACAAATCCTGCAAACGCGGATATGAGGGCACGCTCACCTCAATTGTGACACTGTTTTAGAAAAGGCTTTTGAGGCAACTGATATATTTCACTCGAAACAGAACCTGAAAGTACGTGGATTCTAACAACGACTTTTACTGAAAAGACAACGATTAATTACTTTAATCAATTAAAAATGGGTCAAATGGCTCTGAGCACTATGGGACCCAACTGCTGAGGTCATTACTCCCCTAGAACTTAGAACTAGTTAAACCTAACTAACCTAAGGACATCACAAACATCCATGCCCAAGGCAGGATTCGAACCTGCGACCGTAGTGGTCTTGCGGTTCCAGACTGCAGCGCCTTTAACCACACGGCCACTTCGGCCGGCCAATCAATTAAAACATCTGTAAATACACGTAAATAAATTCTGTTATACTCTGCTTAGACAGTATCCAATTTCAGTTCCATAATCCTCTGATCAATCGAAAACGTTTGATATACATCACAATGACATTCTGTTTCATTTTTATTTTGGTATTTTCTAGCGATTTTTGCTTTTTAGCCCTTTCGAACCCTTTATCCCTGTTCAACCAAAACATTATGAACACAGGAGAACCGGCAGTTTCTGAGGGATTCCCAGTCTCATTTGGATGCACTGAATTATATGCGTAATTGGCTATCATAAGACACATAGTAATTCTGACGCCAAGGGAATGGCGTTAGTAGGCGCTAGAATAAAAACAGCACCCTCAGCTGAATGCGGGTGTTTTGGCACTAGCATTTGCGTAGGCGGTTGTGTCTAATCTAATCTAAAGTAATCTCGTGCTTAGTAGAGGAGACATGCGGGTATGTTCGATGTTATTTTATGAACTATAATAAACTAAGATTACTGGAAGTAACCATCTTATGCTTGAAGCTACCCTTTTGTCCATGTTTGGCGTACGAAACTTAAGAACGAAAGAGCTTTCGCCTGTCAAGTAACACAGCTGGATGGTACTTGGACCTTACATAGAAGTAAATGCTGCAGCATACCACGGTTAGTAACTGGAAGACATACACAGTGAAACCAGCAGATGTGAAACTTTTATTCAGAGACATAATTACACTGGAGCCACGACTATTTATGATGGTCCCTTGGATATTACGAAAGGCAAGACGTGGTTCTTAATAGTGTGTGTGATCACCACGGGCGGAAATCCATACTCTGAAACGTGCTCCCGTACTGGCTGGAGGACTGGTAATGAGTTGTAGTGGTAGAGCGTTTCAGTCCTCCACCAGCGCGGTTGAACACTGCTGGAGGGTTTAAAATGGTTCAAATGGCTCCAAGCACTATGGCACTTAACATCTGAGGTTCAAAATGGGTCAAATGGCTCTGAGCACTATGGGACTTAACATCTGAGGTCATCAGTCCCCTAGAACTTAGAACTACTTAAACCTAACTAACCTAAGGACATCACACACATACATGCCCAAGGCAGGATTCGAACTTGCGATTGCAGCGGTGGCGTGGTTCCAGACTGAAGCGCCTAGAACAGCTCGGCCACACCGGCCGGACTAACATCTGAGGCCATCAGTCCCGTAGACTTAGAATTACTTAAACCTAACTAACCTTAGGACATCACACACACCCATGCCCGAGGCAGGATTCAAACCTGTAACCGTAGCAGCAGCGCGGTTCTGGACTGAAGCGCTTAGAACCGCTCGGTCACAGCTGCTGGCCGCTGGATGGGAGCTGGCGCATGTGGACATGCTACAGTACATCTCCGCAATGCATACCACACATGCTCGATGGGGTTTGAGTCGGTGTAAAGGGTAAGCCGTCCATTCACCGAATAGCCTGTCATGTCAAGAGCTCCTTCACGTGTGCTGTTTGATGGGATCGTGCATTGTCATCCTTAAAAATTAAGAAAGGGCCGAATGCGCCCCTGAAAAGATGCACATCAGGAAGGAGGACAATAACGCTGAGTAGTAACTGCACTGTGTTCAAAGATTTGGAGGCCATTACATCCATGCAACATTATGCCTCCTCATACCATAATATATGGACCACAGAAACGATCACCCTCGAAAATGCTGGATGTACCCTCAAATGGCGAAACATGCGGACATATAATGCACCCAGAAACATTGTTGTGCCTGATGTTTTAGGGAGACATAATGTTGCATGAGCGTACTGATGTCCAATCTTTAAACACGGTACACCCATCTGTCCGCACTGTTGTGACAATGTACTCGTTTGACATGGATATGTTTTAGGGGTGCATTCTACCCGGATTTCATTTTTATGGATGACAGTGCACGATTGCATCGGACAGCAAAGGAGAAGGTGCTCTCAGAATGAAAGGATAATATCCGAATGGACTGGTCTACACGTTATCCCGACTCAAATCACATAGAGCATGTGTGGCATGTATTGGGGAGATGTACTTCTGCACGTCCACAGGCACCAACTACCAGGACGTGTCAACTGAGCTGATGTAGAAATGGAACGCCCTACCACTAGAATCCGTTACCAACCTTGAGGCCACAGTAGGACCACATTGCAGAGGATGCATTGCCACCCGTGCTGATCACACACCCTATTAAGAAGCATGTCCTTTTGTATGGTCCAGGGGACCATCACGTATCCTAGATAACAGAATGCAGCATGTCATCCTCAATGGAGAGAAGTCTTCCGAAGTAAGATTGATTTCAGGTGTGCCGCAGGGGAGTGTAGTAGGACCTTTGCTATTCACAATATACATAAATGACCTAGTGGATGACATCGGAAGTTCACTGAGGCTTTTTGTGGATGATGCTGTGGTATATAGAGAGGTTGTAACAATGGAAAATTGTACTGAAATGCAGGAGGATCTGCAGCGAATTGACGCATGGTGCAGGGAATGGCAATTGAAACTCAATGTAGGCAAGTGTAATGTGCTTCGAATACATTGAAAGAAAGACCCCTTATCATTTAGCTACAATACAGCAGGTCAGCAACTGGAAGCAGTTATCTGGAAGTACGCATTAGGAGTGATTTAAAATTGAATGATCATATAAAGTCGATCTTCGGTAAAGCAGATGCCAGACTGAGATTAATTGGAAGAATCCTAAGGAAATGCAATCCGAAAACAAGGGAAGTAGGTTACAGTACGCTTGTTACCCCACTGCTTGAATACTGCTCAGCAGTGTGGGATCCGTACCAGATAGGGTTGATAGGAGAGATAGAGAAGATCCAACGGAGAGCAGCGCGCTTCGTTACAGGATCATTTAGTAATCGCGAAAGCGTTACGGAGATTATGGATAAACTCCAGTGGAAGACTCTGCAGGAGAGACGCTCAGTAGCTCGATACAGGCTTTTGTTGAAGTTTCGAGAACATACCTTCACCGAGGAGTCTAGCAGTATATTGCTCCCTCCTACGTATATCTCGCGAAGAGACCATGAGGATAAAATCAGAGAGATTAGAGCCCACACAGAGGCATACCGACAATCCTTCTTTCCACGAACAATAGGAGACTGGAATAGAAGGGAGAACCGATAGAGGTACTCAAGGTACCCTCCGCCACACAGCGTCAGGTGGCTTGCGGAGTATGGATGTAGATGTAGATGTAGATGTCGATGTACCCCTGTGGTTTTGGAGTTATTATTGTCTTTCAAAACGAGTCTCGTTTCTGTTCGTGTCATGGCATATTTCCTTCAGTTACTTTTAGTATTTTACTGTTTTGTACCATAGCATTTCTTCCTAGGAATGGTTCAAGTTTCAACAAGCTATTTTGCTTGGCACTGAAAGATCGTGTGAAAGCTACTTTCGCCTTTAAGTGTTGCACACCAGTTTACAAATTTTGACATCTGTCAAAGCAGGAAACTTTCACTGCGTTTTACCCGAAAATGATTGGACACGGATATTTCATTCGTGTATTTATGTAAATAAATAGTTTTAGCAGTCAAAGGCGAGGATGATATCTTTTTACAGGGTGTTTCAAAAATGACCGGTATATTTGAAACGGCAATAAAAACTAAACGAGCAGCGATAGAAATACACCGTTTGTTGCAATATGCTTGGGACAACAGTTCATTTTCAGGCAGACAAACTTTCGAAATTACAGTAGTTACAATTGCCAACAACAGATGGCGCTGCGGTCTGGGAAACTCTATAGTACGATATTTTCCACATATCCACCATGCGTAGCAATAATATGGCGTAGTCTCTGAATGAAATTACCCGAAACCTTTGACAACGTGTCTGGCGGAATGGCTTCACATGCAGATGAGATGTACTGCTTCAGCTGTTCAATTGTTTCTGGATTCTGGCGGTACACCTGGTCTTTCAAGTGTCCCCACAGAAAGAAGTCACAGGGGTTCATGTCTGGCGAATAGGGAGGCCAATCCACGCCGCCTCCTGTATGTTTCGGATAGCCCAAAGCAATCACACGATCATCGAAATATTCATTCAGGAAATTAAAGACGTCGGCCGTGCGATGTGGCCGGGCACCATCTTGCATAAACCACGAGGTGTTCGCAGTGTCGTCTAAGGCAGTTTGTACCGCCACAAATTCACGAAGAATGTCCAGATAGCGTGATGCAGTAATCGTTTCGGATCTGAAAAATGGGCCAATGATTCCTTTGGAAGAAATGGCGGCCCAGACCAGTATTTTTTGAGGATGCAGGGACGATGGGAGTGCAACATGGGGCTTTTCGGTTCCCCATATGCGCCAGTTCTGTTTATTGACGAAGCCGTCCAGGTAAAAATAAGCTTCGTCAGTAAACCAAATGCTGCCCACATGCGTATCGCCGTCATCAATCCTGTGCACTATATCGTTAGCGAATGTCTCTCGTGCAGCAATGGTAGCGGCGCTGAGGGGTTGCCGCGTTTGAATTTTGTACGGATAGAGGTGTAAACTCTGGCGCACGAGACGATACGTGGACGTTGGCGTCATTTGGACCGCAGCTGCAACACGGCGAACGGAAACCCGAGGCCGCTGTCGGATCACCTGCTGCACTAGCTGCGCGTTGCCCTCTGTGGTTGCCGTACGCGGTCGCCCTACCTTTCCAGCACGTTCATCCGTCACGTTCCCAGTCCGTTGAAATTTTTCAAACAAATCCTTTTTGTATCGCTTTTCGGTCCTTTGGTTACATTAAACCTCCGTTGAAAACTTCGTCTTGTTGCAACAACACTGTATTCTAGGTGGTGGAATTCCAACACCAGAAAAATCCTCTGTTCTAAGGAATAAACCATGTTGTCCACAGCACACTTGCACGTTGTGAACAGCACACGCTTACAGCAGAAAGACGACGTACAGAATGGCGCAACCACAGACTGCGTTGTCTTCTATATCTTTCACATCACTTGCAGCGCCATCTGTTGTTGAAAATTGTAACTACTGTAATTTCGAAAGTTTGTCTGCCTGAAAATGTACTGTTGTCCCAAGCATATTGCAACAAACGGTGTATTTCTATCGCTGCTCGTTTAGTTTTTATTGCCGTTTCAAATATACCGGTCATTTTTGAAACACCCTGTAGATGGCTCACACGACAGTGAACCCGACCCAGATAGTATGGACAGTAGTACAAGGTGACTGAGACAGCGCAGAGTACTGTAGCAGGTGGAGAGGCGTACCTCCAGCCGCGCCGAGTCCAGGATGAGCGTCTTGAGAGCGGCCAGGCTCTGGTTGATGCGGGCTCGGCGTCGCTTCTCCATCAGTGGCTTGTTGGCCTGCAACACGGAACAGAGGGCGGTGCGGGTCAGCTGTCTGCACGTGTTCTCCGTACTCTCACATGCACCCGACAACAAAATGCGAAACGAATGGTTCAAAGGGCTCTGAGCACTATGGGACTTAACATCTGAGGTCACCAGTCCCCTAGACTTAGAACTACTTAAACCACTAACCTATGCCCCAGGCAGGATTCGAACCTGCGACTGTAGCAGCAACACAGTTCCTGATTGAAGCGCCTAGAACCGCTCGGTCACAAAATGCGAAACCTTCGGGGAAATTTGAGCTGTTGCCTCGCAAGGCCATTGTCATGTTAGCAAGCGATTCAAAATTTTATACGTATGCGCAGATAGGTTGTGGGCAATCCATAGTAGTGTAGACATGTAAGGACATCACAAAGTAATTTACACATGTTGCTCTGCACTAACAAGGATGGGACCCCCACGGTGGGGTCGACTTTCTGAAACCATCTACATGGATGTGTACCTTAAGGTTGCAAGTATCACACCCTGCACCCATTTACCCTGCTGGACCACTATATGCGAGTAATTGATGAAAAAAAGTATCGAAATTTCGCATGCTACTTTACAGTTTAAAAAAAAAAGTATTAAGTGCATTGATTATGTAGCGTAATGGTACACATCTCATGTGTAATGAGTTGCGGCTTCGAATTTCATAAAGCGTTATGTATATTTAAAAAAAAATCTTTATCGAAATTATTTTCATCATTATTTTAATTCAGTTATTTGGTTTAAATGTTTTTTTTTTTAATTTCTATTCCTTTGTCACGTCATTTTGACCACCGTAATAACTTTTTAAATTGCTCTAATTTTGTTTCCTATAATTTTGTTTCCTCGGAATCTTCGCGCACGTGATTTTATGTATTTCCCTGTATTAACATCGATTTCATATCACCAATTGCATCATCCTACATTTTTCTCCACGTTGTTGCATTCATTGTCTCTATTCCTCATTCTGCTTGAGTTTCATTTTACTCATACTCCCTTTTTTTTCGTTTAAAACGTCATGTGTGTTACTTTGTCCGCAGTGCAATAAAAATTTATATTTGTATGACGATTACCACCCAAGAAAATAAACTTCTCGAAAAGAAAATTACATTTTTGACACCATTGCACAGACAATATAAATAGATTATTTCGTCTTCTGTTTTTCAACCGATAGATTTGCAATTTCAAATGTTTAAATATAATAGATAAATAAAAATAATTAAATTAACATGCACAAAGATTCCAACTGGGAAAAGAATGATAGGAAGAAAAAATTAAAAATTGGAAATTTGTGGTAAGGTCTTATGGGACCAAACAGCTGAGGTCATCGGTCCCTAAGCTTACACACTACTTGATCTAACTTACGCTAAGGACAACACACACAGCCATGCACGATGGAGGACTCGAACCTCCGGCGGAGGGAGCTGCGCGGACCGTCACAAGTGGCCTAGCCTCAGACCGCGGAAGAAAAAATGAGAGCAATTGAAAGCAATAATAAGGTAATTAAAACGATGTGACAAAAGAACAAAAATAAAAAATACTTTTAAACCAAATAACAGAATAAAGTAATTTCGATATAGATCTAAAAGTAAAGTACTTTAAACCACCGAATGAGATTCGAACCCACAACCACGCATATGAGACCTGTAGTATAACCATCACGCTATGCAAACAGATACAACACATTTTCCTTTTTTAAAGCTATAAAGCATCATCATCATCATCATCATTTAAGACTGATTATGCCTTTCAGCGTTCAGTCTGGAGCATAACCCCCCTTATACAGTTGTTTGCCAAGTCGTATCTTAGGAGTCCCTGGTTTGTCAGTTAGATGTGGGGGACTCCGTCACCTCCAAAGGTCCGAGGCATTTTGCTCTGATTGTTGCCAGCATCATATTTAAAGTACCAGGGAAGCAGGTTGCTAGCCTTACTTGCCCCGAGTCCCATTGGGTTTTACCCTTAACGGCTGAGGGACTAACCGGTGGATTTGGTAGTCTTTGCCGTATGGGCACAAAGGTGACCACGACTCAGAATATGTCCGAGATGCCCAGCCTTATTCCAAAGTAACTGGTGATGATGATGATGATGATGATGATGATGATAATGTTGAAGCTATAAAGCAACATGCGAAATTCAAAATTTTTTTTCGTCGATTAGTCGCAAACGAGGGCCTACCAGTCTGAACGGCTGCAGGGTGTGATACCTGGGACAATGACCTACAACATGCTATAGATGATTTCAAAAAAGTCGATCCCATAGCTTGGGACCTCTCCTTGTAAGATTGTAACACAAAAAGACTGCCGTATTATCAGGAGAGACTAGCAGGTTCCTGGCTTCCATCGGACACAGTTCTGTTCCATAATACGTGCATCACAGTGTGCGATGAAAACTGGAGCTAGAAACGCACTCCGAAGTTGAAGTACGGCTCTTCTGAGCAAACCGCCTTAACTGCACACAGATACACCGCGAAATGTTGGTGGTATATCGGCAGAATGCTATGTCGCGCCCGACTGCTCTGAAGTTGTGGCAATAGTTGTGGTGTCACCGCCAGACACCACACTTGCTAGGTGGTAGCCTTTAAATCGGCCGCGGTCCGCTAGTATACGACGGACCCGCGTGTCGCCACTGTCAGTGACGGCAGACCGAGCGCCGCCAAACGGCAGGTCTAGTGAGAAGTACTAGCACTCGCCCCAGTTGTACAGCCGACGTTGCTAGCCATGGTTCACTGAGAATTACGCTCTCATTTGCCGAGACGATAGTTAGCATAGCCTTCAGCTACAATTGCTACGACCTAGCAAGGCGCCGTATTCAATGATATTGAGATGCTATTAATGTATCATCAAGAGCGATGTTCTACAAATGTGGATTAAAGTTAAGTATTCCAGAAGCTACGTACTTTTCTTTATAGCATTCATTACGTATCCTGTTTCAGACCTCACGCCAGCCTGCGTGAGTTTTAGCGCGTGCCTTTCGGCTCCCTCTCATTGTGTCTAGGCTGTCTTGTCTAGACACAACAATAGTTTCACCAAAGCTGCAGATGTGTGGAAGATGGTGATCGGAAAAACCGGATCTAGCACCAAAAGAATTGCATCTTTTCGTCAAGCCGCAAGAACACGTGGGATGACAAGAGATTATCCAGCGCTTCTCGAGCTGACCTGTGAGTAAGGGGTTGACTTTTACTGTCGAGGAATTGAACATTTCCGACCGATGTTTACAGAGACTTGGCGACCACCTTGAAAAATAGTGTAATGTATCTGTGTCACTTCTAAGTCTAGTTCAGCAGTCAATAAAAGTGACTTGTACTGCCGTAATAATGTGTGACTTCTATTTTGAAATCCCACTGTATAACCGTATGCCGGAAATTGAAGGACGTTAACTTAAATTCAGCTGTTACATTTTGCTTAGCAAATATGTTATTCATGTGTGTGTACAAATTCATAGAAGCTCAAGTCGCCGGAGTGGTGTCAGATACAAAGACTTTCCTCAGGGAGCTGAATAATCCCACAAGGGATCTTGCGGCCATTATACGGTTATGTGTTCTTCTGCTGGAAGATAGTCGGCAGTTAGGAATCGGTGCGTAGTAAAGAGCTGACTGACTTGTAGATCTATGCCAGTTTCAGGTTCGGGGCCTGCCAGTCAGTTTTAATTACTGGGACTGTCGGAAATTCCTGTTTCTTAACCTCAAAACTGCCTTTTCTAATCAAACAATTTTTATCATTAGTAAAAGACACAACAAACCTACACTGCCCTTGGTCTGCTACTGTCAAAAGACGTCTGTACTTTCCACCAACACCAGTTATGTAAATAAAGAGTTATCCACCTGAAGATGATGGTGTGAACCATCGAAACGCTCAGTGACAGAATAGACAAGTGAAGTGACTGACGAAGAAACTCTTATTTGTATTGTGTCAACATCCGCAGGTCTCATAGAGCCATCTCTTACTAACGAAATATTCATTTCTCCACGGCACTTTATCCTGTGCAAGCCTCTTCGTAACTACACTCCTGGAAATGGAAAAAAGAACACATGGACACCGGTGTGTCAGACCCACCATACTTGCTCCGGACACTGCGAGAGGGCTGTACAAGCAATGATCACACGCACGGCACAGCGGACACACCAGGAACCGCGGTGTTGGCCGTCGAATGGCGCTAGCTGCGCAGCATTTGTGCACCGCCGCCGTCAGTGTCAGCCAGTTTGCCGTGGCATACGGAGCTCCATCGCAGTCTTTAACACTGGTAGCATGCCGCGACAGCGTCGACGTGAACCGTATGTGCAGTTGACGGACTTTGAGCGAGGGCGTATAGTGGGCATGCAGGAGGCCGGGTGGACGTACCGCCGAATTGCTCAACACGTGGGGCGTGAGGTCTCCACAGTACATCGATGTTGTCGCCAGTGGTCGGCGGAAGGTGCACGTGCCCGTCGACCTGGGACCGGACCGCAGCGACGCACGGATGCACGCCAAGACCGTAGGATCCTACGCAGTGCCGTAGGGGACCGCACCGCCACTTCCCAGCAAATTAGGGACACTGTTGCTCCTGGGGTATCGGCGAGGACCATTCGCAACCGTCTCCATGAAGCTGGGCTACGGTCCCGCACACCGTTAGGCCGTCTTCCGCTCACGCCCCAACATCTTGCAGCCCACCTCCAGTGGCGTCGCGACAGGCGTGAATGGAGGGACGAATGGAGACGTGTCGTCTTCAGCGATGAGAGTCGCTTCTGCCTTGGTGCCAATGATGGTCGTATGCGTGTTTGGCGCCGTGCAGGTGAGCGCCACAATCAGGACTGCATACGACCGAGGCACACAGGGCCAACACCCGGCATCATGGTGTGGGGAGCGATCTCCTACACTGGCCGTACACCACTGGTGATCGTCGAGGGGACACTGAATAGTGCACGGTACATCCAAACCGTCATCGAACCCATCGTTCTACCATTCCTAGACCGGCAAGGGAACTTGCTGTTCCAACAGGACAATGCACGTCCGCATGTATCCCGTGCCACCCAACGTGCTCTAGAAGGTGTAAGTCAACTACCCTGGCCAGCAAGATCTCCGGATCTGTCCCCCATTGAGCATGTTTGGGACTGGATGAAGCGTCGTCTCACGCGGTCTGCACGTCCAGCACGAACGCTGATCCAACTGAGGCGCCAGGTGGAAATGGCATGGCAAGCCGTTCCACAGGACTACATCCAGCATCTCTACGATCGTCTCCATGGGAGAATAGCAGCGTGCATTGCTGCGAAAGGTGGATATACACTGTACTAGTGCCGACATTGTGCATGCTCTGTTGCCTGTGTCTATGTGCCTGTTGTTCTGTCAGTGTGATCTTGTGATGTATCTGACCCCAGGAATGTGTCAATAAAGTTTCCCCTTCCTGGGACAATGAATTCACGGTGTTCTTATTTCAATTTCCAGGAGTGTATTACAGCCTGTATCCATTTGAACCCGTTTAGTGTGTTCAACCTCGGTCCCCCTCTACAATTCTACCTCACCTTCCCCCCCCCCCCCCCCCATACATACACTTCCCCCCAAACAAACAAATTTGGCGATCACTTGATTCAAATGACTCTGAGCACTATGGGACTTAACATCTGAGGTCATCAGTCCCCCCAGAACTTGGAACTACTTAAACCTCACTAACCTAAGGACATCACACACATCCATGCCCGAGGTAGGATTCGAACCTGCGACCGTAGCAGCAGCGCGGTTCCGGACTGAAGCGCCTAGAACCGCTCGGTCACAGCGGCCGACCGATCACTTGATCTCTCAGAATGTTTCTTATCAACCGATTCCTTCTTTTACTCAGGCTGTGCCATAAATTCCTTTTTTCCCGTATATGGTTCAGTATGTCATTAGCTTTTCGGTCTATCCCTTTAATCATTAGCATTCTTCTACAGCATCAAATTCCTAAAACTTCTATTCTCTTCTTATCTTAACTCTAAACCGTCCATGTTTCAGTTCTGTACAAGATTACACTCCGGACAAATAAATACCATCAAAAAAGACTTCCTACACTTAAACTCATATTCGATGTTACCAAATTTCTCTTTTCGGAAATGCTTTCCTAGCTATAGCCAGCCTGCATTTCATATCCTGCCTACTCCGCCATCATAAGTAATTTCGCTTCCCAAATAGCGTTAACTCAGTCACTACTTTCAGTGTCTCATTTCCTAATCTGATTACTTCAGCACCACCTAGTTTAATTCGCGACGCTCCATTTCCCCTGTTTTACTTTTACTGATTTTCAACTTATAACGTTTTTTCAAGATACTATCCATTTCTTTCAACTGCTCTTGCAGCTCCTTAATAGTCTCTTAGTTCATCTCTTTCCCTTACTGTCTTCATATTGATAATCTTACAAGCTGGAACCGATGGCTTATGTAGTCTGGTCCCTTCAACCCCCACTAACTAACCAAACCAACCATCTTACAAGCTACTCACATTTAATAAGTCCAGTGCAAAAGAAAATATTTTAAATGAGTCGTTGTCAGTTTTTGAAAATATTAATTGTACTGACGCAGGCTATTTCCCTATCCTGTGACTACATCTGCAAAGTCTTGCTGCACGAATCGATAATCTTATCCTTTAGCCTCGTTAGGATGAACATATTTTTATGAATAAAATCGCATTGTGATCACTATATGATTTCTGCGGGAGACGCAGGGTATTTCAGGTGCTGAGCCCAACTGATTTGAAAATTGTAGCAGAGTTTATAAATGTCGTGATGGAAGACAGCATAATGGACTTAAATACAACGTATACTCTGCGCATTAGTCAATGGTGAATAAAGGCAGACGAGTAACTTGAAAATTTCTTTGAATACTGGTTCAAGTTGGAATAGTTTTTTTTTTAATTAACACGAAGCTCATGACAGGAATGCAACACCGAACGATAAGTTCATTTAGACTCTTCGAGACAGTTCGCATTTGCCTTTCCGTAGTGCTGGTGGTAAAACGCGAATTCTAAAATTTATCAGATCGGCGGTTGGGGCTGCAGATAGTTCCTCTGTTCGCCGTAGAGATGGCGCTGGCAGCACCGAACAGCCAAACTGCCTCGCGGTCACCGCAAAACGATACCGGGTCAACAATGCGAGAAAACAAAGAAACGGTCCCGTAGCAGAGGCATATTTTGCATTAACGTCAAACTTTGTAGACTATTATCTTATGCAGGGCGATGTACTTGAGGACAATATTATGGAAATGGAAGAGGATGTAGATGAAGATGAAATAGGAGATACGATACTGCGTGAAGACTTTGACAGAGCACTCAAAGACCTGAATCGAAACAAGGCCCCAGGAGTAGACAACATTCCATTGGAACTACTGACGGCTTGGGAGCGCCAGTCCTGACAAAACTATACCAACTGGTGAGCAAGATGTATGAGACAGGCGAAATACCCTCAGACTTCAGGAACAATACAGATGTGAAAATTACCGAACTATCAGTTTAATAAGTCACGGCTGCAAAATACTAACGCGAATTCCTTACAGACGAATGGAAAAACTGGTAGAAGCCGACGTCGGCGAAGATCAGTTTGGATTCCGCAAAAATGTTGGAACACGCGAGGCAATACTGACACTACGACTTTTCTTAGAAAATAGATTAAGGTTCAAATCAAATGGCTCTGAGCACTATGGGACTCAACATCTTAGGTCATAAGTGTCCTAGAACTTAGAACTACTTAAACCTAACTAACCTAAGGACATCACACACACCCATGCCCGAGGCAGGATTCGAACCTGCGACCGTAGCAGTCGCGCGGTTCCTGACTGCAGCGCCAGAACCGCTAGACCACCGCAGCCGGCAATAGATTAAGGAAATGCAAACCTACATTTCTAGCATTTGTAGACTTAGAGAAAGCTTTCGACAATTTTGACTGGAATACTCTCTTTCAAATTCTAAAGGTGGCAGGGGTAAAATACCGGGAGCGAAAGGCTATTTACAATTTGTACAGAAACCAGATGGCAGTTATAAGAGTCGAGGGGCATGAAAGGGAAGCAGCGATTGGGAAGGGAGCGAGGCAGGGTTGTAGCCTGTCCCCGATGTTATTTAATCTGTATATTGAGCAAGCAGTAAAAGAAACAAAAGAAAAAATCGGTGTAGGTATTAAAGTCCATGGAAAAGAAATAAAAACGTTGAGGTTCGCCGATGACATTGTAATTCTGTCAGAGACAGCAAAGGACTTGGAAGAGCAGTTGAACGGAATGGACAATGTCTTCAAAGGAGGATATAAGATGAACATCAACAAACGCAAAACGAGGATAATGGAATGTAGTCGAATTAACTCGGGTGATGCTGAGGGAATTAGATTAGGAAATGAGACACTTAAAGTAGTAAAGGAGTTTTGCTATTTGGGGAGCAAAATAACTGATGATGGTTGAAGTAGAGAGGATATAAAATTTAGACTGGCAATGGCAAGGAAAGCGTTTCTGAAGAAGAGAAATTTGTTAACATCGAGTATAGATATAAGTGTCAGGAAGTCGTTTCTGAAAGTATTTGTATGGAGTGTAGCCATGTATGGAAGTGAAACATGGACGATAAATAGTTTGGACAAGAAGAGAATAGAAGCTTTCGAAATGTGGTGCTACAGAAGAATACTGAAGATTAAATGGCTAGATCACATAACTAATGAGGAGGTATTGAATAGAATTGGGGAGAAGAGGAGTTTGTGGCACAACTTGACAAGAAGAATAGACCGGTTGGTAGGACATATTCTGAGGCATTAAGGGATCACAAACTTAGCATTGGAGGGCAGCGTGGAGGGTAAAAATCGTAGAGGGAGACCAAGAGATGAATACACTAAGCAGATTCAGAAGTATGTAGATTGCAGTAAGTACTGGGAGATGAAGAAGCTTGTACAGGATAGAGTAGCATGGAGAGCTGCATCAAACCAATCTCAGGACTGAAGACAACAACAACATCTTATGCAGAATCGCTGATCGAAATATCGTGATGTGATAGTAATTTCAATGACAGAAATTTTAAATTAGAAATGTCCCCTGTATGACTATTGCAGATATTCGCGTTGCTGCAGACCGTTTCTGTTGCATTCTGAGATTTATGTATTAAATTATCTGGGGATTGAAAGAGGATGTCGTGACATGGTAGCCCAATAATGTAAAAACTATTCTCAGTCACACAAGTTAAGTAATTCTCATTACGTCACAAAGTGTTCACACGGAAATAAATTACTCCAGTACAATGCTTCATTACGGTGTCTTCTCTCTCGACAAATACAGAAAAAACATCAAATTACCGCTATATTGAGAACAAATGAACATCATTATCAATAAACACCACCGGCGAAGGAATAGTGATACACGTGAGGCTACGACAGATGTCTATGGACATCAAAATCAGTATCTGTAAGGATAATTTATTGAATGAAAATATGCAAAGGGTCAGAATTCACATATGTAATATATTGCCCGTAACAATGAGAAAGAATCCAACAGTACCCGATTACACGATTAGTGGTTAACCAGTAAACCCCCGAACTCCCATATATAAAACTGCTACAAACACCTGATTATTTTACAAAGCAGTTAATTTGTTAAAAATTTCACATTAAGTTTGTAAGCGAGAATGCTTTATAAACGACTTGAAATTACGTTTAAAGTTTCTTGGAAATCGCTAAGTACTCTGATTATGAAAAATAGATGAATATAATGTGGGCAATTCGGGCTATGTTGGAAGCAAAGAAAAGTTTTTGACGCATCTCATTGTTTATGATGCCACATATCCTGAACTAATGTCATGCAATGATACAATTTTGCACGTACGTTCAGTGGTATGCATGGATATTGTCTGCAAAATGTCTTGCAGACAGAATTGGTAGAAAAAAAGTAATCAGTTAAAGCTGAAGGCTTAGTGCATGGATGGGGAAAATGTAATAAGTGATTTAAATTTCTTTCCATTCACCATTTTGTGACGGTGTCATAGAGAAAGAGTTTCGTGAAGGTTTTAAATTATTTGTAAAGTTTGTTGCAAATCGCTAGCTGCCGTCATTCTCCAAATACTGAATGTTTAAAGTAAGGGTATTTGTGTGCCGCCAGTTACATTGCCTCAAGTTGCTCACTGTTGGTAACAGTGCTTCAAGTTGCTAACTGTAACATATGTCTCATTCTGTTAAAATTTTAGCATAAGGTTATACCTTTTAATCAGTAGATTGTGAAAGCGTATTAAATTATTTAATTCGCTCAATAACACAGGACATATCAAAAACCAAACTTTAGATGACCGTGGATGCCGTTAGACAGGCATTGCAACTCGTAGTTGGTTCTTGGATAGTCACTCACAAAGATCCCACAAGGCTTTTTGGGATTTTTTTATATTTATGGTAGAACTCAAATGTCAGCAGAGCAGTTCGATGCAACCCTCAAAATTTCTCGTGAAACTCGACGAACTTCAGGAACTTTTATTTCACTAAAACCAAGATGATTTTAAGATGATTTTTCTACCACAGACTCACTACGTAGCACTGTACATGCAGATGTAATTGAATGTAGGTTGGAGCAGAAGATTACCTTAAAGAAAAAAGACAGGTCGGGAGCAAATCAGTAAACGAAAAGAAGAATTCTGCTTCCGGCTAGTAGTCATGGGAGGGAAGGTAGGCCAGCAGCTGCAGGAGAAATTAGGTCCAGAGTACCAGGTCATAAGTTTTGTGAAACCAAGTACTAACCTTAGCCAGGTGACAGAAAACTTAGGTCAGCTATGCAGGAAGGAAGATCAGGTAATTATAGTAGGGGGAGTAGGAAACAGCCTGGCTATGACTCCAATATATAGTGTTAGGAGTGACCTGGACAAAGTAGGAGCAGAAACTGAGCACACAATTGTGCAGTTTGTAGAGGTCTTTCAGCGCCATGATCGGCCCTGGGTAAACACTGCTGTAAGGCATGTTAAAAGTGAGCTGAACAGGATGCTCCAGACAGCGACAAAATCTCAAATAAATGTTGTTCAGGTTGATGCTATTGGTAGATAGGGATACACTACACATCGCCTGCACCTAAAAAATGCTGTCTTTCAGACAAAAAGAAGAAGTTATTAATCTGTCGTGATTTCAGTGTAAAATTTTCAAGTAATTCCGGTCGGAAAAGTGAACTAAAAGTGTTATTAATAACTAAGAATCAGTGATCAATTTCCCTGCATGTATAGCTCAATAGAGTAGCACTGTAATAGATAATACTTGTACACCAAGAGGATGTCAAACTTACACATGCTTTGTCTGTGATAGATGGATTATCAGACCATGATGCATAATTGATTTACTTACAAATCCTGGCAGGGTGTACAGTTCAGAAACCATTAAGTAAAAGTGTAATGTTGCTCAATCTTCAAAAAAAAGTTTAAGAAATTTTACTTGGGGAGATGTATATAATGAGCCAAACGCTAATGATAAATGCAACATATCTGTTGATAAATTTATATCCCTTTTTGAACATTGTTGCCCAAAAAAGTTACTAAATGTAAAACCAAACAGTATTCAAAGAAACCTTGGATTACTATAGATATTAAAGTGTCTTTAGACAGAAATAGAAAACTCTATGATACAGCAAGAATTAGTAAAGACCCAGATATAATTTTACATTATAAAAATTATTGTAACACACTGAAAAAACTTGTCAGAAAATCAAGAAATATGTATGTTAGTGAGGAAATCGACAATAAAATAAAATCAATATGGAATTTTTTTAGAAGGGAGACAGGAAAAGTAATCATTGGAGTAGGTAGTATTACTGTTAAAGAGAATGAGGTCATCTTAACCAACTGTACACAAGTAGCTAATGTATTTATCAACCATTTATTAAGTGCAGGTGAAAAAATTGGTGAGAATAGTACAAAAGAAAAAGCCAAGCTGTTCATGCAAGAGACAGTTTTGAGAAATCTTAGTCAGATTAATTTTCACCTAACAACCTCTTGCATAATAAACAAAATCATTAAATCTTTGAAAAATAAATGTTCTGTTGGAGTAGATGACATCTCTAACAAGACATAAAAACAATGTGAAGGAGTTACTGCTGATGTTCTAAGTCACATATGTAATGCATCACCTGTTCAAGGTATTTTCCCAGAAAGGTAAAAACATGCCATTATCAAGCCTCTCTACAAAAAAGTGGGCACCACAGATGTCAATAATTACTGGCCAGTATCCTTGCTTACAGCATTTTCAAAAACTGTTGAGAAAGTAGTGTACTCACGAGTGGTTAGCAATCTCAGCAATAATGGGATACTTAGCAAATCACAGTTCGGATTTCAATAATGCCTGTTCCACTGAGACAGAAATATACAGTTTTACTGCCCACATACAGAAATAGAGTTTTTAAATAGTAAAATGTCACCTATACGAATTTTTTGTGACTTATCCAAAGCATTCGATTGTGTGAACCAAGACAAAATGTTACAGAAATTACAATCTTGTGGTATAAATGGAACAGCATATGAGTGGTTTAAGTCATATCTACAGAACAGGAAATAAAAAGTTTCTTTATATGGTTTAAGTGATTTAAGGAAGTTTGGCACTTCATGTAACTGGGTTGAATTTACATTAGGTGTTCCGCAGGGTTCGATCATGGGTCCCTTTCTGTTCTTGAGATATGTGGATAACCTCCCTTCTTATCTGAAACAGGAAGCTAAACTGACACTGTTTGCCGATGATACAACCATCGTTATTAATCCAGTATAAGAAACTCCAATAGAAAATGATACAAATAATGTCTTTGGAAAAGTTATTAACTGGTTTTCTGCCAATTGGCTTGAAAAGCGCAGTACATCCAATGTTCTGCTGGAAGGAGCACAGTAAATGTAACACATCAGTGGAAGTCCGTGTGAGGGTAGAGTATACTAAGTTTTTGAGTGAACATATAGATGAGAATCGTAAATAGAAAATTCATATTTTGGATCACCTAAAGTGTTATTCCACTAACCCCACAGACTTTTTCAATGAAATTAAGTAATTTTTAAGGTCAATCTATAGCTGGTGAAACGATAAATGCTATGGATCTTGGAATAACATAAGTGAAGACATTACATGTCTATTTTGCACCGAGGATGTGCTTTTTCTCAAGTTACTGACCTTACTTTTCTTCAGTTCTTTACTTAGTAAACCACTGTTTCAGAATCATGTCGCAATTGCGACTGCACAACATGTTAATGTAGTGAGACTGTGCAAACTCCACTGTGTTTTGGAAAAAGAAGCAAATTTTAACATGAAACTTCCTGGCAGATTAAAACTGTGTGCCCGACCGAGACTCGAACTCGGGACCTTTGCCTTTCGCGGGCAAGTGCTCTACCAACTGAGCTACCGAAGCACGACTCACGCCCGGTCTCACAGCTTTACTTCTGCCAGTATCTCGTCTCCTACCTTCCAAACTTTACAGAAGCTCTCCTGCGAACCTTGCAGAACTAGCACTCCTGAAAGAAAGGATATTGCGGAGACATGGCTTAGCCACAGCCTGAGGGATGTTTCCAGAATAAGAATTTCCACTCTGCAGCGGAGTGTGCGCTGATATGAAACTTCCTGGCAGATTAAAACTGTGTGCCCGACCGAGACTCGAACTCGGGACCTTTGCCTTTCGCGGGCAAGTGCTCTACCAACTGTTGGCTCAGTGAAGCAATACTAACCTTATGACTTATCTTAGAAGAAAGATTAAGGAAAGGCAAACCTACGTTTCTAGCATTTGTAGACTTAGAGAAAGCTTTTGACAATGTTGACTGGAATACTCTCTTTCAAATTCTAAAGGTGGCAGGGGTAAAATACAGGGAGCGAAAGGCTATTTACAATTTGTACAGAAACCAGATGGCATTTATAAGAGTTGAGGGACATGAAAGGGAAGCAGTGGTTGGGAAGGGCGTAAGACAGAGTTGTAGCCTCTCCCCGATGTTATTCAATCTGTATATTGAGCAAGCAGTGAAGGAAACAAAAGAAAAATTCGGAGTAGATATTAAAATCCATGGAGAAGAAATAAAAACTTTGAGGTTCGCCGATGACATTGTAATTCTGTCAGAGACAGCAAAGGACTTGGAAGAGCAGTTGAACGGAATGGATGGTGTCTTGAAGGGAGGATATAAGATGAACATCAACAAAAGCAAAACGAGGATAATGGAATGTAGTCGAATTAAGTCGGGTGATGTTGAGGGTATTAGATTAGGAAATGAGACACTTAAAGTAGTAAAGGAGTTTTGCTATTTGGGGAGCAAAATAACTGATGATGGTCGAAGTAGAGAGGATGAAAAATGTAGACTGGTAATGGCAAGGAAAGCGTTTCTGAAGAAGAGAAATTTAACATCGAGTATAGATTTAAGTGTCAGGAAGCCATTTCTGAATGTATTTGTATGGAGTGTAGCCATGTATGGAAGTGAAACATGGACGGTAAATAGTTTGGACAAGAAGAGAATAGAAGCTTTCGAAATGTGGTGCTACAGAAGAATGCTGAAGATTAGATGGGTAGATCACATAACTAATGAGGAAGTATTGAATAGGATTGGGGAGAAGAGAAGTTTGTGGCACAACTTGACCAGAAGAAGGGATCGGTTGGTAGGACATGTTCTGAGGCATCAAGGGATCACCAATTTAGTATTGGAGGGCAGCGTGGAGGGTAAAAATCGTAGGGGGAGACCAAGAGATGAATATACTAAGCAGATTCAGAAGGATGTAGGTTGCAGTAGGTACCGGGAGATGAAGAAGCTTGCACAGGATAGAGTAGCATGGAGAGCTGCATCAAACCAGTCTCGGGACTGAAGACCACAACAACAACAACCAAAAATGATGTTCAAATTGTATATGAGCTTTGTTACAGGTTCGCTCTTTATCACGGTGTCTCGATTGTATTTGGGAGACCACTAATGTGTTCAACTTCCGATCTGTTAATCTTTCTCTTACGAATTTCCACTAATTTGCTTTCATTTCCATTTTTATATTCAAATAGTTCCCTTAGGCATTTTCATCTAAGATGTTGATTGCGTGAAGGCAATCCGGGTCAAAAGGTCAATTATTCGCGTAATCAATCCGTACGTCTCCTGAACACAATCGAGAACCGACGCATCGGTGATCAATTAATAATCTCTCTCTCTTTTAAAGTCGTACTAAAAAGCGGCCACACAGGATAGCCGTAAGTACGCAATATAGCGTTAGGTTGTATTTTGTCAGTAAATATTACCAACCAACAGTTACAGCATCACTACTATTAATAATAACCAAGTTCCTAACGCCAGAATGTCTAACTTAAAATCTAGTAATGTTTCATCTTCATATGCTGCCTAGTAGCCGAGTTCTCTGTAAATACAGAGTGCTTTCTTTAATTGGGTCAGTCCCGGGAAAGCGGAATCTGTAGGTTATACAGGGAAACTGTCTTAGGAAAACAATTTTGCCGTAATCAGATTATTGGCCTAGCGAGAGTTGTCCACGAAAATGAGTAAAACTGTCAAACCTTTTCATTATGTGTATCGACCCAAGTTTCGTGTAAGGATCATTTCATTATACGGTAAGAAAAAAATCACGACAGCAGCAGTTTTTTAAACGAAACTGAATAAAGCAGGATAGAAATGACAGAATCCGAAAAGAGTAGTACTTTGGAACGTTGTACCATAATAATAATAATAATAATAACAGTTAACAAATTAACCCCGTTATTCATAGACATTCTTGAATTCAGTCTTGAACCGATGTCACTATGTGATATTATTGGATTTCAGACATTTTGCATATGAGAAAAGGACAGGCATCGAGCTATGGTTTGTAATGATACTAAGCATGACAACGCGAGAGTAAAGAAACGAAATCTGTTTATAACGTGCGCCTATACCAAGACGCGCGGCCAGCGTTTAAAAGGTACTTTTAAACACTATGACTCGCTGGGCGCAGGTATTTAAAATCATTGCCGCAGCGCTTGATAGCAAGAAGCTGCGAAACAGAAGAAAGAAAAATTTATCATTTGTTAGAAAAATGCTAGAGTCTTTATAGTTAGTTGTACTTCTGGTCGCCGATATGTTAACAAGTACTTCTTACCTTTGATGTTTGGTCACCGACTTGTTAAGACGTGTTGTGTGGCACCGCTACAAGTTAATTTCATTTAGTGTGAAAAACCACGTAATCACCAAGAAAAAAGAAACGCTTTTGTAAACCTTGTGACGATAAAAAATACTTACGGGCACGACAGGACATTTAATTTTTACAAAATACCACACATAAAAAAGCAGCGATTGTTGGACTGCTCCATGTATGAGAAAAACATAAAAATGTAAGTTTTGTATTCATTGTAAATTTGTTAATGTTTATAGTTTACCGCCTTTGTTCTTTGAGAATATATTGATGCTTCACTGTACAGAAAATCTATGTTTATTCTTTTCTTTAAATTAACTACAAATAATGTTTATGTTTAAATGAACTTTGTTACAGGTTCGCTCTTTATCGCGGTGTCTCGATTGTATTTGGGAGACCATTAATGTGTTCAATTTCCGATCTGACAACTTTTTTTACAAAATTTCACTGTTTTGCATTCATTTCCAATTTTTTTTATTATTCAAATAGGTCCCTTATGTAATTTCATTGAAGAGTCTGATTGCGTGAAAGCAATCCGGGTTAAGAGGTCATTTGAGAAACTATTTTCGCGCAATCAATCTGCACGTCTCCTGAACACAATCGAGAACCGACGCATCGGCGATCATTCATTAATTTTTCTCTCTTTCCAAGTCGTACCAAAAAACGGCCAAGGAGAACTGCTGTGAGTACGCAATCTAGTGTTAAAGGTTGCATTCTTTATCTTGTCGGCAAACATTGCCATAAATTATCATCATCAATGTTATATTTGGTTAAATGTGAAAAGCAAAAAACCTTTTAACGCTAGATGTGGCGCCCGAACAGGGACCTAACTAAAAAACTTATATGTTCTTTTTATTTTCTTGCTACCATTGGAGAAAATTGGAAGCCAATACCAGTGATTAAAAAAAAGGATGCATATGCAGAAAATCGCAATAAGAATCCACAACAACAATAAATAGCAGCGCGCAAGACAACTAATGTGAGTACGATTTTTCATTACGTTTGAAGCTTTGCGTACCGAGCATTCAGTCGGCTCGTGACATTCACTCTCTACGCTTTTTTCCTTTTCCTCAAGCAATTTACTTTCCAAATTTCTGTTTCCTTTTGCTATTAGATCCGCCTCTATCACATCATTTAGCTTACAGTAGTTAGAAATAGTTAGCAAGAATTTCCATTGTTGTGCATTTTAGTGAATCACAATGGCCGCTATTATCTGTGCCAGTTTCAGTGCTCTATAAGTGTTTTTCATTTATTTTATCACTCCCGTTGCCATATTGGCATTTTCGTGTGTCAGAGTTTCAATTTTTTTGTAACGCGCAAGCAATATCTGAGAAATCAGGACGCGAAATCCTTGGCGCACCTGACAAGTGAAAATCATAATTAAGAAAAATTATCTTTTCTAGCTCGTGCAGTGTAACTACTTTAAATTTACGATGGCTGATGAGCAACCAAGGCAACTTAGACCGCGCGCGAGTGTAAACAAACCTGAATCTCGTAGTGAGGGAACAACAGACTACGAAGCGACACGTGAGCTGTCGGCGCCACAGACCGCGTCGCAGTCACGTGAATGCTCGCTGTCAGATATACTAAAATTGTTTGCTGATATGAAAACCAGTTTTGAAGCAAACATGGCACAGCTTAGAAACAAGAGTGATAACATTGAAGCTCACATGGGTAATCTTGGAACGCAAATCAGTCAGTTAGCAAATCAAAGTGACAGCAGGTTCAACAGTTTAGAATCAAGGACAGAGGACACTCGAGTGCGAATGAACAATATAAATTCTGTTATTACCGACATCCAAGCACAAATCAAAAATTCGAATGACACCATGGAGGAAAAAATTAAAGCCATTACCACTGCTTACGCAAGCGAGCTAAACGCAAGCGTACACGCAAAAATTGATAGTGTTCTTTCGATGGTGGAATCCGCCGAGACCAATATTGGTAGCAAGTTCATAGATATGCAGGCCCAAATAGATGTGTGTAAATCAACTGCGAGTGACTCTTTGAAACATTGCAGTGATGTTTCAAAGAGAGTAAGGTGTCAACCACGTTGGCGAGCGAGTTAAAGACCTTGCTCAGCAAATATCCGATGTCAATATTGACAAAAAAATCGCAGATGTCAACACCGGTATAAGCAATACACTTAATAGGGAATTTGAAGAGTGGATGCAATCCAAAGAACAGTACATTGTCAGCAAGATACACGCTGAACTAAAGGGTACGGTTAAACCTGCTACAGCAGAAATCTTAACCGCTCCCGGTACTTCTGGTGACACTTAACCAGTGAATTAGGTGAAATCAGACGAGCATTTAGCCACGATCTTCCGGAATGGAAACGTCTGCTAAGCAATGATTTAGATCAACTGAAACGACAAGTTACGGAATTGCCAGGTGACCATCAAAGTGAGTATTCGCTACCGCCAGAACACGATAATCGTCAATATCCCGAGTGTCAGGTACAATTCTCACCAACAGTAAATAATACGCGTGACGAAACTTCCACGTCACGTAGTCATGCCGATCAACTAACACTCGTTGAACTAATGCTAGAGGAGAGTGTGCTAAAACACAGAGTTTTTCAGCCTTTTATACCTGAAAAACGAAATATACATCCCACGGTATTTCTAAAATCATTCACAGGTGCTTTTCCAGAATCATGGAACGACAGGCAGCGGATACAGTTCATCTTAGGCTATGTACACGGTGAAGGGTCAATTTGGGGTACAGAAATAATAGACAAATGTCACACCTATGCAGATTTTGAAAAGCATTTTTTGAATAAATTCTGGAGTTCAGGTATACAACAAAGACTCCGAAAGGAGGTTTACAACGCCGAACCTTCCAACACCACAGGAGGAGGTTTGAGACGTTATTTTGAAAAATATCTACGTAAAATTCAGTATTGGGACACGCCCATTTCAACCAAAGATGTAATCATGATCTTAAAGTCAAAACTTCCTGGGTCAATAAGAGAAAAACTAGTTAATGTGAGTGAAGAAGACCTAGAAGCCTTTCTTTCTGTTCTTGACAATTTGGATATGATCTATGAGGATGTGCGTGCGAGCGTAATTACCAATACCAGAACAACAAGACGAATAATGGAAATCGTCACAAGGGAAAGAAATGGAACAATTATAACAGACCACAACAGTACTGTCAGCCGAGTCACTTCACTCCCTCTCACCAAATGAATTTTGCACAGCCGAAAAATGCGACATTTTCTCACCAACCCAACCAACAGTTCAGGAACAATAGTCAGGACAATTCGTCGCATGCTTTTCCTGACACCGCCGGTCATAATAGCCGAGGAAATTCGACCATTTTCTACACACAGGCGAACCAAGCACCAAACGCGATGTCAAATAACACGCAATCAAGAGATGCACAAGTCGTATGGGATACGAACGCAAATTTTCGACCTGGTATGTCGCAAAATACTAGTCAAGTAAAAATAACTGACATTTCAGCTCCACCCCAGTCGGAAAACCATTAGCAGCTTCTTTAGGCCTCCACGGGGAAGCTGCGGAACCAATAAGCTCTCATATCTTTAACCACTCATGCCAACCTAAGAAGAAAGGCGCATGACAAACACATTAGCAAAGTCTTATCGTATCGTATAAATGAACGAGTGCTATTAAAGACCCGCTTCAAACCATCTTTGATTCATCATAAGAATCGCAAGTGGCAGCACTTGTATGAAGGACCATATATTATATTAAGAAAGCCTCACATTGGTTGCTATCTATTAGCTGACCCTGTATCTGGACGAATAAAAGGATTGTTTCATCACGCAGACTTGAAGAAATACCGAGTCAACCATTGAAAATATCTGTTAAGTTAAGCTGCTAAAATAAAATATACACACACTATAAGTTGTCATACTATGTGTGAAGTACCAACGTATGTAAGAGTAATGCACAAGACTAACACCCTGTCGACCTGCCACAACAAGATAAGTAAGTTAATTGAGCCATGAACGACCACAGCCGAAAGAGCTGACAAATAAATATTATAGTAAGGACGTGCTAAGTGCCACCTGCTATCACTTGTTTTAAGTATAGCAAAGCTCTCTCCTCGTGAATGAAATAAATTAAAAATCATTCAGACCAGAATGATTGCTCGTAGGTAAAAAAAAATTGATTAAGGTCGCTTACTCTAATGAGGTAAATGTTATGTTATGCATAAGGAGTGTGTGACAACATATTTTATGAGACCACCTATGAAACGCAGCAGGCAAAAAGCAGCAGCTTAGCATAAAAGAATCAAGTATGTCAATAACGATCCAGGTAGCAGGAAAGAAGTGCGCAACTCAGTTATTTTATTATAATACGGAGAAAGCCGTATAACGTCATAACAATTTTACCTCACAGTGCAGCTGAAATACTTACAAAGATCATTTATAAATAAACTAATTTAGTACTAGAAATATCTATTTCAGGTCCTCGAAATACGACGTTTTTTTTTCCCTTCGAAAACCAATTTTACGATACATGGAACAGAAGATAGTTAACAGACACAGTTCACTGCTAATGCATGGTTTAAGTAGTTTTAGATATGCATAGAAAATTGTTTAGAGAGCTGGATCAGACGACACTGAAACTACTGTATCGATTTAGTTATACTATTTGTTATGAAAAACTAAGATGATAATAATTTATATTAAGCTCATCATATCATACGTCATTAACAATGTATCTTCAAATCTAATCACTCCATAAAAGTCTTTTGTGTTTCCCTCTAACCAGTATCCTTACCATTCTACCCTCTCCAGTAGAGAAGTGAATTTTACGAGCTGGTTACATGATTGATACATACAGGCTATACGAATGGATAGTCGTGACACATTGGTTGTCGACGGGCTATGCTTATTCTCCGCAAATTGCGAGTTCAATTAAGATTTGTCATGTGCAATTGCACAAGAGGGAACACCAAGCTTCTCAATTTCTCTAATGGTAGTTTGAACACGAACTGTTCATCACGTAAACGAAGCCACATTGACTATGTCTTCAAACTAACGACGTAATAGAGAGAAAATAAAAGAGCTGAACTTGAGAAAAGAGTAACTATTGTAAAAAGAAAAGAATAACAAGATTTCGAACAAAGTGTAAACCAAAAGTGCCTTGGAAGCACTAACTACGAACAAGAGACACTCTTTTCGTCAGGCCTTGTAGTCACAGAGACTAAATATTTCTTTGTAAATAATTTTTAGACATATGTATACTAAATGTTAACTGTACTTTGTAGTAATAATGCAGTCAGTATATGCTGCTGCGTGTGAACCGACTATAGACAAGTAATTAATGGACACGTATAAAAGTGGTGCGTGTGAACCTTAACATGACGACCAAATAAATGTGAAGACGAATTAATAATAACGTGTGAACTGAAAAGGTGATAACTCCAAGGACACGTGTGAAATATCGCGTGTGAAGTAATGTTATAAGTACTTGTACCACGAAACCACGATGTAGAAAGCCGAAGAGTGAAAGTGAAAAAGTGTTGTACTTACCACAAATGGTACTGTACGCCTTTCCACGGACACATTCTTCGAAACAGCTGCGGGAGTCGCCGCATCTGGCTGCTTCCGTAATCCAGAGTCGATGAAAAACTGTGTAAAAACTCACACCACGGCTAGTAGACACCAAACGCTCTGCTTCTCGCAGAATACTGCTGCTAGCGTTGTGGAACTGTCAAGTTATTATCACGTGATTGTGACCAACGGACGTAACACTGTGTACGCTGAGCGCTCAACAATCAATTTTTCTTTGTACAACGAACGCGGATGCCAAATGTTTGAAATGCATTCAAAATAAAATATGATAAAGCAATGAATTAAGCACTCATGTACCTTGTGAAATTATAAAGACACTAATCGGAAGAGTCTTAAGCTCGATTTTGACAATTGCTACCGAATTTACTGACCAGGCCGAGTAATGACAAAAACGTGTCGAACCAAATAAAACCAGAAAAATAGATAAATATGAGAACTAAGCATTCCTAAGAGAATGAGACCTTATGTACATAAACAATTTTTATCCTTACCTAATCCAGTTTTCTTTTAGACTAAGTTATTAGTAAGTAAGCACATTCTAATACAGATTTTTTTCTGTATTTTTCACGTACGAAAACATAAATGGAAGCACGGACATGTGTCAAGTGAAACAGAGACCGCCACCATACGGCTCAACATGTTGCAGAACCAATCTTCCAGTTCCTGACCCACGACGTATTTCCAACGCAACACACACCCCAACAACTACTCCAACTTCCACAGTGAAAGTGATGCCCTACTTTCCCTCCACTGTGAAAGTGTAATCAATTTCCTCACTCAAGTGCAGTGCTATCATTTATACCCGAAGTTCTACCACTCCCAGTGCAACTCATACCTACCCAAGTGTAGTGAAACATTTTTTTTGCAGGTCATGAAAGCCACAAATAAGTAAAGTGCTACGTATTTACTGCAAGAAATCTTCGATGAAACAACGACAAAAATATTCCTGTAATATGTCATTGTAAAACAAGAATGTCAATTTTTTGTAACATATTTTTTCCACGAGTGCACACAGCACCCAGACTTCCTGCGAAGTCAAGTAATTTATTTCTTTGTTTTTTTTTAAATATTTATTATGCCATGTATACTGAGAAATGAACGTTTGTTATCCTTGTACAATACATTAGAAAGAGCACAGTTCAATTGTCATGTAGTTACCCTATGGACAAATTTCTATCAATTTCAGTCGTACGAATATACTTACCTGATACTCTGTATGTTAACCACTTTGCCTGATGTAGTGTGTAAAATCTATTGTAAGGAATTTTTGCAAGTAATACTAACTTGTTTCACGAAAGCAATAATATCACGACTACGCGTGAGTCACGATGATCCTGACGGAGTCATCGCTCCTCACGCGGGAAGCAATGTGATATTATTGGATTTCAGACATTTTGCATATGAGAAAAGGACAGCCATCGAGCTGTAGTTTGTAATGATACTAAGCATGACAACGCGAGAGTCAAGAAACGAAATCTGTTTATAACGTGCGCCAGCGTTTAAAAGGTACTTTTTAAAAGCGAGTCATAGTGTTTAACTCGCTGGGCGCAAATATTTAAAATCGTTGCCGCAGCGCTTGATAGCAAGAAGCTGCGAAACAGAAGAAAGAACAATTTATCATTTATTAGAAAAATTCTAGTCTTTATAGTTAGTTGTACTTCTGGTCGCCGATATGTTAACATGTACTTCATTACCTTTGATGTTTGGTCACCGACTTGTTAAGACGTGTTGTGTAGAACCGCTACAAGTTATATTTCATTTAGTGTGAAAAACCACGTAATCACCAAGAAAAAAGAAACGCTTTTGTAAACCTTGTGACGATAAAAAATACTTACGCGCACGCCAGGACATTTAATTTTTACAAAATACCACACATAAAAAAGCAGCGATTGTTGGACTGCTCCATGTATGAGAAAAACATAAAAATGTAAGTTTTGTATTCATTGTAAATTTGTTAATGTTTATAGTTTACCGCCTTTGTTCTTTGAGAATATATTGATGCTTCACTGTACAGAAAATCTATGCTTATTCTTTTCTTTAAATTAACCACAAATAATGTTTATGTTTAAATGAACTTTGTTACAGGTTCGCTCTTTATCGCGGTGTCTCGATTGTATTTGGGAGACCATTAATGTGTTCAATTTCCGATCTGACAACTTTTTTTACAAAATTTCACTGTTTTGCATTCATTTCCAATTTTTTTTATTATTCAAATAGGTCCCTTGGGTAATTTCATTGAAGAGTTTGATTGCGTGAAAGCAATCCGGGTTAAGAGGTCATTTGAGAAACTATTTTCGCGCAATCAATCTGTACGTCTCCTGAACACAATCGAGAACCGACGCATCGGCGATCATTCATTAATTTTTCTCTCTTTCCAAGTCGTACCAAAAAACGGCCAAGGAGAACTGTCGTCAGTACGCAGTCTAGTATTACAGGTTGCATTCTTTATCTTGTCGGCAAATATTGCCATAAATTATCATCATCAATGTTATATTTGGTTAAATGTGAAAAGCAAAAAACCTTTTAACGCTAGAACTATTATAGTTGATAAGTTTGTTGAGCGGTAATATGGCTTCCTAGATCAGTTCTTTACTGCTGCATTCTACTGACAGTTTTGTATTCAGTTTTTCATATCTGTTTTTTTTCGCCGATAATAAGCTTCAGGATTTTTTAAAATTCATGCTGCTTCGAGATCCACATGGACGATGTAGCGGGCAAAAGCAAGCATACTCTGCACATCACAGCTAAGTGTCTTGCAGAGGGTTCAGTTGAACCACATTAGCACAAATTCTCTTTTATCCCATACAGGAGAAGCGTGTGGAAAAAACGCCTTCCAAAATACTTCTGCACTCGGAGAGGAAAGTTGATGGGTGAAATTTCGTGAGAAGGTTCCGCCGCAACGAAAAACGACTTTGTTTTCGCGATTTCGACCCCAAATCCTATATCATGTCCGCGACACTCTCTCCCCTATTTCTCGATAGTACAAAATGTGCTGCCCTTCTTTATACTTTCTCGATGTATTCCGTTAATCCTATGTGGTAAGGATCCCACACCGCGCAGCAGTACTACAAAAGAGGACGTACAAGCGTAAATTAGGCAGTCTTTTTGATAGATTTATCGCACTTTCTAAGTGTAAATCCGAAATTTAAGCGATTGCTTGTAGCACTCATATGGATGATCTCACACTTTTCATTATTTAGGGTCGGTTGTCAATTTTCGCGCCATACAGATACCGTTTCCAAATCGTTTTGCAGTTTGTTTTGATCTTCTGATGTCTTTATTAGACGATAAACGACAGCATCATCTGCAAACAACCTAAGACGGCTGCTGAGATTGTCTCCTAAATCGTTTATATAGCTAAGGAATACCAGAGGGCCTATACCACAACCTTGGGGAACGCCAGAAATTACTTCTGTTTTACTCGATGACTTTCCGTCAATTACTACGAACTGTGTCCTTACTACGAGCTGTGACCTTACTGACAGAAAATCACGAATCCACTCGCACAACTGAGACGACATTCCATACGCACGCAATCTTACTACAAGCGGCTTTTGACATACGGTCTCAAAAACCTTATGCAAATCCAGAAATACAGAATAAATTTGTAATCCCTTGCCGATAGCATTCAACACTTTGTGTGATCTTGTTGTGTTGGACAAGAATGATTTTTCCTAATCCGCATTGACTATGTGTCAAAAATGGTTCAAATGGCTCTGAGCACTATGGGACTCAACATCTTAGGTCATAAGTCCCCTAGATCTTAGAACTACTTAAACCTAACTAACCTAAGGACATCACACACACCCATGCCCGAGGCAGGATTCGAACCTGCGACCGTAGCAGTCCCGCGGTTCCGGACTGCAGCGCCAGAACCGCTCGACCACCGCGGCCGGCGACTATGTGTCAACAGACCGTTCTCGTCGAGGTTATTTATAATGTTCGAGTAGAATATATGTTCCAAAATCTTGCCGCATATCGACGTTAAGACATGAAGAACTGCAAAATACTTTAAGTAAAATGTAGCCACTCTTTGATAGTCAATATTAATGGAACAGAATGGCATACCGTTTCCATACTTGCACGGGGTGAAAGGTTATTTCATGTGCTCGACGTGACACCCATCACCAGCCGAACAACATCGATGCCGCTGAACTGTTGATCGAACTACGGCAGTCAGTGTTGGCCGGTGTGATAGACGCACAGGACGCCTCGATGGTTTCTCGTAGCTCGTTCACTGCAGCCCGCTTCTGTTTAACTTCATTTTTCGAGGTCCCCTGTTAGCAGTCAAGAGTTGTAAGGTCTAGAGACTATGGTGGGTACTCAAGTGCTCCTCTTCCACGTATACATCGTCCAGATAGATTTACATCCAAATGGGCTCTGTGGTAGTGAGACGGAGTGCCATCTTGTTGTAAAATCTTTCATTTCCAAACACCTCTCGGATGGCCGGTAAAATTAGGTAAAATCAATGTTTGCAGTATCTGAAGGTACTCCTCACCATCTACGGTACCTTCAAAGAAGAATGGGCCAATCAAACCACACGGTAAATTAACATGTTTGTCCTTGTAAACGTGAGGATTTTCAGGAGATCAGTTCTTGCAGTCGTGTCGGTGTGCAGTACCGTTCACTTTGAATGGCACCTAGTCAGACCAGTTACCATCCCTGCATACCGTACATCCTCGCGAAGTATGCCTCAAACCATTTGCAGTACCCCATCCTCCGGTCCGTATCGTCCTCGTTTGTAGCGTGCAGCGATCTTGGAATGTACACTTCCCACTTTGCAGCCTTCAGAATTCATCCTACACTGTACCACACAAGCGGCTCGTAGTAAAATTGCGTCCTTTTGGGATATCGTCTCAGTTATGTGACTGGATTTGCGATTTCCTGTCAGAGAGGTCACAGTTCGTAGTAATATAGATAAATGACCTTGTGGATGACATCCGAAGTTCACTGAGGCTTTTTGCAGATGATGCTGTGGTGTATCGAGAGGTTGTAACAATGGAAAATTGTACTGAAATGCAGGAGGATCTGCAGCGAATTGACGCACGGTGCAGGGAATGGCAATTGAATCTCAATGTAGGCAAGAGTAATGTGCTGCGAATACATAGAAAGATAGATCCCTTATCATTTAACTACAAAATAGTGGGTCAGCAACTGGAAGCAGTTAATTCCATAAATTATCTGGGAGTACGCATTAGGAGTGATTTAAAATGGAATGATCATATAAAGTTGATCTCGGTAAAGCAGATGCCAGACAGAGATTCATTGGAAGAATCCTAAGGAAATGCAATCCGAAAACAAAGGAAGCAGGTTACAGTACGCTTGTTCGCCCACTGCTTGAATACTGCTCAGCAGTGTGGGATCCGTACCAGATAGGGTTGATAAAAGAGATAGAGAAGATCCAACGGAGAGCAGCGCGCTTCGTTACAGGATCATTTAGTAATCGCGAAAGCGTTACGGAGATGACAGATAAACTCCAGTGGAAGACTCTGCAGGAGAGACGCTCAGTAGCTCGGTACGGGCTTTTGTTGAAGTTTCGAGAACATACCTTCACCGAGGAATCGAGCAGTATATTGCTCCCTCCTACGTATATCTCGCGAAGAGACCATGAGGATAAAATCAGAGAGATTAGAGCCCACACAGAAGTATACCGACAATCCTTCTTTCCACGAACAATAGGAGACTTGAATAGAAGGGAGAACCGATAGAGGTACTCAAGGTACCCTCCGCCACACACCGTCAGGTGGCTTGCGGAGTATGGATGTAGATGTAGATGTAGATGTAATTGACGGAAAGTCATCGAGTAAAACAGAAGTGATTTCTGGCGTTCCCCAAGGTAGTGTTATAGGCTCTTTGCTGCTCATTATCTGTATAAATGATTTGTGAGACAATCTGAGCAGCCGTCTTCGGTTGTTTGCAGATGACGCTGTCGTTTATCGACTAATAAAGTCATCAGAAGATCGAAACAAACTGCAAAACGATTTAGAAAAAATATCTGAATGGTGCGAAAAGTGAAAGTTGACCCTAAATAACGAAAAGTGTGAGGTCATCCACATGAGTACTAAAAGGAACTCGTTAAACTTCGGTTACACGATAAATCAGTCTAATCTAAAAGCCGTAAATTCAACTAAATACCTAGGTATTAGAATTTCGAATAACTTAACCCTTTAGTGACCAAATTATTTCCGGAAGTTGTTGACTTTTTATGAACACTTTATTGGGCTAAGAAACGGTTCATAAAATCGTAATTTAAATTTTGAAAGTGAGAGTTTAGCCTACGTGTATAAAAAAAAAATTAAGTGGGAACTATTGTTCCCACCGAAATCTGGAGTAACTTCAATTGATAATTTTAAAAAATGTATTTCCTTTATTTTTTAGTACAAAAACATTTCATTTATATTTGTATTAGTTCATACTGTCCTTTGAGTTCACTAAGGTGATGTACTATGGCACTTAGAGAAGCATGATGCTACACACAAAGGTTCACGACAGTTGCTACACATTATTTTTGTTCTCTTTTCTTTGTTCTTGGTGCTACATTGGCGGCATCTTCTGTCTGTTGTACATTTTGTAGGGAAATGTGTCCAACTTTCTCCGGACAAACTTCATCTGGTACTCCAGACACACCTCTTTTTTGGTGTTTGAAATGCCTTCTTCTTCTCTTACGACTTGAGAAGCCAGAGATAAGCTGCCTTGCCAAGTGCGATCTATACTGTAGCTCCCACATAACGTAGGAATTGACAAATGCCAAATCCACAAGAAAGAAAAACACTTTGTGCCACCACTTCCATGAACGACGGCCTACAGCATACCGTTCACGCAGCTGATCAAATCTATCCACTCCTCCCATTATTTTATTATACTCTGCCACAGCCAATGGGCAGAATACTTCACTTCTGCTTCCACTAACTTACCTTGTAATATTTATGTAATTTTCAGTCAAATCCAGCAAATATACACGAATACTATCTCCCTCATAAATATAAAAGTAGATAAATACAACACAAGTCACTTCACACGCAAAAGGAAAGCACACTATCCAAAAAACGCTGTAGCGGTCGAAGCAGTGGCTCGTTTTCACGCGGGAACTGCGTTTCTGGATTGATTGACTCACAAGGTAGAAATACAACAGCTTTCGCCTAAACGTTGACAATCTACACATAGTTAGCACACTCTAACAGAGATGGTTGCACAAGTCAGAAGTGGGAACACGGATTACAACTGAACTTACAGCGAAAACAAATAAGTGGGAACTATAGTTTCCACTGGTCACTAAAGGAATAAATTGGAAAGAACACACAGAAAATGTTGTGGGGAAGGCTAACCAAAGACTGCGTTTTACTGGCAGGACACTTGGAAAATATAACAGATCCACAGAGGATACTGCCTACACTACGCTTGTCCGTCCTCTTTTAGAATACTGCTGCGCGGTGTGCGATCCTTACGAGATAGGACTCACGAAGTACTTGGAAAACGTTCGAAGAAAAGCAGCACGTTTTGTATTATCGCCAAATATGAGAGAGAGTGTCACAGAAATGATACAGGATTTGGGCTAGAAATCATTAAAAGAAAGGCGTTTTTCGTTGCGACGGAATCTTCTCACGAAATTCCAATCACCAACTTTCTACTCCGAATGCGTAAATATTTTGTTGACACCGACATCATCATGATAAAATAAGGGAAATCAGATCTCGTACGGAAAGATATAGGTGTTCATTCTTTCTGCGCGCTATACGAGATTGGAATAATAGAGAATTGTGAAGGTTGTTCGATGAACCCTCTGCCAGGCACTTAAATGTGATTTGCAGAGTATCCATGTAGATGTAGATGTAGATCCTATGGTTGCTCGGCTTACCCCTCTTTCACGTGCACTGTGCTGCATAGATTTTTGAGGTGACCTGGTAAAATGTTGCAACACAGGAGCGCTGGACGCTGGATTTGTTGATGTTTTTGGTCGGCGAGACTTTTCCTTATGCACATCCTGAAAAGTACCGTCAGCTTCAAATTTACCACGAATGCGTTAAACTTGTACGTGTTGGTGGCTGAGTTCAGAACACATTACGCCATTGCTGTTGTGCCTCCATCATATTTCCGTACTTCCAGTAACACTTGCGCTGTTCAAACAACAACGCGCGAAGATCTGTTGAGAAAACAATGGATCACGCTACCACGCAAAATTGCAACGATATGTCATTTTGTTCCAAAGATATTAAGTATCAAAGATGTGCTTAATAGAGAAATCGACTACAGTACCAACGTAAATGGGCGTGTACGGCGAGAGCGCTGGTGGAAGGCAGGCTCGCAGAGCGTGGGCGGCGCACAAGCGAACTTTCGGGGCACCCTGTGCGGCGCGGAGCGGCGCGCGACTTGCGGGGCGGCGTGTGGCGGCCGGCGGCGCGCGCCACCTCAATTACTGGCTGGCGGCCGCGCCGAGCGCCGGGCCGGGGCTTCCCCGCCGCGCCGCGCCGGCCTGCAGGCCTGCCAACCCACCCCACCGCCGGCCGCCCTTTTGTGAGCGCGCGCGCCCGGCGCGGCCGGGTGGCGGCCCTGGCTGCGGAGCGGCAGCCCGCCAGCCGCCGGGTTTCAATCACACCCACACCGGCGCGGCGCGCGCGCACACACACACACACACACACACACAGGCGTCGCTTTGACGGCGCCGCTGCTGCTGCCGCTACCGCTGGCGAGACGCCGACGCCCGCCGCAGCGGCAGCAGCCGCCGCTGCGATTCTTTAACAAGGCGCGCCGGAACCAACAGCCAGCGCAGCGCGCAACACACTTCTCTCTTTTTTTTATTTCCACTTTTTTTCCTGTTCCGACGCAGTCAATAACAAATAATTGAATACCCGATTTCAAAACAGCTGGCATACTTTTTAACCTGCGTATCATTTGACGCGTTGCGGGAGATGTATTCCCGCATTCCGCAAAACTCTCGCAGTGGCAATTCTTTCTCGCTTCCTCCACTCTCTTCATTAATTGTGTTGTACTCTAAGGCAGCATGCCGCGTTATTTCCTTTGCAATTGAGGAAATAGAGGATGTGATCGCCGTTTTTCCGATCTGTGTGAAATGTCGCTGCTAATTTGCTTACCAAAACAATGCTTCCCCCATGCCAGCCCCACGATTTCTGAGTAGTTAAGCAACCTAAACCACTTAACAGATGCAAGTGTTCCGCTAGCTTCCTATCAGAATATGCCAATAACTAGCTCCACAATCAACAATCATATGTAACCGCTTGCTCGATGAAGGTCAGTACCCATGACTGGAAAGTTGCATAGGTCACACCAGTATTCAACAAAGGCAACAGGAGCAATCCACTAAAGTACAAGCCCGTATCATTAACGTCGATGTGCAGTGTTCTATCTACTCACATGAATAATTGAGTGCTATCGACAAGGGGTTTCAAACTGGTTTCGTAATCTAGATTTCCATAAGGCTTTTGATAACGTACCTCACAACCGGCTTGTAATCAAACTGCCTGCTTACGGAATATCGTCTCCCATGCTACTGGATTTGCGGTAGAAGGGATTTCTGGCGTGTTGTTATACGCCCTCTGCTGTTCCTTATCTATATAAATGATTTCGGAGACAATCTAAGCAACGTCTTAGGCTGTTTGGAATAATCCTGTCATTTATAGTCTACTAAAGTCATCGGAAGATGGCTCAAAACGGTTCAAATATCTCTAAGCGCTATGGGACTTAACATATGAGGCCATCAGTCCCCTAGACTTAGAACTACTTAAACCTAACTAACCTAAGGACATCACACACGTCCATGCCAGAGGCAGTATTCGAATCTGCGACCGTAGCAGCAGCGCGGTTCCGGACTGATGCGCCTAGAACCGCTCGGCCACAGCGGCCGTCTCATCGGATGATTAAAGCCAATTGCAAATTGATTTAGATAATATTTCTGTATGGAGTGAAAATTGGAAATTGACCATAAGTAATGAAAAGAGAGATCATCGACATGAATGACAAAAGGAATCAGTTGAACTTCGGCTACACGATGAATCAGTCACATCTAAAGACCGTAAATTCGACAGTATACGTAGAAATTACAATTACGAACAACATAAATTAGAACGGACACATAGAAAATGTTGTGATGAAGGCGAACCAAAGACTACGTTTTACAGGCAGAGCACTTGAAAATGCAACAGATCTGCTAAAGAGACTGCCTACACTACGCTTATCCGCCCTCTTTTGGAGTACTGTGGGATCCTTACCAGATAGGATTACCAGAGAACATCGAGAAAGTATGAAGAAGTACAGCACGTTATGTATTATCAGAAATAAGGGAAGGAGTGTCACGGACATGATGCAGGTTTTGTGATGGAAGTAACTAAAACAAAGGCATTTTTCGTTTCGGCCGAATCTTCTCACGCTATTTCAGTCACCAACTTTCTTCTCCGGATGCGAAAACGTTTTGTTGGCGCTGATCTGCATAGGGAGAAACGATCACATAAAAAAAAGTGAAATCAAAGCTTGCACGGAAAAATGTAGGTGTTCGTTTTTTCCGCGCGCCCTTCAAGACTGGAATAATAGAGAACTAGTGTAAAGGTGGTTCGATGAACCGTCTGTGGGACACGTAGGTGTGATTTGGAAAGTAACTATGTGCATGTAAATGTAGATGTCGGCACACGGGACATTTTTCCATCCTGAAGCTTACGGCAAACCGACGTGGAAAGAAATACTGTAATTCTTGAACTGGCACACTATTGTGGATGGATGTTAATATCTTTATCGCCCTCGTGATTTATTCTTCATGGTGCGCACAGTATACGTATATTCTTTTGGTGTTGCGAAGGAAACAGCACGTCGCAATAACAAAATAACAGGAGGTACGGGTTCAAGTCCCGACAGGACAGAGGCACAAATTTTAATTCATTTCTTCAGCTTCTATCAATACAGAAAATCTCTTTAGAAACAAATTAGTTCCATGGGATTCATTCTGACGCCTGTCGTCTTCCTAAGAATGCTTCTTCTATGTCAGTAAAACGTGTAATTCAGTAGGGCTCGTTTCACACTGGGACACTTGTGACGGTCACCGGTGACTGTGGCGAACACTGCTGGGCCACTGGTGTCCCGCACTGCAGCTGTTGCCAACTGATTAGTTGGTGAAATGGACTCGAGCGAGGAGGAACTGTTGTTAGTACTTGTAATGAGGAGGACGAGGAGGAGGAGAATGAAGACAAAACGTTCATTACACATACATCCACTGCTACGTGATCGGCTGGAGAAAGGATTGTATTACACCCTTTATGACGATCTGAGACAATCTGAGAAGAAGTTTTTTCAGTATTCTCGAATGTCAAAAACTTCATTTGATGAACTACTAGCATTCTCCTTGTAGGTTATTGACCTCCTAGCCTCGTACAGGGATAGAAAATATATTTCGCTATTCTTGTGGTCCGAAAAATACGGTATTAAAGTGAAAAAAGAATATAGAACTTACCAATTTTGTTTCTTTCATCTATGATCTTTTCATCGAAATCAGGCACAAACTTCGTAATAATTTCTTGCCACGCTTTCATTTTCATGACTTTGTTACTGTAGTCATCGCTTTTCATATCCCAAGTAACGGGACGACTTTCCACTTCACTTATAAAATCTTCTGAGTTGATGAACTCTAAACTCACGGCTGCACTGTGTGGAGAACCACTGGGCTCAGCAACGGCTGCCCGTCTGTTGGCAACTCTGCAATGCCGTGTCTGTGATCGGTGTCCCAGTGTGAACACTCCAGTACAAGCTAATGCATGTCCGGCGGTCACCGCAGCGAACACAGTGTTGGTGGCCGTCACATGTGGCGAGGGTGAGTCACTACTGGGTCACCGTGACCCGGTGACTCAGTGCAGTGTCCCGGTGTGAATGCTCCAATTCAAACGAAGGTATCTCTATCAGTGACCGTCACCGGTGACCGTCACAAGTGTCCCAGTGTGAAACGAGCCTAAGATCATGCAGTCCACCTTACCCTTACCTCTGCCCCATGTGAAAAGCCATTCGCAAGTCTCGCTCATCGGGGAAAATTGCATGATTTTTCAAGTAATGAATTAAACGCTATTAAACAGATGCCGTGTTAAAAATGGGAAATGCGTTTTGGTGAATAAATTTTAAAAAATCCTTTGCAACATGCAAAAACGTGCTTTCTTCGAAATTACTGCAATTTACACACAGCTGCTGTGAGAAATGGCCATCACAAGGAACTGGATATATAAGGTGTCCGACAGACTTGTAGAAGCTGTCTTGAGGAAGAAATCGAGGATAGGAACCCGTGTCGGAAACGTCATCCGATGACGCTAGATAGCGTCGAAGTTATAGGCGCGGGCGCCTGCAATTATGCCGCCCCTTCGGCAGCAAATGTGACGTTATACGCTGACGGACCGTAGCGGAACATCTCGCAATGTCGTTTGTTATTCAGTAATCCCGACTGATTGCTACGATAGCAGCTGTATATAAATGACAGTAATTTTACCGCACGCTGCAAATGAATTTTTTAAAATGTATTCACCCAAACGCACTTCACTTTATTAACAAGGCAGCTTGAAAAACTATGTTCTCCGATGAGGGAGGCTTTAACCTGATTTTTTACATGAGTGGGGGAGGGGGGAGGGGCGGAAGGGGGACAGAGAATAAGGGTCCAAAGAGGCCATCAACGAAGTGGACTGAAAGAAGGAAAATAGCTCACAGGAAGAGAATGAGGGCCATATGGGAAATCAGTAAAATAGTTCTACAAGCACTGCGTCACCCGACAGAGATGGTACGCAAATTTACATACAAAGAAACTGGAACATCTGCCTAATATCGTGTAGGGCCCTTACGAGCATGCACAAGTGGCGAAACGCGACGTGGTATGGCCTCGACTAATGTCTGAAGTAGTTCTGGAGGGAACTGACCCCATTAATCCTGCAGGGCTGTCCATAAAAAGATCCTGCAAGATCGGGATCAACGACGACTGAAGAGAATCGTTGACAGAAGTGCAATTCTACCGCAAATTGCTGCAGATTTCAGTGCTGGGCCATCAACAAGTGCCAGCGTGCGAACCATTCGACGAAACATCATCGATATGGGCTTACGGAGCCGAAGGCCCACTCGTGAACACTTGATGACTACACGACACTAAGCTTTATGCCTCGCCTGGGACCGCCAACACCGTCGTTGGACTGTTGATGAATGGAAACATGTTGCCTGGTCGAACGAGTCTGGTTTCAAATTGTATCGAGTGGATGGACGTGCACGGGTATAAAGACAACTTCATGAATCCATAGACGCTGCATGTCAGCAGGGGACTGTTCAAGCTGGTGGAGGCTCTGTAATGGTCTGGGGCGTGTGCAGCTGGAGTGACACATATACATACGACTCTGATAGGTGACACGTACGTAAAGCCGTCGACACACGGACCGTGCATCCGAGCGTTGAGCGTTGAGCGTGCCGAGTTTCTGACGTTATAGCGTGGAACAGCACGTTCGGGAGTCTTTCCGAACGTGCAGAGCAATATCTGGCATGTCAGATATTCTGAGCGTGCGTCTGAGCGTTGACCAATGAGATGGCACAACGCCACCTACGTCACACACACGCCGTCTCCCTTCAGTAGAGAGTTGTGGGGCGCCATATTGGCGTTCATTTCAAGCTTATACGTATATATGCCGTTTATGAGCACCAGCAAGTTAAGAATCACTGAAAAACCCGTTGTTAACTGTGTGATTCGTTCCAATAAAATAATGAGAAACATCATATTCGTGGCAAAAGAATTATTGTAACTCGCGTATTATGAGAGTAGGCTATTTGAAGGCAGCCACACACTGAAGATCCACCCAAAACACATTGTTCTTGGTACAATTTGTTATAATTAAATTTCAATTAGTAACAGAGCCACGATTAAGGTTTCCAGCAAGGGTAAGACAATATGGATAAGTGTTAAGGGACTGATGTTGGTTTAGCGTAGTGAGCAGCGGTGGTTCGCGTCTTGACATTGCAAATTTTTTTTCCTACCATTGGCGTTTTTATTAGGTTCTGATACTTTATTATTAGTTTAATGTAAGTATATACTATAATATTTGATGTAATGTAAATATAAGTTCACGTCTTTTTGAGGGGTGACTTGGTTCGATTGGCTTAATTTAAAGGACAGCTTGCGCTATTTGTGTAAAGATATTTTGCTCGCTTTTCTTTTACGCTTCGTAATTCACATGTTGCAAAGATTCTGCTACTGGGCAGGAACAGTGATCAAGTAAGACTGACCTTGGGGTTTTACTAAGATGTGGGAATGATGAAATAATGTTTATCTTATGCGGAGAAGTATTCCAAATTTGTAACGCGCTGTTTGTAATGGAACTTTTTATAAGCCTGTGTCCTTATTGATTGGACATGGTACTTTACTTTTCGTGGACGATGGAGGAAATGTGCGTTTTAATAGAGATAAAGTGGGAATTTTACGCTCGCCCGTTGAGTAAACAGTGTGATTTGCGAACTAGAAACATCCCTCAACTGCCGCTGGAGTGCGCTGCGATCACGTATACCCCGTTGGGGCCCACGTACCGTATGCACAAGTCGCATCGTTCCTGAGCGTTCAGCAGCACGTTGAACTTGGCACGCTCAACGTTAACGTTCGACAGCACGGTCCGTGTGCCGACGGCTTAAGCGTCCTGTATGATCACCTGTAACCATTCACGTGAATTGTGCAGTCAGACGGACGAGGGCAATTCCAGCAGGTTAATGTGATACCCCACACTACGGAGTGGCTCCAAGAACGCTCTTCTGAGTTTAAACACTTTCGCTGGTCAAACTGCCCAGACATGAACATTACTGAGCAAATCAGGGATGCCTTGCAGCGTGCTGTTCAGAAGAGAACTCCGGTCCCCCGTATTCTTACGGATTTATGGACAGCCCTGCATGATTCATGGTGTCAGTTTCCTCCAGCACCACTCCAGGCATTAGTCGAGTCCGTGCACCGTCGTGCTGCGGCACTTCTGCGTGGTCGCGGGGGTCGTACACGATGTTAGGCAGGTGTACCAGTTTCTTTGGCTCTTGAGAGTAAAACTAAACACAGAGTCAATGATCTTGATCACTACTCGTGCAGTGCGCTCATTGGTCTTTGTACCAGTGCAAGAGAGGTGAATTATTTACAAAGGCAGAAAATAAATGAGAACCTTGTAACACTACGCAACATGATTTTTGAAGTTTACGAAATTTTCCCTGTTTCTGAACTTCTTTTTTGTGTTGCATTCAGATCTCGTATTAGCTTTTCCCAATAGGTACAATTTTTTATATACATGATTCGGTGAGTTCGACAACATGCCGTCCTCCACGAACTAATTTCGACCCGAAGTATCCATCTTAAATTATTCATAATTATGCATTTAGTATTTTAAAGAACATTGTTGTTGTTGTTGTGGTCTTCAGTCCTCAGACTGGTTTGATGCAGCTCTCCATGCTACTCTATCCTGTGCAAGCTTCTTCATCTCCCAGTACCTACTGCAACCTACATCCCTCTGAATCTGCTTAGTGTATTGATCTCTTGGTCTCCCTCTACGATTTTTACCCTCCACGCTGCCCTCCAATGCTAAATTTGTGATCCATCGATGCCTCAGAATATGCCCTACCAACCGATCCCTTCTTCTAGTCAAGTTGTGCCACAAACTTCTCTTCTCCCCAATCCTATTCAATACCTCCTCATTAGTTACGTGATCTATCCACCTTATCTTCAGCATTCTTCTGTAGCACCACATTTCGAAAGCTTCTATTCTCTTCTTGTCCAAACTAGTTATCGTCCATGTCTCACTTCCATACATGGCTACACTCCATACAAATACTTTCAGAAACGACTTCCTGACACCTAAATCTATATTCGATGTTAACAAATTTCTCTTCTTGAGAAACGCTTTCCTTGCCACTGCCAGTCTACATTTTATATCCTCTCTACTTCGACCATCATCGGTTATTTTACTCCCTAAATAGCAAAACTCCTTTACTACTTTAAGTGTCTCATTTCCTAATCTAATTCCCTCAGCATCACCCGACTTAATTTGACTACATTCCATTATCCTCGTTTTGTTTTTGTTGATGTTCATCTTATATCCTCCTTTCAAGACACTGTCCATTCCGTTCAACTGCTCTTCCAAGTCCTTTGCTGTCTCTGACAGAATTACAATGTCATCGGCGAACCTCAAAGTTTTTACTTCTTCTCCATGAATTTTAATACCTACTCCGAATTTTTCTTTTGTTTCCTTTACTGCTTGCTCAATATACAGATTGAATAACATCGGGGAGAGGCTACAACCCTGTCTCACTCCTTTCCCAACCACTGCTTCCCTTTCATGCCCCTCGACTCTTATAACTGTCATCTGGTTTCTGTACAAATTGTAAATAGCCTTTCGCTCCCTGTATTTTACCCCTGCCACCTTCAGAATTTGAAAGAGAGTATTCCAGTCAACATTGTCAAAAGCTTTCTCTAAGTCTACAAATGCTAGAAATGTAGGTTTGCCTTTTCTTAATCTTTCTTCCAAGATAAGTCATAAGGTCAGTATTGCCTCACGTGTTCCAACATTTCTACGGAATCCAAACTGATCTTCCCCGAGGTCGGCTTCTACCAGTTTTTCCATTCGTCTGTAAAGAATTCGCGTTAGTATTTTGCAGCTGTGACTTATTAAACTGATAGTTCGGTAACTTTCACATCTGTCAACACCTGCTTTCTTTGGGATTGGAATTATTATATTCTTCTTAAAGTCTGAGGGTATTTCGCCTGTCTCATACATCGTGCTCACCAGATGGTAGAGTTTTGTCATGACTGGCTCTCCCGAGGCCATCAGTAGTTCTAATGGAATGTTGTCTACTCCCAGGGCCTTGTTTTGACTCAGGTCTTTCAGTGCTCTGTCAAACTCTTCACGCAGTATCTTATCTCCCATTTCATCTTCATCTACATCCTCTTCATTTCCATAATATTGCCCTTGTATAAACCCTCTATATACTCCTTCCACCTTTCTGTTTTCCCTTCTTTTCTTAGAACTGGGTTGCCATCTGAGCTCTTGATATTCATACAAGTGGTTCTCTTCTCTCCAAAGGTCTCTTTAATTTTCCTGTAGGCAGTATCTATCTTACCCCTAGTGAGACAAGCCTCTACATTCTTACATTTGTCCTCTAGCCATCCCTGCTTAGCCATTTTGCACTTCCTGTCGATTTCATTTTTGAGACGTTTGTATTCCTTTTTGCCTGCTTCATTTACTGCATTTTTATATTTTCTCCTTTCATCAATTAAATTCAATATTTCTTCTGTTACCCAAGGATATCTATTAGCCCGCGTCTTTTTACCTACTTGATCGTCTGCTGCCTTCACCACTTCATCCCTCAGAGCTACCCATTCTTCTTCTACTGTATTTCTTTCCCCCATTCCTGTCAATTGTTCCCTAATGCTCTCCATGAAACTCTCTACAACCTCTGGTTCTTTCAGTTTATCCAGGTCCCATCTCCTTAAATTACCACCTTTTTGCAGTTTCTTCAGTTTCAATCTGCAGTTCATAACCAATAGATTGTGGTCAGAATCTACATCTGCCCCTGGAAATGTCTTACAATTTAAAACCTGGTTCCTAAATCTCTGTCTTACCATTATATAATCTATCTGAAACCTGTCAGTATCTCCAGGCTTCTTCCATGTATACAGCATTATGGCATGCATATTTGAATGCAGTCGTTTCTACATCTACATCTACATAAGCGCTCTGTAATTCACACTTAACTATCAGGCAGAGCGTTCTTCAAACCACATTCACACTATTCCTCTACCGTTCCACTCTCCAACAGCGCGTGGTCAAAATGAACACTTAAATAATACGTTTGTTTTCGTGGCCATCTTCCGGAACAGCTGTTAACATCTGTTCTTTTTAATTAGATTACAGTCAGCTCAAGATAGGTAACCTATAATAACAGAGGACACGTAAATCTTTCCTTACAAGCTCTGATTTCTCTTATTTTATTGCGATAATCATTTCTCCTTTTGTAGGATGGCGAAGATATAATATGAATATGTTCACATTCATAGGAGAGAGTTGGTGACTGAAATTTTGTGAAAAGATCTCGGCCGCAACGCAAAACGGCTTTGTTTTAACGATTGTCACACCAACTCGCTTAAAATATTCGTGACACTTGCGCCACAATTTTGCGATAATACAAAACAGGCTGCCCTTAGTCAGTCCTGTCTGGTAAGGTTTCCAATACTGTACGGAAATACTCTCGCAGAGGACGAACAGACGTACTGTACATAGTGTCTTTAGCAGATCTGTTATATTTTCTTAGCGTTTTGCCAATAAAACGCAGTCTTTGGTTCGCCTTCCTCACAACATTTTCTATGTATTCTTCCCAATTACACTGTGCAACAATGAAAATGTAAATCGAATGAAAATAGCCAATTCCTATCAATTCTAATGTGGTGATCGCGAATATCACAAAGACAATTCAAAATTAGCTCTAGTTTTCATTTTACACTGTATTATTACGGTGAGATTAATACAGATTTTTATGTTAAGTTTAAAATCAAATATTATAATGGTTTGTCCAAGTCATAATAACTAGTAACAATGAATTATATTATTGTCCCTGGTCTTCCTTGTGAGCAATATCTTGGATATAAACACTTTGATACCAGTTTTAGTGATCTTTTTGTCTCCCTCCTCTTCAACTTCAGTGACTTTATTAATGCATGTAATAATTTTTGCACATTTGTTTCCAGGTTAACTACAGTTGTTCAAGTTGACTGCTATTGAAGTGAACAAAAATGCCACGAGTTTCTGTTAACAGTGCTGATATATTTCGCAATGCATGTGGAGAAGTGAAATTTGCTTCACAAAAACAGCAAATAACTCCACTTGTTGCAAAAGCTTACAGTTGTTATTTTGGGTACGAAACAGGTGATCAGGTTAGACCCTGGGCTCCATCTGTGATCTGCAACACTTGTGCCAGCAACCTCAGCAATTGGATGCATAGGAAAGTACGTTCAGTGCCCTTTGCAGTGCCCATAATCTGGCACTAACTATGTCAGTCACTGCTACTTTTGTATGGTTCCTCCTATCAAGAAGGGAATATCGAAGAAGAAGAAGGAGCGAACATTGATATCCTAACATTCCATCTACCATACGTCCAGTTCTACATCGGGAAGGACTGCCAATACCTGAACCACCGACAGAGTACGAGATTACTTCCGATGGGGATTCTGAATGTCCTGAACCATGCACATCACAAGATGTTCAGAATGTTCAAATGAGTGTGAAATCTTATGGGACGTAACTGGTAAGGTCATCAGTCCCTAAGATTACACACTACTTAACCTAAAGTATCCTAAGGACAAACATACACACACCCACGCGCGAGGGAGGACTCGAACCTCCGCCGGGACCAGCCGCACAGCACATGACTACAGCGCCCTAGACCGCTCGGCTAATCCCGCGCGGCGTACATCACAAGACCCAGAGTTTCTTCCAAATATATCATCAACTGATAATCCACAAAAATTGTCTCAAAATGAGGTAAGTGATCTCATTAGAGATTTGGAGCTCTCTAGAGCTAAGGCTGAGATTTTAGCAATCAAGATTGCAGCAGCGCAATTTTCTGGAAAACAATGTAAATGTTTCATTCTACCGCAGAAGAGAGCACCAATGCAAGATAGTCTTGTGGCATGTTTAGACTGAATGGTCTAATGAAGACTCTCAGAATTAATTACAACCCTGATGACTGTCTTTATTCATTTGCTAAAGTTGAGCTGAAAAGCAATGCTTTTACATATTGGTAATAAGCTTCTTTCTATTGCAGTTGGGCATAGTGTGCATATGAAAGAGTCATACCAAATTATGAAAATTTTACTAGAAGCCACCAAGTATAATGACTCTCAATGGCAGATTTGTGGTGACTTGAAAGTGGTGGCACTGCTATTAGGTATGCAGTTAGGCTGTACTAAATATAGCTGCTTTCTCTGTGAATGTGATAGCCGGGCTCGTGCATCTAATTACAGTAAACATGAATGGCCCACCAGAAAATCTCACCAACCAGGTATAAAGAAAATTAAGAGTGAACCTCTAGCAGACCCTAAAAAGATTCTGCTCCCGCCCTTGCACACCAAGTTGGGTCTCATGAAAAACTCTGTTACGGGAGTGGACAAAGATGGTGACGCATTTACGTACTGAAGGCAAAAAGTCCCTTACTTAAGTGATGCCAAAGGAGGGCATCTTTGTAGGCTCACAGATTCGAGAGCTTTTTGGAGACCATACTTTTGATGGAATCATACAAGGTTAGAGAAGCATGCATCGGAATGTTTTAAGACAGTCTGTTTACAGTTCTTAGGGAACGAACGAGCAATAAATTACAAGGACATTGTAGATAACATGTTGTCACCTTATGAAAAACTTGGCTGCAGCATGTCATTGAAAATGCATTTCCTACAGAGTCATCTTGACTTCTCCCCCAAAGATTGTCGTGCAGTAAGTGATTAACATGGAGAGCAATTTCATCAAAATATTGCCACATTTGAGAAAAGGTATGCCCGGAAGTGGTGTCCTACTATTTTAGCAGATTACTGCTGGACTGTCATAAGGGATGTTCCCGAGTTTGTGTATAAACGTCAAGCCAAGCGAAAACGGTCATCTTCTGAATTTATCTCTGAACAAAATATGTAATTGTATATACTGTACATATGGACATTTAACATTTGTAATCCTTTACAATCATTTGTGACCAGTTAATTTATATATTTTCTTTCGTGTTTTTATACTGTACTTTGTACCAGAACTATGTAAAGTTCTGGTACAAAGTAGACTTATAAAGTATTTTCATTCATGTAATATTATTTTCATTTTTTCTTAATATTTTACTTTTGTACTTCCAGAATGGCAGCGAAATTTATCAATGCATAACACATAACGTAATTCAAGTAATTACTCACTTAAAATTTGTTATGTTGAATCTTGGAGCATGAGTGCATATTTAGTTAGTGAGTTATTTGTACAAAAATGTAGATTACTTTTTTTAAAAGAACTAGAGCTAAATATTTATGACGATGACGATTTTGTATCATTTTATACTGAAATAAACATAACTAACTCAAAATCATGCAATTTACACTCTTTCACTTCAATTTTGTTGTTCAGTGTTATAGTTGTTCCTAATGGTAGTTTGTAGGTACTTAGTTGAATTGACAGCCTTTAAATTTGTGTGATTTATAGCGTAATCGAAATTTAATGGATTACTTTGGTACTCTTGTGGATGACCTCACATTTTTCCTCGTTCAGAGACAATTGCCACTTTTTGAACTATACAGATATCTTGTCTAAGTCATTTTGCAATCTGTTTTGATCTTCTGATGACTTTAGTAGTCTAAGAGATCTCCTTACATTGTCTCTTAAATCATTACATACACTCATGCTCATAAATTAAGGATAATGGCGATACATGGTGAAACAACGCTCTAGTGGGGGGGTTTGCGTGTTTAGATCACCTCGGGGTATGACCATGCGGTGCATTTGACCTGCGGTCGTCGCACGATGGCGCTGGCAGCAGCCCACATACGCAGAGGTGTGTTGGTGCATGTCAGAGTACGGTGCAGCGAGTAAGTGTGCAGACGTTTCCAGACGTGCTAATGGCGACTGTGTGATGAAAATGGCTCAAAGAACACATATTGATGACGTTATGAAGAGTAGAAGACTAGGGCGACTGGAGGCCGGTCAAACACAGCAGGTCGTAGCATGGGCCCTCCGTGTGCCACAAAGTGTGATCTCAAGATTATGACAACGATTCTAGAAGACAGGAAGCGTGTCCAGGCGCTACAGTACGGGACGTCCACAGTGTACAACACCACAAGAAGACCGATATCTCACCATCAGTGCCCACAGACGGCCACGGAGTACTGTAAGTAGCCTTGCTCGGGACCTTACCGCAGCCACTGGAACAGTTGTCTCCAGACACAGTCTACAGACGACAGAACAGACATGGTTTATTCGCCCGGAGACCTGCAAGGTGCATTTCACTGACCCCTGGTCACAGGAGAGCCCGTAAAGCCTGGTGTCAAGCACACAGTACATGGTCATTGGAACAGTGATCCCAGGTTATGTTCACGGACGAGTCCAGGTATAGTCTGAACAGTGATTCTCACCCGGTTTTCATCTGGCGTGAACCAGGAACCAGATACCAACCCCTCAATGTCCTTAAAAGGGACCTGTATGGAGGTCTTGGTTTTATGATGTGGAGTGGGATTATGATTGGTACACGTGCACCCCTGCATGTCTTTGACAGAGGAACTGTAACAGGTCAGGTGTATCGGGACGTCATTTTGCACCAGTATGTCCGCCTTTTCAGCGGTGCAGTGGGTCCCACCTTCCTCCTGACGGATGATAACACACGGCCCCACCTAGCTGCCATCGTGGAGGAGTACCTTGAAACAGAAGATATCAGGCGAATGGAGTGGTCTGCCTGTTCTCTAGACCTAAAACCCATCGAACACGTCTGGGATGCTCACGGTCGACGTATCGCTGCACACGTCTTAAAACCCCTAGGACACTTCAGGAGCTCCGACAGGCACTGGTGCAAGAATGGGAGGCTATACCCCAGCAACTGCTCGACCACCTGATCCAGAGTATGGCAACCCGTTGTGCGGCCTGTGTACGTGTGCATGGTGATTATATCCCGTATTGATGTCGGGGTACATGCGCAGGAAACAGGGCGTTTTGTAGCACATGTGTTTCGGGACGGTTTTCTCAACTTATCACCAATACCGTGGACTTACAGATCTGTGTGTGTGTTCCCTATGTGCCTATGCTATTAGCCCCAGTTTTGTGTAGTGCCACGTTGCGTGGCACCACATTCTGCAATTATCCTTAATTTATGAGCATGAGTGTAAATCAGAAATAGCAGAGAGCCTATAATACTTCCTTGGGGATGATTTTTCCGTTAATTACTACGAACTGTGACCTTTCTGACGCAATTCGATTAGAAGTCTCTTGTGTGCAATAGTGTCAATAGCAGCCTGGAAATCCTGAAATATGGAATTAATTTGAGATCGCCTGACGACAGCCTCCGCTACTTCATGCGAATAAATGGACCGTTACCTTCTAGGTAATTCATAGTGATAGAACACACTGTATGTTTCAAAATCCTATTGGAAATCGGCGGCAATGATAAGGTTCTGTAATTCAGCGAATTACTCCTATTTCCTATCTTGAGTATTGGTGGGACCTGTGCAACTAGCCAGTTTTTTGGTACGGATGTTTCGTCGAGCGAGCTGTTGTATGTGATTGCTGAGTATGGGGCTATTGTATCGTCATACTCTGAAAGGAACCTAACTGGTATGCTGTCTGTACTGGAAGACTTGCTTTTATTAAATAATTTAAGCTGCTTCGCTGCACCGAGAATATGCAGTTCTAAGTTGCTCATGTTGGCAGTTATCCGTGATTTGAATTCTATAATATTTACTTCGCATTCTTGGGTGAAGGATTTTCGGAAAACTGTGTTTAATAACCCCGCTTTAGTGGCGCTGTCCTCAGTGACATTACCGATGGTATAGTGCAGTGGAGGTATTGAAACTTCTTTATTTAAATGAGTGTGTCTGTACTTAAATTGCTGAATGACTGGGAAGATGAAACTTTTACGTTATTTGATTCTGAAACAGCTGAGTAAAACTGAACGTGCTGAGTCTACTTTCTCTTCACTTTTTCTTATCGTGTCAACACTGACCCACAATATTCTAACGCAACGCAATCTGACTATTCAAAAAATTTACAACCTGACTTCAAATAATTAATTCAAAAGAATGGCTCTGAATAAGAAGCAATTATGACAATAACTGTGGTGTCACCGCCAGACACCACACTTGCTAGGTGGTAGCTTAAATCGGCCGCGGTCCATTAGTACATGTCGGACCCGCGTGTCGCCACAGTCAGTACTTGCAGACCTAGCGCCACCACATGGCAGGTCTAGAAAGACGGACTAGCACTCGCCCCAGTTGTACGGACGACATTGCTAGCGACTAGACGTACGCAGCCTTCCTCTCATTTGCCGAGAGACAGTTAGAATAGCCTTCAGCTAAGTTAATGGCTACGACTTAGCAAGGCGCCATTAGCCTTACCTACTTTGAGAGTTATAGTATAAATGTCTCAAGAAGAACGCTGTATTCATCAGAGAATAAAAGTTAAGTATAAAGCAACTACGTACTTTTCTTGCTACCATTCAATAGTTATCCTGTTCCAGAATTCACGCCCGTCTGCATTACATCGCGTGCCTTTCGGCTACCTCAGAGTGGCGTGGCTCTGGCTACGCCACAACAATAACCTATACATTTCATTAAACACTTACCTCACAAAAATCTTCATTACGCGAACTACAGCAATACAGCGAGCGTCAGTACTGCCAGCTAAATAAAAGGTTCTAACCATTAAAGCCACTAACTACTAATAGGCATGTAGTTAGCAAAGGAAAGATTTTGTTGCAAACCAAATAATGTATTTTTTTACCTTAATAAAGAGACATCCAGTTGAAACACTAATATAAATCGTCATTGACATCCAGTACAAAGGTATATAATCATGAATAATTTTCAATCTCCAAGTCGGATACTTCCAGATCGTTAGCCTTCGCTAACACTTCTGACCTCTACCCTCCATCAATGCTGACTTCTCACATTTAACATCCATCAATACTGTCTGTTCACCTCCAACTGTCCAACACTACTTCCATCACTGCTGGCGACTAACTTCCAACTGCACAACACTACTGGCAATTGACTTCCAACGAGTCCAACCAGCCACAGAGTCTCTTACAAAGAAAGCGCAGTCAGAGATCCAATGCAAAGCGCTACACAGCGCTGCCAACACAGAAGCAGCCCACTTACAGTATTGATTCTGTCTTGCCCTTGGTGCACTTTATATTTGACCAGAATATCTTCTAATATTATCATTATGGATAAGAACGCTACTATTTTAATTCTACAGCCTGAAATTATCATACAGTTGCATTCAGCGTAATCAATGGGTTATGGGATACAGATCGAAAACATTAGCAAAAAACTATTGTATGCCAGTAGTGTTAAGTTGGCAAAGAAATTAAAAATCTGAAATATAAAAATGCAGAGCAACTGCGAAAATCTTGTTGTATATCAACAAAAGTAACCAACAAAAAAACGCCACTTTCATATTCCACATTATCAGATGTATTGCATTAGTTCCTTCCTTTCAATTTTTAATGTTGACAGGCATTACGAAAGTTGCATAAAATGTGTTCTGAAAGCTACATTTTGTGGGTCGACTGTACCAAAAACATTTTCCGCAACGTAGCACGCCATCGCACAAATCGTTTTGCCCAAGTTACGCAGCGGCTCCGAAAAACAGGTACCTTCACCGTGCGGAGGCATGGCTGTGGTGCTTCACGGCTATCGCCGCACGCCGAACTGGAAGACAATGTAGTGCACTGAGTTGAAGAGAACCCACCAAGCACTCGGACAAGTGAGCATGTAATGGACGTTAGTCACAGTATCGCCTGGGGCGTTCTGCGTGAGCAACCATTACATCCGTACCCACTTAACAAAGGGTACACGCTACGGGTCAAGCAGATTTTTCCACAACGCGTTGCCACTGCACGTGATTCCTGCAACGCTGCATCGACACACCCCTCTTTTCCACGTCGAGTTCTGTTCACAAGTGATCGTAGGTCCATTAGAAACGGTGTTCTGCATTGGCGAAACAGCCATGCCCGGGCGGACGAATACTCTCGTGCCACGCATGTTCAGGGATTTCAGCATCGGTTCGGTATTAACATGCGGGCAGGTATCCCGGCCGCTCATACGATTGGAACGTACCTCCTTCCACTCAAACTAACTCGTCCTGCACACTCGATTTCCCTGCAAAACGTATCGGACCCGGTCTTGAAAGCTGTGTCACTGAAATGTGGTTTCAGCATGATGGTGCTCCACCTCACTTCTCACGCGCGGTTCGGAGACATCTCAACAGACGGTATGCTGGAAGATGGTCAGGCCGAGGTGGTTCCAACCGCGTAGCCGCCGCGATCCCTTGATTTAACTCATACGGACTACTTCTTGTTGTGTCGTATGCAAGGTTTAATTTACGAAAGTCCTGTAGAGACTGAGAAAGACCTACTGGCACGAGCTCTGGCCGCTTCATTGGAAATTGAAGAGACGCCTGGTGGGTTGGAGAATGTTTACCAGAACATGCTTCGTGGGTACGATCTCTGTAACAACGTTGGTGGTCGCCGCATCTGTTGTAATGCATCAGTACTGTCCTGGACGTACAGTAAGCTAGGTTCTTATTTGTTTTGGAATAACGTAAACACGTAGTGTTTAAGTGTTAATACAGACAAATGTGCTCATTTGATAAATCCACGTTTTGTTACGTTTCCTTCCGAATTGTTACCTAATAACTGTACTGCGCCACGCCTAATTCAGTTCCTCCAGCAGAAGTGGCTGAGTTAAACATCTTCGTTGAAAGACCAGAGATTAGATTAGATCAGATTAGTACTTGTTCCATAGATCATGCATACGACACTTCGTAATAATGTAGAACGTGTCAGGTAAACAAAAGGTGTCTATACAAGATATTATTTTACACAAAATATTACATGTCACTTAATTTTTTTTCTTTTTCTTGTGTGGGGGTGGGGAAATTACCCACTTACTATATCCAAAAATTCATCTAATGAGTAGAAGTTCTTTTAATTTCCTTTTAAATGCTGTATGGCTATCTGTCAGACTTTTGATGCTATTAGGTAAGTGACCAAAGACTTTTGTGGCAGCATAATTTACCCCTTTCTGAGCCAAAGTTAGATTTAACCTCGAGTAGTGAAAATCATCCTTTCTCCTAGTGTTGTAGCCATGTACACTGCTATTACTTTTGAATTCATTCGGATTGTCAACATCAAATTTCATAAGTGAATATATATATTCTGAGGCTACAGTGAAGATCTCTAGCTCTTTAAATAAGTGTCTGCAGGATGATCTCGGATGAGCTTCGGCAGTTATTCTGATTACACGCTTTTGTGCAGTGAAAACTCTTTAACTTAGTGATGAGTTACCCCAGAATATGATGCCATACGAAAGCAGAGAATGAAAATAGGCGTGGTAAGCTAATTTACTCAGATGTATATCGCCAAAATTTGCAGTGACTCTAATAGCATAAGAAGCTGAACTCAAACGTTTCAGCAGATCTTCAGTGTGTTTTTTTCCAGTTCAACCCCTCATCAATGCATACACCTAGAAATTTTGAATATTCTACCTTAGCTACCAATTTCTGATCGAAGTCTATATTTATTAATGGTGTCATTCCATTTACTGTGTGGAACTGTATGTACTGTGTTTTGTCAAAGTTTAATGAGAGCCCATTTGCAGAGAACCACTTAATGATTTTCTGAAAAACATCGTTTACAATTTCATCAGTTAATTCTTGTCTGTTGGGTGTGATAGCTATACTTGTATCATATATACAGCGTGTTACAAAAAGGTACGGCCAAACTTTCAGGAAACATTCCTCACACACAAAGAAAGAAAATATGTTGTGTGGACATGTGTCCGGAAACGCTTACTTTCCATGTTAGAGCTCATTTTATTACTTCTCTTCAAATCACATTAATCATAGAATGGAAACACACAGCAACAGAACGTACCAGCGTGATTTCAAACACTTTGTTACAGGAAATGTTCAAAATGTCCTCCTATAGCGAAAATACATGCATCCACCCTCCGTCGCATGGAATCCCTGATGCGCTGATGCAGCCCTGGAGAATGGCGTATTGTATCACCGCCGTACACAATACGAGCACGAAGAGTCTCTACATTTGGTACCGGGGTTGCGTAGACAAGAGCTTTCAATACCCCTATAAATGAAAGTCAAGAGGGTTGAGGTCAGGAGAGCGTGAAGGCCATGGAATTGGTCCGCCTCTACCAATCCATCGGTCACCGAATCTGTTGTTGAGAAGCGTACGAACACTTCGACTGAAATCTGCAGGAGCTCCAGCGTGCATGAACAACATGTTGTGTCGTACTTGTAAAGGCACATGTTATAGCAGCACAGGTAGAGTATCCCGTATGAAATCATGATAACGTGCTCCATTGAGAGTAGGTGGAAGAACATGGGGCCCAATCAAGACATCACCAACAATGCCTGACCAAACGTTCACAGAAAATCTGTGTTGATGACATGATTGCACAATTGCGTGCGGATTCTCGTCAGCCCACACATGTTGATTGTGAAAATTTACAATCTGATCACGTTGGAATGAAGCCTCATCCGTAAAGAGAACATTTGCACTGAAATGAGGATTGACACATTGTTGGATGAACCATTCGCAGAAGTGTACCCATGGAGGCCAATCAGCTGCTCATAGTGCCTGCACACGCTGTACGTGGTACGGAAACAATCGGTTCTCCCGTAGCACTCTCCATACAGTGACGTGGTGAACGTTACCTTGTACAGCAGCAACTTCTCTGACGCTGACATTAGGGTTATCGTCAACTGCACGAAGAATTGCCTCGTCCATTGCAGGTGTCCTCGTAGTTCTAGGTCTTCCCCAGTCGCGAGTCATAGGCTGGAATGTTCCGTGCTCCCTAAGACGCCGATCAATTGCTTGGAACGTCGGGACAGCTTCATTCTGGAAATTTGTCTCGATACAAACGTACCGCGCCACGGCTATTGCCCCGTGCTAATCCATACATCAAATGGGCATCTGCCAACTCCACATTGCCAGCCATGGTGGCCGTGCGGTTCTAGACGCTGCAGTCTGGAACCGCAGGACTGCTACGGCGCAGGTTCGAATCCTGCCTCGGGCATGGATGTGTGTGATGTCCTTAGGTTAGTTAGATTTAAGTAGTTCTAAGTTCTAGGGGACTGATGTCCTAAGATGTTAAGTCCATAGTGCTCAGAGCCATTTGAACCAACTCCGCATTTGTAAACATTGCACTGACTGCAAAACCACGTTCGCGGTGAACACTAACCTGTTGATGCTACGTACTGATGTGCTTGATGCTAGTACTGTAGAGCAATGAGTCGCATGTCAACACAAGCACTGAAGTCAACATTACCTTCCTTCAATTGGGCCAACTGGCGGTGAATGGACGAAGTACAGTACATACTGACGAAACTAAAATGAGGTCTAACATGGAAATTAAGCGTTTCCGGACACATGTGCACATAACATCTTTTCTTTATTTGTGTGTGAGGAATGTTTCCTGAAAGTTTGGCCGTACTTTTTTGTAACAACATATAATGCAAACCAGCCACAGACTGCACACAGCACAGCCAGTGATTTTCATACAGAGCGCTACGTGGCGTTACCAATATAAAAACTTAAACAGCCTACTTACAGTTTCACCAAAACAATATCATTCAAAGACAATATCAATCTTTCAGAAGCCGTCCCAATCTCGTTCTCTTTTCTATTTAAAACTAAAAATTGCAGCACCACTGCTACGGCAAACTGACACGTCAGTTATTAGCGAAATAGAAAAATACTTGTTGTGACAGGGATCAAACAAATACAGAAAAATACTGGTGTTAACCAGTTGGTTTTTCCCATCCCTACCGGGCCAGAATGGCGTTCTCCCCACTGTGAAACGAAACCCGTGGCGAAATGCGCCGCTCTTCTTTGTATCTTGTTCCGTCTCACGCCGTGTTTCGGTAACGGCCAGGGCTCTTCCTGGGACCGGGTGACCGGCTGTCGCCACACGCACCTGCGGAGAAGAGAAGCGTCGCCTCCCAGTGGGAGGGTCGGCCCGGCACCAGGTGGGCTACGCCGCCCCCGCGCTTTTTCCCGGCCGGAGCCGGAGGGTGGTTTTTATTTCGGGATTTGGAGCGCGGCGCCCCTATCTGGCCCGTCCCTTCCCCTGCCCTCCCCGCCCCGCAGAATTAATTCGCGCTGCCTCCTCCCCCCTGGACCACCCCCCCCCCCCCCCCATTCCGCTCTTGGCAGCCGACGCCAGCCGGACCAGCCGAGAGACCGGAGAGGCCAGCCCCTCCCTGCCACGGTGCGTCTCCTCGGTCCCAGCCAGCGTTTCCTTTTGTTTTCCCCCGAGCCTCCGTCCCCTTCTCGCTCCTCCTCTTCCCCCTGGCTTCGTTCGTAGAACCTCCTTCCCACACCGATCCACACACACCCTCTCTCTCTTTCTCTCTCTCTCTCTCTCACACACACACACAAAATATCGCCAGTCGGTATTTTTTGTTACCTTTCCACAGCGTTTGATTGCGTTGGTCATCTTACTCTTCCAGGAAATCTTAAGTTATACACAGGATGAATCACCGCACTCCACTGCAAATACTGCGGAAATGCAAAAGTGCTAGTGATGCGCAGTTCTCACAGAATTGATTCGTAGCCAGAGGCTCGCGTTCTTCGCCTATCAACAGATTGTACATTACTGGCCATTAAAATTGCTACGCCACGATGACGTCCTACAGCCGCGAATTTTAACCAACAGGAAGAAGATGCTGTGATATGCAAATGATTAGCTTTTCAGAGCATTCACACAAGGCAGGCGGTGGCGACACCTACAATGTGCTGATATTAGGAAATTTTCGAACCGATTTCTCATAAACAGCAGTTGACCGGCGTTGCGTGGTGAAACGTTGTTGTGATGCCTCGTGTAAAGGAGGAGAAATGCGTACCATCACGTTTCCGGCTTTGATAAAGGTCGGATTGTAGCCTATCGCGATTGCGGTTTATCGTATCGCGACACTGTTGCTCGCGTTGGTCGACACCCAAAGACTGTTAGCAGAATATGGAATCGGTGGGTTCAGGAAGGTAATACGGAACGCCGTGCTGGATCCCGACGACCTCGTATCACTAGCAGTCGGGATGACAGGCATCTTATCCGCATGACTGTAGCGGATCGTGCAGCCACGTCTCGATCCCTGAGTCAACAGATGGGGACGTTTGCAAGACAACAACCATCTGCACGAACACTTCGACGACGTTTGCAGCAGCATGGACTATCAGCTCGGAGACCGTGGCTGCGGTTAACCTTGACGCTGCATCACAGACAGGAGCGTTTGCGATGGTGTACTCAACGACGAACTTGGGTGCACGAATGGCAAAACGTCATTTTTTCGGATCAATCCAGGTTCTGTTTACAGCATCATGATGGTAGCATCCGTGTCTGCCGACATCGCGGTGAACGCACATTGGAAGCGTGTATTCGTCATCGCTATAATGGCGTATCACCCAGGGTGATGATATGGTGTGCCATTGGTTACACATCTGTCACCTCTTGTTTGCATTGATGGCACTTTGAACAGTGGTCGTTACATTTCAGATGTGTTACCACCCGTGGCTCTTTCAGCAGGATAATGCACGACCGCATGTTGCAGGTCCTGTACGGGCCTTTCTGAATACAGAAAATGTTCGACTGCTGCCCTGGTCAGCACATTCTCCACATCTCTCACCAATTGAAAACGTCTGGTCAATGGTGGCCGAGCAACTGGCTCGTCACAATACGCCAGTCACTACTCTTGATGAACTGTGGTATCGTGTTGAAGTTGCGTGGGCATCTGTACCAGTACACGCCATCCAAACTCTGTTTGACTCAATGCCCAGGCGTATCAAGGCCGTTATTACGGCCAGAAGTGGTTGTTCTGGGTACTGATTTCTCAGGATCTATGCACCCAAATTGCGTGAAAATGTAATCACATGTCAGTTATAGTATAATATATTTGTGCAATGAATACCAGTTTATCATCTGCATTTCTTCTTGGCGAGCAATTTTAATGGCCAGTAGTGTAATAGTACTTAAAAAGTGTATATTATCGTGCAAATACACACTTTTTTATATTTAACAATGCATGCTGACATTAAAAGGCTAAAAGCAGGCTAAATTAGAATGTATGTGCTGGAGTCTAGTGCAAGTGGTTTACGTGATATTTGAAAAGTTTCCACACCGATTTTTGTTTGTGTCATTGCACCTGCATAGTTGCTACGCACAATGTTTTTACGTTTTCTTACTGTGTGCTTTCCAGAATTCGAAACCAGAACAGCTGTCAGCATGACTGACATAAAGTAGATATTTTAGGTGTTGCGAAACAAATCACTTAAGAAAGGCGAGTCTTCCAGTCCAGATGGTATACCAGTCAGGTTACTTTCTGTGTATGCAGACAGAATAGCGCCTTTCTTCGCAAACATGTACAACCGCTCACTTGACGAAAGATCTGTTTCTATAGACTGAAAAGTAGCACAGGTCACACCAATATTCAAGAAAGGAAATAGGAGTAAGCCATTGAATTACAGACCCATATCACTGACCTCAATTTGCAGTAGGATTTATGAGCATATACTGTACTCGAACATTATGAATCACCTTGAAGAAAATGACTTATTGATGCATAAGCAACACGGATTCAGAAAATATCGTTCTTGCGCAGCGCAGCTAGCTCTTTATTCCCATGAAGTAATGAGTATTGTCGACAAGGGATCTCAGATCGATTCCATATTCCTAGATTTCCAGAAGGCTTTTGATACCGTTCCTCACAAGCCACTATGAATCAAATTGCGTGCGTATGGAGTATCGTCTCAGTTGTGTGACTGGGTTCGTGATTTCCTCTCAGAGAGATCACAGTTCGTAGTGATAGACGGTAAATCATCGAGTAGAACAGAAGTGATACCTGGCGTTCAGCAAGGTAGTAAAGTAGTGTCATAGGCCCTCTGCTATTCCTGATTTACAAAAAATGGTTCAAATGGCTCTGAGCACTACGGGACTCAACTGCTGTGGTCATAAGTCCCCTAGAACTTAGAACTACTTAAACCTAACTAACCTAAGGACAGCACACAACACCCAGCCATCACGAGGCAGAGAAAATCCCTGACCCCGCCGGGAATCGAACCCGGGAACCCGGGCGTGGGAAGCGAGAACGCTACCGCACGACCACGAGATGCGGGCCTTGATTTACATAAATGATCTAGGTGATAATCTGAGCAGCCCCCCTTAGATTGTTTGCAGATGACGCTGTAATTTACCGTCTAGTAAAATCATCAGACGATCAGTTCCAATTACAAAATGATCTAGTGAGAATTTCCGAATGGTGCGAAAAGTGGCAATTGGCTGTAAACAAAAAAAAAAAAAGTGCGAAGTTATCCACATGGGTACTAAATAAATCCGATAAGTTTTCGGTATACGATAAATCGCACAGATCTAAAGGCTGTCAATTCGACTAAAAACGTTTAAATTACAATTACGAGCAACTAAAATTGGAAAGACCATATAGATAATATTGTGGGGAAGGCCAAACGTAGACTGCACTTTGTTGGCAGAACACTTTAGAAGATGCGACAAACAACCTACATTACACTTGTCCGTCCCCTGCTGGAATATTGTTGCGCGGTGTGGGATCCTTACCAGGTGGGATTGACGGAGGACATCGAAAAAGTGCAAAGAAGGGCAGCCCGTTTCGTGTTATCGCGCAATAGGGGTGAGAGTGTCACTTATATGATACGCGAGATGGGGTGGCAGTCACTGAAACAAAGGCGGCTTTCTTTGCGGCGAGATCTATTTACGAAATTTCTTTGCCGAATGCGAAAATATTTTGTTGACACCCACCTAATTAGGGAGAAATGATCATCATAATAAAATAAGAGAAATCAGAGATAGAACGGAACTATTTAGGCGTTCCTTTTCCCCACGCGGCATTCAAGAGTGGAAAGGTAGAGAAGTAGTATGAAAATGGTTCGATGAACCCTCTGCCAGGCACTTAAGTGTGAATTGCAGAGTAACCATGTAGATGTAGACGTAGATGTAGATGTGGTCTTCGAGAGCACTGCGAATTGCTAGTCAGCTAGTGTCACAGTAAACGCAGTACGTCGCAAGTGAACGAGGTATTTACCAACGCAGAAAAATCCGATGTGCTCATGGTGTATGGAGATTGTCGGAAGAACGCATTTCCTTCTTATATGGAGTACACAACAAGATAGCCCAGTAGACCTCGACATCTCGCCAATTACTTATCAGCTTCTTCAGCCAATTACCTGAAAGAGGTTGTGCGACACCTGTATAACGTAAGAAAAGAAAACAATTGACGACAGAAGACGAGGAAATTTTGTATTCTTGCTGCTGTTTCAGTTGATCCACATCTGCTGCGCAATCGCATCAGTAAATGTCATGAGTCGCGCAGATGTCCTATGCATTCCCCATCGACATAGCTTCCATCTCTCTCCATCAGGAGCTGCATGGAAACTACACTCCTGGAAATGGAAAAAAGAACACATTGACACCGGTGTGTCAGACCCACCATACTTGCTCCGGACACTGCGAGAGGGCTGTACAAGCAATGATCACACGCACGGCACAGCGGACACACCAGGAACCGCGGTGTTGGCCGTCGAATGGCGCTAGCTGCGCAGCATTTGTGCACCGCCGCCGTCAGTGTCAGCCAGTTTGCCGTGGCATACGGAGCTCCATCGCAGTCTTTAACACTGGTAGCATGCCGCGACAGCGTGGACGTGAACCGTATGTGCAGTTGACGGACTTTGAGCGAGGGCGTATAGTGGGCATGCGGGAGGCCGGGTGGACGTACCGCCGAATTGCTCAACACGTGGGGCGTGAGGTCTCCACAGTACATCGATGTTGTCGCCAGTGGCCGGCGAATGGTGCACGTGCCCGTCGACCTGGGACCGGACCGCAGCGACGCACGGATGCATGCCAAGACCGTAGGATCCTACGCAGTGCCGTAGGAGACCGCACCGCCACTTCCCAGCAAATTAGGGACACTGTTGCTCCTGGGGTATCGGCGAGGACCATTCGCAACCGTCTCCATGAATCTGGGCTACGGTCCCGCACACCGTTAGCCGTCTTCCGCTCACGCCCCAACATCGTGCAGCCCGCCTCCAGTGGAGTCGCGACAGGCGTGAATGGAGGGACGAATGGAGACGTGTCGTCTTCAGCGGTGAGAGTCGCTTCTGCCTTGGTGCCAATGATGGTCGTATGCGTGTTTGGCGCCGTGCAGGTGAGCGCCACAATCAGGACTGCATACGAACGAGGCACACAGGGCCAACACCCGGCATCATGGTGTGGGGAGCGATCTCCTACGCTGGCCGTACACCACTGGTGATCGTCGAGGGGACACTGAATAGTGCACGGTACATCCAAACCGTCATCGAACCCATCGTTCTACCATTCCTAGATCGGCAAGGGAACTTGCTGTTCCAACAGGACAATGCACGTCCGCATGTATCCCGTGCCACCCAACGTGCTCTAGAAGGTGTAAGTCAACTACCCTGGCCAGCAAGATCTCCGGATCTGTCCCCCATTGAGCATGTTTGGGACTGGATGAAGCGTCGTCTCACGCGGTCTGCACGTCCAGCACGAACGCTGGTCCAACTGAGGCGCCAGGTGGAAATGGCATGGCAAGCCGTTCCACAGGACTACATCCAGCATCTCTACGATCGTCTCCATGGGAGAATAGCAGCCTGCATTGCTGCGAAAGGTGGATATACACTGTACTAGTGCCGACATTGTGCATGCTCTGTTGCCTGTGTCTATGTGCCTGTGGTTCTGTCAGTGTGATCATGTGATGTATCTGACCCCAGGAATGTGTCAATAAAGTTTCCCCTTCCTGGGACAATGAATTCACAGTGTTCTTATTTCAATTTCCAGGAGTGTATTATGAGAATCGTGTTAACTTCCGTACATGGGCAGTATGACAGGATATTCCAGATGTATCATGATCTAGTTTAGTGATAAGTCAGATTTACCAATCCTAGCCAGATAAACCGCCGAAACATGTGCTACTGGTTTGTTGAGAATCCCCATTGGCTTCATCATGTGAAACATCTCAGCGTCCAGGAAGTGTAAACGTGTGGTGTGCGACAGCTTATAGGCCCATTTTTTGTAGATGGAACACTGAACGCGCTCGAGTGTCGCAGCCTCCTAACAGACCATCTTCCACAGATACTGTTGGACGTTACTCTGCAGAGTAGGAGGAACTTGTGGTAGCAACGTGACGGCTGTCCAGCCCTTACTGCACAAAGTACTACAGCATCTCTTCATGAACTGTTTCCAAATTGTTGGACTGGACGTGGAGGACCTGTACCTTGGCCAGCTCATTAGTAGGACTTGACACCTGCAGACGTTTTTCTCCGACAAAAGTTGAAAGGCGCTATCTACAACGGCATACCAACTGCACCTGATGATATGCAGTGACAAATTACTGCACCCTGCTTGGACATTTCCTCTGAAATGTTAGCACATGTACAGCAGTCATTGCATATCAGACTAGAAACCTGTCGCCGCGGCCTGTGGTAATCCTGAACACAACTTGTGATGGTCAGAATCCACACAACTGGTGTACGCGCTTGTTTTGTTCTTTAGTCTGTGCTATCACAGGTATTGTACAAGTATTGCTGTGGGAACTTTTCAACATACAAAAACGGTTCAAATGGCTCTAAGCACTATGGGACTTAACATCTGAGGTCATCAGTCCCGTAGACTTAGAACCACTTAAAGCTAACTAACCTAAGGACGTCACACACACCCATGCCCGAGGCAGGATTCGAACCTGCGACCGTAGCAGCAGCGCGGTTCCGGACTGAAGCACCTAGAACCGCTCGCCCACAGCGGCCGGCTCAACATACGATATCTCGTGAATGACTCACACTGTTATCCCACAAAAAACATTACTGACATTTTAATTTGCCCTAGTTTTACTCTATTAATGTCAATGGGCTTTGTTCCATTTAGAAAGTGTGTGTTTGTACAAAAATACACTTTCTAAGTGTCATTACAATCTGTTGACTGGCTAACATTACGAGACCCTAACTGCCAATTCATTCTATGAAAAGCGTACATCAAGAGCGCTTTCTATTTCTGCAATGTTTGTGGTGCAATTTGTAGGCAAGTCTACCTGTATAAACTGTACATAAACTGGTTTGATTAGTACTTAACAAGCAAAAAGCAAAGGGGACATTTTAGTGACTATGGAGAAATGAGGAAGGGAGCCCAACAAGATTCAATTTTGGGTCCACTCCTATTCCGTATGTATGTAAATGACCATACACTAAACACTCGTCAAACGAAACTGGTATTTCTGCACACGATGCTAGTGTTAGAACAAATCCTGTAAGAGAAAAAGCAACAGAAGTGATTCTTGATGCGATTCAACAAAGAATTACTTAGAGAGTCTCTGAAAATGGATGCTCCTCAAATTTGGATAAAACACCCTGTACACCATGTCATAGAAACAATTGAGGCAATACACGAACAGGAGTTAGTAAACAGGGTAGAATGCTCCAAATGTTCGGTTGCAAAGGAGAGTGTTGTGCCTCAGAACACTTTTCAGAATAGAAGCCGTGTAACACAAGTGTAATATATTTTCTTATTCCTTTTTTGAATAATAGCACTCACTTTTTAGGCACTGCATATATTTTTCTGGAATTACAGAAATTATTCCTAAAATGTAAGGGTTTTGCAAACGTGTAACACTTTCAACATACACAGTCATGTACCTAGGAACAGATGTTCTATTCAAATTTAAAACTGTAGCAATCGAGAAAATCTTATTAGTATTGTATTTAATGGTTTATGTGTTATATTATTACTCTGCCACACACTAAGAATCAGTAAGGAAAATCAAGTCAAGAAGAGTATTATTAAAAACCAGTTAGAAGCTAAACACATTTTGAAGTAGAAGTTGTTGTCAATTAACACAAATTTCCATTTTCAAAGTGGGGAAAATTGTTAAGACATTAAAGAACCTCAGTTCATCTGCTAAAGTCACGTGTCCCTTGGCAGACGATCTTCTCCTACAAGATGGTGCACCACTGACGAAGTTTTGCTTTGCTATCCACAAGTTGCGGAAGTAGTTTTAAAAATATACAGAAGTAGCTTAGTGCCTGCTGCTTCGCTTGTGTAGACTGTATGGCTAACAGTGATTATTTAATCGAATTTTTATGTCGTTCACAAATTGTAATTCCTTCTAAGCTTTTCACACTAATTAAGGCCGTATGAGCACGGTCTATTCCGAATGTACTTTTGACCAAAAAGCGATTCTGGTACCTTGAGTCCTAGTTTTTGTTAATAATGCCTTTTCCGTTCTTGTGGGGATATTTCCACAGCAACTTTCATCCCCTAACAAATATTTATTTACACATAATCGAGAAGTAAAAATATACTTTTAAAATTTTTTAATGTAGCGAAACATTTTCATAAAAATTTTCATCCCTTATTGCACTCCATTAGAGGTTGAACTTCCAGAAACACTAAAACACATTTTTTAAAATTTCTAACCGAGAAGTCAAATACCAGTTGCCATAGTTGTAGCCTTAAAAAGCTTTAGTAGTTAGTTAGTAATTATTTATTTTCAAAAAAACTTTCACCCACTACTTTATCCCCTTAGTGGTTGAATATCCAAAAATGCTGAAAAACATATTTTTTTTCTAACTGAGAAACCAACTACCAGTTTTCGTAGTCTAAAAACACTGAAACACGCATTTTTTATTTGTAACCAATTTTCATAGATGAAGCTATAAAAATACTTTAGTAGTTCTTTAATACTGATATATTTTCAAAAAAAGCTTTCACCCACTATTTCACCGCCATAGTATTAAATTTCCACAAATGCTGGAACATGTATATCTTTATTTCTGACGGAGAAACCATATGGCAATTTTCGTAGTTGCCTTAATAGTGACCATAAAAAACATTCATCCCCCACTTCAAATCATTAGGGTTGGAATTTCGAAAAATCCATTCTTAAACGACGACTAAAGTATTTTATCCTGGCCTCCTCCCTCAGTCACGAAATTGCCTTTTATACATAGAAATTTTACTCATCATAAAAATTTATACCTGAAGAATTAACAACATCCTTAAAGTATATTTAATATATCATACACCACTTAAATGTGAAGAAATCTAAATATTTACAAACGCTGCACAAAACACAACCTCACGTCTAGCAAGAATAAAATCTGCAGAAAATGGCGGAATCTGCTTATGGCGGTTTTTAATGTGCCTCCCTTCATGTGACTCTATACTATCCTCCTATTACAACATCCTCCCGTACACACTGGTGCAAACCTGAACTCGAAGAAACATCTGATCTGATCAATTATAAATGGTCTGTGAAAGCCTGTGACTGTGAAAAGAATGGGGTTGTTTATAAATAACTTTTTTTGCTACCAGTCACGATCTTCTTTCACGGCGCGTTTCGGGAAATGACTCCCATTTTCAAGTGCGTTTTTCTATGTGTACTGTGTCATATTTTTATAATGTTTTCGACGTGCGAGGTTCTGGATTATCATGTTGTTTTTATTGCAATACATAAAAACGCGCACTTTCTTGTTGAATATCGATCTCCATACTTAGTTAGTACTGAAATTTGGTAGGAACTGTACTTACAGTTTTCTTGTGGTCCAATTCTGCAGAGTCTCACACACATTAAACATCGCATATAATTTTCTGTGCACAGTATATATCGAGAATAACAAACGTACATAAACAAATAGTTACAAAGATGTTTTAGATGTAGTCGTCAGAGATAATTCTATAGACATTCCACAGAGTATGATATACTTCTGTACAGTGGATGTTTATCTTAATAATCTGGATTATAATTCGCTCATATCTATTTACAATCGTGCTTATTTCTGTGTGTCAGCGTCTTTATTTAAGTATACTGTCGAAGCATCTGAAGAAACTGGCTGATTCACTGTCACGTTTCGTAGTTTTTGTTATATGAATATATCTCAAGTTCTTCTAACAGATCCATTTAATGCCCTTTAGTTAGTCAGTGGAATACTCCTACATTTTTCCCTGTTTTTTTTTTCAAATGGATGTCCAGTATTGCATATGTGTGTGGCTATTGCTGATGTTGTGTGTGTAGGCATTAATTTCCTCACTACACCTGGCATTGAAATCTAGGCCTGTTTGTCCTAGGTAAAACATGGGGATCTCTTGGCCTGTTACGCTGTATATTCCAGTGTGTGAGAATGGGTCATGATTACACTTTGCGATATGTATTAGTTTTTGTTGTAGTTTATTAGATGTAGAAAATCAGATTTTTACTTTGTGGTTTTTATAAAAATGTTTGAAATCTTCTGTGATATGTTGCCAATGTATAGGAGGTTACATAAAGATTTGTTGTTGCCTTTTTTCTGTACCGTTGTTTGTGTCAGGGTCTTTCTTCACTTTGTCCAGTACTGTGTCAACTATGGATCAGTATAATCATTGGCAACTGCAACCTGTTCCACTTTTTGTATTTTCTGTTGCATGTTTTCTTTCTTCAAAGATATTTCACTTCCCTGTATAATATTGATCTGTATGATGTCTGTTTATGGACGTCTTGGTGACATGAGGTTGCAATAATTGTGGTGTCGGTCACTATACTTTTCCTATAAATTTTGAATGTGTATGTGTTGCGTCTTGTAATACTTACGCCCACATAATTGATGCTTTTGTCTTGTTCACGTTCGACTGCATATGTAATTTTCTGATGTAACCAGTGAACTAATGTATAACGTCTGTTACATCTTTGACATCACTTTGCATTGGCAGTAGTGTGTCATGAAAGTATCTCCTATAAAATTCAAGACAGGCACAGCCATAGTTTTGTATAACTTTAAGTTTTTTTTCCTCGTCTTCTTCTTCAAGATTTTATTTATAGCTCTACAAATGTGATAAAATATCATGATTTTATTCCGTATATCACTGTCGCTATTTAGTGTCGCTCTCTAACCTAAAGCTGAAGTCTTGTTCCAGTTCCTTGTCTTTAATAACAATTTTTGTCGGACTGGGTATTTTCCGTAGCGAACCATAACTTCACTTTCAGATTCAGCATTGCCTACCTATCTGACGTAATCAATACATCGAATGTTGCATGTTTGCTTTCTTCTTCTATATGAAGACTGTGTCACCTGCATATAGCACAGTGTTCAGATGATACGTTCCTTTCAGTTGTATACCTTCGTGTACTTCCTTCTCCTAGTTTCTTATGAAAACTTGTCGCCGACAAGCTACATTCTTCCTTGAAGCCTTGATTTATTTTTATCTTTTCTGCTTTGGACTTATTTGTGTTTCGTGATTATTTTCTGTTTAAGATATATGGGATATCCATTATTGTCCATTGTCTGTTTTTAATGACCAAGTGAAAAACTTTCTCGTCAAAGCGAGATGTCTTTTCTAAACAGACTTGACATCGTTTTGCTAGAATTATTTTAATGTTGAAAATATTCAAGTTCGTAGAGCGCCCCTTCCTAAATCCACTTTGTTCTTCTCCCTGCAATGCATCTGCTGTCGCTCTCAAGTGATCATTTAACATTTTTGAGTAAATTTTACTAATAGTCTCTACATTGAACTTTCCTGGCGAATGTCCGATGCCCTGTTCTGAGGAGACATACAGGAGTGATATAGATCATAATTCTAAATTTTCTACAGTAGTCTGTGCACAAATATGCATGAAAACAATCGCAATATCACCTAGTTTGCATTATAGATTCTACAAATGTTCTGTGAATGGCCCCACTGGTCACTCGACACACGTCCAAGAGGTAGTCAAGTTCGTTCGATACCTTACGTTGCATCATCCTATCATATTTCATTGTAAAAATACAGCAACCAGCCACTTTTTAATGCGTTTTATTTATGCCAATATGCATTTCGGGTTTGCACCCATCTTCAGCTGGCAAATTACATGGATCTTCAGTTACTAAAGTAGTACAATCTCGACAGCAGTTTGGATGCTGCAGCAGGCCTGTGCAAAAGCAACGATTCCAATCATTTACTTCAATTTCGCGAGTTTAAAGTTACGCACTATCAGTTGATCATTTTACTTACATTCTCCTCTCCTTGTTTTTTCTTGGCTTTTCTTCTTTCTTGCAACAACACAAACACTTTTTATCACATATTTTACACAGGCGCACTGCGTTATCCGCCATGTTGTCGACTGACAGTTTTTATTTACATACAAATGGTTTATCTATGGACGGAGTTATATTTTTTTGTTATATTGTAAATGTATGAATTACTGCGTTGTATAAATGTGTTATGTTACTTTATTATCTTCAATACTACAAAAAAAAAATGTATACATTGTACTTAGAATACGTCTGTCACCCAAGTCAATGTTTAGAAAACAGTAGCTTATCTTATAACCTCAAAACTTTCGAAAAAAAAATGTAACTCTGTCCATAGATAAACCATCTGTATGTAAACAAAAACTGTCAGTCGACAACATGGCGGATAACGCAGTGCGCCTGTGTAAAATACGTGATAAACAGTGTTTGTGTTGTTGCAAGAAAGAAGAAAAGCCAAGAAAAAACAAGGAGAGGAGAATGTAAGTAAAATGAACAACTGATAGTGCGTAACTTTAAACTCGCGAAATTGAAGTAAATGATTGGAATCGTTGCTTTTGCACAGGCCTGCTGCAGCATCCAAACTGCTGTCGAGATTGTACTACTGTAGTAACTGAAGATCCATGTAATTTGCCAGCTGAAGATGGGTGCAAACCCGAAATGCATATTGGCATAAATAAAACGCATTAAAAAGTGGCGGGTTGCTGTATTTTTACAATGAAATATCATTATCCACGGCCACGGAGCTCAACAGTCCAAATATAATGGACAAATTGTTATTAACATCCTATCAATCACAGCAGCTTCGATGTGCTCTCTCAACTGTGCCACTGTTCTCGGCAGTGGGGGTTCCTACGTAAACACGGTAAAGTCACAAGGCATTACATCAGTCGACCTGGGGGGCCAAGGGAACAGAGCCACATCATACTTGTCGTTCAGGTAGCGACGAACATCGATGCTCTGATAAGGGCAGTCAGTGCTCTCTGTAAGTCCTAGAAGGTTGTAAGGGGAATTTCCGAACACTCTGTATTTGTACTCCTAGTACATTGGAAAACGTAGAACTTTGAAAACGGATGAATCGTTTACAGTAGCGCCGTATAACACTAAAGGTAGGTTTCATCATTCAGAACGAAATTACAATAGCGCGAAAATGAAGCACTTAATACTGGTTGCCAGATGCACCCAGTCGGCAGGTGACATTCGCGTCAAAGTGTGGAGGAAGCTATACTTCAATGTGCGGTAGCTTGTGTTGTGTGTGTGTGTGTGTGTGTGTGTGTGTGTGTGTGTGTGTGTTTTAGGGATGCGCAAAATCGACCAACTGAAACTGATACCGGTGTTTTACTTCTGAATAACCGGTATTTTTCGGTATTTTTTTGGTCTCAGTTATAACAAGTGTTTTTATTTTTTAGTAATAACCAGGTAAAAAGCCGAAATATCGGTTAGGCAGAGCAGCAGTGTCAAAATGTTTCGTTTTTGAATAAACTGTTTTTAAAGTTCGAAAATTTTTTATTTCTTATGTTTGCATTGCATCAAGAATTGCGTTGTTATAGAAAATGGGAATAGCGATCAACGCTGTTTCAATAACAGTGCCGACAGAAATGAGCAACAAACAAATGGCATAAGAATTGGTACAGTATAGCTGAGAAAACAACGTAGCTGTTACCATGTGGAGCGGCCTGTTAGATGGTATGTGCGTACATGCAGTGTGTACGACTTGTTCCAGACTGGTATGTAATGATAGTTTCTTACTGTCGCCGTCGGACATCAAATGTATGCCGAACGGTTCTAGGCGCTTCAGTCCGGAACCACGCGACTGCTACGGTCGCAGGTTCCAATCCTGCCTCGGGCATGGATGCGTGTTATGTTCTTAGGTTGGTTAGGTTTACGTACTTCTAAGTCTATGACCATATTACAGAATGGCACCATCTATAGTCTGCAAGTGCAGTATCAGTGAAGTACACTGCTCCCTTTGGTTTAAAAGATTAAAAATAGAGGTGCCACAACAATCGTACGACATAATGTAAGAAGAAAACTTAGATCTTGACACTTAATTCAGTTTACAATAAAAATAGAAAATAGTTGATCTGCTGCCTGTGTCTGCAGAACACCCCTTTATCTGCTTTCAGCTCTTGAAAACGGACAAATTAACACGAAAAATAGAGATTGGCAGCTTCACTTTTTAGCACTGACTACTCGTAATGCCCAAATAGTGGTATGATCCCCGGTTACAACATGATTTTCCAACAGAGTTTCAAAAAATTAAAATCAGCGCAAGAATTCTGGCGATTTTTTAGAGTAGTGATTTATGTATGACTTTACGAGAAAAGGAGCTAACAGTTAATTGACTAATTTATTTTTATTTGCCTGTTGACGTAATTTAATATTTTGATGCTGCATCTTTGTTGGATTTATTACAGGAAATAATAGGAATAAAAAACCGAAAATTGGTTATTTCAGGAACTGGTTTTTTTGATCGGTTAAACTTTCGTGGAAAAAAACCAACATAATCAAAAACCGGTTTTCTCGGTTGTAGTGTGTGTGCCGAGGCGAGCGCAGAGGCGCGATTCGCTGCCGCCGGGCGCGCACTGGCGTCAGTTCCCCTTTAAGCCGGCCCCGGCAGGCAGGCTCAGAGCGTCGCGACGCCACACTGCCGCCGCCGACGCCACCGCCGACGCCCGGCCGAAAATTAGCGAGGTGCGCTCGCTGCGGCGCGGCCAAGGCCCGGCGGCCGCCCCTGCGCGCCGCTGACCCAAACGACACGCCTGCAGCGCGGGTTGCCTGCACGCTCGGGCGTATTTGCTAACTCATAGCTTTTAAGTAGGTAAAAAGACGAGGGCTAGTAAAAATCTTGGGTAACAGAAGGAATATTGAATTTAATTGATGAAAGGAGAAAATATAAAAATGCAGTAAATGAAGCAGGCAAAAAGGAATACAAACGTCTCAAAAATGAGATCGACAGGAAGGGCAAAATGGCTAAGCAGACATGGCTAGAGGACAGATGTAAGGATGTAGAGGCTTATCTCACGAGGGGTAAGATAGATACTGCCTACAGGAAAATTAAAGAGACCTTTGGAGATAAGAGAACCACTTGTATGAACATCAAGAGCTCAGATGGAAACCCAGTTATAAGCAAAGAAGGGAAAGCAGAAAGGTGGAAAGAGTATATAGAGGGTCTAAACAAGGGCGATGTACTAGATTATGGAAATGGAAGAGGATGTAGATGAAGATGAAATGGGAGATACGATACTGCGTGAAGAGTTTGACAGAGTACCCGAAAAACCTGAGTCGAAACAAGGCCCCCGGAGCAGACAACATCTAAATCTATATTTATACTCCGCAAGCCACCCAACGGTGTGTGGTGGAGGGCACTTTGCGTGCCACTGTCATTACCTCCCTTTCCTGTTCCAGTCGCGTATGGTTCACGAGAAGAACGACTGCCGGAAAGCCTCCGTGTGCGCTCGAATCTCTCTAATTTTACGTTCGTGATCTCCTCGGGAGGTATAAGTAGGGAGAAGCAATATATTCGATACCTCATCCAGAAAAGCACCCTCTCGAAACCTGGACAGCAAGCTACACCGCGGTGCAGAGCGCCTCTCTTGCAGAGTCTGCCACTTGAGTTTGCTAAACATCTCCGTAACGCCATCACGCTTACCAAATAACCCTGCGACGAAACGCGCCGCTTTTCTTTGGATCTTCTCTATCTCCTCCGTCAACTCGACCTGGTACGGATCCCACACTGATGAGAAATACGCAAGTATAGGTCGAACGAGTGTTTTGTAAGCCACCTCCTTTGTTGATGGACTACATTTTGTAAGGAATGAATCTCAACCTGGTACCCGCCTTACCAACAATTAATTTTATATGATCATTCCACTTCAAACCTTTCCCAGATATTTTAGAGAAGTAACTGCTACCAGTGTTTGTTCCGCTATCATATAATCATACAATAAAGGATCCTTCTTTCTATGTATTCGCAATACATTACATTTGTCTATGTTAAGGGTCAGTTTACACTCCCTGCACCAAGTGCCTATCAGCTGCAGATCTTCCTGCATTTCGCTGCAATTTTGTAATGCTGCAAATTCTCTGTATACTACAGCATCATCCGCGAAAAGCCTCATGGATCTTCCGACACTATCTGCTAGATATTTTGTGTGTATTTCCTGAAAGTAGTGCCCTTCTTTGAACTTTCTCGGTGTACTCTCTTAATTATGTCTTCCAAAGCTCCCACACCGCGCAGCAGTACTCCAAAAAAGGACGGACAACTGCTGTAGTGTAGTCGGTCTCTTTAGTAGATGTTTCGCATCTTCTAAACGCTTTGCCAATAAAACGCAGACTCTGGTGCGTCTGCAGCACAAAGTTTTCTATGTGTTCTTTCCAATTTAAGTAGTTCGTAATTGTTATTCCTAGGTACGTAGTCGAATTTACGGCCTTTAGAGTTATTTGATTTATCGTGTAACCGAAGTTTAATAGTAATGTGAATGACCTGACATTATTACTTACTGTGAACTACCAACTTCCACGCCATAAAGATACCTAATTTGCAATTAGTTTTGATCTTCTGGTGACTTTCTAGACTATGACCGACAGCATCATCGGCAAGCAACCTAAGACGTCTGTTCAGATTGTGTCTTAAATCATTTATATAGATAAGGAACTGCAGAAGGCCCATAAGTCTACCTTGGTGAACGCCAGAAATCACTTTTGTTTTACTCTATGTCTTTCCGTCAGTTACTATGAACTGTGACCTCTCTGAAAGGAAATCACAGAGTCAGTCCCAGATCTGAGACGATATTCCATAAGCACGTAATTTGCTTACAAGCCCCTGTGAGGTACGATATCAAAAGCCTTCTGGAAATACAGAAATACGGAATTAATTTCAAATCCCTTGCCGACAGCACTCAACACTTCGTGCGATTAAAGAGCTAATTGTCTTCCACAAGAATGAGGTTTTCCAAGTCCGTCTTGACTATGTGTCAACAAACCATTTCCTTCGCGGTAATGCAAAATATTCGAACACAATATATGTTCCAACATAATATAAGCTGTAACAGGTGGTTTTTTATTTTTACTAATATAAATCATCCATAACAGCAGTGCTAAAATTTTTGGTTTCTAAATGACCCTTGTTTTTCTTCTATAAAAAATAGTATGTTTTACTAGCAAAATTTTCATTGTGTTTTTATAGAAAATGGGAAAAGCAAAGCCACGTGGCCAATAGGATGGAACGCGTGTACATGCTGTCTGCGAGACTTCCCTGATCTGATGTGTATGGTAGTTTTGGGACATTGTATTACAGAGTGGCAACATTCGTCGTACGGAGGTATTTGACGAAGTGCGGCACCGGAACCTTTGCAGAATTAAGAATGTGAGTAGCCACAATAAACTTGTGACAAAAAATGAGGAGAAATCTTCTAATTTAACAATTCATTCCCTGTTGCCTGAGACTACAAAATATTACGTAAGATGCCTTTACCTGCTCGTAGCCAACGAACAAATTAACACAAAAAATAAGAGTTTTTCAACTTCGGTTTTCACTCTTTGGCACTGACTATTCCTAATGCCCAAATAGTGGTTTGAGCCACAATTACATGATTTTCGAGCAGAGTTTCAAAAAATTAAAATCAGTCGGACAATACGGCGATTTTTTATAATATTTCACTATTTACCACTTGGTGAAAAATACCCCACAGTGGAAGGATTAATTTTCTTTTGTTCGCCTATTTAATTTAGTAATTTAATTCTACGTATCTTGAAGCTGAGGAAGCAAAAATTTTTCAGTCTTTGTTCGATTTCTGCGTTAACCACAGGAAGTAATACGAATAAAAACCGAAAATTGGTTATTTCTGAAACTGGTTATTTTGAGTGGTTTCAACAGTCACAGTAATATACAGAAGAATGGAAAAATGTTGACGATGTTTTAGATGACGATCAGTTTGGCTCTGGGAAAGTTAAAGGCACCAGAATTGCGATTCTGACGTTGCCGTTGATAATGGAAGCAAGACTAAAGAAAAATCAAGACACGTTGATAAGATTTGTCGACCTGGAAAAAGCGTTCGGCAATGTAAAAAAGTGCAAAGTGTTCGAAATTCTGAGAAAAATAAGGGTAAGCTATAGGGAGATACGGGTAATATGCAATATGTACAAGATGCTGATGTTTGGTTTGTGGGGCACTCAACTGAGGGGTTATCAGCGCCTGTACAAATTCTCAACCTTTGCTCAGTCCAATCTCGCCACTTTCGTGAATGATGATGAAATGATGAGGACAACACAAACACCCAGGCATCTGGAGGCAGGTGAAAATCCCTGACCCTGCCGAGAATCGAACCCGGGACTCCGTGCTCGGGAAGCGAGAATGCGACCGCGAGACCACGAGCTGCGGACGAATATGTACACGAGCCACGAGGAAGTAAGAGTGGACGACCACGAACGAAGTGCTCGCATTAAACAGGATGTAAGACACGGATGTAGTCTTTCGTCCTAGTATTCAATCTGTACATCGAAGAAGCAATGATGGAAATAAAAGAAAGGTTTGGGAGTGGAAATAAAATTCGAGGTGAAAGGATATCAATGATAAGATTCGCTGATCACATTGCTTTCCTGAGTGAAAGGGAAGAAGAATTACAGGATCTGCTGAATGGAATAAACAGTCTTATGAGTACAGAGTATGGATTGAGAGTAAATCGAAGAACGACGAAAGTAATGAGAAGTAGCAGAAATGAGAACAGCGAGAAACTTAACGTGAGGATTGATGGTCACGAAGTAGATGAAGTTAAGGAATTCTACTACCTAGGTAGCAAAATGACCAATGACGAATCGAGCAAGGAGGACATAAAAACAGACTAGCATTGGGAAAAAAGGAATTCCTGGGCACGAGAAGTCTACTGGTATCAAACAGAGGCCTTAATTTGAGGAACGCATTTCTGAGAATGTATGTTTTGAGCACAGCATTGCACGGTAGTGAAACATGGAGTGTGGAAACACCAGAAGAAATGAGAATCGAAGCATTTCAGATGTGGTGCTACAGACGAATGTTAAAAAGAAAGTGGACTGATAAGGCAAGGAATGAGGAGATTCTGCGTAGACTCGGAGAGGAAAGGAATATGTGGAAAACATGATTTGGTGTGTCTCTGTAAAGGTTTTCTTGAGTATCGCGTAAAATTTAATGCAGGCGCTTAGCTCCTCTATCTCTGCCGTCTCGAAATTCGCAAACTGTGCGAAACAATGTTCTACTCAATACAGAACTGAGCAATAACTAATAGACATACAACAATGAAACTTCCGGCAGTTACACATTAAACACAGGGATGTGCAGGGATGCCAACCGCATTTCGGTTCAACACACCACTGGCGTGAAATTTCGAATGTTCCAGAATTTTTTGAGCAGAGCTCGTATACGAAAGACGCTGTACAAAGCTGAGTACACCGACACGGTATCTGTGTACGGGTTCTGTGGCGGAGACGCTGGTGCTGCTACTGCTTATGGAGAAAACGGCAGACGATTTCCGAAGTGGAGAGCACCAGCGTAAATAGTGTTTACTCTTGTTTTCGCTATACTTCGGGAGAATGGTGCGCTGGGCAGAAGTCATATTTCATCTGAACGTGCAAATGAACTCGGTGTGGATGACGTGCACTTGATAGAACGTAATTTTTCATCACGTACACACAGAATCTCTATACACATAGGTGCTCCACATTCAAGAATGTAGGCTGACCTCCATCCTTGTCATTTACAGTCGATTCGACACCTTCAAGAATGATACAAAGGTAGACGATTGGAATTTTCGGGTTCTTCAATTACAAATTTCAGAGAAATCCAGTTAATACTATTTACTGATGAAGTTACATTTACATGATGAACATTGACAGAACCGACAAACTGCAGGGACGGATCCCTGACTGAGAATGGGGGAAAAAAGATCTGATAAACATATGTTTGGAAACGGATGGTGTGCGTGCAACAATGACAAGTCGTCCTGGAACACAGTACAGAGCTGCATGGCATCCACGACGTAACAGGTGTTCAAAATGGCCTCCGTGGAATGCAACGCACACGTCCACACATCGTGTCAATGATTGTCCCACTCTTTCGGATGTTTCGGCTTCTCTCTAAACAGTGTCACACGTGTCATAAACACGCTGTTGAAGGTCTGCATCTCAGGAACTGGTTTAGCATACATAACGCTTTTCGGCTGTCTCCAGAGGTAAAAATCTAGTCATCTGGAAGGCCTCGCTAGAGTGTCTCCGCATCCTATCCAACATCTAGGGAAGATGTTGAGGTGTCGGTGAACTGCAGTGCAGAAGTGTGGTGTTGCTCTGTAATGCAGAAATCACATAACCTGTCGTGTTGCCAAAGGCAAGCTCTTAAGCAGCCCAGGCAGAGTATTCTGCAGGCGTTCGATACAGTTCCCCACAGTCGTCTAATGAACAAAGTAAGAGCATATGGCCTATCAGACCAATTGTGCGATTGGATTGAGGAGTTCCTAGATAACAGGACGCAGCATGTCATTCTCAATGGAGAGAAGTCTTCCGAAGTAAGAGTGATTTCAGGTGTGCCGCAGGGGAGTGTCATAGGACCGTTGCTATTCACAATATACATAAATGACCTGGTGGATGACATCAGAAGTTCACTGAGGCTTTTTGCAGATGATGCTGTGGTGTATCGAGAGGTTGTAACAATGGAAAATTGTACTGAAATGCAGGAGGATCTGCAGCGAATTGACGCATGGTGCAGGGAATGGCAATTGAATCTCAATGTAGACAAGTGTAATGTGCTGCGAATACACAGAAAGATAAATCCTTTATCATTTAGCTACAAAATAGCAGGTCAGCAACTGGAAGCAGTTAATACCATAAATTATCTGGGAGTACGCATTAGGAGTGATTTAAAATGGAATGATCATATAATGTTGATCGTCGGTAAAGCAGATGCCAGACTGAGATTCATTGGAAGAATCCTAAGGAAATGCAATCCGGAAACAAAGGAAGTAGGTTACAGTACGCTTGTTCGCCCACTGCTTGAATACTGCTTAGCAGTGTGGGATCCGTACCAGATAGGGTTGATAGAAGATATAGAGAAGATCCAACGGAGAGCAGCGCGCTTCGTTACATGATCATTTAGTAATCGCGAAAGCGTTACGGAAATTATGGATAAACTCCAGTGGAAGACTCTGCAGGAGAGACGCTCAGTAGCTCGGTACAGGCTTTTGTTGACGTTTCGAGAACATACCTTCACCGAGGAATCGAGCAGTATATTGCTCCCTCCTACGTATATCTCGCGAAGAGACCACGAGGATAAAATCAGAGAGATTAGAGCCCACACAGAGGCATACCGACAATCCTTCTTTCCACGAACAATACGAGACTGGAATAGAAGGGAGAACTGATAGAGGTACTCAAGGTACCCTCCGCCACACACCGTCAGGGGGCTTGCGGAGTATGGATGTAGATGTAGATGTAGAAGAACAGGTGCATTCCTCGGTCCAGGCGTTTTGGAGTAATAACCAGTCCAAGTGTGTGGTCGCCAGGAGTCCCTACCCACGCATTGATGCTGAACCGATGTTCATGGGACGCCTCAGCCTTTCCCTGAGGATTGTCTGTAGCCCACATCTGATCATTGTGGAGATTGATGACGCCAGCCCTGGTGACAGTTGCTTCATCGGCTAAGAGGGCTGATGACAGATATCCCATAATTGTGATGGTCTGTTGCAGGACCCATCGACAAAATCCATTCATTAGAGGGAAATGTGCTATTAATCCTTAAGACTCGTTCCAGGTGACAGGGATACTAGCGGTTGTCGTACAGGATATACACAACCGTACTTTGGCTTACACCATGTTGGCGGGCCTCTTGCGTGCTGTGACCTGGTAGTCAGGGACGGGCAACAATAAGGCAACGATTGTGGATGGGGCTGTAATCAACTACCGTTGGCTGCAGTAAACACATACACTTTATAGAGGAAATAATTTTCAACAATCATTTTAAAGGAACTTACTACACTGACGGCTCAATGCCTTACTAAGAAAGAATTCAAAATTATTTGTCGGCTGAAGGCCACAAGCAACTTCAGAATACTCCACTACTGAAGGCCTGAATTACAAGTGAGGAAGACAGTTACACGTTAGCAAATACTAACATATTTTCTTAAAAACTGTAACAAGCTATAGTAACAGCTGAAGGCCTTATTAAGAAAGAATTGGAAATTATTTGTCAGCTGAAGGCCACAAGCAATGCTACAAACAATTAACAGCTGAAGGCCTGAAGTACAAGCGAGGGAGGCAATTACACGTTAAAACATTAAGGTGAATTTTAAAGAATTATGATAACTTGACCAAGTAAGACGGAGTCAACGAAAAACTTGAGCTGTTGATATACCCTCCTCTCCAAAAGCCTTCTGAAGCTTACCGTAAGCTGTCGTCGCGTTTTCACCCAATTTAACGTAAAAAGAAATGGCATAATGTTGCGCAATATTATGCGGTTCCACTTCCGTGACAAGAGAAACAAACACGTGTTAACTTATTACAGCACAACTCACGACTGTGAAGTTGCATCGATGTGCTGCTTGGACTAAAAGCAGCTTATTGACCAAGGTCAAAGATATTGTGCCTATGCAAGCCTGCATGGTTGCCACATCTTGCGAAGAAAATCAGTCTGATTGCTTTATTGTCGCACCTCGTATGTAGAAAAGTAGGTAAAAGATGTAAGTTCATTTCTGTTTTTTTTTTTGTTGTGTCACCTATGAAACATTTTGGTAATGCAATTATTGTGTGTCACTTTCTGGTCTTCCCTGGTTGCAAAATTAACATCCAATCAAAGATGAATTGCGCAAGAGAGGTGAGAATAAATCTAACCTACTTTTGAGAGATGGATGTCAACTTGGCCAGGGTGCATGAACTCGTACTATTATCCGTGGAAATGATTGCAGAAGAACTTGACATCAATCGAGAAACGGTTTGTCTAGTAGTAATTGGATTCTGCACCATGATAATGCGCCATCCCACACTGCTCTGTCAGTACAGTAATTTTTAACCTCAAAACAATTTTTAGTACTACCACAGCCACCTTATTCACCAAATATCGCTCCGTGCAACTTTTTTCTATTTCCAAGAGCCAAAACGAAGGTCAAGGACACCATTTGCATACAACACAAGACGTCCAAAAAGCTGTAACGAGGGTCTTGGAGGATATTACAGAAGATGAGTTCCAGAAACGTTACCATCAATGGCAGAAACGCTGGAAAAAGTGTGTGCAATCAGAAGAGAGCTACTTTGAAGGAGACAACAGTAAATTTGACTTATATATATATATATATATATATATATATATATATATATATATATATATATATATATGTGTGTGTGTGTGTGTGTGTGTGTGTGTGTATGTGAAGGGAGTCTGGTTATTGGTTATTTCAAACAGAAATCCGTTTCGATACAGAATTCGTGAAGACCACCCAGCAGGCCCCATACTGTTAACCAGACAGCAAAATCCGTATTTGTAATCAGTACCGCTTAATAGACAGTGTATCACCAAGTTCTGGGTGCATATCGTGCGGTAATCAAGTTCCAGCAGTTTACAGAATTGCGGAAAATTAAACAATAGGAGCGCCATAAGATTTCACGACATCGTTAAATAAGAACAAAAAAATAAAATTAAATAAATGACGTGGGAAAGAGGGAAACGCAGAAAAAGAAAAGGAAATCAATCCGCGGCTTTAACGCAACGCAAACGTTTACGCTGCGGCCGTCGCCGGTTTTAACGCTACGCAAATATTTTTATGAGACTGGAACAATAAATTCATTCATCCCTCAGAGAGAGCGAATAAAATGGGAACCTTTGCGCCCGCCGTACGCACGGGATGTCTTTTTTTTTCATCTCTTTTTTTTTACCCTCAGTCTGTGTGTGGGTGGGTGGGTGGTTTTTTTATGCCGTCAGCGCGACGTGGTGACATAAACTAATTTTCTTCTCGGCTTATCGCGCGCTCGCCGCCGCGCACAGAACATTGTCAAAACAGCCCGACGTGGGGGCGGATGGCGGCTGCCCGGCGCCAAAGAGGAGGCCAGTCAGCCGAAGAGCCAATGATGACTGCCGCCAGCCTACTTGTTGAGTAGCTGCGCTCCACGTATACTCCGCGGCGGTCGTCTCAAGCAAAGTGTCGTCTTACCAGCAGAGGTGTCAAAAAAATGGCTCTGACCACTTTGGGACTTAACTTCTGAGGTCATCAGTCCCCTAGAACTTAGAACTACTCAAACCTAACTAACCTAAGGACATCACACACATCCATGGCCGAGGCAGGATTCGAGCCTGCGACCATAGCGGTGGCGCGGTCCAGACTAAAGCGCCTAGAACCGCTTCGAACCTGCATCTACGTCTACATCCATACTCCGCTAGCCACCTCATGGTGTGTGGCACAGGGTACTTTGAGTACCTGTATCGGTTCTCCCTTCTATTCCAGTCTTGTATTGTTCATGGAAAGAAAGACTGTCGGTATGCCTCTATGAGGGCTCTAATCTCTCTCATTTTATCCTCATGGTCTCTTCGCGAGATATACGTAGGAGGGAGCAATATACTGCTTGACTCCTCGGTGAAGGTATGTTCTCGAAACTTCAACAAAAGCCCGTACCGAGCTACTGAGCGTCTCTCCTGTAGAGTCTTCCACTGGAGTTTATCTATCTTCTCCGTAACGCTTTTGCGATTACTAAATGATCATGTAACGAAGCGCGCTGCTCTCCGTTGCATCTTCTCTATCTCTTCTGTCAAACCTATCTGGTACGGATCCCGCACTGGTGAGCAGTATTCAAGCAGTGGGCGAAAAAGTGTACTGTAAGCTACTTCCTTTGTTTTCGGATTTCATTTCCTTAGGATTCTTCCAATGAATCTCAGTCTGGCATCTGCTTTACCAACGATTAATTTTATATGGTCATTCCATTTTAAATTACTCCCAATGCCTACTCACAGATAATTTACGGAATTAACGGCTTCCAGTTGCTGACCTGCTATATTGCAGCTAAATGATAAAGGATCTTTCATTCTATGTATTCGCAGCACATTGCACTTGTCTACATTGAGACTGAATTGCCATTCCCTGCACCATGCGTCAATTCGTTGCACATCCTCCTGCATTTCAGTACAATTTTCCATTGTTACAACCTCTCGATATACTACAGCGTCATCCGCAAAAAGCCTCAGTGAACTTCCAATGTTATCCACAAGGTCATTTATATATATTGTGAATAGCAACGGTCCTACGACACTCCCCTGCGGCGCACCTGAAATCACTCTTACTTCGGAAGACTTCTCTCCATTGAGAATGACATGCTGCGTCCTGTTATCTAGGAACTCTTCAATCCAATCACACAATTGGTCTGATAGTCTTACTTTGTTCATTAAACGACTGTAGGGAACTGTATCAAACGCCTTGCGGAAGTCAAGAAACACGGCATCTACCTGTGAACCCGTGTCTATAGCCCTCGAGAGTCTCGTGGACGAATAGCGCGTGCTGGGTTTCACACGATCGTCTTTTTCGAAACCCATGCTGATTCCTACAGAGTAGATTTCTAGTCTCCAGAAAAGTCATTATACTCGAACATAATACGTGTTCCAAAATTCTACAACTGATCGACGTTAGAGATATAGGTCTATAGTTCTGGACATCTGCTCGACGTCTCTTCTTGAAAACGGGGATGACCTGTGCCCTTTTCCAATCTTTTGGAACGCTACGCTCTTCTAGAGACCTACGGTACACCGCTGCAAGAAGGGGGGTAAGTTCGTTCGCGTACTCTGTGTAAAATCGAACTGGTATCTCATCAGTTCCAGCGGCCTTTCCTCTTTTGAGCGATTTTAATTGGTTTTCTATCCCTCTGTCATCTATTTCGATATCTACCATTTTGTCATCTGTGCGACAATCTAGAGAAGGAACTACAGTGCAGTCTTCCTCTGTGAAACAGCTTTGGAAAAAGACATTTAGTATTTCGGCCTTTAGTCTGTCATCCTCTGTTTCAGTACCATTTTGGTCACAGAGTGTCTGGACATTATGTTTTGGTCCACCTACCGCTTTGACACAAGACCAATATTTCTTAGGATTTTCTGCCAAGTCAGTACATATAACTTTCCTTTCGAATTCATTGAACGCCTCTCGCATAGCCCTCCTCACACTACATTTCGCTTCGCGTAATTTTTGTTTGTCTGCAAAGCTTTGGCTATGTTTATGTTTGCTGTGAAGTTCCCTTTGCTTCCGCAGCAGTGTTCTAACTCGGTTGTTGTACCACGGTGGCTCTTTTCCGTCTCTTACGACCTTGCTTGGCACATACTCATCTATGCATATTGTACGATGGTTCTGAACTCTTTGTCCACTGATCCTCAACACTATCTGTACTTGAGACAAAACTTTTGTGTTGAGCCGTCAAGTACTCTGAAATTCGCCCATGCCGGCCTTTTAGCCAGCAGAACGGGCAGCCTGCTCTCTTTCTCTCACTTTCTCTATTCGTTTAGTCGGTTCTGACTTCCCGTGACCTCACGAGTCAAAGTACGGCAGAAGACTTTCCGGGTTGGAGCACATTACTTCTGTGATGCCATCGATCCACCTCATCCTCTGACGCCCTCTTCTTCTACTGCCTACGATCTTCCCCAGCATTAGTGTTTTTATCCAGTGAAACATGTCTTCTCATGATGTGTCCAAAACAGCTCAGCTTTTATTTTAGTATCAGACCTTCATGGGACCACTCAGGATTTATTTGCTGTAATATTGACCTATTCGTTCACTTTGAAGTCCATGGGACTCTAAGACGTTTCCTTCAACACCACACTCCAAAGGTGTCTATTCTTCGCCGTTTCGCCTTTCTAATGGTCTACTTTCACATCCATACATCACAACTGGAAAGAACATAGCCCTTACAATACGGATCTTTGTTGCTAAAGTCATATCTCTACTCCTTAAATATTTGACAAGGTTTGAACTTGCCTTTCTACCAAGCTGCAAGCGTCTTCTGATTTCGTGGCTGCAGTCACAGTCATCAGAAATCTGGGAACCGAGACAATTGAACGTAGATACTACCTCCATTGTTCCTCCTCCTATCTGTCATCAAATGATAGGTGTAGTTGCCATAATTTCCGCTTTCTTAACATTCAGATTATGACGAGTTTTTTTCACTTTCTTCTTTCAGGTTCAGCAAGAGAGTCTTTAAATATTCTTCTTTACTTTGTGCCAACAGTATAGTATAATCTACGGTTGCTTATAGGAGGGTTGCCCAGAAAGTAGTGCACCGCGTTTTTCTTCTCAGCCGAAAACAATGCTGCGAATTCGAAATTATCTGAAGTCTCCTGAGCGAGCGTGCCAACTTTCCGTTACATCCGACAGATAGCGTGACTGCAGGATAGTTTCAAAATGGCGTCTGTAGGTGATGTACTTCGACCATAAATATAATAGACTGGCCCTGACGTCATTTTCGTGGCTCCAACATCTCTGGGCTAAAGTCACGTGAATGTTGGCAAAACATGGTTGTTTCGTGTTGCGCTTATGGCTGCACTCAGCGTTTTGTCGGGGGAAATGGCATTACATTTCACGTGTAAATGTTTCTATGATAGTGCAGATCCATTTATTGAAATCTGCTGAAGTGACTTTTATATGTTTTTTACGCTTGAAATAGAGTATCACGTAAATTAAAGTATTGAAAGTGATGCCTGTAAAGTCAGACTCATATTACATTTTGGAAAGTATCTGTGATAATTCGGTTACAGAAGTAAGTATGAATGTTTCTCGTTCCTACTCATAGTTCCCTAAGGATGAAAACCGAAGGCAGCTTTGGATACAGGCCCTGAAACGGAAAAACTTTAAGCCATCTGCACATACGCGCCTTTGCTCGAAGCAAAGGTTAGTTATTATTTACAATGTATATTTATAATTTATCTTTACAGTTTCTGTCGTTTTTGAACCTAGGATCCAAAATTATTTTCTGAAACTTCAAAGTCTCACCTTTCATCTAAAATATCATTTTTTTTAAACTGATAGTTTAAACTTTTGTAAAAATAGTGGGAACTGAACCTTTGAAGTGCACCTAAAACTGATACTCTAAAATGAACCTGCTCCTAAAGTCGACAATTTTGGCACCTATAGTTGACGTAATTCCCATATCCCATTTTCTTTTATAAGTGACTAGAGCTCATAACGCGGCGAATCCAATGTTTAAAGTTTCGACACCAGCCCAGTCTTACTGTTTAAAAGAATGTTAACGACATTTTACTTTAATTGATAGTTTACAGTAATTTCGTCCCGCTGCCCACCAGAGTGGCGTTCGCTGTATTTGTTAGATTTCATAAATGGTACTGTGAACAAATCCAGGTCAACTGTAGTTCTGGCATAATTTTTCGCAAATAAAAAAGAAATTTTCGTTGGAAGCGTTTGGCAGTCAATTGAGAAATGTGGGGAAAATACGATACAAACATAGGATGGCAGACCGCTGATTTGAAATCCCGCCACGTTTTGGGTTCTGACTTCCCGTGACCTCACGACCCGCCACGTTTTGGGTTCTGACTTCCCGTGACCTCACGAGTCAAAGTACGGCAGAAGACTTTCCGGGTTGGAGCACATTACTTCTGTGATGCCATCGATCCACCTCATCCTCTGACGCCCTCTTCTTCTACTGCCTACGATCTTCCCCAGCATTAGTGTTTTTATCCAGTGAAACATGTCTTCTCATGATGTGTCCAAAACAGCTCAGCTTTTATTTTAGTATCAGACCTTCATGGGACCACTCAGGATTTATTTGCTGTAATATTGACCTATTCGTTCACTTTGAAGTCCATGGGACTCTAAGACGTTTCCTTCAACACCACACTCCAAAGGTGTCTATTCTTCGCCGTTTCGCCTTTCTAATGGTCTACTTTCACATCCATACATCACAACTGGAAAGAACATAGCCCTTACAATACGGATCTTTGTTGCTAAAGTCATATCTCTACTCCTTAAAGATTTGACAAGGTTTGACATTGCCTTTCTACCAAGCTGCAAGCGTCTTCTGATTTCGTGGCTGCAGTCACAGTCATCAGAAATCTGGGAACCGAGACAATTGAACGTAGACACTACCTCCATTGTTTCTCCTCCTATCTGTCATCAAATGATAGGTGTAGTTGCCACAATTTCCGTTTTCTTAACATTCAGATTATGACGAGTTTTTTCACTTTCTTCTTTCAGGTTCAGCAAGAGAGTCTTTAAATATTCTTCTTTACTTTGTGCCAACAGTATAGTATAATCTACGGTTGCTTATAGGAGGGTTGCCCAGAAAGTAGTGCACCGCGTTTTTCTTCTCAGCCGAAAACAATGCTGCGAATTCGAAATTATCTGAAGTCTCCTGAGCGAGCGTGCCAACTTTCCGTTACATCCGACAGATAGCGTGACTGCAGGATAGTTTCAAAATGGCGTCTGTAGGTGATGTACGTTACAAGCAACATGTCGTCATTGAATTTCTCACTGCAAAGAAAGAACCTGTGGGCGATATTCAGTCTATGGAGCATCTGCTGGCGACAGAAGTACAGTTAGTCGCTGGTCACGGAGGGTGAGGTCATCAGAAGGCGGTTTGGCGGAGCTCCAAGATTTGCAGCAGTCGGGGAGACCATCCATCTTGTCCCGGATTGTGAGAGGTGATGAAACCTGGGTTTGCCATTTTGAGCCCGAAGCAAAACGACCATCGATGGAATGCCACCATTCCCATTCCCCACAGAAGAAAAAATTCAAAGCAACTGCTTCCGCAGGTATGGTCACGATCACCGTCTTCTGGGACTCTGAAGGTGTGATTCTCATTGATATCACGCCAAGAGGCGGTACCATTAATTCAGAAGCATATGCCAACATATTAACAAAACTCGAGACGCGCATCCCAGGAGATGTTTTGCTGCAACACGATAATGCTCGGTCCCGCACAAGTCTGAGACACATCGCAAAACAGGGTTGGACAGTGATATCCCATCCAACATACAGCGTAGACCTGGCCCCCTCGGACTTGTTTGGGCCATTAAAGAATATCATTCGTGGAAGACAATCTGAGGACGATGAGGAGGTGATTCACACAGTGAAGCACTGACTCCGCCACCAGGATAAGAACTGCTACCGACAGGGCGTACAGGCCTTTGTTTCGCGCCGGAGAAAGACCACGGAGCAGCGTGGAGATTACGTGGAAAAATTGGTTGCGTAGATAAAACACCATTCTTTCGTGTGTGTATTTCTCATTATGTTCAATAAAGAATTGTTGAAAAAAAATGCAGTGCATTACTTTCTGGGCAACCCTCGCAGGTCAGCTTTCGTTTTAAGTACGAGGGTAATCCCAAAAGTAAGGTCTCTTATTTTTTTATAAGTACAGAACTCTGTTTGTGTGGCAGTTGGTCACACTGTTATGAAGAGTGCTTCACGCGTTGTGTGTAAACATGCGCACGCCGCGCTGAGGCGCTCAGTCTTGGCTTGGCAGCCGCTGAGAATGGAGCTCCCGTTGGATGTTACCGTCGAGTGCGAATTGCGCGCAGTTATTCGGTTGTTGAACGCAAAGGGCACTGCGCCGATTGAAATCACTCGCCAATTGACGGAAGAGTATGGTAGGTCGTGCATGGGTGTCAAAGATGTTCGTAAGTGTTGAAGAGAGTTTACAGCTGGTCGGACCGAAGTTCACGACGAACAAAGGAGCGGGAAACCGCCAATTTCTGAGGGGACAGCGTTGAAGGTTGAGCAAAGCGTGCGTGAAGATCAGCGGATCACCCTGGATGATCTCTGCACGTTGGTTTCTGAGGTTTCCCGAAGCACCGCTCACAGAATTTTAACGGAAACATTGTACTATCGGAAGGTGTGCGCAAGATGGGTGCCACGCATGCTGACTGACGACCACATGCGGCAACGAGTTGATGCTTCCCGCGCATTTCTTCACCGCCTTGCAGCCGAACAGGACAACTTTCTGGACTCAATTGTCAAGAATGACCAAACCTGGGCATACCACTTTACACCAGAGACCAAGCAACAATCACGCCAGTGGCAGCATCCTTCTTCGCCAAGTTGCCCAAAAATATACACTACTGGCCATTAAAATTGCTACACCACGAAGATGACGTGCTACAGACGCGAAATTTAACCGACAGGAAGAAGATGCTGTGATATGCAAATGATTAGCTTTTCAGAGCATTCACACAAGGCTGGCGCCGGTGGCGACACTTACAATGTGCTGACATGAGGAAAGTTTCCAACCGATTTCTCATACACAAACAGCAGTTGACCAGCATTGCCTGGTCAAACGTTGTTGTGAAGCCTCGTGTAAGGAGGAGAAATGCGTACCGTTTCCGGCTTTGATAAAGGTCGGATTGTAGCCTATAAGGATTGGGGTTTATCGTATCACGACACTGCTGCACGCGTTGGTCGAGATCCAATGACTGTTAGCAGAATATGGAATCGGTGGGTTCAGGAGGGTAATACGGAACGCCGTGCTGGATCCCAACGGCCTCGTATCACTAGCAGTTGAGATGACAGGCATCTTATCCGCATGGCTGTAACGGATCGTGCAGCCACGTCTCGATCCCTGAGTTAACAGATGGGGACGTTTGCAAGACAACAACCACCTGCACGAACAGTTCGACGACGTTTGCAGCAGCATGGACTATCAGCTCGGAGACCCTGGCTGCGGTTACCCTTGGCGCTGCATCACAGACAGGAGCGCCTGCCACGGTGTACTCAACGACGAACCTGGGTGCACGAATGGTAAAACGTCACTTTTTCGGATGAATCCAGTTTCTCGTTACAGCATCATGATGGTCGCATCCGTGTTTGGCGACATAGTGGTGAACGCACATTGGAAGCGTTTATTCGTCATCGCCAAACTGGCGTATCACCCGGCGTGATGGTATGGGGTGCCATTGTTACACGTCTCGGTCACCTCTCGTTCGCATTGACGGCACTTTGGACAGTGGACGTTGCATTTCAGATGTGTTACGACCCGTGACTCTACCCTTCATTCGATCCCTGCGAAACCCTACATTTCAGCAGCATAGGTCCTGTACGGGCCTTTCTGGATACAGAAAATGTTCGACTGCTGCCCTGGCCAGCACATTCTCCAGATCTCTCACCAATTGAAAACGTCTGCTCCATAGTGGCCGAGCATCTGGCTCGTCACAATACGCCAGTCACTACTCTTCATAAACTGTGGTATCGTGTTCAAGCTGCATGGGCAGCTGTACCTGTACACGCCATCCAAGCTCTGTTTGACTCAATGCCCAGGCGTATCAAGGCCGTTATTACGACCAGAGGTGGTTGTTCTGGGTACTGATTACTCAGCATCTATGCACCTAAATTGCGTGAAAAAGTAATCACGTCAGTTCTAGTATAATATATTTGTCCAATAAATACCCGTTTATCATCTGCATTTATTCTTGATGTAGCAATTTTAATGGCCAGTAGTGTAATACCATAAGACATAATTGAATGAAAATAAACAAAGTAGACTAACTTTCGTGTTGAACGATCACTCACTTCAGATACCGTTCGAATAGTAAAAATGGCAGATTAAGTGTTTGAACAAGATCCTGAACATGGGCTTTCCACGACGGCTTACTATCTAACCGAACACTAAGAAATTTGAACTGGTCGGTTTCACTGATGATATGCCCATTCTGTGAAATTAAAGCGTCAGGTTTTGTTGAATTGTGTGTTAGAGACTGTAAAAGCTTACTGTGATTTAGCGTTAGCTTATGTTCTAAGAGCCATAAACTTAGGTCACACACTGCACTATTTGAAATCGAGCCAATTTTTCCCACAACATCCTTCACTACCAGGCTAGTGTCATCAGCAAACAGAAGTATTTTACAGTTACCCGTAATACTAGAGGGCATATCATTTACATAAATAAGGAACAGGAGTGGCCCCAACATTGATCCCTGGGGCACCCCCCACTCAGACCCCACGTCATAGCCATTCTCAACATTGTGAAGAATGATCTTTTGCTGTCTGTTGCTAAAGTAAGAGGTGAACCAATTGTGAGCTACTCCCCGTATTCCGTAATGGTCCAACTTCTGGAGCAATATTTTGTGATCAACACAATCGAATGCCTTAGTTAAATAAAAAAAATATGCCTAGCGTTCGAAACCTTTTGTTTAACCCGTCCAGTACCTCACAGAGAAAAGAGAATATAGCATTTTCAGTTTTTAAAAGACTTCTAAAGCCGAACTGTACATTTGATAGCAAATCGTATTATATAAAATGACCAATTATCCTTAATACACAGCCTTTTCAATAACTTTAGCAAACACTGATGGCATAGAAACAGGTCTCAAATTATCTACATTATCCCTTTCTCCCTGAGTGGTGTATATTCCTCAATTCTTAATTTCTCCTCAGTCTCCTTTTAGTTTATTCATTTTGCTGCTCCCACCATTATGATAAATGGGCTGCTTTGAAACAATCTATGCAGACACACAGATCGCTGTTCTGTAGCGACATTGTTCAGTTTCACTAATCATATGCTTGCTCATTCTGTAGTCAGGTGCAGCAGGCTGAGTGAGTCCCGTGAAGCTTGCCAGGCTTGCGGAAACCCAAGCTGGCCTGCTTTGACCACGATGCTTCATTACCCATGAATTCTTGTATCTCCATTGCGGCAGGTTGAGCTGCTTTAATGGTTGCAAAGGAGACAGGGGCACCCAGGCTAGAAGGAGAATTTGTACACCAGTGGTCACTTGTAACAGAGTGCCTTTCTGATAAACAATACTGCACCAAGTCTAGCTGCGAAACTATAGGGATAACTGGCTGTGTGCTCAGCCTCGGCTCTTGTCTAAACAGGGCCGGTTTCTGAGGGAAGGGGGCCTTGACCCGAGAGGCTGGTCCATCCCTAATCTTCCTAAATGGGTCGTGGCTGAGCTGTTGTGACTCATCGACTGTACTACGAGGGTAAGTCAAAAATTATCCGGACTTCTCATAAAACACTTTAGTCACTTAAAAATGCAATTTACACATTATTTTTTAATTTAGGCACCCGGTTTTGAAATGCACTTCGTCCAGCGCTTTACAAGCTTGTATATTCCTGCTGAAAATGTCTTCGGTTGGTTGCAAATACCAGGAATGCACCACTTCTTGCACCTCTGTGTATTGAACGTCTTTCAGCAGCCCAAACAACTGAAATCTGGTGGAGCAAGATCTGGACTGGTTGGGGGATGTTGCAGCAGCTCGAAATCCAATTTCTGGATGGTTTCAAGGCTGAGTCCGGCCGTGTGAGGATGGACGTAATAGTGCAACGGTAATACTTTCCACGACAAAAAATCTCATCGTTTGCTGCGAATTGCTGGTTTAGGTTTGTTAGTCCACGATGCATAGTAATAGCCTTTGTTGATGATTTTCCCCTTCTCCATGTGATGGTCCAGTATAGGTCCTTTTGTGGTGTTTATGCCAGAATAATGGTGTCATAAGTTAAATACAGATCCGTAAGCCTAGATTCCTCATCTAAACGTATGCCCATGCTGGAGTTGTTTATATCTTTTTATAAACCAAGTCTCGAAACTTTTTGGACTGACAGGGTAGTGGCATATCAGTGAATAGAGCATCTTTCCTGGTTTTAAACTCATATGGCACACACTCAGTGTGAGCATGCGTGTGACTTGGCAAATGTCAGTAAGATAGTCAAATCCTCGCCCAACATGTCATATCAGCGACCACATTAATTATCTTTCCTAGCAACTTTTCAAACTTAAGTAGCAGTGGAGGCAAGCTCATATGATCTTTGAAATAACCCCATAAGCAGACACCATACATAGGAGCTAAGTGACCATGAAAACCACTGAAGAAAAGTAGTGTCATGACGGGAAAAACGTTAAATCTGACACTGAGACAATTCAACGTTGAGGTTATTTGCAATATGAAGTCTCCACTGTTTCGCTGTAATTATTTCATAAGCCATTGCTGTACCATGTTCAGGTACACAAAATCTGTCACAGTTTTCTCTGCATATAAAGTTAATCTGCGAACTTTTGAAGGGGGCATGGCACAAAAGACATTGACTTTAGGTGAATCAGAAATGGGTTCCACAATCTCGTGTGGATGTTCTATACCACAAATACATACATTATATGAAAACCAAACCCCTGCCACAATGGGACCATGGAATGGTTCCATTCAAGAGTAATCAGCACGTGTTAAAAACATTTATCGCACTGACGCATGAGATGATCAATTCTTGTTTTGTAGAACATGACTGGCCACTGATCGATCACAAGTGCATCTATTCTTTCACTTACTCGTCTCAATGAAACCAACATACGCACATGGTTTTCTTCAGGTGGCCAAAGATATGAAAATCACACAATGAAAGATCAAGGCTGTACAGAGGATATTGCACATGACTGAAACATAGCCGTCATCCGACTGGCAGTGTGCTATCGTCCTATTCCAGCCGTTCTTACTTTACGGCACGTCACAGTCTCTGCTAAGTGTCTTCACAGCACAGCGCATTCAGTGTGGCTCCATACTCGAGGAACTCGACTGCAGTCAAAGAAGAAGGTCATTACGACATTACCCAAACTTGTGTCAACAGCTATAGGTTTCTTTGTCGATAGAAATGTGGGATGTTTCCATTCTTGCTTTGCCATCTGCCCTCAGGCTGCTCGAATGCTGTCAGAAAGAACAGTCCTGCCCCACAATACCATCTGTCCCCCACCACCCTTGCCAGTTGGATTGAGGTTCTGTACAGCCCAAGTCCTTCACTGTGTGATTTTCACATCATTGGCGACCTGAAAAAAGATGTGCATGAACATCGGTTTCAGTCGGATGAGGAAGTGGTGCAGTTGTGGATCCGTCAGCAGCTCACTGAATTTTACAAAACTGGAATCGATTGTCTCGTTTCCCAGTGGGATAAATGTCTTAACATATGTGGTGATTACTATTGAATGGAACTATTCGTAGTCACCTTGTAGCAGGAGTTCGGGTTTCATTTGACTGCCTCTCATATTACCATATAATCTTCGTTATAGTCTGATTTAAATTACTTGATAGTTGAAGTCTGCCACTTGCCACTACGATGTTGCCACATCCACTGTAGGCTACCACTCTGTCACAGATGACACACAAACATGGCTCGACACTTCATAAATGCTCTTAATGTGCAACATGGAGCAATGTTGGAAGCAAATGCTGCAAGGCTTGGCCGAAATGGGAGGTGCTCTGTTGGCAGTTGATTTTAAGTGACCAATGACGACTGTTGCAGATGATGAGTTTTGTAGCCTTGAATTTAAACTCGGTCTAATCTAACGACGACCTTGTTATGTGCAATGTGTCCAAGAAAATGACTATGAACAATTTGTGGCAGAAATACACTCCTGGAAATGGAAAAAAGAACACATTGACACCGGTGTGTCAGTCCCACCATACTTGCTCCGGACACTGCGAGAGGGCTGTACAAGCAATGATCACACGCACGGCACAGCGGACACACCAGGAACCGCGGTGTTGGCCGTCGAATGGCGCTAGCTGCGCAGCATTTGTGCACCGCCGCCGTCAGTGTCAGCCAGTTTGCCGTGGCATACGGAGCTCCATCGCATGCCGCGACAGCGTGGACGTGAACCGTATGTGCAGTTGACGGACTTTGAGCGAGGGCGTATAGTGGGCATGCGGGAGGCCGGGTGGACGTACCGCCGAATTGCTCAACACGTGGGGCGTGAGGTCTCCACAGTACATCGATGTTGTCGCCAGTGGTCGGCGGAAGGTGCACGTGCCCGTCGACCTTCGACCGGACCGCAGCGACGCACGGATGCACGCCAAGACCGTAGGATCATACGCAGTGCCGTAGGGGACCGCACCGCCACTTCCCAGCAAATTAGGGACACTGTTGCTCCTGGGGTATCGGCGAGGACCATTCGCAACCGTCTCCATGAAGCTGGGCTACGGTCCCGCACACCGTTAGGCCGTCTTCCGCTCACGCCCCAACATCGTGCAGCCCGCCTCCAGTGGTGTCGCGACAGGCGTGAATGGAGGGACGAATGGAGACGTGTCGTCTTCAGCGATGAGAGTCGCTTCTGCCTTGGTGCCAATGATGGTCGTATGCGTGTTTGGCGCCGTGCAGGTGAGCGCCACAATCAGGACTGCATACGACCGAGGCACACAGGGCCAACACCCGGCATCATGGTGTGGGGAGCGATCTCCTACACTGGCCGTACACCACTGGTGATCGTCGAGGGGACACTGAATAGTGCACGGTACATCCAAACCGTCATCGAACCCATCGTTCTACCATTCCTAGACCGGCAAGGGAACTTGCTGTTCCAACAGGACAATGCACTTCCGCATGTATCCCGTGCCACCCAACGTGCTCTAGAAGGTGTAAGTCAACTACCCTGGCCAGCAAGATCTCCGGATCTGTCGCCCATTGAGCATGTTTGGGACTGGATGAAGCGTCGTCTCACGCGGTCTGCACGTCCAGCACGAACGCTGGTCCAACTGAGGCGTCAGGTGGAAATGGCATGGCAAGCCGTTCCACAGGACTACATCCAGCATCTCTACGATCGTCTCTATGGGCGAATAGCAGCCTGCATTGCTGCGAAAGGTGGATATACACTGTACTAGTGCCGACATTGTGCATGCTCTGTTGCCTGTGTCTATGTGCCTGTGGTTCTGTCAGTGTGATCATGTGATGTATCTGACCCCAGGAATGTGTCAATAAAGTTTCCCCTTCCTGGGACAATGAATTCACGGTGTTCTTATTTCAATTTCCAGGAGTGTAAAATCTCTTTCGCTTTGTTAATGGTGTTCAACGCTAACCTCTATGAGCAAACTGAAGAAGAAAAGTTTCATAATAAGTTTCTTTGCACAGGAAAATTTCAGTTGTACCATTTACCTGAAACTGTCCTCACACTGGGCCTGCCCGGTTAGACGTCCGTCTAAAACACTGCTTTCTGGGCGGGAAGGTGCGCCAGTCCCCGGCACGAATCCGTCCGGCGGATTAGTGTCGAGGTCCGGTGTGTCGGCCAGTCTGCGGGTGATTTTTAAGGCGGTTTTCGATCGGCCTCGGCGAATGCGGGCTGGTTCCCCTTATTCCGCCTCAGTTACACTACGTCAGCGATTGCTGTGCAAACACTTCCTCCACTTACGCATACACCATAATTACTCTACCATGCAAACATTGGGGTTACACTTGTCTAGTGTGAGACGTTCCCAGAGGGGTCCACTGGGGGGCCAAACCGCACAATAATCCTGGGTTCAGTGTGGGGCGGCGGTGGGGTGAGTGGACTGCTGTAGCCTGTTGTGTGGTTGTGAACCACTGAGGGCTACAGTGGGCACGAAGTCCCTCTGTCGTTCCATACAATACAATACAACCCTCACACTAGCTATGTGGCATGCCGCGTTACCAACTGCTGATCAGTCCTGGTTGGCACTTGGTTGCGGATTATAGGTGACACGAGCAGATTCCAAAAGACAAAGAATGATAGGTAGAAAAATAAGATCAATTAAAAAATATCAGTACAATGACTAAAGTGATGTGGCAAAGTATTAGAAACGAAAAAAGTTAAATCTGAACCAAGTAACTGAGTAAAAATTATAATAAAAGTCTTTGATCAGATTTACAAAAATAAAAATTATGGTTTCGCTGACGAAATTCGAACCTTCGACCTTCTACACTTGAGGTTTATACACTGACCACTATGCTGGATCATTACGCTGCAAAATGTTGTTGTATTTACGAATCTGGTATCACAGCCACAATGATTAATTGGTGGCCTTCAAAAATTCGACCTCCCGCAATATCAAGTGAAGTTTTTCTAATGCAAGCCGATTTCTGTGATTATAACAATTGTATAAATGACATTGAATCGTGGTCTTGTGTGGAAAGATCCAGAAGTGTTTGGTTAGTGCTGTGTATATATATATATATATATATATATATATATATATATATATATATATATATATATATATGTGTGTGTGTGTGTGTGTGTGTGTGTGTGTGTGTGTGTGTGTTTGTGTGTGTGCGCGCGCACGTTTGTTGTTTCCAGTGTGGTTATCATGTGTGATGAAATACAAAATAAAAGACTCAGATCCAGGAGTTGGAATCCAGTCACATCAAGAAAGAAAGCCGGACAAGGGAATGGAAGGGAACTCATAGTTGTGGCAGTCTGGCAATGGCGAACGGTTCGAGCAAGACGTTGAGCGCTCTGGTAGAAACCAGCTACAATGTGTGAGCTGTCAACTACCAAATAATTTTAATCAGACTACAGTAAAGGTCGCTTTTTGACCCTCGTTCTTAGCATCTTCTCTTTCATACCCCGTAAAATTCACCAATGTTGGTATTATGTTTGGAGAAACAGTTCTTCATATCTAATCTGTACCTAATTTTCAAAAACCTCAGTGCCCTATCTGAACATCTTGTACTCATTGCTAGTCGAATCTTGCCCTCTCGCAACTTTTATAAAGACTGCACGGTGTTCGGATACCTTGGACGTCGCACCGCTGCCGCGCTTGCTGATCGTGTGAAGCGCTCCCCGGATCGTGTGCGACGGTCTCCCGGCGGGCGCGTGCCGGGCCTGAGGTCACAGCGCGCCGCCTCCCCTACTCTCCCCCTCCCCCCTCGCCGCCCCCCCCCCCCCCCGCGGCCCGGGCGTCGCGACGCCGCGCGCCGAGCCGCGCCGCGCCGCGCCGCCCGCTATTTACGCTACAGTGCGGTTCGCAAGTTGCGCCGCGCTGCGCCGGCGCCCAGAAATCGGCGCTCCGTCTTTTCGCGGCCCTCTAGCCCCCCGTCTGCCCTCACTCCACGCTCCAATTCGCCCATCGAACCCCACACGCCGCATCCACCAATACATTTCACCAATTAACACCTATACGCTCTAATCTGCTTCAAGATTTCCGTTCCTACACCTAGATCAATGGTTCCCAGCTTACTACCAAAGTGTAATGAAATTTTGCTTCGTTACCTCACCCATCCTCTTTACTACATCACCAACATCAGCGCCTAACTAACTTTTAGAACGAGAAAAAATTTTCTTCCAAATTTCTGTGCGGCTGATCCCGGCGGAGGTTCTAGTCCTCCCTCGGGCATGGGCGTGTGAGTTTGTCCTTAGGATAATTTAGGTTAAGTAGTGTGTAAGCTTAGGGACTGATGACCTTAGCAGTTAAGTCCCATAAGATTTCACACATATTTTTTATTTTCTTCGAAATTTTTGATTTTTAAAATGACGAAAATCCAAGTAGTCATTTGGTTTTCATAGATCTCGAGAAAGAATATGACACAGTTCAACTAAACGCTTGTTTGAGGTGTTGTGGTCAGGGGAACTGGCAAAACTTCATGTAAGAACCATCAGAAACCTCTGCAAGTCAGCAGCATGTGTCATTAAAGTAGGAAAAGAAATGTTTAGAGGCACCTTTAGAATAACCAAGGGACTGAAACAGGGATGCTGTCTGTCTCTCACACTCTTTAAGCTGTATGTGCAGAAGACACTGAATCTGTGGTGTAGAAAGTGCTTTGGCAGGGATATTGAAATAGGGGACCAGTGTATGTACACAATTTTCTATGCTGATGATCAGGTCGTTGCAACAAACCATGAAGAGAATATACTCGTATGGTAGATCTTCAGGAAGTCGTTGGAAGAGTATAAAAAGTGAGGTCTGCAACTTAATTTTGAGAAGACAGAATATCTAAGTTGCGGAGGAAAGGGAAGTAGCCTGGACACTGATGGACATCTTATTAAGGTGTGTAAAGAGTTTAAGTACCTGAAAAGTATCGCATCACGTGATGGAATATGTAACAAGAGATGCCCAACGATGGATCAGGCAGAAAAGGGCGGCTATCCCAAAATTAAATCCTCCGCTTTGATCCTCAAAAATGAGTTTGAAGGTTAAAATTCATTTATGCAAATCGTTGTGGAACCAGTAACAAGCAACCTATGGCAGTTAGTGCTGGGAACTCACAGATAGAACCACTTCAGAAGAGCCTGTAGAATTTCTCAATTTGACCTCGTAAGAACTGAGGAAATCAGAGGAATGGGACAGACTCGTTATACAAACGGCGTTCGAGAACTTTTGCACAGTCGTCTCTAAGTTTTTTATTTTTCGCAGGAGGAGAATGAAATTTTTTGTGAACATACTTGGAACATTTAGCTGTAAGTTGGTATACAAAAGTATTTTCTTTTATTTACGGCTGAGCCACGATTGTACCCGTGGTCTAGCGATAGCGTCTTTGATTCATAATCAAAACGTCTTCGGTCCCATGTTCGATCCCCGCCACTGCCTAAATTTTGATAAATAATCAGCATTGGCTGCCGAAGACTTCCGGCATAAGTCAGTCTCATTCTGCCAACGGCCTTGTCAAAGAGGGCGGAGGAGCGGATAGAGGTTCAGGGCACTCTCTTGTCCTAGGGGTGGGAAATTGCCCCTAAAGGCGGAAGAATCAGCAATGATCAACGACATGAGGATGCAGAAGGCAATGGAAACCACTGCATTAAAGACACGTAACGTGTATCCACAGGACATGTGGCCTGTATTTGAAGAAGTGTCATGATGATCTCTCCATTGGCAAAACATTCCGGAATAGTCCCCCATTCGGATCTCCGGGAGGGGACTGCCAAGGGGGAGGTTACCATGAGAAAAAGATTGAATAATCAACGAAAGGATAACGTTCTACGAGTCGGGGCGTGGAATGTCAGAAGCTTGAACGTGGTAGGGAAACTAGAAAATCTGAAAAGGGAAATGCAAAGGCACAATCTAGATATAGTAGGGGTCAGTGAAGTGAAGTGGAAGGAAGACAAGGATTTCTGGTCAGACGAGTATCGGGTAATATCAACAGCAGCAGAAAATGGTATAACAGGTGTAGGATTCGTTATGAATAGGAAGGTAGGGCAGAGGGTGTGTTACTGTCAACAGTTCAGTGACCGGGTTGTTCTAATCAGAATCGACAGCAGACCAACACCGACAACGATAGTTCAGGTATACATGCCGACGTCGCAAGCTGAAGATGAACAGATAGAGAAAGTGTATGAGGATATTGAAAGGGTAATGCACTATGTAAAGGGGAACGAAAATCTAATAGTCATGGGCGAGTGGAATGCAGTTGTAGGGGAAGGAGTAGAAGAAAAGGTTACGGGAGAATATGGGCTTGGGACAAGGAATGAAAGAGGAGAAAGACTAATTGAGTTCTGTAACAAGTTTCAGCTAGTAATAGCGAATACCCTGTTCAAGAATCACAAGAGGAGGAGGTATACTTGGAAAAGGCCGGGAGATACGGGAAGATTTCAATTAGATTACATCATGGTCAGACAGAGATTCCGGAATCAGATACTGCATTGTAAGGCGTACCCAGGAGCAGATATAGACTCAGATCACAATATAGTAGTGATGAAGAGTAGGCT